>NC_142046.1:61199067-61901922 GCF_982192425.1 Myodes glareolus | reverse complement strand
ATATGGTGGGATGGCGATAGAAGGAGTTAGTGTAGAAACAGTAGGAATGTAATCAATCAAAACATATTCTATACATGTATAAAATTCTCAGGTATGTCTAACAAACTATATCATAAAATGATGCAGTGAAAATTGAAGCAAGTTTTAATGCTTTGGCTGATGGTAGTGATTTGTATCAAACTTAAGCTCCAAAAAACTGACTTAATATCTGTGACTGTCTTAATATTCAATTTTCTTACTATGTTATATTTAGATTAGATTTCATGGGTTTTGATCTAATTCCCCGATTGCTAGAAATTAAGCTTATATTGTAACTTATGTTAATTTAAATATGATGATTTATTCTTTATGGAAAATACACTGATGGGCCTAAATGATATTAATTTATGACAAAACAACTGAATAAATTAATTGTTTAATTTTTATTTTGGCTACCTTAAGAATCCAGATGTTCATGTTATACACTCATTCTTATAAATGTAAATATTTAAATAATAATTCTAATATTTTCCTGTTTAGAATTAAGTATTTTATGGAGTAAGAAATGTGCCAATGTATATAAAGAAAACAGCATATACTACCAAGCAATAACATCTTGAAAACTCTATTAAAATATATATCATCATGAAAGATTATTTGCATTCATCTTACTCTGCAAAACTGTTAATATTCTTTAAGAAATGGAAAAAGTAGCCAAAGTGTAATTAGTTGACAATCTAGCCTTTTTCTTAAGGTATTTATGGAAATTGATATCAATTATATTTTAAGAGATACATATGTGTCACTAGAGAATATTTATACTCAAAATGTAAACATATTTGTTTTTCAAAAATGCATATCAATACTTGAAACCATGTTTCTTGAATTGGTGAATAGAAATGCTAATGATTGTTTTAAAATTATTTTGTATCCTGAAAGTTTGATAACATTTTTGATAACTTCTAGAGGTGTTCTGGTTGAATATTTTGGGACTTCTAATATCATCACCTGAAAATAAGAATACTTTTGCTTCTTTCCATATTCATTTCCCTTTAATTCCTTTGCATGCATTTTGCTCCACCTAGTACTTTAAACACGGTGTTGAAAAGGAATGGGGATAGCGAACATTCCCATCTGGTTCCTGAATTCAGTGGATTGGGTCAAGCTTTTCTACTTTGAGGATGATGTTGGCTGAGGTTTTCTCAATAATAGCTTTAAAATGTTGTATTATGTTCTTTGCAGTTCCTATTTTTCTAGTATAATTGTTATGGAGATAAGCTGGATTTTGTCAAAGGATTTTTTCTTTATCTGTTGAGACTCTCGTGTGATTTTTGTCCATTTCTATAACTTTTTTGAACCACCATGCACTTCAGCTTAAGTCCTCCTTAAACACAGTGAATAATCTTTAAATATACCTGTATTCAGTTTGTTAGTATTTCATTGAGAACTTTTACATCAATGTTTGAAGCACAATTAATAAAAGCTCAGAGTCAGAAATTAGGGTTCAACCTGAAGATTTGAAAAGCAAAACCGCCAGCCACTGGCTCTTACCTCGATCTCACTCTCAAATGGTGATCCTGCCTCCCAGAATCTCAGAATGAGACTGTGTATTGAGAGCTGTTTCCTCCCATTTTATAATCCTCTCTAGGGCAGGGATTAGAAGCGTGCACCACCGAGATTAAAGGCATGCACCAACCAATTTCTATGACAACTAGTATAGTTACTGGGATTAAAGGTGTGTGTTACCATAACCTGGTCTATAAAACTAACCAGTGGGACTTTTTATTTCTAGATCTTTACACAGTCTTTATTTACTAAAATCAATTGAAATGCCACTACAAATGATCATTATGGATATTGACCCATAATTTCCTTTCTTGTTAGGTCTTTACCTGGTTTGGACATTAAAGTAATTCAAATTTTTAGGATTTAGGAAATTCCCCTTCTGTTTTTACTATTGGAATAATTGAAAAATTATTGGTTGTAAATCTTCTTTGATAGTCTGGTAAAATTCTGTTGTAAGGCCTGGGTTCTTTTTTTTTCTTTAGTAGAAAGACTTCTTATTGCTCTTTTAATCTCCTCATTTGCTATGTATCTGTTTAATTATTGATTTCCTCTTGTTTTTTTATTTATTCATTAAAAATTTCCACCTCCTCCCATTTCCCTCCCACTCCCCCCCCCCCACTTCCCCTCCTGCTTCCTCTCCAGTCATAAAAGCAGTCAGGATGCCCTGCCCTGTGCGAAGTCCAAGGTCCTCCCCCCTCCATCCAGGTCTATAAAGGTGAGCATCCAAACAGACTAGGCTCCCACAAAGCCAGTCCATGCAGTAGAATCAAAACCCAATGCCATTATCATTGGCTTCTCAGACAGCCCTCATTGTCAGCCACCTTCAGAGAGTCCGATTTGATCACATGCTCCATCAGTCCCAGTAGAGCTGGCCTTGGTGAGCTTCCATTAGATCAGTCCCACCATCTCAGTGGGTGGACTCACCCCTCGTGGTCTTGACTTCCTTGATCGTGTTCTCCCTCCTTCTGCTCCTCATTTAGACCTTGGGAGCTCAGTCCAGAGCTCCAATGTGGGTCTCTGTCTCTATCTCCATCCATCGCCAGATGAAGGTTCCGTCTGGATAAAACTCTTCAGCACTTCTCCTCTTGCTCTAACTTTTCCTTTGGATGAATCTAGAACTTCATCTTTTTTTTTTCTTTTCTAAGATTTTTCACTTAATTGAGTGTTGGAAGTTGGTTGACAACAGAGAAGTTGAACGTTTAGAGGAAGGGGTACAAATAATGTTAAAAAGGGGACTCATGTATGACATTCTAAAGAAATCAAAGGCCCTGAGGAGAGAAAATGTATAACTTTCTTGATGAAAAACACTATAATTCTCCTGAAATCCATTTTTTCTCTAATTAAAACTCCACTGGAGTTGTCAACAAGTTTCAAACTATAAAAAAAGCAGTGTTTAAACAGTTCCCACATTGCTAAAATCCTCAGATCCTGAGCAGTTTAAAAACATAAAATGTGTTCATGTTACCTTTTATCTTTTTTAAAGACAGATAAACAAGCATTTGCAGGCCCATAGCTTTGCATGGAAACATGAAACCTGGAGTTAGTCCTCACTGGACATACAAAAATAAACTATTTGATATATAAACATGCATGGACGCACATGTGTATGAATGTATAAATATTTTGAGTGCATCTTATATATGCAAATGTGGATTAATTTTTGGAAGTTCAATTCTGTAAGCAAATCAATAATCCATTAATAATAGAGGATATTAGTTTCTTAATAACAATTCTCCACAGGGATAGGAAAGCTGACAGCTTCACTGTTACAATTATCAGAAACTAATTTCATAGGTCTTTATTAATGATGTTGAATTTTTTTATATGTTAAATCCATTTATCCATGCATTGTTATTCTTGTGCTTATCACTCATATTATCGACCTTGGCCTTATTTAGGGAACCTATCTAAAAAGGCTTGCCCATCTTTATAAAGTATATTGTGAACACAATGTACTGGAGGATAAATCAGATTTAAATAAGATAAAAATTTAAAGGTTAAATTATATCTTTTGCTATTACAAAGTACTTTCTTTTAGTCTCCCAACCTTATGTCTATAAATAATTTATTTTAATTATTTTAATCTTGAGAATCAGGCAGTATTGTTTTGTTTTGCTGCCATCATTTCGAACAGATGAGCCCTGAAGCACCAGCGTTCACATCAAATGGCACAAAATCATGTTAATAGCAACAATTATTTATGTCATGATTATTATTTTCAAACAGAGAAACTGGCACTTTCTGAACATTGCCTTTCACAATCCTTGCCATATCCTTCTGAATAGAAGAAATGTTTACTTCTACATTATTGAAGGGAGAAAGCTGCAGTTTAAAATTCAGAGAATTTTTGCTAACGTGTGGATTGCAGACAAACCAAATAACAAAACCAGGACCTTCACCTGTTTCTCTCCAGGCTCAGAGATTGTCTTGCTACTTGAATAGCACGCATGGCTTGGCAGAGAACGGTTATTATTTAAGTGATAAGAAACAAAGGAGGGAAGACAATGAAGAAGACTCAAGGGCCACGTGAGCAACTATTAAAGAAAAATAAGCCAAAATAAATAACAATACTGAATCAAACACTGATATTTAGCTTTTATATTTATTAAGAATACTTTTTCTCTCCAACTATAAAAACCACTTGTCATTTTGGTTGTATTGTTTGTGGTTCACCAGGTAGCTCATGTGAGGGATAAAAATAAAATTGTTTTAAACGAGTAACCACACATGACTTGACTTTGATAGTTCTTTGTTTACCTCTGTATTCCACAGTCTGATTGATAGTGCTGAAGGGGATTTCAAAGTGTTCTGGTCAACCAGTTCTAAAACAGGAAAGCCTGCTCATTTTCCATCATATTTCAAAAGCCAATAAGAGGTCCATAACATTTATATTTGAAGAAAAAGTATTCCAGCTTATGAATAGAATTGAAAGCTCATTACCAACATCTTTGCATGCTCACCTTCACTCGCGGACAACCAAATCCTGGGAGGAGAAAGTCACACCCAGTACAGACAGATGTGTGAGACTTTTTCACAGTCTGCAAAAAAAATTGGATAATTAATTTCAACCTTTTCAAATGTTCTCCGACATCATTAAGTTATTTAGGTTATATTCTGCGTTTATGATATTAATAGCAGAGTGAACAACACACTACTTTATTCTAAAAGTAAATATGAGGCCCAGGAGATGAGTCGGCAAGATAAGGCACTTGCAGCAAACCCAGACAATCTTCATTTTCATCTCTGGAGTCCAAATGGTGGAAGGAAAGAGTTCACATCTGTTCACTAAGTTACACCACCACTCCCAGGGCCAGGCAATGGCACACACAGATACCCTCATATGCACACAAAAATGTAAATTAAAAATGTTCTCTACATGTGTCCAAGCATTCTTCAATGAAAAGCAGACAAAGAGTAGCATTTTCTTTCGCAAGTGCCTGTGTCTTAGCAAGGGTGTAGAAACAGATATGCACATGTATTTGGAAGTCGGGACACAATTGGGTATCGTCCTTATTTACTCTCCACCTCAAGTTTGATGCACAGTCTATCACTGATGCCAGAGCTCACTAATTTAGATAGCCTCACTGCCAACATGTCCGAAATCGTTCTCTCTCTCTACCTTCATCAACCCAGCTTTTATATGATTACTGGTACTGGAACGTGGTCCCCAGTGCAGCAAGAACTTGGGTAACATACTAACCTCTTCAGCCTCCAAACAATGCCTTCTACAGTAGTGTGTTGTGTGATTTTGTATTTTGGGTGTACATAGATTTTTTGAATCAGTACAGGGTACTGAATTTTAAATTAACACTGTGAAAGGCAATAGGCTGTATAACATAAGTTGGGGAGTGCTGTTGTCTGTGCCATGTCTAAGAAACCTCTTTCATGTAACATTCACATTATTAGAAGAGATAACAGCATCAGGTATCATTTAAAGTTTTCACAAAGAGTCAGAATAAAAGTACTAAATTTGAATGTCCTCTATTCTGTGCAGCTCCATTGTCTGTCAGAATGGCTAAGATCAAAATCACCAATGATGGCTTACGCTGGAAAGGATATGGAGTAAAGGGAATACTCATCTATTGCTGGTGGGAATGCAAACTTGTACAATCACTTTGGAAATCAGTATGGCGGTATCTCAGATAATTGAGAATCAACATACCATCAGAACCTGCAATACCTCTCATGGGCATATAATACCCAAAGGATGCTCAATCATACTATAAGGACATTTGTTCAACTATGTTCATAGTAGCATTATTTGTAATAACCAGAACCTGAAAACAACCTAGATGCTCCTCAAACAAAGAATGGATAAAGAAAGTGTGGCACATTTACACATTAGAGTACTACTCAGTGGTTAAAAAAAACAAAAACAATGACATCTTGAACTTTGCATTCAAATGTATGGAACTAGAAAACATTATCCTGAGTGAGGTAACACAGGTCCAAAATTATGAATATGGTATGTACTCACTCATACGTGGATACGAGCTCTAAATAAAGGATATTGACCATATAGTTCATGATCCTAGAGAACCTAAGTAATAAAGTGAACCCTAAGAAAAAACATATATAGATCCACCTGGAAAGTCTAAATAATAGACAAGATTGCTTGACAAAATTGGGAGCAAGGGGGTGGAGGGAGAAGGGAAGGGAACTTGAGGGAATGGGATAGTTGAAATGGAGGTAGGACAGAGATGAGAGCAAGGAAGGAGATATCTTAATTCAAGAAACCATTATGAGGTTCACAAGAAACAAGTCTCTAGAGAAATTCCCAGGAATCCACAAGGATGACCCCAGCTAAGACCCTAAGAAATAGAGGAGAAGGTGCTCGAACTGGCTTTGCCCTGTAGTCAGACTGATGAACATATTAAATATCACCAGAAAACCTTCATCCAGCAACTGATGGAACCAGAAGCAGAGACCCACATTGGAGCACTGGATTGGAGCATTCTCCCAAAGTCAGTGGGAGAATGAATGGGAAGAATGAGAATATGAGAATGAGAATATGAGCAAAGGGGTCAAGACCATGGTGGGTACAGCCACTGAAGCAGTCTGTACGAGCTAATGGGAACTCACCAACACCAGCCAGACTGGGAAGGAACAAGCATAGGACCAAACTAGACAGACCCTCTAAACTTGGTTGACAGTTGCATAGCTGGGGCAGACTGAGGGTCCACTGGTAGTGACACCAGGATTTATCTCTACTGTTCCTACTGACTTTTTTGGAACCTATTCTCTCTGGATGGGTACCTTGCTCAGTCTAGATATAGTAGAGAGGGCCTTAGACCTTCCCTGAAGCAATATGCCTTGCCCTCTTTGAGGAGTGGATGGGGGGACATGTGAAAGAATGGGAGGAGAGGAGGGAGTGGGAACTTGGGGTGGTATGTATAATGAAAAAAGATAATTTGTTTTCTTTTAAAAAATATATAAATAAATAAGTCCTGGGTGTAAAATACTAGTAACTTAACTGCGTATTTATTATCAACAGTACAATTGAAATTGAATGTGAGTCTAGAATAAGAACACAGTGTTTATTAGTGTGACATAGCTTTGTTTCAACTCTAAAACACTCAGTAATAAAGAAGGGAAGGTGCCAATAGAATAAGTCTCATAGAAGTTTTGTGTGTCAACCTGCTGGTAGAGCCAGCAACATGATTCTGTTCATATGAGGACTGTACGGGAAACATGAGCAATTTTAGTTACTTAATATTCTTCTGGTCTGAACTGTTTAAGCAAGTAGCTTTATCTAAATAAGTTAAATCATCTTTAGCAGACTCTGACAGTCTCTAGTTCTTTCTTGTATGTTTCAAATTACCTTCAACATTTGATTAGCCTTCTTGTAGGTCTAGAGTCTTAATTGAAAATGAGGGAGTGGAGAGTAAATCTTTAATATGTAGTATTTTAAATCCAATACAGTATTTCAAAATTCCCTATGGAAAGTCCAGAAAAGTATAATATGGGAAGATGAGATCCAGAGAGGTTAAGAAATAAGTGAGTAATCCACATGAACTTCCACCAACCAGAAAACTACTAAGGATCAGACCTGTGTTCTTTGTTTTGGTTCCCTCGCTTATTCCAATCTCATTCATATGGGACACTATGAAAGCAGTGCTAAGAGGAAAGTTCATAGCACTAAGTGCCCAATTAAAGAAAACGGAGAAAGCACACATTGGAGACTTAACAGCACACTTGAAAGCTCTAGAAAAAAAAGAAGCTGATACACCCAGGAGGTCTAGAAGACTGGAAATAATCAAACTGAGGGCTGAAATCAAAAAAATAGAAACACAGAAAACAATCCAAAGAATCAATGAATCAAAAAGCTGGTTCTTGGAGAAAATCAACAAGATTGACAAACCCCTATCCAAATTAATCAAACGGCAGAGAGAGAACATGCAAATTAATAAGATCAGAAATGAAAAGGGGGACATAACCACAGAGACAGAGGAAATTCAGAGAATCATTAGATCTTACTACGAAAGTTTATATGCCACAAAGTTGGAAAATGTAAAAGAAATGGACATTTTTTTAGATAAGTACCATATACCAAAGTTGAACCAAGACCAGGTGAACAATCTAAATAGACCTGTCAGTCGTGAAGAATTAGAAGCTGTTATCAAAAATCTCCCTACCAAAAAAAGTCCAGGACCAGATGGTTTCAATGCAGAATTCTACCAGAACTTCCAAGAAGAGCTAATACCTATACTCCTTAATGTATTTCACAATATAGGAACAGAAGAATCATTGCCAAACTCTTTTTATGAAGCTACAGTTACTCTGATACCAAAACCACACAAAGACACAACCAAGAAGGAGAATTACAGACCAATCTCACTCATGAACATTGACGCAAAAATACTCAATAAAATACTGGCAAACCGAATCCAAGAATACATTAGAAAAATCATCCATTATGATCAAGTGGGCTTCATCCCAGAGATGCAGGGTTGGTTCAACATACACAAATCTATCAATATAATCCATCATATAAATAAACTGAAAGAAAAAAACCATATGATCATTTCATTGGATGCTGAAAAAGCATTTGACAAAATTCAACACCCCTTTATGATAAGGGTGTTGGAGAGATTGGGTTTACGAGGATCATGCCTGAATATAATAAAAGCAATATATAGCAAGCCGACAGCTAACATCAAACTAAACGGAGAGAAACTCAAAGCCATTCCACTGAAATCAGGAACAAGACAAGGCTGTGAACTCTCTCCATACCTCTTCAATATAGTGCTTGAAGTTCAAGCAATAGCAATAAGACAACATAAGGGCATCAAGGGGATTCGAATTGGAAAGGATGAAGTTAAACTTTCGTTATTTCCAATCTCATTCATGATACAATATTTGAAAAATGTGCTAATTTTGAATATATCCTTCCTAGATGCACAAATGAAAACCAACTTTTTTTTCATTTTAATTATCTATAATCACCAAGAACCAGCATTGAAAGAACAGGTAGATTTCTGCATGTTTGAGAAGTTTTGCTTGCAAGACATAACAAATTACATTAACCTAACTTGAAATTTCATCAACAAAAATAATTTTTATCAGTTTTATCTTGAAGAGAATTAGTGCTACGGTTTTCTTTCACTTCTACAAAGTGTGGGAGTTTTCTAAAGAATCAAATGAACCCAAGAGCCTACTCAACTGAATTTTTGAAAAGCTCACTTCCCCTATTCATTCTAGACAAGTTTTGATCATTGGACAAATTGAATATTTTTAGTTAGTTCACTTTTACATTATTTATCTAAGAACTGACATTCGTCTGATCTGCTTCCACTTTTCCTTCAATTATCAAACACACATCCCTCTATTGGCTTATTCTTTGACTTTGTTCTATCTTGGAGCAAAGTTAAGACCAACATGGAATATCCTTAATTTACTCTTATGACCCAAATCGATTTTAATTCTTCTAACAGGACCACAACTACTGTGAGAAGAATTTTCACTTTTATTTAAGTTTATTTAAATTATTTAAACTTTTTTTCATTATTAAATTATTTTCCTAATTTGGACTGGGGATGTGATGCAAAGGTCTCATATATGGGATGCTACGAGTCAATTGCCATCAACACAGGGTCCATGCTCTACATTTAGTATTACTTTTGCATCTTGTATTTTTATGTCAAAATGGGACAAGAATGCAGTCTATTTACTTCTAACACAGAATAGTTCCTGCCTCCCCTTTCTCTACTTCTGTAGCCTTACTAGTTTATGCGTAGCTCCAAATCCAAAGTTTTTCTCAAGCGATGTGAAGTTATTCAGTTGGAGAGGCAGGAGTTTGATGGGATGTCATGACTTAGTGGAGACGAAAGATCTCAGAACCCATAGATTTATGATCCAGATCAGTATAAATTTCTCCATATCTTCTAAAAGCAGTTGACAAATGCTGAAAGCTTAGGGGAACTGATGTCCTACACAATCATTCAATCACTTCTTACTTAGCTGTGTAGTTGTATCTTCCAGATTCAAGCTTCCTCAGGGAGGTGAGGAAAGTTTTACAAATATCGCAGTAACAGTCACCATTCAAAGCGCAAGGAGCTTCTAGGACTCACAAGTTTACGTGAGCAGACAACAGTTGCTGGCAAATGACTCATAAGCAGTGTAGCTGCCTGCAGACACTCATAGGACCTCAGGGACTCACCCTTATCAAATCCACATCCATGTTATGATGCACTTTTGAGTGACAGAGCTGACCAAGCCATCCAGTACCTGAAAAGATCCCCCACCTGTGCATCTATAAATAAGCCCAATACATTCTCTGGATCATTTCCTTGATCTGTCTCTGCCTTCTCTATCTGCAGTGAGCAAAACCAGGCTCCCCAAGAAAAACAAAAGACCACTGAACATACTGTCATTTGTGTAACTCTTAGAGAACTAGATATAAAAATAAAAATTCTGGGACTGGGGAAACCGCTCAGTTATGAAGAGCACTATCTTCCAGGAGACTGAGGTTGAATGTACTAATAGGTAGTGCATTTCAAATAGTATTTTTTAGTCATCAGCAGTTTCAAAAGATAAACATTGTCAAAGTTTTAAAAAATCAATATAGAGAGCATGCACAAAAGGTTAAAATAATGAGTCTGAAAATCAAACTACGACTTCTCAAAGTCAATGATTATACAGAAAACCATCATGAAACTCTTTAAAGATCACAGTGCAGCAATAATTCTAGTGTGAAAACAGAGGGACCTTGCAATGATCATGTTATGGACATATCAGAATAAGTGAAAGATGAATATTATCTCACAACAAAGACAATAAGTTTTCTGAGAGAGGAAGAGCTGCCTGGGTGAGTCACACCCCTTCAGGTCTTTTCAGTTTCACACATATCCCTCTTCCGCCCTGTCGCACACCCTTACCCTCATGCTCATAATTCTGTAACAGATTTTCCCAGGATCAAGTCTCTCTGTGGCTGAGAGTGAAGGACCCCAACTTCATTGGGGTCACAGTTAAAACTGTGGTTTTAACTTTAACCACAGTTATAACGCTCTGCAAAGGTTTTCAGATAGCAAGCTTCATTAAAGGCCGGGATGCTGAGCAAATAACAGGCTTAATTAAGGGTCTCTGGAATCCAGTGCCTCTGAAATGCTGAGCAAAGACACCTGAGCAAAGACAGCCTTATCTGGCTGCGAGACAGGATGGATTGGTCATAGGAACAAAGAAAGAGAAGATTGCGAGGCCTGAGTCACGTAGAAAGCGAGGCTCGTCACAAGTCAGGGGCTGTGCAAATCAGACATCGAGTCGCCAGCCAAGCTAGGAAGGCAGGAAGAGATAAGAAAAGCAGGTAGCACAACCCCCTCCAGGTGGGTCTGGACAACCCCCTCCTTGGTATTTAGGTAAAAGGTCAGGAATGTGCCACTCAGCTTAGCCTTATTTAAATTGACCAATGAAATGAAAGCTTTTCTGCTTCTGTACCCGCGCTTTTGCTCCCCTATAAAAACCCCTCATCCCCAACCTGCAGGCGCGCAAGTCCTCAGAGAGACTTTGCCGCCCACAGGTGCCTGTGTATCTCCAATAAACCTCTTGCTGCTTGCATCCGGCTGCGTGCTTTCGGCTGATCTTTGGGTTTGGGGTCTCCCCCGAGGGAAGACGCCCAGCAGGGAGTCTTTCAGTCTTTCAAGAGGAAAGCTTTCATTCTCTTCCTAGTCCGTGCACAGTTGTTCCCATGTCTGTAGCAGTTCAGTTCACATCACATGTGCTGGAGGCATTCTAGCATCAGGACACAAAAGTGTGGATAGCTCTCAAGGTGAAGCTCTAACAAAGTGCTGTTAAAACATAAATCTAGGCCCAATTAGACTAAGTATGAGAAGCTAATTTCCTCTGCAAAAATAGAAATATTATTTTAATTATGCAAACAATGAGTATTTAGTATCTGCTAACCGAGAATTTAAGAACTGCAATTTTATTTGAAGAATATTAGAACCTAACCTATTTTATTTTCTAATTAAAATGGCTATCACTTTTATTTTTATCAAGCTAAGAGAGTGTTAAATTTTATATTTTATTGTTAAAAGCTTTATAATTAAAAAGTAGCATTCCACATTTATATTAAGATATTATTAATTTGAGTTTTTCAATTGAAGAGTGATATTGTGCACCCATTAATATTCTTGTCTTAGACGTTTCTCTGTGTATGTATAGTTTATGTACATATATAATTTTGATCAGTTATCTACACAAAATGTTTAACTATTTTCTCTCTACTTTTGAGGTTCCTATTATTGAGTTTACAAATTCATGTTGTGAGATGGAAGTTTGTCAGCAATATAATCTTTAGGCATTTTTTTCTTGCATGTGGCACTACTTTTATATTACCTGTTTATATGAAACAAATTGTTCATCAAATAAATAATTTAATGAGAGACGAATTGTAGTTCTTCAGTAGACCATGCTTTTAATGTTATTATTATACCTAAGAAATTATTGCTTACTTATGACTTTCCCCTCTTTCTTTCTGTGAGTTGCTTTATACTTTAATATTTTCTAATAGTGATTTGACCTTTGATAGCAATGGGACCTCTCTTGGCCAATGAAAATTTGATCAAGGAATTTACAGTCTCATGATAAAGAAAAGTAAGGACACAGACAATATTATAGAGGAATCAGCAAAACAATAGCACACTTATTGAGGAGTGTGAGAAAGCGTGAGAAATTAAGTAAAAGTGACATGTGCTGCTGACATCAGCATGGGTCCCAATGAGAAGGAAAGTGCCAAGCTCTTTGGCCAGGGACTTTCCATGGGACTTTGGTAGAAACTGGAAAAAGACCATATACGCCGTGTACAAAAATTGACGACTTCTCTGTGCTTATCATGACAGACCCAATGGGGGATTCACTCACTCCATGCTTATGCCTCTGAGGTAACCAAAGCATGATCACAGCCTGCTCTATAAGTTGAAGTGGTCATCAGTCCTTGAGGATTCTCCTTTTTCCTTTGTTGACTTGTTACTTAGTTACCTACCATGGCTTATTTTACTGGTCACCAACCATTAGCTGTTGACTTTGGCCCGCTAACTCGGAACGACGTTCCTAGTTCCTTAGTATGGCAGGCGGTGTTGGTTGTCAATGAAACTGTTCTCGTTGCTTTACCACTTACATAACCAGATTACAGTTTGATCATGTGTATCCCTTTACTTCCTACAGAGTGCTAAACCCTACTTCAGTACGGTCCACTTTTTAAAGTGTACTTATGATAAAATATATGGCAATGGTTTGTTAAAATTTCAAAAATTCAGGAAGCTATAATAAAATGCTATAAACTAAATAACATATATATGTTAATAAAATATATATATATATATATATATATACACACATACATATTTCTTAGGCTAGATAACAGCAGATGAAGCATGCAGTAATTATTATTTCTCAAAAATGCCACGTTCCTAGTTTGATGGAAGAGGCAACACAATTTGTATGTGCTACTTTACATAAGCACTAATAGCAATTATCAGGAATCTACTTCCATAATCAAATCCTCATCAGCATGATAGGATCTAGGATCACTGAAGTGATAATCCTCTGAGTATCCCTTTGCTTATCCAGAATAAGTTAATTGTGGCTTTAAAACTCAACCTAAATGTGGAGATTACCTTTCCATGGGGGAAGAAGTGGACCAAATGAAAAAGAGAATGTGAACGGTACACAAGCATTCATTTTCCTCTGCTTCTTGACTATAGATAATGGGGCGACTGGCCTCGATTTCCTGTTGCCAGGACTTCACTATGATAGACTGGGTCTTGATCTGTAAATCAAAACGAGCCCTTGCTTGACTGGCCTTTGCCAGGGATTTCATCAATTGTGAAGCAGTAACAAATACACCTCCCAAAGTCTCATTTCTTAATAATTTTGGAGGTATATGGCACAAACATCATAGCATAGAAAATACATATCAATAGCAAGATGTGAACTGATAGCAAAGTTCATCTAGAAGAGACTGTATATAAAAGGCATGTAGCAAGATGATCTTTAGAAATGAGTAAACAATGACTGAGAATGATGCTTTGTTTTGGATATATGCCTATCACCAGGGAATATCTCAAAATTCACTTTCTAAAAGCAAAGGAAAAAATTAGAGACTATTTAAGAACAGTGATTTTAAGAGGTAAATATAATAGTACAGTAAAACTGTGGCATTTGAAGAGTTTTTTTCTTTTTTTATTACTTTTATTAATTCCAGTCACTATCAATTACTTTCTTTTTTCAAATTTATTTATTTATTTATTTATTTATTTATTTATTTATAAAAGTTTCCACTTCCTCCCCTCCTCCCGATACCCTCCCATTCTCCCCACTCCCTCTGCTCCTCCCTTTCCAGTCCTAAGAGCAGTCAGGGTTTCCTGCCCTGTGGGAAGTTCAAGTTCCTCCCCTCTCCCTCCAGGTCTAGGAAGGTGAGCATCCAAACAGACTATGATCTCAAAAAGCCAGTACATGCAGACAAAACAAGACCCAGTGCCATTGTCAATGGCTTCTCAGTAAGCCCCCATGTCAGCCACATTCAGAGACTCCGGTTTGATCACATGCTCATTCAGTCCCAGTCCAGCTGGCCTTGGTGAGCTCTCATTAGATCAGTCCCCTTGTATCAGAGGGTGAACGCACCCCTCGCGGTCCTGATTTCCTTTTTCATGGTCTCCCTCCTTCTGCTCCTCATTTGGACCTTGGGGGCTCAGTCCAGTGCTCCAATGTGGGTCTCCGTCTCTGTCTCCATCTATCGTCGGATGAAGGTTCCCTCTGATTCTGCCTTCCTTGCTCATGTTCTCCCTCCTTCTGCTTCTCATTTGGACCTAGGGAGTTAAGTCCAGTGTTCCAATATGTTTCTCTGTCTCTATCTCCATCCATCGCCAGATAAAGGTTCTATGGTGATATGAAAAATATTCATCAGTATGGTTATGGGCCAAGGCCAGTTCAGGCACCCTCTTCTCTGCTTCCCAGGGAACAATCTGGGAGCCTCTTCTTGGGCCTGGATATGGGAGCAGGGAAGTATATATCTCAACTAAGGAAACCATTTTAGGGTTTGCAAGAGACTTGATTCTAGAGGGGTTCTCAGGCCTAAAGAGTTTTTTCTTACTTCAATGATGGTACAATATCAAATAGATTTAATAGTGTTCATTTGAAGATAATTTACAAAAGAAAACCAGTGATAATACTTCAAATTTATGTTGTCATTTGGATTGGTTTATTGTTTTATACAGTGAACAAGACTTTGTTTAACTTTGCCAAATTGACTTAAATTACTAACGCAATCAACATCTTTATATTGTTGCAGAATATCCCTAATTATTGCATTGTATCAACACTTAATCATACAATCACTGAAAACTAGTAAGGAAGAAAACATTCTCAGAACTTCAAGCACCAGACAGAGAAAATGGGAATAAAAGTGCTCATATGTTTGGAAATTATATTCCATTGTGCTTCATAACCAATTGTGTGTCGCATAAAATGAAAAACACTTCTGTACCACTGTTGACTGTGTCTGTCTAGTCTTTTTACAACAAGGCCATAGGAAGAATATAGCATCCAATACGTTGAATTTTCTGACTCTTTAATTCATTTCCTTCTAAGATAATTTTCTGTATATTATGACATTTAATATATTTTTATTTAAAGCTTCTCAATGCAAAACTAATTTTATTTTAGGTTCTTGAAAAGCACGGACCTTGGACAACATGGATAAGTTTTATGACATGCTTACTTATTTTAATAGTATTTTTTGTTTCCTCTGAAATTAGGTCTTTCTCCCTCTCAATTTTCTGCTGTCTTTTCTTTTATGTTCAGCAATCTTCATGGTTTAATAACTAAAAAACTGTAACAATGTAAGTATGTATCAACATAATAAATGATAGCCAAATTGCATGTTCATAATGTATAATTTCCATAGAAATTGTGTTGTTGAAAAATAACCATAGATATTGTAATATTCCATTTATGTAAATCTTTGCTAAACTGACTTAAATTGCAAATGTAATCAAGAACTTTGCAGTGTTACAGTCTATCCCTAATTATTGCCTTTGTATCAACACTTAATCATACAGTAGCTACAAGTTCCTAAGGCAGAAAACATTTAAATGAATGCTTCATTTCACAAACATGAAAACACATAACAGAGGAAATGTGAATAATAATGCTTGAAGATTTGCATTTTGTTAATTTTATTTTTACAGAGGTGAAAGTAATCTACAGTGAGAGAAAATAATAAAAATAACCAACAATATAATCATTTGACTTTATGAGGTATTGTCTGGAAAGCTATTGGAATGCTGAAAGGGCTTTTTTATTATTACACTTAATTTGGTGAATATATTTGCCAATCCCATTTAACTACATGCATTTTTAATACTACAATCAAAAATTATGACAAATTCACAGTGGGTACATGACTTGTTAAAAAAAAAAGTAGATAAAAAAAACATGGAAGCTGAATAGTATTCCATTGTGGATATGTATCAGGTTTTACTTAGTCGGTCATCATTTGATGAACATGGCGGCTGTCTCCAAATTCTCAGTGTTATGGATGAACATGAATGGGTGGGGTGTCTCTATTGTAGGATATAGGGTGAAGCATCAGTGAACATGGATGAGCAGTGGTATCTGTAAAAGGATACAGAGTTTTGCGGAATAGGTTCAGGAATGAAATAACTGGTTCATATGACAGACTTATTTCTAGATTTCAATGAACTTCCTCCATACTCATACTCATAGTGGAGGTACCAGTTAATACTCACACACACTGTGAACAAATGTTTCTCTTTCCCCATACCCATGCCACCATTTGCTTTTTCGATCTCAGTCATTCAAAATGGGGTACATGAAATCCCTAATTTGTTTTCATTTATAGTTAACCATATTATACATTAACTTTTCATATTTCTCAGAAATTTGAATTCTGAGAGTTCTGTTTAGTTCAGTATTATAATTTTTAATTAGGTTATTTGTTTTCTTAGGGTTTAATGGTGTGGTTTGCTCATTTTTTTAAATTCCATCTATAATGGAGGTAATAAATATCTGTCATATGTATAGTTTTGAAGAATTGTTTTTGCCTTTGTTTTATTTTGCTTCTCTAGAAACCATCTCTTAACTCAAATGATGCTTTGCTGGAGTGCATGGAACATTTTTGCTTCATAAGGTTCCATTTTCCCATTATATTCACATATTTAACACTTAATAACAATAGTGGCTCTTTTCAATACTTTTTCCTTCAGTGTCTACTCCTTAAGGAAAACTTTTATTTTTGTCCTTATCTCCCACATGATATATCATCACTACAGTTATATTTATTAATACATCCTCCAAATATCTGCACCCAATATAAATAAGAATTTTGGACCCAACCACCAAAGAACCATTGGTATTCAATTTGGGAAGTAATATTGCCTTCAACGAAAACATGTGCCATAGAGTCAGTACTGTGTATAGTAATTATAAACATTATCAGTGATATTAGAACAGCATTTTAATGCTGATAGTCACATGAAATTCCAAAGCAGTAAATAAAATACTTAGAGAAATAGAAATAATTGTTTTTAATACCAAAGTAATAAATCTGACTATATATTAAAATTAATAAAAAAGTGCAGAATAACATGAAAGTTGAATTCTATAATATAAATAGCATGTGCCTAACTTTGATTGTCTTAATTTACTTATCAAAAATGATAAAATAAAGAAAACACAAACACCCATTTGAACACATGCACATAAACTATAATATATCTATCATAATACAATATAAAAAGAAAAGAACCATAATATGAAATATTTGAGAGTAAATACTACATGAAAGTAAATGTATTTAATTTTTAAAGGATTTCTTAAACAGGGCATAGTTCCAAAATTTATAGGAAATTAGACAATGTGCTCAATTAAAGAAATCAGTCACTACACAATGGTGGGATTCTTAGAACTGTCACTAAGTTTTAACAAAAATTGAGGCTTACGAGTCAACTAAAAACAGCTGCTTTGGTGTTGAAAGACTGCTCTTCTTATATTCATGGCCCAGTAGGTCTTTTCTAGAGCATACTCCAAAAGTCTTTACCTCACAAAAAATACAAACAAAAACAAACAGTGCCTCCCTTAAAAAAACTCCACCAGCATGTACAGAATGTTGTTATCTGCATGACTCAGTTTTTATATTAACTTCTGAACTGTTTAAGACCATTCACAGCAGCACTACTGAAAATTCAATATTTTGATCAAAATTCCCTGAGACATTTTTTTAGGTCAGTCAATCAGGAAGCAGTAGTTTTAATGAGCACCCACAGGGCACATAACTTTTACCCTGCCTTTTTGCTTGGCTCTTCTACAATAGTTTTTATCAACTTTTATGAGGTAACATATTTTCAAGTGCCTCCTAATAGACTTAATGATTCAGTTAAAGTGAATTATTATTTTGCATTATATTTATAATAATAACAATAACCAAAACCACACAAGTTTTCAACAAAAGCAAAATAATCAAGAGGAAAAAATAGTAGCCTTTTTCTCTCATATTCCCGGAAGCAGTAGAGGATAGATTATGTCTCCTAGTAAAATCTAGTAAAATATATAGTTATCAAGTGTCAATTTGTTTCTCGGTACTGGCGTGTAAACTAAAATACAACAAGACAACAAAGTTCTGCTTTGTTTTTTGAAATAATTTCTAATAAAAATAATTTATAATTATAATTGTTTTATTTATATAATAGAAAAAACTGATACCCTGTAGACAGAGGCTGTTTATTCATTACAGTCACTCTGACCTGAAGTGATCACACAGAAACTGTATTATTTGTTATACTGTTTGGTCAATAGCTTAAGCGTATTTCCAGCTATCTCTTACATTATAAATCAACCCATCTCTATTAATCTGTGATTCACCATGAGGTTATGGCCTACCAGCAAGGTTCTAATGTCTTTCTCCTCTGGCAGAAGCTACATGGCATCTCACTGACTCTGCCTACTCTCTGTATATATATTTTCCAGCCTGGATATATTCTGTTAAGACATTAGATGAAAGTAGTGCTTCATTAACCAAAGGTAATAAAACATATTCATAGCATACAGAGGGAACTCCCACATCACATCCCCTTTTCTGTTTAAATAAAAAGGAAGGTTTTAACTTTAACATAATAAAATTACATATAACAAAACAGGTATCAAGCAAGAATTACAGTTACAATATTTATAGCTACTTTACCTTTCATCATAACTAAGGACAATGATAATTATAACTATTCTTCAAATCCATCAAAGTCTCCATACATAATATCACCTAAGTAAATGGGAAGTACATTGTAAGCAATTTCCAAAATTCTAGAATTGAGAGAGACATCTTGCTGACTAAACAGTTACCTAAATTTCTTCTGCAACATTGGGACATACACATACTTCAAACATACACAGATGTTTAAAATATGTACCGTGTAGTAACTACTCCATTCTATTATCTGTCCCCTCATTTAATTATGTTTTGATACATGTCCCTATGAGTTAGGAAACAAGCTGGTGTAGATGTCAGATATTACCATGGATTCCTTTATTTTAGTGAAACTTCAGAGTCTTTTGGTCAATCATTTGTGGTTTTATTATTACTGGAGCTTATATACTGTTTCACTTGGTTTTGAAGCTTCCTATAAGTTTGATGTAACTAACCCAAGAAAGAAGGCATTTCTACAGAAATTACTATTTTAAGAATCATTTTGACGTCTGCCATATTTCAAACTGCAAAGTGAGTTTGAAATGTACATATATTCTCTGGGTTAGGTGTCACAAAAGTTTATCACTGGTCCCTGAACTGTGAAAAATGAATATGTGAGGGAAGCAAAAATGTCTATAGACAAGCAATTACCAGTTACAAAAACTAATTCTATTTTATCCAGCTTTTCAATAAGTAGCATTATTATGGTCAAGAACTTTTTGTGACTTGGTGCAGGAGGGCCTTCTGTATTTGTATTGCTTTCATTGGTTGAATAAAGAAACTGCCTTGGCCTTTTAATAGGGCAGCACTTAGGTAGACAGATTAGACAGAACTGACTGCTGGCAAGAAGGGCAGAGAGAGAACTGCCATTGGGGCAGTCAGGTCAGACATGCTGAATCTTTCCCAGTGAGTCATGACCTCATGGTGACATACAGATGATAAGAAATGGGTTGGATCAAGATGTGAGAGTTAGCCAATAAGAGGCTAGAACTAATGGGCCAGGCAGTGTTTAAATGAATACAGGTTCTGTGTAACTATTTTGGGTGTAAGCTAGCGGGGTGGCTGGGACAACAAGCAGCCCACTCGTTCCTGTTACAGTGACTTCTTTGAACAAATCATCGATTATGTTTTATATTTTTTTCTAAATCTTTAGGAAGTTAGGAAATATTATCTAAAATTAGGATTTAGTTCAAATTTTAAATATTTTACATTATTATGATTGGCAAGTAGTGTTAATTTTTTCATCAATAACTCAGTAGCTGATAGCCTCTTGCCGGTAAGAAATTATCAATTTGGTTCAAGGTTTCAGAGAGTTCAGTCCATAGACACATAGCCTGGTACTACTTGTTGGAACATTATGTTGGAAAGATCAGAGCTCAGTGCATGACAGGAAGGAAACTGACAAAAGTGGCCAAGGCATATGCAGTACACTACAAAAACTCCCCCTCCAAAGAAGCTACAGTTCCTACTCTTCTCCACTTCCCAAGAAGGCCACCATCTTATGATACCATAGTAGAAATAGTTCACTCACTAGGTCAAGTCCTTTCTCTCTGTCTGCAATCACACACACACACACACACACACACACAGAGAGAGAGAGAGAGAGAGAGAGAGAGAGAGATGCTCTTTATTGATATGTAAATAGCCATCAATCCCCTCAAGTTTACAATCATGATCTATCATAACAGTATATAATTCTGCTCTGAGAGTAGACAGATATATGGATATATAGACAACTCTGCAATAATAAGAAATTTTAAAACATTTTTATTTGTATGACTATTATAGAAGCCTACTGGCCTTTATTTGAAGAAGTAAAGTAGTGTTCATGTTTATTTTCAGAAGAATTACACAACATACTAGCTTACATAAAGAAGGTATATAAGCAAACTGAAAACCATTGATTATATTAATTGATATAATAGCTTCATTGTACATTTTATGTGTATATATATATAATTTTATATAAAAATATTATTTTAAAATATCTTGTCAGAAATTTTTAAGATTTGTCTTTATAAAGAGATCTTAGAGAATTTGAATATATGTGGACAAAAATTTTATGTGCATGCAGAATTTTTAGGACATCTAAAAATGAAAATAAAGAAAGAAATGGCTGTCATAGATTGGCATTTCAGGAACTGTTCTTCTGTTCTCTGTGATTCCTGACATTGGTCTCTGTGAAGATTTTCACTCTATATTAGTTTCTCAATATGGAGAAATAAAAGTTCTTTGAGTTATATTTTCTATTCAAAAAAATGATCTATCAGAGTTTTCCCAATGAGGACTCTATGCTCTTCTCCTGGGCAGCAATAATCCTTCCGCTTTTTATTGAAAATTGCCCATAGCAAAGTTCCTTATAGTTATGAAAGCAATGCCATATAAAATTATATTTTCTAAAGACAACTCAACTAGTTCTACATTTGAACGTTGAACTACTTTGTGTGATTGTTTTTACAGAGAGATGAACTTGCTTTCTATTTAAAAATAGAAAGCATAGACATTGGAGGAATAATTCTCATATATTTTACAGAAGCTCTACACTTTGGGGTAACGAAAAGAAGACTGGAAGGCAGTATTTTAAATGATAATTTTAAAAACAGCATCATAGCATTATAATTTTTTCATTTATTAGTAATTATTTTATCTTATTTGATTTATCCAATTTTTTTAAAAAACTGAAGAAATTCTAAATAATAAGAAAAATAAAGCTATCTCTCTTTGAAATAAAGTTTGAAATTATGAATGCTTAATTGAAATATACTAATTATATTTCATATATATTCTCAGTGTTGAAAAGAGAAAAATCAAGGTATTATTTTGCTACCTCACATAACCATGTCTTGTCATTATCCAGTTCCAAATACACAGGTATTAGACACATATCTTTCTGAAAATATAAATGAAAGCATAATTTACTTTTCTCCTTGTCATTTGTAATTTTATACAGTAAATGATAAATTGAAGATTGTTCTATCCTAAATGGAAATTAATCACATCTCATATTGTCTTTTAAGGTTTTATATGAAACAGAATAACTTTTAGTACATTTGTAATAGAAGTATAAAACACCCAGCAGGATATTTTGCAGACAGGCAAGGGTCTTTCAGAGAAGGGTTAATTCCATTTTCCATTTCTACCTTCAGCAATATCCTCTATTGCAGCAAAAGCTATAGAGTTCCAAACACAGTTTCAGGTTTCCAAACCACTCTTCAAAGGGTCTCATTTTTATGTCAAAGAACATTTGTTTCATCTTGAAAATGCTCTATGGGAGGTTTGGTCATTTATCTTGTGTGAATTCATGCTTCAAGAAATACAAAACTGTATGTCAAATGCAGCTCTTCGAAGATAAGTATATCAGGACTCTTTGCTTCAAGATATGGTAAGGAACATGAAAAAAACGGTAAGCTTGAGTCTCAGTTGACATATTGGTCAACTACACAGTGATGATTAAATAGTAAAGTTATCATTAGAGATGTCAGAAAAACAAGAGAGAGAGAAAAAAGAGAGAGATTATAGAAGACTCTTCCTTGCAGGATTTTTTTTGTGGTGTTTATCTGACACCAGGGTAATGGAGTATAATCTATTTTTATAACAGTGTAGAGACAGTTTTGTTTTTCACTGTTTTATAGTTGCCTTACATGTTCATAAAAATTGTAAATTATAAATAATGTTATATGTACATCTTTTACTTAAAAATAAACAAATTCATAATGAACAATAAATAAATAACACCATGCATCTAGGCCAAGCAAAGACCCCTTTTGGTTAATATATTACCTATATAATGTATAATATTACATATATATATAACAGGTATATATATATATAATACCTATATAATCATGTGGTTAATAATGTACACGATATAAAAAGTTGACATAATTATTAAATGGATAGATTAGTATGAGTTACTAAAAAATTTACTTACAATTTTATGGATTAAGTATTAACACCTAGTGAAGTAATGTTAGTAAAATCAATTAATAGATGGTATTAATTAGTAATTATTGAAAAATAAGAAGAAAATGCATGAGATCACACAGAATTTGAAAATCTGACACAGACCCTGAAAAAAGAAAAAATCAAAAATAAGAAAGCACTTAGGTTATACTCCCTGTGTTTCATAATAGTTTTTAGGTAAAAGGTGAAATATGAAACACAGTAGTGTATTTCAGAAACTCTAATAATTTTCCTAATTGGTTCAAGAACTTTATTGGTATAATCATTTTTATATTTGATATAAAACCAAAGACATACAGTTTTGAGAGTTGCTTCTTGGTCACTCATTTTACATTTTCTTCTTCTGATGAGGCTATTTAAAACATAAAAATTGCCAACACACTAAAATGTCAACCACTTAAAATATGCACCTGTGCTTCAAACCATAAACACATGAAATATATTTAAACTTCTGTAATATTATAATAGGATTTATGCAACACTCAGGTTAAATCATACCAATAGTATTAACAGAGCATTTTCAAAAAATCTACAGCAGAAATAAAATTACTCTGTTCTTAAATCTCATGAACAAAATTTAAAATTAAGATATGAAAATATAATTTTACTGACAAGTACAGTGAGGTGTAAATTATTTTTAAAAATTTATTTATTGAATCTTTAGGGGTTTTGAATGAGGCACCCCAATTCTTTTCATTTCCCAGTTCCCCCATCATCCCTGTTGCTACTCTCCGTGAAACAAAACAAAAAAAATTGAGCAAGCAAGCAAACAAAAGTAAGAACAAAAATAACGACAATAAACCAAAATAAACAAACAAAAGATCACACCCAAAACAGAAAAATCTCTGCTTCTCCTTCTCTTCTGCCTCTCCATCACTTTTTCATTCCATCATGCTAACATTGGAGGCTTTTGAATTTTGAGTATATATAGTATACTCCTTTGTCTCATCAACTTGACTGGCAAGTGTTCATTGCTGTGAGTCATTGGTCTGGTTCAAGGGCTCTGGTTTGTGTACACTAACCCCACTGGATCCTCACCAGAGCTCTTCTGGGGTATCCTGTGTCTTTGAGATCTTGCTGGTGTCATTCAGCGGGACCAGGCCCTTCATGGACCTAGATGGGATAGGTGTTAGGGTGGGTCAACCCAAGGCTCAGTTGTGGGCCTGGGTGTTAATCAGGTAGGTAAGATCAATCCACTGGGGCCATCCAACAGGGGTGCGATGGTGGAGCCAGTTTACCTACATGCATGTCCTCAGGGTGGTTTCATCTTCACCTATGTTGATGAGTGGGGGCCTCTTGAATGCCGGGAGCAGCTCTCTCGCTGTAGTGTCCTGCAAAGGCCAAGGCCTGCTTTCCCAGGGCAGTAGTGAAGGGCGGTACTGCCTCAGTATAGCCTTCTGATTTCATTTAGTATTATTCCTAAGGCTTCCAGAAATGACACTGGCCACAGACATCAGCATAGACACCAGCAGTGGCTGGACCATCCTTGGAACCAGACATGGCTTCACGCAGCAGCTTAGCCTAGTCAACATCTTTGCTCTGACTGGTAGCTCCGGACATTCAGGTCAGAATAGTTCTAATAGCAGCTTGTCCCCTAAATATCAGTAAGACCACAGTCTAGTGCAGCCCAGACTCCAAGTGGCCTTTGGTGGCATAGTTGGGACTTGGGTATCAACATGGACTTCAGCTACAGTAGGACCCTGGGCACAGAAGTGGTTTCGGCAGCAGCCTAGGCCCAGTTGTCACCATGGTCTCAGATGATAGCAAAGTCTCCCATATTAATATGGCCTCAGTGACAGCATGGGTTGTGGACCTGAACTCGCCCCCAGGAGGCAACCCAGGCCTCTAGAGTCAACATGGCTCTCAATGGCAACAGGAGGCTTGGGTATTGATGTGGGATTCCTCTCTGTATATTGTTGAATGTTTTATTTTCATTGAATAGGCCAAAATATAGGTAGGCAGGAAGACTAAACTGAATGTAGGGAGAAAGAAGGCAGAGTCAGGCAGACTACAGTGTAGCTGCTGAGGAAGAAGAACGAGGCTAGAATCTTACGGGTAAGCCACAGCCTCCCGGCAATACACAAATTAATAGAAATGGGCTAATTTAAGCTACAAGAGCTAACTAGCTAGGAATATGTCTGAGCTGTTGGCCAAACACTGTTGTAATTAATATAGTTTCTGCATCATTATTCCGGTCAGGGTGGCAGGAAACCAACATGCAGTCATCAACACAAACCCTGTCTGCTGTAAGACCAGACACTTGGACAACGCCCTTGGCAGCAGCCTGTTAGAGACATCGCCATAGTCTCTGGGTGGCAAGCCGATCTAGCTCCTCAGTCTACTTCTTGTTGCCATCACCATGGACACGGGGGAAGCTGGCCTCCCATATCTGCCTAATCCTCTCCATCTACCTTTCTTCCTTCATGTGTCTTTCCGTGGTGTATGAACCATTCTGCTTCTCTAACTCTCCCACTTCTGTGCCGCTTACTTCCTTAAAATGAGGGTCCCACACTTTCCTGGGCCCAAGTACCTGGCTGGCTTTCTTCTCTCCTGTTACAATGGCCCCAGCAGGCTAGGACTCCTCTGAGTGCACCTGCATTAGGAGGGTGTCGATGTGTAAATATTTAAACCTAGATAAACTTCAAGAGTCTTTGTAATATAGTTGCTAGGGTAAAAAATAATCTAAATCAAGTCAAATACCACAAATGTTTTTACACAAATGATAAATGTAGAAATATAGAACATTAAAAAACATAACCAGGCCCCTCCCAAAGGAATGAGAGTCCTGAGTTACTTATAAGATAATGTTATTTTTTCTGTATGCCAACATTTTAGAACCCCTGAGTTCTGAATGTGCAGTCTTACCTGGAGAATGATGGCAAGTTTATTGATCTATTCTGGAATCACAAATTCCTGAGGAGAAATAAAAAGCTTTCTTTAGCACCTCATTTGACTAACAATAATTACCTGTGCTATATATATATATGTAAAATTTGGTATTTTCTACTGATGTGTTTTTAATTTCAAAAAACTATCTGTTGAAACCAATAGTACTTTAAAATTCAAAATAAGTACAATTTAATCAAGATTAAAAGTATAAGAGAGGCGCATAATATTTTCTATCAGTTCTCTGTGAACTGGTGTGCAGCTTGCACTGATGCACTCTGGATTTGCATGACCGTGTTGTGACAGAGACCCTGCAGGCACAGGTGAACATCGTCCCCTGAAACTCTGCCCACAGCACGAGTCCTGTGCAACTCTAACATACATATTGCTTTGTAGATGGCATTTATCTCCACAAACTAGTTAGTGTTTGCCATTCCCATTCACAGATGACCTAGAACATTCTTTGGTAGTTCAAGCCTTGTTTCATTCTCTTATTTATCCACATTTTATTCTGAATCCACCTAAATCCAGTCCGTGGAGAAACTCATCTTCCAGTGAATCTCTCAAAACTAAAAACCATCACCAAATTCCTTGGGCATAAGAAATTTTGAACCACAGACTCAACCATTTATCTTTGTGTTAAAAAACATCACTTTCTAATTGAGTTTCCATGGAAATGAAAAAATATTACCATGAATATATTTTTCAGAATTGAAAATTATTAGAATTCTGTCACTATGAACAAAACTGTAAGGCAGACACATGCTTTTAGCAGTAGAGATTAAAAACACCAGTTTTGAATACAAGCGACTTAACTATCCCATTCATCTTATACTCAAAATATTGTCTTTAATTAAAATTCTTTTGTTCTCCTCCTGGTGCTTTCCAAATTTGCTCCTCTGCTAGGGCAACATGAGATGTCATGACTGACATGGTCTTTTAAATAAATGTTTCCATCTAAAGTGTTTTATTCGCTGTGGTATTTCTTACGCATTATGGATAATAAAAAGAGGTTAAAAAACATGGCCTTCCATTTGTCATTGTTTGGCTTTTGCATTGTGAAGGCGAGTTTAACCTTTTACTACCTAGACAGAAACTGTATAAAAGTGTGTGAACTGTATAATAACTTTGCTATGAGTCAGCTCCTTATGCCTCTAGGTAAGTATTCTGACATTCAGTATTTAAAGCTTTAAATTGTGCGCTTGTAAAGGTCAAATAGAAAAGAAAAAAATCAAGGCATTGAGTTCAGTGGGAGAAACAGTTTGCAATCTGTTGAAAATCTTTTTTTTTTATTAAAGGAACATGGTTTCTAGAAAAGAAAGAAGCATGTAAAAAAAACAAAAGTGGTGGTGAGGAGGACATACTGAAGAGGTAGATGCCTCAGTAGTTTCAAGTGCTTGCTGCTCTTCCAGGATTCGCGAGTTTGTTCCCAGCCACCATATCAGGTCACCCAGAACGGCACGGCTCGTAGCTCACAATCCAAAACATACAACACCCCTTCTGACTCTATTAGTATCTGCATAAATGTGGTGCTCGTGCACACACACACACACACACACACACACACACATATTCATAAGAAAAGGAATGTTCATTGTTTGCTAAGATAATAAAAGTGTATTTCAAGAAAAATAAATTCATGAGGAGCCTCTGTACTATACAAGCTGTGGTGGTTTGAAAGAAAATGGCCCCCAAAGACTCAAAGGGTGTGGCACACTTAAGAGGTGTGACTTTGTTGGAGAAAGTGTATCACAAGGAGTGTGCTTTGAGGTCTTTAATGCTCAAGTCGGGCCCAGTGTAGCATCTCTTCCTGTTGTCTGCCACCCAGATGTAGAAGTCTCAGTTACCGCTGCAGCACCAGGTCAGCCTGCCTGCTGCCATGCTTTCCACTATGGTGACAATGGATTAAACCTCTGGACTGTAAACCAGCCCCAGTTAAATGGTTTCCTTTATAACACTTGCCATGGTCATGGTGTCTCTTCATAGCAATAGAAATCCTAAGAGATAAGCTTCTAGTGAAATGTGAATTGCAGAGGGACAAATTAAAAACCCTTAAAATCCCTTCAACCTTTGCTAGGTTCACAGCTGTGTTCACTTCCCAGTTTAATCCAAAGAATGTAAGCACATTCGTCATGAATCTGTCGTTGGGTGGCTATGAAGGAAAAGACAATATACTAGACAACTCCCAGTAGTACATTTCAAGAATAATTTCCCTAGTAATTATAAACTATTCTAAGCTACCACAATTCCAAAAGCCATCAAAAGAAACAAAAGAGGCTCATTGTCACATTATATACAAATAGCTGCTGGTGGTCCCTCACAGAAAATCTCTATTAAGCAGCCTATTCTTTTTCCAAAATATATGATAAATTTAATGAATATTTAAAGAAATAGCTTTATCTCTAATTTTAATCTCTAATCTATTTTATATCTAATAAATTTCATTCATTAATATGCTTAACAGTGGTGTTTATCTGAAAGTGTCAATCATAACAGGATCACTTTTTCTAGAAGACTGTATGGAAAACTCCATATTTGTCATGAGAGAATATGCTTTTGTACCTTACTATAAATGTGTTTTATATTATGTTATTTCTCACCTCTCTGAAGGTCAGCACATATAAGTAAAAATAAAACTTACCAAGAATGTAGAATGAAATTCTACTAAGATAACATCAGACTGTGCACAGCATCTGTACTCTACAGTACCAATGCCATAAACTGCTGCCGTAGTTTTAAGTGTTTTTCTCAAGTTTGTCACTTACACAGATTACCATTAAAAACAAGTTATTTTTCAATACAAAATTTCTAGCATTGTTTTAGTAAATCATTTATCTTTCAGTTGAGATGGAAATAGGAATCCATTTGTTTTGTTTGTTTGTTTGTTTGTTTTGTTTTGCTTTGCTTTCTGTTTTATTTTTTGAAAGTTAAAGCAAGGAGAGAGAGACAGAGAGACAGACGGGGGGGGAGAGAGGGAGGGCTGGAGGGAGCAAATCAAAGAAATAATAACTAACAAAGTTAAAGTGCTTATTATGACCCTAAGAAGGTAAGAGTAAAATATTAAAGCTTAAGGCATTCTGAAGAGCAGGCTATGTTATGTAAATATTATAGTTCTTCCATCTGAAAATTTGATTTCTCGTTACTCATTATGCCCCCATTTATGCTTTAAGCATTTTCTTTATGTATAGCATCTCTCAATGAGTAGAATTTAAACATCCATGTTATTTCCAAACTTATATCAAATATGAAGAGTAGATATCAGCCTGATCTCAGAATTCTAGACAGCAAAACTCAGTTAAAAATGATGAGAATGGATGTGTTACAGTAATACAGACCTAGTAATTATTATATTTTATTATTTATATTATATTATATACATTTATGGAGGAGATGACTTGCCTTTAAGAGACATAACAGAATTGTTTTAATTGAAAATAGTTTTTCTTTTATTAATTTGTATGTATATGCAGCTTTATGTATGTAAGTCTTATGTGAAGATGACCTAGTAGGCCAGAAGTGGCAGATCTCCTGGAACTAATGTTACAGGCAGTTGGGGGCTGCCCCATTGTGGGCATTTGGAACCAAATATTTACCTTATGCAAGAGCAGCAAGAAAACTTAGTATTCTCTAACCCATCATACTAAATTTTATAAATAAAGAAAAATTAAATAATACTAAAGAACAGAAATTATTGATCAAATTATACAGCTTAGTGTATACATACAGGTGAGCTAAGTTATAACAACACTTACTTTAATAGATCATTGACTGGTTTGGGAGTTCCTTTTATCTATGTGTTGCTTTTATTGGTCAATTAATACAGAAAACTGCCTTGGCCTATAGCAAGTCAGAACTTAGCTAGTCAGGGAAAACTAAACTGAATGCTGGGAGAAAGAAGGTGGAATCAGTGAGAAGCCATGGAGCTGCTGTTGAAAACAGATGTGGTGAAACATTACCGGTAAGCCACTACCTCGTGGTGATGCACAGAATAATGGAGATGGGTTAAATTAAGATGTAAGAGTTAGCCAATAAGAAGCTAGAGCTAATAGGCCAAACAGTGATTTAATTAATACAGTTTCTGTGAGATTATTTCCAGTCTGGGCATCTGGGAAGGAACAAGTGGCCTTCTACAACAATTGACTTCACACAACAAATATCATTTATTGCCACATTATGGTACAGATATGTCAGCAAGATCTCTGCTATTGGTGGTCCCTCAGAACACAATGATGATGAAAGACTTTTTTTCTAAAAGGCTGTCTTTTCTGCTGGGGCTTGTGGTAGGGTTTAAAACTTTTCCTTTCGCATTTTTTTTGGTATTGCAAAGTCAGGTGCTTACATAAACTTGAATGCAGAATATTCTTCTCAGTTTCACATTTTGAAGCATCATTCCACTGTAATTATATCTGAAGTTAGGGATTTTGTAAGTAACCGTATTAAATGTGATTGTCATGAATGGTCCCCAGGTCAGAATATCATTGTTTTCAGAGTTAGCTACAGCTGTCAGCTGGAAACACCTGGGAAGAGGAGACCATCACAGAGAAATCACCTCCAATAGAGAGTCCTTTAATACATCTGTGGAGCATTTCTTTGATTGGTAGTTGATGTGGGAGGGCTCAGCCCACCATGGACAGTACTTTTCATAGTCAAGGTACCTGTGTGCAATAGTATGCTGTCTATTTGTGACTGACAATTTGGCTACATTGCAATTAACGAACAAGTTAATCAGATGGACTCACATGTGGTAATTAGATCATTTGCATTTCACAGACCCGCCCTATATCTGGGTTACCTCTTCTGTTGTCAGCCTATGTAAAAGACATGAAAGAAAGGAGGGGTTTTTTTCCTGCTTGTCTTTGCTCTCATTGACAAGAGCACCTATTATCACACCAAGGCACTTTGTCACTGGCTTTAGAGCCGATTTCTTTAGAATTACAACAGATACTGGAGACCAGCTGAGACATGTGGCATTGTGGGTTAAACGACTATTGGATTCTTGGATGTTCAGTTGGGAGACAGCCATTGATGGACTGGCTGGACCATAGCCTGTAACCCACATTAATACATCTCTCTATAATACATCACTTGACTAATACAGAAAGGTAGCTGAATGTGGGCCAGAAACAAGGTGGTAATCAGGCATTCTTATGTGGTCTCTGCTTCAGTTCCTGTGTCCATATGCCAGCCAGGAGTTTGTACCATGGCTTCCTTTCATGATGGGCAGTAATACAGAAAATGGCATTCCTTGGCCCTTATTTCCATGATTCCCAAGCTGGTTTTGGTCAGTGATTTACCACAGCAATAAAAACAAACAAGCTAAGGCATGTCTTATAAAAGAAATTGATGATTGGGCTCTTTGGATAGCTCAAGAATAAAGGTGCTTGGCATTGAGCCAAATACTTAGCCCAGAACCCACAGGCAGAGGAGAGAACTAATTCTTACAAGTTGTCCTCTGACCTCCAGGTGGTACAAGTGATGTGAGAACATACACATGTGCTACACACACACACACACACACACACACACACACACACGTATAAAAAACAGTGATGAAAAAGAAAGCGAAGAAGAGGAGGGGGGAAAGAAAAGAAGGAAAGGAAGGAGAGGGAGGGAAGAAAGGATGGGGAAGAGAACGGAAGGGGTGGAATGGGAGAGGAGCAAGAAAGAAACAAGCAAAGAAAAGGATGATCCACTCTTACCCTGTAATACACAACCATCGAGAAGCACATGCATGAACACAAGAAGAAGAAGGCACAAAGTACACACCTCACACTGGAACTCCGCTCTCCAGCTTCCATCCTTCTGGGCAACATAAAATATTTGGATTAGCTTTTATTTCTTTAAATTATTGCTGTTCTTACTTGGTTTTGTTCAGTTTTTGTCCCTGTTTTTGTGGAAACCCAGAAGATTGAAAATAGGATTAGAATTATACTAATATCACATTTGGAAGTGTAAAACCATAAATTATTTATGAACAGCTCTGCTGTATATCATAATTATAAATATTTAAAATATAACATCCAAAATATGAATGTAAAATTGGCAGAAATACAGAAATGTGGAAGAGAAGCAAAACTGCTATTTTGCTCAATTTATTAGTAAAAATGAATATACAAAATAGAAAAACTAACTTACAACAACAATTCTAAATAATTTATCTATCATTTAATTTGGAATAATTTTTCATGGTATCTATCTTCTCAAGTGATCTAAATTTTATTTCAACAATTTATTTTCCCTTTAGGCTTTTTGTGATAAAAATAAAATTTCAAAATTGATTTTGCAAGCAACATTTTTGTAATCTCACTTTGAATACTTTTTATTTTTTATATGGGTTAAAATCATACTCTATAATATTATAATTTATGCTGCAGGAGATCTTTAAAATTAACACATAATAAAAAGTAAACTAAAAGTCATTATTTGTGTTAATGTTATACAACAACACCCCTGTAACTTATTAATAATATAATGCTTTAGCTTGTGTTATTGATTCTTTAAAAATTTTTAATATTCCTTTTAGAATCTTTAGGAAGCTCATGTCTCATGCGAGTACACTCTGAGTGTTCCTCATGAATGTGCCCACATATCTCCCATGTATGCTCCTTGAGTTGCCTTTTCTCTCTGTTGTAAACGGGAGGAATCACAATCCTAAATATAACTGAAGACAGACAGCATTAGAATATTATTACAACGAAATATGTTTTCCCCAAATTTTAAATACAAATCATTAAATTCTAAAAATACAAACCAATTTTGTACTTCATCTCTACTGATAATGGCTTACTTAGTAGCAAATAGTATGTACAGGAAAAAGACCAAGGTCTTAGCTTATGAGAGCCATGTTCATTTTGAGGATGATGTGCAAATTTATTGAATTATTGGTGGCTATCGTGTGTTTCTGATGATTTTCTGTTACTAATGATATCAGAGATATTTTTACCCCTTCAAAAGATGTTTCAAAAACATCAAAACATAGACTACACAAAAAATATATTTGCATCTAGAAAGATATAAAATAAATAAAATTAAGTTGGCTGGTGATTCTGGGGAATTCTTTAATATTTTCAAGAAAATAACCTTTAAGGTCAACCTGCAGGGATTTACTTTAAGGCTCTGGGAGTCAGTCCTATTTCGAATGTCAAGTCTATCTATCTATCTGCTCTGCTTGCTTCAGTCTCAGTCAATGAAGGTCCACACCGCACACACTTTAATGAGTTCAAAGATCATGTAGATGGAAGAATGTAAAAAGAAAATTAGAAACAAATATGCATTTGAGGAGATCAACAAAGATTATGATCTTCAATAATCTTCCCTCTGTGAGAGAAACCTTTATTTCATTTTTTCTTTTATTATTTGAGAATTTCATCCAATTATGCATCATATTTTCATCATATCCTTGTTTGTACTTTTTCTCTCCAATTCTTTTCCTCTTCGCTTCTATCCTTCTTCTCCTTCTCTTTCTCTGTTCTTCCTTCGTCTTTTTAATAACCCACCATGAGTGTTCTAAACTATTTCAGTTCAAGTGCATAAGAGTGTCATGTCACCAGCCAGAGCATGGTCATTCACCTGGAGTGATACCCACCCCAGTACTTTGATTTGTGTATTTCAACATTTTCGTTAATGCACTATATCAATTTTTGCAGCATAAAAATCTGATCAGGTAAATTGGATGATTTTCTTATATTAGCCTTGTGGATATAAATTATATTAATATATATCTGAAATCTACCATTTTATGTATCTTAAATAAAGGATATATTCAATCAGAGGAAAACACATTGCTTTTAGTAGTCTATGTGATTAACTAACAAGAAAATGACAATTTTTAACTGTATTTTAATTCTAATATTGTCATTTATCTTATAATTTTGTTCCCAATGTTTCTACTTTTGATCAGAAAAGACTTCTGAAAAAAAATCCAACTTCCTTTCATGATAAAAGTCCTAGAGGACCTCGTGATGTAGCCACCATAGCTTAACATACACAAGCCCACGCCCAACACCATGCTAAATGGAGAAATGCTCAATTCCCACTAACCTCATAAACAAGATAAAGAAACTCAGTCTCTACTCGTTTACAATACAGTACTTGAAACTTTAGGTAATAGTGCAAGAGAACATAATCAAAATGGTATGAAATGCACAAAAAAATTAATACAATATTATTTAAAAAGTACTACCTAACTAATTTCAATTAATCTACACTTCAGTGACAAATGTTTTTGAAATAACAATATATAGAAAGTACTTTCTAAAAAATAAATTTAATAATAATATTTACAACATTTGTAAGAAATGTTTGAAAATTATCATAAATAATTTACCAAGTTATAAAAATGATTGCTTGCTTATAGTAGATGTTGAATTCACCTAAGGCAAATTATAAGGTATATAATAGAAAATAATGGAGTATTTCCTTTCTGTGGTCTCTTACACAAAACTTTGTTCTTTTTAAACAATTTGAACAGGTTGTTAAGAAGAATGAGCATGAAGACTGATTCATGGAATTGGGGAATCTACTGTTTCTTACTGGGTTTTGTTTGTTTGTTTCTGCTTTTTACAAATGGTTCTTTGAATTTCCTTGGCCCTTATTTCCATGATTCCTAAGATACACCACAGAGGTACTGACGCAGCATGCCCATCTATGAAATGGTGCAGTGAGAAAAATATGAAATGTATTTGTCGGAAGAAAGACAAGAAATTGCAATCAGAAGCTTAAGATTACTGGGATACTTTGAATATATAGTCACCAATTTAAAAAAAAAAAACATATTCCATGACATCAGTTAGGTTACTCTCATTTCAGTACACTGTCCCAAGGTTTTATTTAATGAATTTATAAATACAAGTTACAATTGTCAATACCAAGAGTCCCTGTCAATAGATGACATTAAAGTCTCTTTAAATTATTTAAGATTAATGGCATTTAATGTTCACATAGTAATGCAGCCCTCTTATATAAGTCAAAATCACATTTTGTTGAACAAAACAACTCTCTAAACTTTACTATGACATTTCCTGCCCAGGCTTTTAAACAAATTACCAAAGTACCTTCTTTGTTCTTTTTATAAACTGTTGACCTATTAGACTCAAAAATATTTCTAGAAATCCTTTTAAAATCAGAAGGGTAAAGAAAAAAATGCCACTGAACCAGTAGCTGAACATTGCTAAAATATATTATATTTGTCAATGGAACAAATACATATATAATAATCTGAGAAAGTAAAGACTTTGGGTGAAATTAACTTCAGTAAGTGAAAGAACAATGTCATTTAACTGAGCATAAAAATGTGAACATTGTGAATAGAATTTACCTTTTTTTCTTTAAAAAGACTAGCATTATTGTTGGTAACCCATGATTCATGCATTGCCATATAATTTGTTCTCATAGTTGAAAGAGAAAACATTTTGTAGAATCCCATTTTCTGAAATCAATCTCTTTATGTAACTTCAGATGCAGTTTTCTTTTAACATAAGCCTTCCTGTTAAAAAGCCATGGGTAAGTCGGGCATAATAATTTTTACTTTTGTATCAAGGAAAGCAGGCACTAATGTTAATCTGACAAAGACATTTCAGCCATTACTAATCCTAGGTCTTTTATGAACAGATGGTGTTTGGGGAAACCATCTTACCACCTAAGATTTAGAGCAGATACGCTTGCATTCAGGATGATTTTCTGTAGGGCAACTCGGGAGGGCACCTTAGCTGACTTACATAACTTCTTGGAGCCTAAATTTCTTTATTTTCAGAAAGTTATAACAATTATTGGGAAACACCTAGAATAGTTTCTTTTATATTTATGAAGCAATCAGTGAACGTGGATAATATGATCATCTTTATTATCCAGGCAGTAAAACAATTCCATTCCCTTATGTTTGACTAAGTTTTAACCATAATAGAGGCAATCATAAATATATTACATAAAATGCTATTATATCTGACTATCATGCTGAATTTTACATTTTGTAATTTGAGTTTTTAAACATATTAAAAATAATAAGCTTAGATTAATAGAAAATATTCACACATTTGTGTAGTAGTAATTCCACATAAAAGAGCTCAAAAGAAGACATAACTTCACTTTATCCAACCACATAAGACAATTCCTTGCATATTGGCTTCCAAATACAGTCTCTTCTCTGATATTCATCACTGATTTAATCCAGTATTGCCTCATTTCTCTTTTTAACGCCTCACCTATGTCTAACAAAAATCACTGGAGATTGACAAAATGTCAAGTTCTTTGTCTGAACTTAAGAAGAATGAATTCTAATTCAATTCTCAATAAACTTCCGGTTTTCATATAAATATTCTAAGCATAGATTAACCCCCCTGCATTTATGCTGGCCACCTTTTGGTTTTAATCCCCCACTAGAATTATCCATTTATCTCTGATTATATAATTGTAGGAATTCTGCATTCTGTACCCAGAAACAGTTCTAGGTTCATCCTACAAACTACTTAAAACGTAAGAACCACGTGATCAAATATTTCACAGCCAGGGATCAACTTCTCAGTAACAGTTTTCTCTAGTCGTATTTCTGTCAGTGTGATCAAATACATGGCAAGCATATAGAAGAAACTGTGATTATTTATAATAATAACCAACCTGACAGTCTGAAAACCACGTTCAAGGCAAATCTCTGCAGGTATTTGTGAAAGAATTTTAAATTATTTTGATTGTCGTGAAAGGGTTCCCTTACATGTGATTGATACCATTCCATCAGTTGTAGTTCCAGATCGTGTAAAAATTAGAAACCTGTGCTGAGAGATATCTCTGGGACTAAGAATGTGTGCTGTTCTTCTAGAGAACATAAAGTTGGTTCCCAACATCCATGTCAAGAGCCCACAATCTCATATAATTTCATTGCAAAGTATCTTATCCTGATTATGGCCTCTGAAAGCAGCAATAAACCTGCTGCATAATGGCTATAATTGAGACTATGACTGCCTTCTCTTCTACTGCTGTGAAGAGACACCTTGACCACAGCAACTCTTTCAAAGAAAAGCATTTAAAATTGGGACTTGCTAAAATTTCAGAGATTTAAGTTTATTGTTATCACCACAAAGAGCATGGTTTTGCACAGACATATCTCAAGGTACCAGAGATTTGATAATTCTACATCTTAATACATAAGCAGCAGGAATAGAAAGACACCAAGCTGGGTTTGAACTTCTGAAACTCCAAAACTCACCGGCAGTGACATACTTCCTCCAGCAAGGCCTCATCTACTGCAGCAAAGCCACACTTTCTAACAGTGCCACAGACTGCTTTCCAAGTTCTCAAATCTATGAGCCTAGGAGGGCCATTCCTATTCAAACCACATTCCACTTCTATGATTATAGACATATCATAATGCAAAAAATCCATTCAGTCCAACTTCAAAGTCCCCATACATAATAACAGTTTTAACATTTGTTTAAGAGTTCAAATTCCAGGCTCTTCTAAGACACATGACAATCTCTTACTGTAATTACCTATAAAAGCAAAATTAAAAAGTGAATCACCATAGCCATAACCATGCACAAAACTCAAGTCCAAATGGATCAAAGACCTCAACATAGTGAGCCACATTGAACCTCATAGAAGAGAAAATGGGAAGTATACTTGAACTCATTGACACAGGAGACCACTTCCTAAATATAACCCCAACAGCACAGATATTGACAGAAACAATAAATGAGACTTTCTAAAACTGAAAACCTTCTGTAAAGCAAAGGACACGGTCAACAAGACAAAATGGCAGCCTACAGAATGGGAAAAGACCTTCACCAACCCCAAATCAGACACAGGTCTGATCTCCAAAATATACAAAGAACTCAAGAAATTGCTTATCAAAATAATCCAATAAAAAAATGGAGTACAGACCTAAACAGAGTACTTTCAACAAAGAAATCTAAAATGGCTGAAAGACACTTAAGGAAATGCTCAAATCCTTAGTCATCAGAGAAATGTAAATCAAAACAATCTGAGATTCCATCTTACAACTGTAAGAATGGCCAAGATCAAAAACACTGATTATTTTGATTGACATAAAAGGGTTCACTTACATGTGAGTAATACTTATCCTGGAGAGATTGTGAAGTAAAGGGAACACTTCTGCATTGATGGTGGGAGTGCAAGCTGGTATAGCCCCTTTGGATATCAATATGGCTATTTCTCAGAAAACTTAGGAAATAACCTTCCTTAAGACCTAGCAATACTACCTTTGGGTATATATTCAAAGGATGCACAATTGTGCCACAAGGACATGTGCTTAACTATATTCACAGCAGCATTGTTTGTCATAGTCAGAACCTGGAAACAACCTAAATTCCTCTTGACCAAAGAATGGATAAGGAAAATGTGGTACATTTACACAATGGAGTACTACACAGCAGAGAAAAATAATGACAACTTGAAATTTGCAGGCAAGTGGTTGGAGCTAGAAAACATCATATTGAATGAGGTAACCCAGACCCAGAAAGACAATTATCACATGTACTCACTCATAAGTGGTTTTTAAACATAAGGCAAAGAAAACCAGCCTACAAATCACAATCACAGAGAACCTAGAACAATAAGGACCCTAAGAGAGACATATATGAATCTAATCTACATGGGAAGTCTAAAAAGACAAGCTCTCCTGAGTAAATTTGGAACATGGGGACCTTGGGAGAATGTTGAAGGGGAGGGGAAAAACAGGGAGGGGAGCAGAGAAAAATATATAGCTCAACAAAATCAATTAAAAAATAAAAAGTGGATCGCATACTTCCAACATACAATAGCACAGAACATATGTGACCATTCTAAACTGGAAGAAAGGGAACATGATGAGAAAATCTTAAACCAAAGCAAGTCCAAAAACCAACACAGTAAACTCCAAATTCTGTTTCCCTCTGTCTGATGTCAATGAGCTCTTCAGATTCTCAGCTGCTTTCCCCTTTGTTGACTACAACATACTTCTCTTTCTTGGGTTGGTTCCACTTTCTTCACAGCTCTACTTGGTATCCCATGACTCTTCCATCTCCAATATATTGATATCTCCAATGAAATCCAGGTTTCTCTCTCACAGATTCACACAATGGCCTCTCTGGGCCTCTACAACCCCTTTATTATATCTTTGACTCTAAAGCCAGAACTATATAGCCAAAGCTTCCTAGTTCTCCTCCTTTTGGGGGCTGGAATATGTCCCCCTCATGAAAATACATTTTCACCAGCTTTCTGTTTTTAATTATTCTGTAAGTTGCTCTGAGATCCTCAGACTCAAGGATATACTTGCCTCTGTCTCAGGACTGCTGAGATTAAAGTAAGTGCCACTACACCTGGCCCTAAGCTTATCTTGAATTCCTTTTCACAAGTTGGAAGCCTATCTGGTGTCTTGCCCTGTAGTTATCATTCCCTTTATTATGTTAAGGGTCAGTATTTTCTTTAAATTTTTATATCCTTGAACAGTGAGCTTAGTTCTATTACACTTTCTGGTACTGGTACTCATTTTCTCAAATTGTACATTTTGTATCCTGTTCTTGCTTAGTTTGCTCATTTACATATATCTGCATAAATATAGTCACTCTTAACCAAGCAAACACAGTCAACACTAGGCTATTTGAGATCTCCTCTGCCAAAGCTGTTAATCCAAAAATCTTCCATTTAGCCTCAGGTAGATGTTTTTGGACAAGGGAAGAAGCCATATTCTTCACCAAAATATAACAAGAAAGGTCTCTACTCCACTTGCTCATGTTTTCTCCCATGAGATGTTTTAAGTTGGGCCTCTGCAGTTCTAATCACTCTCAGCATGAGTGTCCTTAAAGTTCCTATTATGATAGCCCATTATGTCCCACTTAAAATGTCTCATTGTTTTTCAAATACCCAGTCCCAAAGTGTTCCATATTCCTCCAAACAAACGCATGATCCAGCAATACTCTAGTCCCTGGAAACAACTTCTTTCTTAGTCAGTGTTCTCTTGCTGTGAAGAGACACAATAGCCATGGCAACTCTTTTAAAGGAAAATATTTAAGTGGGGGTTACCTACAATTTCAGAGGTTTTGTTTATTACTGTCATGGTATGCAGGCAGCCATGATGATGAACAAGTTGAGAGTTCTACAAGCAGATTCACAGGCAGCAGAATGAGAGAGATAGTGGCCCTTGTTGAGCTTTTGAAATGCCAAAGTCCACCCCCAGTGACACACTTCCCCCAACAAAGTCATATTTACTTCAACAAAGCCATATCTCCAAATAATGTCATGCCCTGTGTCCAAGCGTTCAGATTAGGAGCCTATGAGAGTCTCTCCTATTCAAACCACCACAATGACGTATGAATTTGTATTTGCATACTTGTATCAGAAATACAAGATTTAGATCATCGTTAGAATGTCAAGTTTTACCAGATGATTAAACACTTGGATAGATTCTTATCTTGCTTTTGAGTTCTTACAGTTTTCTCTTAGTTTGAAATATTTTTTCTGTTTCACAATGATAGACAACAACCAAAACAAAGCTTTAAAAGCACACCTAGAGTCATTTGTTCCACATACAGTTCATGACCATAAAATTAGTCAGACGTGTGGTGACTCAGAAACTGAAAAGTGGTCACGCAGCCCACACACAATATTGGAGATCAGGGGAACGTCTGGGGTCAAGACGGGACATCAGTGGAGAACATCAAATACTGCCTGATTACCGTGTGCCCTGAATCATACGGAGAGCCAAGATTATTGATTGAAAGATTTATCAAGCCGAGGAGGGCACATCAGGTGACAGGCAATAGGGAAACTAATTGCATAGGTTACACTTGGCAAAGGACGAATCAGCCTCCTGAAAGTTGTTGCCAATTTATCTTTTCAATAAATATACTCCATAGATTCTATTACTCCCAAGAGACTTGATTTCAGAAGGTGTGCTGGTATGACTAGGTATGGGTGCCATAGATTCATGTGTTTGAATACTTGGCCAATAGGAAGTGACACTATTAGGAGGTTGGCCTTGCTGGAGGAAGAGCGTCACTGTTGAAGTGGGCTTTGAGATTTTACATACTTAGGCTATGCTTATGCACATTGTGACTCCTAGTCTTTCCCTTTGCTGCCTGTGGATTAAGATGTAGAACTCTCAGCTCCAGCACCATGTCTGCCTGCACGCTGCCATGTCCTACCATGATGATAATGGACTAAACCTCTGAAAATGAGAGTTAGCCACAATTAAATGCTTTCTTTTATGAAAATTGTCATGCTTATGTTGTCTCTTCACAGCAAAAGAAACCCTAAATGAAGACAGAAGCTAAGTTATAGAGCTGAGGAGTACTGGAAATGCTGTCTGGAGGCCAGGCCCTCTCTCGGGTTTTTCAGTGTTCTGTATGGCAATTCCCATGTGCTATGTGTCACATTTGATGGAAGGTTATCAGTGGGGACTCTACAAATGATGAAAGAGGTCTGTGAGGGGACCATTGTGGGTAACTGGGGGTCGTGCAGTTCTAAGACCGTCTGGTTCCTACCAGTTCAGAGAAACCTGCTTAGGGTCACTTAATTAACTGGAAGAATTTTGGTGGCTCATGGAACCAGAGGAAGAACTGTAGAGAAACGGGGGCTGAGACAGAAACTCTCAGTGAATGAGAAATGGCAGCACTAAAGGAAAGACTGTCAGATTCTCTTTTAGTTCTCAAGATTCTTGTATAATGCTCTGATGTCTGCAAGAACTAAGATAGCAGGAGCATTACTACCCTCTTACGGAGTCCTGGACCACCTCATCCTTTATCGCCACACACAGTCTTCTGAGCGACCAATTTAACAGCTGTGGCTAGATATTGCTGCTTCCTCCTAGATGTGACATGGAGCTTTGTGCAATGAGGGTCGATTGGATGGTTGAACGATTGAATCCACGGCTTAAAAGCTCAGGTTAGAATCAGGAAGGAGTGTGAGGCTGCTCACAGCTGTGTCTCCTGGTTATACAGGATAAAACGGCTTCTGCCATTTTGATGTCTTAGTCCATGCTATTGTGACAGAACACTGTGAGCTGAGTCATTATCTCCTCAGCTCTGGAAGACTGGTAGTCTGTATCAGGGTGTTGGTACTTGTTAAGGACCTTCTAACTCTGCATTCACAAGGCAGAGATAGATGGATGACAAATCAAATCTGATTTACAAGATCTTTGATCTTTTTTAAATTATTTTTTTTATTTAATTTTTTTCTCACATAGTAAATCCTGATTAGGAGTTCTAGTCCGTCTACTCCTCCTGGGCCCTTATCAAGTCCTCTCCCTTCCAACTGTATTTCTGATTTTTATTAGAAAACAAACAGGCTTCTAAGGGAGTATATAAAATGAGATAAGATAAAATATTATAAGATAAAAGAAAACGTAACACTCATTGGAAAAGGACAGTACAAACACACAGAAGGACACCCCCCCCACACACACACAAGGCACAATAAACAGATATAGACACTGAGACCCACTTGTTTGCATACTCAGGAATCCCATAAAAGAAAAACCAGAAAGCTATAACATATACACAAAAGACACATAAAGTAAAAAACAGAGAGAAATCTATAAAATCCATGGGGATTATAACATGACTCTACTATTCCCAACTAAGTTTATTGGAACTTTAATAGTGACCAAAAAAAAAAAAGCGTAAAATCAATGTGTTTACAAGATGCATAGGTAGAAGGTAGGAAGTAGGGAGGAGGAAGGTAGGAAAGTGGAGGGAATCGCTGGGATTAGATGATATCTCAGTCAAGTTCTGAGGCTGAGAGCAGGGAGGCTAGGCAATCAGGCTGAGCTATTCATCCCAAGAATGTGACCTTAGTTAAGAGATGTGCAGGAAGAATGGTTATTTGAAATAAAGAGAGTCTCTGTGCAATTATCAACATTGTTCACTCTACAATATGAGCTTAATTCTTAAAGATTAATTTATTGTTTGTTTAATTATGTGTGTATCTCTGTGTGTATGTATATATGCATGTGCTTGGAGATGTGTCTGCATGTGTATGTGTGTCTGTGTGTGTGTGTGTGTGTCTGTGTGTACCCTTACTGTATTTAAACATGTGTGAGTACAGGCGGATGAAAAGATCAGAAAAGGGTGATAATTCCTGGAATTGGAGGTACAGGCAACTGTAAGTCAGCAGATTGAATAAAGCGTCTGTTCCCTAAGAGCAGGAAACACTCTTAACCATTGAGCAATTGTTCTGAGACTAAAATTTTTATGACTTTTACCTCTTACTCTAACAAATTTAACTTACTTGGTGCTTACCTTAGTATTTATCTCACTTCTAAAAAAGGACAAGCATTAATCTAAATGTGCAATAGACCAATTAGGCAATTAGTAACTAAAAATAAATTTTATTGTGTTATTAAGTATGTATACCCATATACCCACTAATGTTTATCGTTCATATTCTACTGCTACTTGTGACTATTCACTGACAAGAGAACTTTAATATGGCTTTTCTACATACATATGTAATGCTCATTGATCCCATTCACCGCTCACCCTCTTTTTGGTCATACTTCCCCCATGACTTTGTTTTCATCCCTCTGAGCTCTCAAATACAAAGGAGAACTACAACTCTTGTCTTTCAGAACTCAATTGTTTCATTTAATGTCATCTCTAGCTCCACCCATTCTTCCTGCAAATGAAATGCTTATGTTTTTCTGTATGGCTTGGTAAAGCTCTACGGCTCATATATGACTTCATTTCTTTCTCATTGCTCGCAAAATATGGGTGCTAAGGTGAATGTTACAGGTTGACTGCTGTGAATAGTGCAGCACTCAGCGATGGAATGAAAACGTCCTTGTAACCTGAATTATTGAGCTATACCTCCAAGCATGGTATGGTTGTGTCATATCATAGTTTTAGTTTTAATTGCACTCTCACTAATAGTGTGTAATGCTCACATCTTCATTGCCCATGTGTTACACTCTCCTTAGCAGTGTGTAATGTCCACCCCTTCCACTGCTTCCTTGTTATTTATTTTCATGATGATACTCATTGTGACTAGGGGAAAATATAAGATCAATAAAGTTGTCAATCTTAATTAAAAATGTGTTTTACAGTGGCTGCACAAGTTTGCATTCCCACCAACAATGGATGAGTGTTGCCCTCACTCCACATCCTCTCCAGCATAGGCTATCATTGGTGTTTTTGACTTTAGCTATTCTGACAGGTGTAAGATGGTATCTCAAAGTTGTTTTGATTTGCTTTTCCCTGATCGCTAAGGAGGTTGAGCATGACCTTAAGTGCCTTTTGGCCATTCAAAGTTCTTCTGTTGAGAATTCTCTGTTAAGTTCAGTACCCCATTTTTTAATTGGGTTAATTAGAGTTTTAGTGTCTAGTTTCTTGAGTTCTTTATATATTTTGGAGATCAGACCTTTGTCTGATGAGGGGTTGGTAAAGGTCTTCTCCCAGTCCGAAGGTAGCCTTTTTGTCTTACTGACAGTGTCCTTTGCTTTACAGAAGCTTCTCAGTTTCAGGAGGTCCCACTCATTCATTGATTCTCTTATTGTCTGTGCTACTGGGGTTCTACCTAGGAAGTGGTCTCCTGTGCCTGTGTCTTGTAGAACTACTTCCCACTTTCTCTTCTATCAGGTTCAATGTGGTTAGATTAATATTGAGGTCTTTAATCCATTTGGACTTGAGTTTTGTGCATGGTGATAGATATGGATCTACTGTCATTCTTCTACAGGTTGACATCCAGTTATGCCAGCACCATTTGTTAAAGATGCTTTCCTTCTTCCATTGTATACCTTTAGCTCCCTTGTCGAAAATCAGGTGTTCATAGGTTTGTGGGTTAATATCCGGGTCTTCTATTCGATTCCATAGGTCGACTTCTCTGTTCTTATGCCAATACCAAGCTGTTTTCAATACTGTAGCTCTGTAATAAAGTTTGAATTCAGGGATGGTGATGCCTCCAGAAGTTCCTTTATTGTATAAGACTGTTTTGGCTATCCTGGGTTTTTTATTTTTCCATATAAAGTTGATTATTGTTCTCTCAAGGTCTGTGAAGAAGTTTGATGGGATTTTGATGGGGACTGCAGTAATTCTATAGATTGCTTTTGGTAGAATTGCCATTTTTACTATGTTGATTCTCCCTATCCAAGAGCAAGGGAGGTCTTTACATTTTCTGGTATCCTCCTCAATTTCTTTCTTCAAAGACATAAAGTTATTGTCAAATAGGTCTTTAACTTCCTTGGTTAGAGTTATCCTGAGATATTTTATGCTATTTGCGGATATCATAAAAGGTAAAGTTTCTCTGATTTCCCTCCCTGCTTCTTTATCCTTTGTGTATAGGAGGGCAACTGATTTTTTGGAGTTGATCTTGTATCCTGCCACATTACTAAAGGTGTTTATCAGCTGTAGGAGTTCTTTGGTAGAGTTTTTGGGGTCACTTATGTACACTATCATATCATCTGCAAATAACGAGAGTTTAACTTCTTCCTTTCCAATTCGAGTCCCCTTGATCCCCTTATGTTGTCTTATTGCTATTGCTAGAACTTCAAGCACTATATTGAAGAGGTATGGGGAGAGTGGACAGCCTTGTCGTGTTCCTGATTTTAGTGGAATGGCTTTGAGTTTCTCTCCATTTAACTTGATGTTAGCTGTCAGCTTGCTGTAAATAGCTTTTATTATATTTAGGTATGATCCTTGTATCCCCAATCTCTCCAATACCTTTATCATAAAGGGGTGTTGAATTTTGTCAAATGCTTTTCAGCATCTAATGAAATGATCATATGTTTTTTTTCTTTCAGTTTATTTATATGATGGATAATATTTGTTTTGGTATCCTATTGCAACCATGTTTTAAAATTCTATAATGTATTAAATTATTCTATTTTAAGAAACAATTCTTCAAATTTTATAATAAAAATAGGCTCAACACAGCATGTGATTGGAATTTTATAGCCATATATAACATTTAGAGATAGTCTACTAATTGTAATACCTAATTCAATAATCTAAAGTCATAATATATTCTAGTACTATCAATAAAAATGATCAACTGCATCATAAAATATTCAGTATACAAAAATTGATGAAAAGATGCTTATTAACTAAAAACATAAAATGTTAAGGGATGGATAAGGAATATTATTGAAATTTAATGGATTGAAATATTTTGATTATTTTAAATTTAAAAGTATAAAACATTTAAAAGAAAGAAGCTTGTATGAAATCATATAGTTAGTCATGATTAAAAAAAGGAATCATATTTAAAAAGCTAAATTGCTTCTTTTATTGAAAATTGTTTAATCAACCTAAACTCATTTAACTTGAACATAATATGTCTTTAGCATTTAATTCTGCTTGGCAATAAAATTTCTCAAACAGAAATGTGTCATTCTTAAAGCCTTTAAAAAATATTCAGCAACTGTTTAACCTGGATTTACCCAAATAAATTTGAAATTAATGTCTACACAAACCTCACAGATGGTTATTTAAATCAGGTTTTTTAAAATAATTCTCCAAATTTGAAGGCAATCAATTTTTATTCTTTAACTGTTTAGAAGATAACTATACTGTGATATGTGCGATACTATTGTGATATTCCTCACACTACTATGATAGATATTATATTAGGAAATACAGTTTAGAACAAAACAAATAAGGGATGCAATCACAGAAAAGGGTACAAGAACTTTAAATACATATTGCAAATTCAATGAGAACAGTTTGAAATATAGCCTTATTGTATGACTTGAAATCTATAACATCCTAGAAAAGGCAAAACAAGAAAGTAAAATATCAATGTTTTCTGCATTTTGGGGAGTACTGCAGGGAATAGATAAATACATAGACATCATTGTGGATTTTATGACAGTGAAACTAAGATATTTTGTATAATAAACCACGATGGATACATGATCCAATGTTTCTATAAACCTTTAGCATTATATAACTCAGAATGAAACAAATTCTGTGGATGAAAACACTCAGTTGGGCATGCCTTCTCCCATGATAAAGAGACATGGTTTTGGTCTCCGGCACTGCTTATAAAACTAGACATGTATGTGGTCAACATCCAAGTAATCCAGAGGTATAAATAAAAGAATCCAAAGCTCAGTGTCAGCATTTGCTATGCAGGGAGTTCGAAACCAGCTTAAGAAAAACAATCTGCTTCCTAAACTAATAAGGGGCCTGCCTGGGATATGGCCCCGGGGTAAGAATGCTTGCTGCTCTTTCCGAGAACCCGAGTTCAGTTTCCAGTGCTTACATCCAGTAGCTCACAACAGTCTCTGGAGGATGGGATGCCACTGATCTCTGTGGGCACTTGTGCTCATGTGTGCATACCCACACTCACTTATACATACCTACACACAATTAACAATACCAAAAATGGGTCATAATCAACAGTGAACTTTAATGGAATCTACACACTTTGACAAACACTAGTTTATTAACACTGGGTCAATTTTCCAAATTATAGCAGAGATATGAGATATTCATGGGAGATGTAGTTGGCAGGGAGCCGATATAATGCTTTCAATTCACTTTTCCTAAAATCCTCCAATCTATTAAAAAGAAAAAACGTATTAATACAAAATTAAAGTCTATATATTAAATGTTATAGGAGATGAGTTTGTTAGGAGTGGTAAAGATTATTATTTGTTCCTCTGACAGACATATGCATTCTTCTAAGTTGTATGAACAAGGTTATTAAGAAGGGTTTAGGTTTTAAATAAGTAATATAATTTTGAACTTTTCAAGCATTTTCATAAATTACAGATATACAAACAAGCATAGAAGGCATGTATGACTAGTATCCAACTTTACACAGTAAAAAGAAGCCATTTACAATGTCTTGCACTTGCCCCTTGGATGTTGTTCATTTGTTTGATAATAAAAGTTTTCTAAAGGGCTTGATCTTAGAGAAATGTATTTTTTCATTCACTATTAGAATGAAGAGAGATTGTCACAGGCTAAGAATGCTCATTCTTCTCTTTATCCCCAAAATGTGGCTGTTCAGGAACGTGCACAAACTCGTGCAGACTGATTCTCACTTCACTCAAATTACACTCCACTGTGCTCACCTTGAACTTGCCATGTGTACTGGAAAAGGCTATCCGGAGAATCCTTTCTACAGTTTCATCTCATTTAATCTCTCCTGGCTTCTGAGAGCATAGTGCACACATGGCGAGACGGCTTTTAGAAATTACAAATGAAAGCTTACAGCGTAATTCACATTTTAAAAACACTTCATCCCAGAGTGCTTTTGTCTGGCTCTGAAAGAATATCAGCATCGTTCCAAGTATATTATCTCCCGATTTCCTAATCAAAACAACCCAGGCATGGAAGACAGTGGGAGCTATTTAAAACAATGAATATCACTGTCGTGCATTTTAGTTGAATCATTCTCTAGATGCAGAAAACAAAACAAAAAAAGGTAATTTCAGTGAAATCTGAACTCATGTAACACAGCCACACACATCTTTATATTCCACACACTTTGTTAATCATTGTCTGAACAACATCGTGCCTGGAGCCAACTGACAGGAATTTTAACCTGATTAAATGTCCCAGTATGGCTTAATACCTTTAAATGGAATTTTTATGGCCTGTTCTGCACGCGTATTATTAATACAGTGCCATCAAGAAAACCACAGACATGCATAATAGCTCATCAATTTGTAACTAAGCACTTCTGACCTTGAAAAATCAGCTGTCTTTCAGATTAATGTCGTTACATTTTAGGCAGGAAAGAGCACCATAAAATTATCATGCTTATTTTTGTAACGTGTCAGGAGGAGAATTAGGAGTAAGGGCCCCGTCGATGGTTTCTTATTGGTATTGCCAGAAACTTCTGACATTTGAATTAGAAACTCAGACCTCATCCTAATAAAACAATGCACTTAAACATTTCCTTTCCAGCTTAAAGGATGCATACAATATACTGCTGATAAGATAGGGTAAAGTATAAAATATAATCCCCACTGAAGAGCACATTTCTTAGAAAGTAGAAAGAAAGAAAAACGCCTTAAGTTCCTTCTCTTTTCATATGTATGTTTGTATGTACACAATAAAAGTGGAAAGATGAAAGAGACCTAGGGTCTATCGTCACTGATCAAAATGAGTAAGAAATTAAAAAGGATGGAAAATGGTCATGGCCGCAAATTGAAAAATCATGGCAAATTATCTTTAATTCATAAAAGAGAAAATCTGGAGTTCAGTGTGCAATATTAAATAGATTTGGTGATTTTTCCCCAAGAGTAATATTTTTACAGCTAATGCAAATTCATTCTTTTCAGCAGCTACAAAATGAAACTGTGGAACCCACCATTTAAAGCATAAAATATATATGAAATTTATTTCTGTTTCACCATAAAGAACTATTTATCTCTTCATTAAATTGCGGACTTAAAATTAATAAAGATTGTATTGAAAAATTAACAACAGTGGAAAAATATTTAGGAAAGCTCAAGGGCAGCGCTAAAATAGACAAAAAAGATGGACAGACCTGCCTATCAGAAAGAATGACAGATCAATGCACAAATTCCTGTTGTATTGTTATGTTTTCAAGTATTCTGACGTTGTGAACATAGTTTTACCCATTTAGCATTGCATTAGCTCTGCAGTCACTCATAAACATTTATCTATTTTTTTAAGAGTCAATTATCTTTTTCTAAGAACCACAAGATATGCCTTGACCCACTCAGGAGGAAGATTATAAACTGACTGCTTTTTCATTTAAAAGAGGCATATTTTGCTATTAGTAAAGAAAAAAGATAATTCTCAAAATCTGATTTTTGTTGGCCTTCTCTCAGAACCTGCCTGAAAGGAACCTACCATTACAAAAATAAAAAGTTAGCTCATCATTGTGAATGAGAGAAGGGTTGCATCCTCCTGAAGACTTAGTTCCTTCATTCTTGCTGAACAGGGAACAGGTAGGGCAGCCCTTCCTGAGGAACTGCTAGTACTGAGAATGAATTTGCAGAAGGAAGGCACAGCAGTTAAATGGAAAAGTTCTATGTTGTCTTTGACATTCCCATGACTGCAGATGGGCAATAAGGGAAGATTCCTGAACACCCCAGGGCAGAGTAGGGAAGAATCTGGTTCTCGGGTTAGGGCTCTGTCAGGAGAAATGAATGAATTCATTCTTAGCCACATCAGAAGTTGTAAGCAAAGACAGAATTATAAACTGATTCTTCCCATTTAAATGGACTTTGCTCAGATGTCTTTAACAGAAAGACTCTCACAGTTTACACACTAAGTATTTTACTGATTTATAGAAACATGTAACCCAAACCCAACAAATACACAAATCTTTAAAAGTGCAGTAAGATTGAGAATCCAAAACCATGGTAAACATCAATGTGTCATTATTACATGTGTTTTGTTTGTATTGTATATATTCAGTATGTTATTTTTATTAAGTTTTGTCATTTTCCACAAAGTACCTTTGTTTTCTAGCCTAAGAATACATTGAAAAAAATACAAGGAACTTGGAAGGCCAATAAGCAATAATCTTAACATAGCTACTATTTTCAAAAATAGCAGAGCCATTTGAATGAAGGATATACAAGAATATTTGATAGAAAGAACTCATATTCCTTATTTACAATATTCTATTAGTCATCTTTTTGGTACTAGAATAACATGGCTGATATAAACTAGTAAATTAACTACACATGACCAAAGTTTTACAGTTTTGAGATTTTGGGTCACTGGTCTTACTGTCCACTCAGCCCTAATACTTTGAGCATGTAGTAGAATAGTATAAAACAGTAGAGCTGCCTAGGGAAGCAGACATGGGACCCCATGGCTACATGTAAGAGACAGCAGACCACAGGTGTTCCCCTAGGAAAGGAGGCATGGGACCCCATGGCTACGTGTAAGAGTCAGCAGACCACAGGTGTCCTCCTAGGAAAGGAGACATGGGACCCCATGGCTACATGTAGGAGATAGCAGGCCACTGGTGTCCCCCTGGGAAAGGAGACATAGGACCCCATGGCTACGTGTAAGAGAGAGCAGACCACTGGTGTCCCCCTAGGAAAGGAGACATGGGACCCCATGGCTACGTGTAAGGGACAGCAGACCACAGGTGTCCCCCTGGGAAAGGAGACATAGGACCCCATGGCTACGTGTAAGAGTCAGCAGACCACAGGTGTCCCCCTGAGAAAGGAGACATGGGACCCCATGGCTACATGTAAGAGATAGCAGACCACAGGTGTCCCCCTAGGAAAGGAGACATGGGACCCCATGGCTACGTGTAAGAGACAGCAGACCACAGGTGACCCCTAAGAAAGGAGACATGGGACGCCATGGCTACGTGTAAGAGACAGCAGACCACTGGTATCCTCCATTAGCTTCGGAAGTCAAGGCACTTCTTTCCACAAGATCCAACTGTCAGAGATTTCTTTGCCTGTCATTATCGCTACTCAGTGGGAAAGCACCTTCACCCACACCGGAAGACGCATGGTTTTTAACCACAGCAAACATCATATGGTGAACTAAGTCTGATAAACTCATGACCACTAAGACTAAAATTTGGTTTTCATTGTTCTAAACTCAGCAATGATTCAGAATTTATATATAAGTGCAATTATATAGGAATTTAATTTCTTCTTATTTGTTGAGGCTATTTTTTTTGTTTGCTTTTTGAGCCAGGATTTCTGTTTATAGTACTGGAGAGCCTGGAACTCACTTTGTAGACCATGCAGGCCTCCAACCCAGAGATTCCCCCTGCCTCTGCCTCACACGTGCTAAGATTAAAATGTACCACAATGCCAGGCTTGCAGTGAAATTTTTATAAGAATATTATATCAAAGCAGTTGGATTTTAAAAGTGACTTCCTATGTAAGAGGAGATATTTTATAGTGAATAGCTTTTAAAATAATGTATAAAAATAAAATATAATTAATATCAGATATATTTAATGAAATAAAACAAAATATTTAGCCTGGCGGTGGTGATACACACCTTTAATCCCAGCACTTGAGAGACAGAGACAGGCAAATCTCTGTGAGTTCGAGGCCAGCCTGGTCTACAAGAGCTAGTTCCAGAACAGGCTCAAACGCTACAGAGAAACCCTGTCTCAAAAAAAACACACAAAAAACAAAATATTTCTCATAGATGATAGTTAATAACAGAAATACTAAAATAACAGAAATACTGAGGTACTAACATAAAATAGGTAGTATAACACATACATACTTTATATAAACTAGCTAACATGATAAAATAAAATTAAAAGCTATATAAATATTTTAAATGAACATAAGATGCATTAAGGAATGTCAGAAATAAAAAGGCAAAACTGATACTATAGATTTTCAGAATAATACTGTTGGAGCAGAGATGTCTTTCTAAATCCAGGAAGCCTTCATTTCTGTTGTGCTGCCAATTTGGAGATTTAATATTATCAAATATGATTTTGAGGTGTCAATAAATATCAAAGATTTCCTGTGTTTTAGTTCCACATTTTCTGCAACCTAGTTCTGGAATTTCAGTGTTTGTGGTTTTCTTCAAACATTGGTTGTTCCTTTGTTTGTGTTTCTCAAGCTCCTCTATAACTGACTGGCTTAAGCCATGCTTCAGGTTCAGCCTCCCCTGTCTTTGGTATTGTATACAAAACAGGGCTGCAGTCCCCGCCCCCTTCCTCCGTTTTTACCACCCTGCACCCCATCCCACCCCCCACCGCCCCGGGTCCCCACTAAGCCCAATTTGAGTCTTAAGATTCTTGATGGTTTGTATGAGGGTCTAACATTATGAGTCATGGTACCTTGAATAAGCTTTCTCAACATGAGTTGTAACCAGCCAGGCAAAGACTGATCCAGGAAAAACAAGACTAGTTTTACTGCCCAATCTTTCCTATTTGAGAGAGATTTTCTGGGCTAGAGAGATTGCTTGGTTTGCTATGAGTGGCTATCACTTTCAGAGAAGACTCAGGCTTGGTTCTCAGAACACAATTCTGGTAGTTCACTAAGGCCTGTCACTCCGACTCCAGGGAGATGGGTCCCTCTGCCCTCTGTGGACACCTGAATTCAGAAGCACATACTCACCTTAACTCCACCACACAGAATTTAACAAATAATAATAATTAAAAATATTTTGGATAGTTGTTATATTATCGATCTTTATTTGGCTTTTGGATGAGGTTAACATATATTGTTTTTTCTTTTATAGTGCTTTTAGTTGAGTTATACTTTTTTCCTCCCTCCCCTTCCTCTCTCCCCCATTGCCTCACATGTTCCCAATTTACTCAGGAAACCTTGCCTTTTATCTCCTTCTTAGGCAGATCCGTGTATTTTTCTCTTAGGGTCCTCCTTGTTGTCTAGGATGTCTGGGGTTATGGACTGCAGGCTGGTTATTTTAATAAAGAGAGTTTTTCAGTTTTGACTCTCCTAGATTCTGAAAAGTAGGAGGGGTTTCCCTTTTGTCCGTCTGACTCCCATGTTCATGCCCGCCATAGATCCTCAAATTTATTGAGACAAGTCTCTCTCAGAAACTGAAATTTCCCATGGCTTGATTAAGTCTCCTCACTCTTTTTCCTCTACACAGAGTGTACATGACTCTAAAACATCCTGGAGGAGATAGTTGAAGCCTGAAGATCTATTATGCTGTAGTTGACTAGGAGATGTGTGGTTTTGGTGCTATTGTGGTGAGAAGCCCACATTTTCTACATCCTCAGCTGCAGAAACAACGACAGTTAATGGCTCAACTGTGAATCTCAGTAACCTCATTCAGGATTTTGTTTTCCCCATGGGCATCTTACCCTCATTGCTGGCTTGATGACGGAATAAAAATTCGATTCCTTTGCATCAACAGGGGGCATCTCTGGCAGGCCTTCTTAGCTTAATAGTACCCAGTAGACTTGTAGCATCTTTGGGTCAGCTGAGCCCTTTATAACTGCATTGCTAGCGTCTTCTCTTCTGTCCTTGTCACTACTTCTTTCCCTCTTGTATTTTTGTTGCAGAAATCACACTGAAATATTTTCTATTAACACAGCCTAAATTCCAGGGTTCCTGTCTTGGAAAACTCTGTAAAAAACAGCCTCGGTCTTTTAAAAATAACTTTAGAAGTTATTGGACGTATAGTTCTCTTTCTATTGCATTGTTTTACAACTCTCTAACTTGAGTAACATGAAAAACAGTCCTTAGCCTTCTCTTAGCAAAGGAACCATCCATTTCTTACAGACAGCTGATGAAGGAATTTGTACAGACCCCCTTGAGTGAATGAAAAAACATTCATCTGCTCAACTCAATGATATCACCAAATGGTTCAATTCTGGGACTGAACAAAAGGAGAGAGTGGTCTACGCACATCTATCCCAGTTCTCAAAGGCACAGTCATGTGAGTGATGAGTCTATTAGTTCCCAGATTCATTAAGGTCAAGGAAGGTTACGATGCAGGAAAAGAATATAATGGAAAACCATGCTGCAACAGCAATATTAATGATTCATTAGGTGACATTCTACCCTCTGGATGTTCATGAAATAATCTAAATCCAAAGTGTCATAGCACCTACACCAAAAGCACGACACAGGAAGATAGAAGAAAGGTTATGCCAAGACCTAACAACAGAAACTTCAGAGTAGGTTGCTATGTGTGCTTTCTGGTGGTGTTGAAGACTGAACACACAATTTTGAAAATTTAAAGATTAAATATTTGCTCTGTGCCTAGTTGCCACAAATCAACCTGAAATTCTTACTTTTGCTTCCCATTTAGGACTCTAAGGCCTCTCCTAGTGATTATGTTTAATGTGAAGAAATGTTTCCTTTTAACTTGTTAGCTGACTTTTCATGAGCTAATATGTAATGGGTTTTTATCCTAGTAGGAAGAGTTAGAAATAACAACAAGGCTTTTCATCTAATGTTGATAGTGTGTCAGGTGCTAGTCTAGGTTCATCCCACTCTTGAACTCAGACAGGATCCCAATGTTTGTCATGGCAGCTGCTATCAGGGTTGCTTCAATAGAACAGATAGCAAATGTCAGAACTGGTATTTTATAACAATTATTCTCGTGATTTTATTATTTCTGAAACAAATTTTATGCTTTGCAATTCAACACTGGAAAGGAAAATATAAAAGGTGTAATTTATGAGATCCAAATATTCTAAGCTAAGAACTAAAGAAGGCAAAACTTAAACAGCTAATGTTGCAGACAAACAAGGCACACATGCATAGTTTGGTCAGTGTTTTGATCTTAATATTAGAAAACCCAAAGGGCGAAATGTGAATAAGGAAAATGAAATAGAAAAAAAAGTACTGAAATAATTATAAATGCTTTTAGTGCCCAGTATTTCGAAAAATACAAGGCATTAGGCACACTGGAAGAAATGGGCTTACCGAGTGACAGTGAGGGAGGTCAGGTTTTTAAAGGCCTCTCATGCCGCATGGCCTGATCTAACCTTATGGGAAAAAATCCCTATGATTTTTCAAAAGCCCTAGTTCTGTAGTTGCCAAGTATCTATCCCTGCAGAAATTTAATGTCAAAAATTCAGACTTTAGGTTCAGAAACTGTAGTAGTTACAACACCTGAATGCTTACAGGTTAAAATGATGGTGTACCATCTTTTTTGACCTGAAGTCAGAGGAAACAGGTGACCCTTGTTTTCTAAGAAGAATCAAATACAGGTGGCATTTATTAGAAACCCAAAAGGGGTTGAAGGGTCCAAAGAAGAATAGAGAAAAACTCAGAGATTGGTTATGACAATCATGAAGACACAAAACCATGAGGAATTAGAAGGTATGAATCCCAAATCTGAAGAAATAAGCAGAGAAAATAGCAGGCCCACCAAAGTAGTTTCACATGGAAGGACACCATGAAAAGTTCTGCATCTTGGTGTTGAACCATTGATCTGTCCACAACTGGTGCCAGTACTGTCAGAGGAGGGGGCAGAGTTTGGAAAAATGCCCAGGAATATTTAGGAGATGAGGCACAGCTCTGCTGTGCATTTTCTAAAACTGCTTAAGATCTGGAAATCAATGTCTGCTTACTGCTTCAGCAAGGTAATTCAGAAGGGAAGGGATCATGACCCATCTGAAGTAAGGCTGCTGAATTTATATGAAGAGGAGTCGTTTTCCACCCATCTGACTTATCACCTCACGCTAGCATCCTCTAATGCACAGCTTAACCCAGAGCCAGTTATGATGAAGTCTGGGTGGTCTCACCTGTGTAACATGAGGGCCGGCTTGTTGTGGTATCTGCTCCCGCCCAGTACCCCACAACCGGCAAGTCCCAGAGAAAATCAATCACACAGAGATCTCTATAAGTTATAAAACTGATTGGCCCATTAGGTCAGGCTACTTATTAGCTCTTATAACTGATGCTACCCCATTATCCTTATCTACATTAGCCACACAGTTCAGTACCATGCTCAGCTGGGCAGGTTACATCCTGCCTCTCTGGTGGTCTGCACAGGAGTGGTGGAGGGAGTTTCCTCCTCTCTAGCTTTCTCCTATTCTCATTGCCCCGCCTCTACTTCCTGTCTGGTTTTCCTGCCTATACTGCCTGCCTGGCCAATCAGCATTTTATTAAAATATGATTGACAGAATACAGGTAATTCTCCCGCACTACACCTGGATTTGCAGACTCCCACACATATAAAAAGGATGGTGCTGGATGAGAACAGAGTATGAATGCAAATTAGCAGACGTGAATGCACAGGAGAGACTGACAGCCAGAACATGGTGTTTATTGCTTAGTTGGGGTACTTCTGCTCCACAGGAACCACACAGGACCACAGTAATCACAACCAGTGGGTGAAAGAAGAGAAAATTCACTCCTAGTGACTGGGAGCTAATGTATTACTACTACCAAGGTGGTGTGTTTGTGCTCTTTTAACATAAGATAAGTAAATGCCTCTAAATATAGCGTGTGTGTGTGTGTGTGTGTGTGTGTGTGTGTGTGTCCTTCCCATCAACAGACCATTCACAAATGGAGACTATTGTTGGTCAAAATTGTGACATTGAACAAAGACATTTCAAGCGGCTCTGTGTTTGTCTGATAACTGATTAAAAAGCAAAGCAAAACTTTGACTTCTTCCCTTCTGATTTGTATCCTCCTCATCTCTTTTTGTTATCTTATTGCTCTAGCTAAAACTTTGAGTTCTATACTGAAAGGATATGGAGAGAGTGGGCTGACTTGTTCCTGATTTTAGCAGAATTCCTATAAGTTTCTCTCCATCTAACTTGATGTTGGATGTTGACTTGTTGTAAATTGCCTTCTTTATGTTTAGGTATATTCCTTGTACCCCTGATCTCTCCAAGCCCTTTAACATGAAAGTTGTGTTCAATTTATTGAAGGATTCTCTGGTGTCTAAAGAGATGGTCATGTGGTTTTTTTATTTTTTTAGTCTGTTTTTATGGTGGATTACGTTGACAGATTTTGGTATGTTGAACCATCCGTGCATCTCTGGGATGAAGCCGACTTGATCATGGTGGATGATGTTTCTGATGTGTTTTTGGATTTGGTTTTCCAGTATTTTAATGAGTATTTTTGCATCAATGATCTTGAGGGAGATTGGTCTGTAATTCTCTTTCTTTATTACATCTTTGTGTGATTTGTTTATCAGAGTATCTGTAGCCTCATAAAAGGAGTTTGGCAATGTTCCTTCTGTTTCTACTGTGTGGAACAATTTGGGGAAGATTGGTGTTAGTTATTCTTTGAAATTCTGGTAAAATTCTGCAATGAAATCATCTGGCCTTGAGCTTTTCTTGGTTGGGAGACTTTTATTAACTTCTTTTATTTCCTTAGAAGTTATAAGTCTGCTTAAATTGTTTATCTGATCTTGATTCAATTTTGGTATGTGGTACCTGTCCAGAAAACTGTCCATTTCCTTTAAATTTTTCAATTTTGTGGAATACAGGCTTTTGAAGTATGATCTGATAGTTCTCTGATTTTATGTCTGTTATTGTGTCCCTCTTATCATTTCTGATCTTGTTAATATGGATATTCACTCTCTGCCTTTTAGTTAGTTGCTAATTTTCTCAAAGTACAAACTCTTTTATTCTTTGTATTGTTCTCTGTTTCTATTTTATTGACTTCAGCCCTTAGGTTGACTTTTTTCCGTGTCTAGTTTTCCTGGATGATTTTGCATCTTTTATATCTAGAACTTTCAGATGTGTTGTTAAGTTGCCATTGTGAGATTTTCCAAATTTTTTTGAGGCATTTAGTGCTATGAACTTTTCTCTTAGCACTGTCCCATAGTTTTGGGTATGTGGTGCATTTATTTTAATTGAATTCTATAAAGTCTTTAATTCCTTTCTGTATTTCCTCCTTGACACAGTGGTGATTAAGTTGAGCATTATTTAGTTTCCATGAGCTTGTAGGTTTTCTATACTTTGTGTTGTTAAATTCTAACTGTAAGTCATGGTAATTCAATAAAATACAGGGGAGGGGTTTATTCCATTTTTTTAATCTGTTGAGGTTTTCTTTGTGACCAAGTATGTGGTCAATTTTAGAGAAGGTTCCATGAGATGCTGAGAAGAAAGTATACTCTTTTGTGTTTGGATAAAATGTTTTATAGATGTTTGTTAAACCCATTTGTGTCATACCGTCTGTTAGTTCCCTTATTTCTCTGCTAAGTTTCTGTCTGGTTGACATATCCATTGGTGAGAGTGGGGTGATGAAGTCTCTCACTATTAGTGTGTGGGGGTTAATGTCAGATTTAAACTTTAGTATTATTTCTTTTACATATGTGGGTGCCCAAGTATTTGGAGCATAAATGTTCAGAATAGAGACTTCATCTCAATGAATTTTTCCTGTGATGAATATGAAGTGTCCTTCCCCATCTCTTTTGATTAATTTTGAAATTAAATGTGAAGTCTATTTTGTCAAACTTTCACTATTTGCAGATGATATGATAGTATACATACGTGACCCAAAAATTTCTACCAGAGAATTCTTACAGCTGATAAACAACTTTAGTGATATGTCAGGGTGCAAGATTAACTCAAAAATATTAGTATCCCTCTTATATACAATGATAAGTGGGGCAAGACAGGAATCAGAGAAACATCACTCTTTGCAATAGCCACAGATAATATAAAATAACATGGGGTAACTCTAACCAAACAAGTGAAAGACCTGTATGACAAGAACTTTAAGTCTTTGAAGAAAGAAACTGAAGAAGATATCAGAAAATGGAAAAAACTCCCATGCTTTTAGATCGGTAGGACCAAAATAATAAAAATGGCAATCCTACCAAAAGCAATCTGCAGATTCAATGCAATCAAAATCCTAACACAATTCTTCACAGACCTTGAAAGAACAATACTCAGCATCACGCGGAAAAACAAGAATTCCAACTTAGCTAAAACAATCCTGTGCAATAAAGGAACTTCTAGAAGCATTACCATCCCAAACTTCACGCACTAATATAGAGCTATAATAATAAAAACAGTTTGGTACTGGCAGAAAACAGACATGTGTATCAATGGAATCAAATCAAAGCCACATTAATCCACACACCTATGAACACAACTTCAACAAATGGTGCTTGCATGACTGGATGTCAACAGGTAGAAGATTTCAAATAGAACCATATCTGTCACCATGCACACAATTCAAGTCCAAGCAGATCAAAGACCTCAGCATAAATCCAGTTATACTTATACTAAAACTTATGGAAGAGAAAGTAGGAAGTAGCTTTGAATGCATTTTCACAAAAGAGCACTTCCTAAATATAACACTAGTAGCACAGACACTGAGAGCAACAATCAATAAATGGGACCTCCTGAAACTAATAAGAGTCTGCAAGGCAAAGGACATGGTAAATAAGACAAAATGACAGACTACAGAATGGGAAAAAGATTATCAACTCCATATCTGACAGAGGGCTTATCTTCAAAATATATATATATAAGAACTCCATATATATATATATATATATATATATATATAAATTAGACATCAAAATTTTTCAACATCCTTAGACATCAAGGAAACACAAATCAAAATGACTCTGAGATACCATCTTCTGCCTGTCACAATGGCTAAAATCAAAAACCCTGATGACAGTTTACTTTGGAGAGGATTGTAGCAAGAGGAAAACTCCTCCACTGCTGGTGGGAGTGCAAACTTGTACAGTTTCTTTGGAAATCAGTAAAGTGATTTTTTTTTTTTTAGAAAATTGGGAATCAATCTACCTCAAGAACCAGCATTGCCATTCTTGGGCATATACCCAAAAGATGCTCAATCATAACACAAGGACACCCACTCAACTGTGTTCATAGCAGCATTATTCATAACAACCAGAATGCGGAAACAACCTGGATGCCTCTCTGTGGAAGAATGGATTAAGAATATATGGTACATTTACACAATGGAGTATTTACTCATTGTTAAAAAAAAAAACCAACGACATCATGAAATTTGCAGGCAAATGGATAGAACTAGAAAGAATCATCCTGAGTGAGGTAACCCATATCCAGAAAGACAAACATAAGCAATACTAGATATAAAGCAAAGGACAGCCAGACTGCAATCCACAGTTCCAGAGAAGCTAGGTAATAAGGAGGACCCTAAGACGAGACACATGATTTCCCCCCGGGAAGAGAAAATACTGAGATTTCCTGGGTAAACTCTGGCTGGGGGTCTGGAAGAGGGGAGGGGATGGGGGGCGAAAACATGTAGGAATAAAATGGTCGAGCTGGGAGTGGGATGGAGTAGGAGAGCAACGAAAGAGATACCTTGATAAAGACAGCCATTACAGGGTTAGGAAAAGCCTGGTGCTAAGGAAACACCCAGGAATGCAGAAGAATGACCCCAGCTAAGACTTCTAGTAATGGTAGAGAGGGTGCCTGAATGGCCTTCCCTTGCAATTATATTGGTGAATACCCTGTCTGTCATCATAGAATCTTCATCAGGCAACTGACAGAAGCAGATGCAGAGATTCACAGCCAATTCCAGGCCCAGCTCCTAGCCCCCAGTTGAAGAAAGGTAGGAAGTGTTATATGAGCAAAAGGAGATCAAGATCATGAAGGGGAAACCTACAGAGACAGTGAACCTGAGTTCATGGGAGCTAACAAATACTAGATCGACAGCTGGGGAGCCTGCATGGGACCGAACTAAACCCTCTGCTTGTGGGTGATAGTTATACAGCTTGGTCTGTTTGAGCAGCCCCTGGAAGTGGGACTAGGATCTGTTCCTGGTGTATGAACTGGCATTTTGGAGCCCATTCCCTATGGTGGGATGTCTTACTGAGACTTTTTGGGAGAAGGGGTGCTTGATCCTGAATTAAATTAATGTGCCAGGCTTTGTTGAGTCACATGGGAGGTCTTATGCTTTTGGAGGAATGGATAGGGGGGTTGGAGGGGAAGTGGGGAAGGAATGGGAGGAAGGGAGAGAGGGGACCTATGGTTGGTATGTACAATTAATTTAAAAAATTTAAAATGTAAAATATATAAATAAAAAATCAAAGTTGCAATTCTCATTTCAGAGGTGGTTAAACTTTGTATTTCCCCAATGGCAAAGGAAGTTTAGCGTTACATCTTTTTTTCATTTGAGAGTCCACTATTGAGAATACTGTTTAGATCTATATCCCGTTTTTAATTGGATTATTTGTCTTGTTTATGTGTAGTTTCTTCAGTCGTTATATGTTTTGAAAATTATCCCTCTGTCAGATGTGGGATTGGTAAAGACCTTTTTCTATTCTGTAGGCTGTTGTTTTTTCCTATTGACAGTGTCCTTGACTTTACAGAAGCTTCTCGGTTTCAGGATGTCCCACTTATTAATTGTTGATTTAGTGCCTGCGCAATTGGTGGAACTCTCTCTTTGCAAAAGATATAGGATACAAATCTGAAGTGGTTGGAGGAGAGGTCTGGATAGACGGTTGCACATCGGACCAAGAGGATCGGGATCAGGTTCAGGAAGGATCGAGAGAGAAAATACTGAGAAAGACGACTGGAATCAGAGACATCTCTGGATGAGCGAGAAATCTAGACCAATAGAAACCTCCAGGAATCGATGAGGGTGATCCTAGCTAAGACTCCTAGCAATGGGGCGTATGGAACCTGAACCAGCCATCTCCTGTAACCAGGCAAGACTTCCAGTAGAGGGATTGGGAACTCAATCCAGTCACAAAACTTCTTCCCTACAATTTCCCTGCCTATAAAATATGCTGGGGCAAAGGTGGTCTGAAAATTATGGGAGTGGCCAAGCACTGACTGAATCATTTCTAGAACCATAGTATGAGATGGAGCCTACCCCGACACTGCCTGGAGGACCAGGACCCCGAGGTTGTACAGTCCAGAGACCTAGACTCAAACACGACTGGTGAAAAAGAAAAGGGCATTGAAATAATTCTCAATGTTATTCCGCTATACTTATAGATTGGTTCCTAAAATTGTCACCAGAGAGGCTTCACCCAGAAACCGATAGGAACAGATATAAAAATCCACACCCAACCATTAGGCAGACCTCGGAGGATCCCGTGGAAGAGGGAAGGGAAGGATTATGGAAGCCACAGAGGCCAAGGACACCACAGAAAAACCCACAGAATAAACTAACATGGGTTCCTAGGAGCTCAGACACTGAAACGACAACCAGAGAACTTACATGGGGCTAATCTAGGCCCTCTGCACATATGTTACAGGTCTGTAGCTTGGTCTGCTTGTGGAACTCCTAACAGGGAGCAGGGCCTGTCCCTGACTGCTATCTGCTTTAGGAACCCTTTCCTCCTACTGAGTTGCCTCAGTCAGCCTTCAGAGGAGAAGAGATGCCTAATGTAATGCAAGGTGATACGCCATGGATGGGTGATATACATGGGAGGAAGGCACTTTCCTGAAGGGAAAGGAGGAGTGGATGTGGTGGGGAGGAAAAGATAAAAAAGGGAGGGACTGGGAGGAGTGGAGGGAGAGGACGCTGTGGGTCAGGTAAAAATATTACTTAAAAAAAAGAGGTGGTTAGGCATAAATGAAAATTCAGATGTGTATTATACATGAGAACTGTGTCAGGACAGGAATATGAAAACCGCTTAATCAAGGATGATCTTTGAAGTGGATAATAAATTAGGAATTAAATTTAATACAGGTGGAATCATCCCACATGGCGCTTGGACAAGTCACTAGACTGAAAATGAAAGGAAAGTATGATAAAATTAGAGAAAAGACAAGAACCAAGCTGGTGGTTTTGTTGTCTTTTTGTCTTCTCCAGAAGTTGGGAGGTGCCCCTCCCCCTCCCCCTTTATTACTTCATAATCTACTAAATTTGGGTTCACTCTTTCTTTCTTTTTGTCTCTTCTTGTTAGCCTACACATTCGAGCACTGTTGAAATGAGTACGACTTCCTGTTTTAAAACGGAATTGTGATTCCCTCCATGTAATGTCCTAAGATACTGCTTCTGAGCTGGGCAGTGGTGGCACATGTCTTTAATCACAGCTCTCAAGAGGCAGAAGCAGGCAGATCTGTGAGTTTGAGGCCAGCCTGGTCTACAAGAGGCCCCAGGACACATTCCAAAGCTACAGAGAAACCTTGTCTCAAAAAACCAAAAACCAAAGAAAATAAATACAAAAAAAAAAAAAAAAAAGCCAATGCTGCCGTTCAATAAAGTAGGTAGCACATGGAACACATAAATTCCTGTACACTAGAATTAGATGTAACCTGTACCGGTCAGGATATTAGTTAACATCGTAATCATTCATCTTTTTTTTTCATAAAATGATCTTAGAGCACAGACTGGGTGTTCAGAAATTTAGCACTTGGATCCTTGGCTGTTTGACAGAGAGCTCAAGGTAGCACCCCATGACTTTTGTTCTAAAAATAGCACAGGACAGAAAGAAGCAGCTTCCTTTCTGCTCACGCTCAGCATCTCATCAGCTCTGTGACTCTTTGCTAACATCTTCTAACATCTTTGCTAACTCTTTGCTAACAAGCCTAGTAACTCCTTTGTACAAACTGGAGAAAGCACTTGGGTTTTCTCTCTTTTGTTTTAAATCTAAATCATAAAGCAAAAGCCTTATCATTCATATTTTAAAGTGCTCTGACATTCCTCTCTTGACTCTGAAAGATCCCAGCTGTGGTAGTCTTTATTTCACTTTAAATGAGTGATTGTGTCTATGTAGGTGTGGAGGGAGTTATAAATGTACAATTATATAGATGAAAACGGAGTTATTGCATCTATTTTATATTTACTGCAGTCCTTATTAACTGTTCTTTAATTTCTTGGGGTTCTCTCTACCACCATCCTTGTTGCCTTCCAGCTATTTCCAATTCTGATGTGGTTATGTGCGATAACTACACGTACATGCCATTATATAGTATGATTATATTCCACATTTTGATTCTTTCCGTTCGCATGAGAATACCTTCTCAAAAAATCAAAATCAGTTTTTAAGGTTCATTACACACTCTTATCCCCCCCTCCTGTGTGTGTATTTGTAATCTCTAATTTTATTTATTCATTTATCTATTGAAGCATATTAATTAATAACAAAAATTCTTTCTGCAGTGGACATCAATTTGGTACTGTCTTAGAGATCATAATTTAAATTCATTTCTATGTTTACCTGGAAGGAGAACTGCAGCATGGTACGGAAGCTCTATCTCTGATGTTTTAAGGAATCTCAATGCTCTTTCCCACGATGGTAGCCCAGATTTCTGTGCAGTGCACAGGACTGCATTTCTACTCATCCTAAATAATGCCTATTATTTCCCATTATTTTTAGTGTTCTTCATGAATGAATATAAATTAATATCTTTGTAGCTTTGACTTGCCTTTCCTTGATGGTCTGTGTCCCTAAGTGACTTTTTATACACCTGACTTTTATTTCCATATCTCCTCTGGGAAACATTCGACCCTGATTTATATTCTATTTGTAATTAAATTATTAGTGTTTTGGCCACCAAAACGTATGAGCTCCTTGTATATTAAGACAATATATAAAATTTGAGATTTTCTCTCATTCAGCAGGCTTTCCTCTCATTCTGATGGTTGCCTTATACACATGCACTCCGTGCCTGTCAAGTGCTTACAGAATCCCGAGGAAGGTGTTCATGTTCGTGAACTCCTGGTACTAGAGCTCCAGAGGATTAGGAGCCCCCATGTAGGTGCTGAGACTTGAAAACTGGGCCCTCTGGAAGAGTAGCCAGTGTTCTTAACTGTAAGCCATCTCTCCAGTGTAGGCCTATTTTATATCTTTAATTTCTAAAGGAAGATAATACATCTTCATTTTTAATTTGCATTTAGAACTGATGATAGTGAATTTGATCTCTATTTGCAACTTCTTGGCCACTGTGAGTATTATACTTATTTAAATAAACTAAGCTGTGGGAACCTGTCCTCCCTGATCCTTGAGGCCGAAATACTGGATGCAAATAATGTTTACGCTAACCAGCTAAGCTTCCTGCTAGTTCCATCCTTGGTTCTGCTACAGCCTGGTACATTAGCCTGAGGGATCTATTTTACTTTAAAATGGTAATTTCTCAACCTGCCTCAAAGAAGCTCAGGCGCCAAGGCCCATCTAATCTGTCTGACATTGCTTTGTACCCTCGACCACCTGCCTGGGGAAAAACTCCCACAGAGGCCAGTTTCCCCAGCCCCCTCTGGGTGGGAGGAGTTTTCCTTTACTGGGGCCAAAGGTATTTTAACCCTGGATTTAGTTGAATAAAGGGGCATTCTCTTCTTGAGGATGACCGGAACTCTGTATCTGTGTGTGTGCGTCTTATGCTTTAACCCCTAGGACAATATGGAACTCGTGGGATGTGGGTGGCGTGGAAGGACGACCCCTACACTAAGCATGTACATTGTTCAAATTTTTCTACAGGAGATAATATATCCTTGTAAACTAGTGGAGTAAATTAGAGATGACAAACCATAAGAAGATAAACTAAAACAATATCATTCTTAGAGCTGTCTCAATTAATGTTTTCATTATATTGCCATACTTCCATTATTAGTACTTGTATAACTAATAAAATACTGCATTTCTAATTCTGAATATTTGTTACTTTAGCTAAATTAAAATAATGTTTAACTGATTTTCAAATATTATTAAGTAACGACCGTATGTCAGCATTGGGATAGAATCAACAAAAATAAACGTTAGTAATGTAAGACATTTTGTTCCAAAGACTTGAGCTTTTGTTGATAGTCAATGAAGAAGCTTTCAAATAATTATTAAATAATTTTAATATTTTACATTTGGATATTTATTGCATGTATTTAAAAACAAAGTGTGTTTGTCTATATGTGTGTGTGCTAACAATGACCCGACATTACACTACACAGAGACACTTTACAAATGAGACAACTGAGGCACAAAATATCATTTCCAAGGATCAATAGACAGAAATATCCAAGACAGAGATAATTAGCATCATATCAGGATTTTGTACTTTGATATTAACCCCCAAGTTCATTGTCCTAACAGTGTTATTGAGGCTTGCCAGAACAGACTACACGCAAACCATACTAAAAGTATAGAAAATAAGTCTCAGAGAACTCAATTAATTACCAAGCATGACCTGGCTAACAGTAGCACAGCTGCCTTAATCATGGCATTGCAACCCTGACTGATGAGAAGAGTTACAGTCAATTAGTCATTGCCAAGTCCATCTTGTGTTCCATAATGATCTCATTTAGTCAAACACCACATTGATAACTCTGCCCCTAAGTAAAGTGAGGAGTTACTTAGAAAAACATTTTAGCATCATAGTTAATCCACAAAGACCGAGATATCAGATGATATGCTTATTGAAGACATTATAAATGACTTTTCTCCTTTGCTGCCATTGCTGTACTGAAACATTCCTTCTACGTTACCCAACCTCTTTCCTTGAGGCAGTGGTTTCAAAATACTCATTTCTTAAGAAGCCTGGCGTGAAATGGTAATACAAGCAATGATGCAATTCCTCCTTTTCATCTACCTACATTACGTTCACAGGCTTGTGTCTACTTAGAAGTGAATACCCAGTGAGGTTATGTAGGGTAAGATATTAATACTGAGAAGCATTACATTAAAATATTAGCACCAAGTGTTTGAAAAAAAATTGAATTATAGTACATTTTTTGTAATGTAACTGCTATTTTTAAATGAAATATGGGACAGACAGCCTGGATTTTCTGTATATTATTTCTGTGACTAATTTTTGTAACATAAAGCTTTAGTATTCATATTTAAAATTAAAATTTTACAAATACAGAGTTTTCTTTATCAACATAGTCCCCAAATGACCAATCAATATTTATCACATCTATTTTCATTAGCAGGCATATTTATGTGTGTCAAGGATGAAATGTGAAATGTCCTCCATGGATCTAAAAACATGGCCCCCTGTTGGTAGGGTATTCTAGGAAGGTTGTGGAACTTTTAAGAGGGGGAGACTTGTTGGTGGAAGGTTGGTGTCACTAGATTGGAATCTTGACATTTGATAGTCTTACCTCTTGTTCCTTCTCTGCTTCCAGCAGTGTGAGCAGTCAGTTCTTGATGCCTTGTCCACTATAATGGTCTATGTTAAGATTATCCCCATTCACTCTCTCCCTTACTTTGCTTCTTCTTACTTATTTGGACAAGATAACTTCTGCAGCAAATCAACACAACAGCATGAAAAAAGGTGGGCAAAGAGATTCAGCAGAAGGGAAAATCAGAGGCCTGGGAGAGGAAGAAGTTTGATTGTATGTAGAAAACTCGCAAGACGTGATAAGAGTTGCATGATCAGAGAACCTAGAAAATGCTTGGGTCTGTTGAGAGTTTCCTGTTCCTATTATGCTGAGCACTAAAAGAAGAATGTTCATATTAACAGTTTCTACCAAGTTTTTAAGGATAGTGAGGATGGATATATGAGGTTTAGGATCCAGCTATTTCAGGTAAAACTAACCATTTCTGACTCCAGGACTAAATATAAAATCATTCAATATGAGCCAATCTGTACTCTCTTTACTATGTAAAGATAATAGTGCTCGTATATGAGCAGCAAGTCAGGATTGGGCTATTCTACTCAGCCTCAAGAGATTTGTACTAAAGCACATATATTACCCTCAGCAATAACCTGCCCATTTGTCAACAGGGCATATTTCCGTAGGCAGATGTGAACGAGAGCAGAGCCAGAAGCCCTTACGTGGGAAGACAGCCTTGACTCAGCACAGTGAGCCAATTAAGCCAGATCTCCAGCTAGAGTCATATGCCAGTTAATCAGTCAACTGCACAGAAGGGAACATGGCAGCTGAGAAAAAATTCTAAGAATTCATATCATAGAAATGCTAATCTGCTGACCTAGACTTTTGTAAAATATAATTTTAAAGATGAAATCATCTCGATCACGTTACAAATGTCTCAAGTGAGCCACAAAACTATTAGTATATTGTAAATCAATCTGGGATCAACCAAATCCTCTATTTGCTATTAACTGGTGAAAAATGAAATTCTTAAATGAGTACCCATTTGCTGAAAGAAAGACCTTCATGTTGTCTACAGTGTGTGTCGTTACTGGATTCTTCTATGATTTTAGAGTGATGTTATAATGCATAACTTCACTTGGTTCTTTTATTTTATTTAATTTTGAGGATTTTATACATAAATACTCTTTTATGTCATGTCCACCCTCTCCCGTACCCCTCTAATTCCTGTTGCTATATTAACAAAAGTCTGTTTAGAGACAACCCCCAAACAAATAAGACCACTCGTAAGGAAATTAGAAGTATACAACAGCACCACCACCAACAGAAAAGCTATTTAGCTTGGTATTCTAAATCTATTAACCTAATTTTAATTTTTTTCATTTCAAGTTTTATCCCTGCCCTAGACTGAACTCTTTTAATTTCTTAAGGAGAACAATAGTGATGTCACAGTGGAACTCTTCAGCAAACCCTATCCTTAGTCATTTCTTCCTCCTAACACTTTTCGGATTATATCCTTACTATCACTTTGTAGATGCTGGCCATAGAAAAATCTGAATAACTTCTCCATACTCTGAAGCTACATACTTGGTAAAACTGAGATTGAAAGTAGAGTAGTTTTATATGACTGTGCTTTTAGCCATATGCTACAGTTTATTTGAAAAAAATAGGTATATTTATTAAGTTAAAAAATATTTTGTAGGTTTGATTTTGCTACTTCACAACCTGATCCCTTCCCTCCTGCTGTAACAGCTCTCCACATGCCTTCTTCCTAATTCTGCTACTGCACACAGGGCCAGCAGTTCCTGTGTGCATTTCCCACAGGACAGTGATTTCTGTGATGACTGAAGGCTGGAATTAAGCTCTACTTTCTATAGAACTAGTATCAGAACTGTCGCAGAGAAGAAGACACTTTTATGAGATTAATAAGCAGATTATTCATCTTCAATTTCAATATCTAATATAACTTCACTATGACTAATTTTATTCCATAACTGTAGAACTTCAAAATTTGTTTCAGAAGTTCTAATTACATATTAGATTTTCGCTAAGCAAAAGCAAACAATTCTGAAGATGTTGGATAAATTTGACTTCTTGATTTAGAAGTCAAAAATCAAGGGTCCAATGTTAAAACTGGAACATGAACAAATAAGTAAGCAGTTAGATATATGTATTTAGGCAGGGGATGTGCCAACAAAAAGACACTAACAGAGTATATGTTTCTATTTTCAAAAACATATTGGTACTTAATAACTAATAATATTAACAAGAGAATAAAATATATCACAGTTTAAATGTGAACTATTCGCTATGGACTCCATGGGCTCATGAGCCCAACACTTGGTCTCCAGGTGGTGGCCCTCTGTGAGGTGGAGGTGGAGACTTAGTCGCTGTGGAAGTATAGCGCTGGAGCTTCTCTTTGAAGATTTTATGAGGTCACAGTCCTGCCTTCTCTCTCTACTTCCTGTCCATCATGAGCTGAGATTCTCCTCCATCCTTGCTGCTGTGTGACAAAGTAATTATGGACTGAAACACGTGAAACCATGAATCAAACCAGATCTCTCCTGCGTGTTTATGTAAGATATGTGGTTAAATAATAACACATAGTAGTCGAAACAGCGCTCAGAAGTGTGTGATTTTGTGTGTGTATGTGTGTGTGTGTGTGTGTGTGTGCCGCCTCGTTTTATATCAATTTGACATAAATAAGACTCACTTGGAAAGAAAGGCTTAGTTGATTCTATAAGTGTCTATTAAATATCTCTATAAGATCAGCCTATAGACAAGTCTATAGCCCATTTTCTTAATTGAGTAATTCATATGAGAGGACACAGCCCATTGTGGGTGATGTCTCTCCTGGCTGGTGGTCCTAGGTGTGATAAGAAAGCAGGCTAATGGTTCAGCGGTTAAGAGCAGTGACTGCTCTTCCAGAGGAGCAGGGTTCAAATCCCAGCACCCACAAACTGTAACACCAGTTCCAGAAGAACCAACACCCTCACACAGACAGACATTCAGGCAAAACACCAATGCATAGAAAATAAAAAGCAAATTATCTTTGTAGAAAGAAGTGAGTGAGCAAACCTGTAGGCGGCACTCACACGTGACCTCTTGCGTCTGCTGCGCCTGCAGGTTTCTGCACTTGCTTTTCTTCTGTTATCACTTACTGGATAACAAAACATTTGAAGGAAATGTCTTAAAACAGCTTTTACTCATTGAAATTTGTTTACTCAAAAATTTGGGACTAGATCCCAAGGTCATTGCTCTATGCACTGACCTATGCAGGCATCTGTGGTCATCGGGAAGCTTTAATTATGTTGGAAAGTATGGTTCTCATCCTCATATCCTGCCTCTGAATAATTTGATTAAAAAGCTGAGCTCTGTTAATAGCTTTTTTTCACTTAGTGTGGCAAATCAGCGTTTTTTGTTAGCTCTCCATATATACAAGTATTTGTCAGACATTCCATGATCTTGCATTTCATGGGCATCTATGTCTGTGATTGATTCAAGACATGAATTCTAATGAGGGTTTAGGAGCGGACTTCCATGCTAGCTTTTTAAGATAGGAAGTATAAAGCTATTCTGAAATAGACACAGGATAAAAATGCAAAAGTGTAATTCTACACGTTATCTGGAAATACTCTGGGTATCTTTTTCAAGAGTAAATTTAAATATTGTTTCAAAGTAGGCAGAACTACTGTAAGTGTGGGAGGGAAAACAGATCAGTTGCCTTTTGTAGCAGAGACATCTCTTTCTGCTTAGACACAAAACCTCCTCTTCCCAGGGACTCCCTGTGTTTTAGTCAATGTTAATATAGTCCTGAGATGTCCTTTTGATTTTCCTGCATATGTAAGTAGGTTCAATCCTTAATGCAAATGCCACATTTATAACTTTTTTCTTTCTTGTGGTTTGTTTTGATTTTTGTTCTGATTTTGTTTAAAATGAGCCTCTCCCACTTTGGGGCTATAAGTAAAGCAAGCAACCATGGAGTAAGGTTGTAAAATTCCTTAAAACCCTTTATTTAATTGACAGTGTTAGGGATGATTTTCAATATGCTAGTTTCTTAAGAAGGTTTCTTTCAGTTAAACTCTTAATGTTATTTTACATTTATTTTTTAAATATCTTTTGCCTTGTGAAGGATTGGAGATGTGAATCAATGTTATGTTTCAACTTCTTAAATTCTTTCTGGAGAGTAACTATTTTGTTCTTTGGTTCATTTCTGTTTTTGCAATACTCCATAAAGCTACTGAAAGAAACCAGCTGAAGCTTTGAGAATCCCACCAGACAATCTTCTTAGCTAAATCCTTGTATTCAGTTTTCACATCTCCTGTGTTCTAAGTTACCAAGTGTGGCATTTTTTCCTGTCCGTGCATGTTGCAATACAGCTCACGCTCCCCTGCCATCAATAACAAAGACCTCAATTTTGGCTTAATTCAAATGAAGAAACATATTAAAGTGCCACCCTCCAGTGGCTACCTGGTGCTCCTTTTAATGGCATGTTTTAAAATAGGGGATTACCGTTTGTAATGGAAATGCCCTCTTCCCCATATGAATGGTTGTTTCTGTTATTTATCACTACACACCAAAACAACCTAAAATACCGTAACTTAAAATGAATCATTTTCGATTTCTTGTGACTCAGATGTCAGCCATTTCAGCGCAGATTGACTTTCATATGCTTTACGGGACTTGTTTAGAGTTACCATTATAGACAATTCTACCTAGTGGATTTAGCAGGGTTGAGGATTATAAAATGGCTTTAAAGATATCTTCTTCAGCCTTCTTGAGATTGGAAGACATGGATGCTTTTTTAATGCATGGCCCCCATCCCTGTTATTTAGTAGTACAGCTCACACTTCTATTCCAAGTAGAAGCCAAATGTACCACTGTTTTCTACAACCTTTGCTTTTGCCCTATCTACTGTTTCACGCTTAAACCTTTAGCCTGCATTCATGTGGAATGAAGTGTCAGCTACATATGTTACATGTTTTCAAAAAAAAGTCTGTGCCAGTTATTACCCATTTCAAAAGTAACATTTCCCCCAAATAAGACAGATTTAGATGATTCAGCACTTAAGAAAAATTGAAAAGAGATTATATGAACCAGATCCTATCTAAGAGAAACACACATATGGTTTCCTAAGTAATGTATTTCTAATATTCAAGAATGTGATAAGCCATATGCTATTTCAAGTATTAAAACTCAAATATTTTACTTCTAGAGTTTAAAGAAATGACTATCTCTATATCATGACACAGAGTATTGCATTGCTAATATTAAAATCTCACAAAACAGATAAAATTTACTTCAGAACACTGTTGCATGTGGGTGTATATTTTAAGTTGTGTATTTCTGTTGGGCAGGGTAATAGATCCTCAAAAAACCACACCTCAAAATATGGAGCTAGTAAATATAATTTCTCATATTTTACAGAATCTTTAGTTGTAGTCTGAATCTAATATAGTGTCATTTGGAGATATGGTGAGATTAAGGGATATGATGATATTGACAAATAAAACCTCATAAAACTAATATCTCTACAGAAAATGAATCAGTCAATCGAGTGAAGTGGAAGCCCAGAAGAATCTGTGCCAACTTATATCATACAAAGGATTAATAGCCAGAAAATATAAAGAACTAAAAAAACAAAGTCAAGAAAACAAATAACCTAATTTAAAGTACCTGTGGGGCTGAACAAATGGCTCTAGAAGTAATGAGTATACGTTGTTATTGCAGAGGACCTGAGTTTAGTTCCCAGCACCATATGGCTACTGCCATTCATCTGTCATGCTGCTGCTAGGGCATGTGATGTCCTCTCTGGCCTCTGAGGGAACCAGAGATATAATTGCTGCACAAACAGGTATGCAAGCAAAACACCTATACAATATAAAAATAAATAAAAATTTAAAATGGACTAAAAGATTAAGCAGAGTTTTTAATAGAAATAATAACAATAGCTAAAGAAAATTTCGAAAGGTGTTGAAAATTCTTAGCAACTAGGGAAAGGCAAATCAAACCTACTTTGATCATCTTAACCAAGTCAGAGAGCTAAGATCAAGAAAACAATTCAAAACAAATGCTGGCGAGGATGCAAGAAATGAGGAGCCTGCTGTTGATTTAATTCTCTGCTGATGGGATTACAAGCTAGTGGAGTCGTCCTGAATATTAGTATGGAGGATTCTCATAAAAGCTGCGGGCAATTCTCCACATGACCCAGCAGCACTACCTCAAGACATGTCACCATCCCTGCTCCTCTGTTCACAACAGCGAGGAAATGGGCACAACTCGAATGTCCGTCAACTGATGGAGACAGATTGAAAATGTGGTACATATGCACAATGGATTGCTATTCAACGGTAAAGAAGGGTTGTTTGTAGGTAAATACACAAAACTAGAAAATATTATGCTGTGTGAGGGTACCCAAACCCAGAGAGAAAACACGCATATTTTACAACACTTTTTGTTGTTAGCTTTCCCTTGAATAGTAAAATTTTATCATTTTAAATGTCGTATCTATCATAATGATATTGAGTCTGATCTGTTTGACAAGAATGTAGCAAAAACAATGTGGTGATTATTTGTTTGATATAATATATATATAACATATATAATATATATATATATATTTATATATAATAGCTGAACAGTGGTGGCACATGCTTTTTATCCCAGCATTCAGGAGGGAATTCCAGGCCAGTCTGGTCTACTGAACACATTCCAGGACAGGCTTCAAAGCTGCAGAGAAACCCGGTCTCAAAATCCCTCCCCCCCAAAAAATAGAAACTTTTTTATTGCTTTTAATCGAAATACAGATGTGTCTACTTGATGTGTTACTCTCTCCCATATCAAAATAGAATGGTATAGACAGAGGTAGACCTTTCACATATACAATATATACATGAGTTATTTAGTGATTTTATATTACTGGGTAAATTATATTTTCAATATATTTCTTTCATCAAAAGTATATAATGTAAGGGGAAGGGAAAAGTCAGGGAAATATTGATTGATGTGCACGCTATAGTTAGATAGAAGCTCTGGTGTGCTACATGGCACAGCAGGGTAACTATATATAACACTAATAAAATGTCTGTCAGAAGCTAGAAAAGAATATATTGAATGTTTTATATAAAAATGAAAACTACTAAAGTAATAGATTTTTTAACTTATTAATGACTTCTGAATGTATATAAGTAATTGGCATACTATCATGTCCCATTAATGTATATATTTTATGGTTTATGTATGAGTAAGATCATTTAAGGAAACAAAAATAGTATTATTTTTCATTATTAAAAATGAAAAGAAAACTTTATTATAATATATCAGTAATAATTTCATTAGATTATTAGATTTAGTTTGCTGAGGCTGAGAAACACAGACTTTACTATTAAGAAAACTATTATATAAATAATAAAATTGCAAAATAGAAGAAATTAGAGTAGGAATATGTAAAAGCAATTATAGATTTAATGAAATATTTTTTATCTCTTTACTTTCGTTTATTCCTGGGGATCCATTTTTCTCTAACTGGGATTTTTTCTTTTCTATTTTCACTTTAAAGTATTTGTTTAATATACTTTTATCTTAACCATATCAGATTATACTTTTTAATTAATTTATTTAAAATTTCCACCTCCTCCCATCTTCCCATTTCCCTCCCACTCCCCCTCCCCCTCGTTCTCCAGTCCTAAGAGAAGTCAAGGTGCCCTGCCTTGTGGGAGGTTCAAGCCCCCCCACCCTGCCATCCTAGGAAGGAGTACATCTAAGTAGACTAGGCTCCCAAAAAGCCAGTCCATGCAGTAGAATCAAAACCCAGTGTCATTTTCATTGGCTTCTCAGTCAGCCCTCATTGTCAGCCACATTCAGAGAGTTGGGTTTGATCACATGCTCGTTCAGTTCCAGTCCAGCTGGCCTTGGTGAGCTAATCTAGATCAGTTCCACAGTCTTTGTGGGTCTAACTCCCTCAATCTTGTGCATATTGCTTGAAAAATTTCATAACTTTGTTAATCTGAAAGATCACAGTCAACAGTAAATAGTCATAAAGAACATACATAAAATATGTAGATTACAACAGACTCGTTTTCATTGCTTACTGTCATTTATGAGTAATTACTTGTCTCAATAAACGAGACCCTCATGATGAAGCAAGGTGTCTCAAGAACATGATCAATCTGCAACAAATAGGATACATAGAGGATGCAGAACTACTGTGCAAACAGCAAAATAATGAATAACTAAGATTATGTTTAATAACTTTCCAAGCAGTTTACCAAAGTCCTCTGGGCTTCAGTTGAACGTATCACAGCTGAGGCTCCACAGCTGTCGGTCTAGGGTTCATGAGTTTCCACGACCTTGCTTTGGCTGTCTCTGTATATTCTTCCACCATGATCTTGACTTCCCTAGGTCATACATTCCCTCCTCCCTCTCTTCAGTTGGATTCCCATAGTTCGGCATGGTGCTTGGTTGTGGGTCTCTGCCTCTGGTTCCATTACAAAATTTGCAGACAGATGGATGGAACTAGAAAAACCATTCTGAGTGACATCACCCAGACGCAGAAAGACAAACACAGTATGTACTCACTCATGAGTGGGTTTTAGACTTAAAGGAAAGGATACCCAGACTACAACCCACAGCTCCAGAGGAGCTAGGAAACAAGGAAGACTCTAAAAGAAACACATGGATCATCCTGGAAAAGGGAATTAGATAAGATCTCCTGGGTAAACGGGGGGGGGGGGGGGGCAAAGGTGAGGAAATGGGAGATGAGAACAAAAGGGAATGGGATGATCGAGGGGAGAGGGACAGAGTCAGAGAGCAGTGGAAAAGAGATCCTTAATAGAGAGCCACTATGGGGTTAGGCAGAAACCGGGTGCTAGGGAAATTTCCAATAATCTACAAGGATGATCCCAGCTAAGACTACTAAATATAGTGGAGAGGGTGCCTGAACTGGCCTTGCCCTGGAATTATATTGGTGAATACCCCAACTAATGACATCATAGAGAAACTGATGGAACAAGATGCAGAGATCCACAAAAAAGTTTTTTATTTTTCAAGGGAAAAAAAGTCATTTAAAAATATTTGATGTGCATATGAATAATTCCAGGAAAGTTATTTTTGTTTATTATTTTGTTTTTCAAAGACATGTTTTATTTCCTTCCATTATTTCTGGCACTTATTATTATTACTTTTGTTCCTATGAATGTTGCATTGCCTATGTTTTCTCTCTGCTTTAATAGTGTTCTCTTTAGCCTCAGCTTATATCAATAGTGTAATAATTATGAGTTTTAATTTTTTTCATGGATTTTTCTGAATTGTTTGCAGCATATAGATACTCCACTTTATTTCTCTAAGAATTACTTTAAATGTCTTAATTTTTACAAATTTAACTTAAGCTTACATTGGGATATTTCTTGTTACCTTCAATACCCAAGGTTTCATAAGACTGATCATAAAGTCTCCCGTATTTCATGATAATTTCCACGGCTATACGTCCATTGTGCCTCTCTTCCACTCTGTCGCTGTGTTGTAAACCTAAACTCTCAGTATCTAATTCTATAATTTCAGTTCCAAAATCTGTTTTGAGTCATCATTAGCTATGCTATTTATTTGTTTAAATTACTGAACTTTTATTCATTCTGTCCTATTTTCCTTCTAATTTATTCAACACGTTTGAAATAATTGCTATGCCTAATCGCGAACTATAGCATCTGAATCAATCCTAACTTGGCTTCTCTCAACTATTTTCCCTCTCAATATAAATCAGACGTCAGCTATTCCTCACATGTGCAATTTTATTTTCAAAAAGTTGGAATAAAATATTTTATTTATTTTTTTAAGAAAGAGATTTTGGTAAGTACTATTTTTCATGAGAGCATCAATTCTTTGCTTTTGTTCAGCAGATTCTAAGAGATGTTGATCCTTCTCATTTCATTGGGGATCTGCTGTATTGGGGATGCACTGCAATTAAATAAGCTGAGGTTTGCACTGGGTCCTCTGAGGAAAGCCTATCGTATGTGTTTTATAGAACTCTCACGGAAGCAGAATTTTTGTGTATGAACCTGGAAATGTGATAGAGAGCTCCAGTTCCTTAAGAAAACAGCCCAGCCCACTATTCTAGCCAGTACTTCTGAATTCAGGACTACTCTATTCAGGGAAAAAAAATATGCCTTTGAAGTGTACAAAACACAAATCCACTTTGCTATCCTGTGTGTGTGCGCGCTTGTGTGTGTGTTTGTTGTGTGCATGTAGTATGTGTGTGTTTCTGTGGTGTGTTTTGTGTGTGTGTGTGTATGTATATGAGGGAGTGCCTGTGTGTATGAATGTCTGTGGGGTGTGTGTGTATGTGTGTGTTATGGTGTCTGTTTTATTTCAAAAAAGGGACTATATGATGTAAGGCACCATTTATGTCACCAGAGTATCAAATAAAAGAGATTTTTCCTGCAAAAGTTTAAGTTAGCATTTTTTTATGAATAACAAATAAAAGCTACCAAATATGTGCATGCACACCTCTCTTTGTGTGTCTGCAGAGATGAAAGATCAGTGTCGTCTGTTCTTTTCCAGTCTTAGTTTTCCAGTCTTAGTTTTTGATACAGAGTCTCTTATTGAACCTGGAAATCATGAATTCAACCAGACTGGCTGGTGTCTCTGTAGCATTTTATTTCATTTTCAGTTTGAATACAACAATTCTCAAGATTCGTTCTTTTCTACAACTTTTAAAAATGTATTTGACTTTAACACAGAGGTGTCATTCTATTTATACTATTTCTGAATTTTGAGAAGAAAAGTCTTGGATTATAGTAGCCTTTCTTGGAACTGTAATTGTATATGTAACAATTATTTATATCATTTAATTTGTTTTTAAATTTGTGACCAGGTGGTGGTGGTATATGCCTTTAATCCTAGCACTTGGGAGGCATAGGCAGGTGGATCTCTGTGATTTCAAGGCCAGCCTGGTCTACAAGAGCTAGTTCTGGGACAGGCCCCAAAGCTACAGAGAAACCCTGTCTTGAAAACACACAAAAAATGTAAATAGGTTATACCATTCCTCATATGAATTATTTTTAATCATTAAAATTACCTTTTATAGTTCAAGTCTTTCCAACAGAGTCAGTTATGGGTTTCACCCAAAATAGTACCAATTAAAATTTCTTTAGTGGCGGAGACAAACATTTGTATTTGGAACAATAGATGAGTCAAAAGCCTCAAGTGGCTTTCAAGACTGGGTCAAGATCCCATGCACACTCCCAAGTACATTTCAAGTTAACTTACTATAGATTGTTATAGCTAGTCAATGTGACTGTGATACCTAGGTAACAAAGATGTGGAGCTTAGTTCCCCTGAAAAAAAATCATGTTATGTTCTACATGTGTGTTGACTGCTAAATCTGTTACACAGACATTTAACACCTGTGGTCTAACCCTGCCTATGGTCTAACCCAAAAATAGCTTGGGTCTAACCCCACCTAGGGTCTTAACCTACTGGGGTCTAACCCCACCTGTGGTCTAACTCCACCTGTGGTCTAACTAATGTTGTAGGGAGACTGCTTTTTCATCCTGGATGCCCAGAACTGAAATTATCACACAGAAACTATATTAATTAAATCACTGTTTCACCCATCAGCTCTAGTTTTTTATTGACTAGCTCTTACATCTTAATTTAACCCATTTCTATTGATCCGTGTATTGCCACATGGTAGTCAGTGGCTTACCAGGTAAAATTCCCAGCATCTGTCTCCAGCGAATCCATGGCATCTCTCTGACTCTGCTTTCTTCCTCCCAGAATTCAGTCTGTCTTCTCCACCTACCTAAGTTGTGCCCTATCAGGCCAAGGCAGTTTATTTATTCATTAACCAATACAAGCAACACACAGAGGGGACTCCTCCACATCAAACTAAATTTGTCCAATTTCCCCATTTTGAATTTGTTCATTTTAGCTGCCATTTGCCCTAAATTTCCCATTTTTAGCATGCTAATTTCTCTGGAGCTTGAGCAGGATATTGAACAGCAATGCAATTACCTGGACCCATTCCACTTTCATTTGCTCCTGTTGGATAATTTTGCTATTTTCATTCTAGCTTGTTTCCATTTAATGTAGTCTTTTCCCTCTTGATGAAATACTACTTGAATTTACTGCCTGGATTGTGCAGCTAACCTGTTCTTTGAACCTTGGGCCTTACCACCTGAATAAATTACATGTATATCGATTGTATTTTTTTCAATCTCCTTGGATACATTATATTGTTATACATTGAATTTACTACTAATCACATACCACTCCTATTCAATCCTAATATTTTTTTCTCATTTCAGCAACCCTCATTAAACTTGAGATTTATCACAATTCACTGGAAGTCTACATAAGGGACTGAGACTGCACTTGACTAGAATTCATTGCCATGGTTTTGTTTGTTGGACAGATTTGAAAACAGAGAATGAAAGATGATAAGCAATCAAGTATTAAAACATTTGGATAAACAAAAATTATTACCTTAAGTAGGAAGTGAAAAATTGCTAAGGAACCAATGACTTAAAAGGAAAAAAAAATACCACACAGCTCTTGAGATCTCTCCTCAACTCTGTCATATAAGATTTGACTATTTGATAGCTTTTATTTGTAGACAAAATGCTACTTTATAGTTTGTCAGGAAAGCCTCCTGCTCTGGTTCTCTGGTGACATAAATGGAACTTTTGTGAAGTTCAGTCCTTCTACCGAAATAGCATGTCATACTTCAAATGCCTACTCAGTTCATATTAATTATGAACTCCTTTAAATTTCACTAAAAAAAAAGATTGCTTTAAACACAGTTAAGGCTTGATTCATTAAGAAAAACTAATTATCCTGCTAATGTTTTGGGGTTATTCTCTTGGTACATGAATAAAATCAGAACTGAATTGCTTATTAAAACCTATGATTTGTAGATATTTAAAGATTTTCAAAAATGAATCTTAGAAACATGTGCTTCTTCCACTCATCATTTAAGATATGAATATTTGACACTAAAACCATAAAGAAATAGCCTCACCCATAGGTATCAGTTCCATAGGAACAGTGTAACAGTCAGGTAATGAGCACACATACACTTTAATTGTTTGCTTTGACGTAGAAACATTCCAATATGCAAGAAATTTAACACAGAAAATAAACAACTCAAAATTCCTCCAGGAGGTACTCAAATTGAGCAGATTCACTACCCCCACTGGGGAGTAAGAGTAAAGACTGATGAGAGTCTAGTCTTCAAAAACAACTCTGAGGCTTGCTGGAAGAAGCAGAGATCCGTCATGCTGCCTGGAAGAAGATCAGAACCACTGAGACACAGAGCTGTTGAGCTGTCTGTAGGCTGGACATCGTGCTCCAGATTCCAAGCTTTTGTTCTCTGGCACCCGTGCTGGGGTGGACTCTGGGGACACAGCTGTCTTTGAAAATTTCTGCTCTTATGATATTTCACTTGTTTTCTGCTAAGTGACTCATTGGTTTGCCACACGGAGCTTGATGGTAACCCTACTTTGAGCTGTCATAGACTTCCTCACTGGGATGAGTGGATATGTGTGTGGAAAAGTCAGTATAAGGCTTGCTACATTATGTGAAGAAAATAAGTATATTTTCTTCACATAATGTAGCAAGTATCAGCTTTATTTATGAAAGCATTCCCAAAGAAACACAGAGGTAATGATCTTATTCTTAGACATAGACTTGGAGACATTCCAACCCATGGTTTTCTAATGCTGCAAAATTAATACAGTGTGTAAATTGTACCTTATGACACTTAAAATTTCTGAAGAAGAATGTAAATTTTTTAAAATTAAAAAATTTTTTCTTTATCAACACAAATTGTGTTCCCCTCCTAACAAAGACAGGAAGAATACAGTGGGAGAAAATGAACTTAGTGGAAAATAGACTATAAATTTGAAGAAACAATTCCTGTATTTATATAATACCAATTTTCTATACTTAGACATTTTCATAAATTTTCTTTTCATATGAAAATAGATTTAAAAATTTATGTTATTACAGATGATTTAATTTAAAACCCCATGACTTCAATTTTGTGTATATTTTCATTTAACCTTTTAAATACATATAACTATTATTATTTTATTGAAAACAGATTATTTTCCCATATAATACATCCTGATTTTAGTTTACCCTCCCCCTACTCTTCTCAATTCCTCCCTACCTGATCTCTCCTCCAGATCCATACCCTTTTTGTTTTTCATCAGAAAGGAACAGGTAGGCTTCTAAGAGATGATAACCAATAAAAACAAAATAAAACATAGTAAGATGAAGGGAAAACTTTTACATCAAAGTTGAACAGGGCAACCCAATAAGAGAAAAAGAGTCCCAAGAGCAGGCAAAAGACTGAAATACTCTCTCATTAGCATATTCATGAGTAGCATAAAATTCTAAGCTAATAGCTCTAATATATACACTGATGACCTGTTGTAGACCCATGTAGGTACTGTGCTTGATGCTTCCGTCTCTGTGAGGTCATATGTGCCTGGTTAGTTGAGTCAGAGGCCTGTGTTCTCCTGCTGCTCTCCAACCCCTGTGACTCTTACACTCTTTTCTCCTCTTCCACTGGATTCCCTGAGTTAGGAAGGGAAGGATTTGATGGAGACCTCCAGTTGTGACACTCTCTCCACATAAGATCTGCGGTTTGTATTGGCATCTATTCCCATCTGTTGCCAGAAAAGCATCTCTGATAATGACTGGGTAAACTGATCCATGAGTATAGAAGAACATCATTAGGAATCATTTTTTAAATACCAGGTGTGTGTTTAAGGCTAGGTTTCTGATCTATCTAATCTCTAGTTCTGGGTTACTCAAGCAGTGTCAGGTATGGGTTCGTTCTCATGAAGTAGGCACTGAGTCAAATTAGACATTGGTGGGCTGCTCCCCAAGTTCTGTGCCACCGTTTCTCTAGCTTACTTTCAGGTAGGACGGACTGTAGGTCAATGATTTTGTGGCTGGGTTGGCATCCATGTTTCTCTTTCAGAAGCCAACAAAGTTTTGCTCATACCACAGATGCTAAAAAGTAGACGGATAAATAGAGATATAGAGATATAGAGATACAGACACCAGCTCAAATTCTTCATGTTCAATGAGTTAGAAGTATGTTACCTACTGCAATGATTCCCTATTAGTTTCGTAGGGCAATCCTTTATCCTCCTGGGGTGGTCTTAGGAAAAGCCCATGGACCCTCCTCAGCCAAAAACTTGATTTAATGTAACCCAACCCCAACACTGGGAGCCTTGTCTATCTATAAGAGATGGCCAGTTGAGACTTTGTATCCCCCATTTCTAGGTGTCCTCATTAGGATCATCTTTATAGGTTACAGAAAGTTTCCACAACATATCCCAAATGTACCCCAATTTCAGCAGTCTCCTCCCTCTCTCGTTCATTCCACCACCCACCAACACCTGATCATTCCCGTTCCCCACCTTTCCACAGTACACCTGCAAAATCTATATATTCCCAAGAAGATGCATGCATCCTTCCTAGACGACTCTTCTTTACCAAATGTCTCTGAGTCTATAGCTTGATTAACATTTATTAACAGTTAATATTCACTTATAAGCAAATACATACAATATTTGTCTTTCTGAATCTGGATTACCTCACCCAGGATGAGTTTTTCTAGTTCACTCCATTTTTCTGCAAATTTCATAAAGTTATTGTCTTTAACAGATGAATAATACTCAGTTGTGCAAATATACCACTTTCCTTTATTCATTCTTTCATTGAAGGGCATCTAGGTTGTTTCCTGTTCCTGCCATATGAATAAAGCTGCTATAAACATAGTTGAGCAAATGTCTTTATGGTGGGAAGTAGCATCCTTAGAGGGCTACAACTGAGTCTTAAGATAAATCAATTCCCAATTTTCTGAGTAGCCCCCATATTTATTTCCAAAGTGGCTGTTCATGTTTGCACTCCTGCCAGTAGTGGAGGAGTGTTCCCCTTACTCCACAACCTCACCAGCATAAGCTGTCATGTGTTGCTTATCTTAGCTATTGTGTCAGGTATAAAATGAAATCTAGAAGTAGTTTTGATTTGCATTTTCCAGAAATCTAAAAATGTCCAAAAAAATTTTAAGTGTTTCTCAGCCCTTTCAGATACCTGTATTGAGAATTCTGTTTGGATCTGTATCCCCATTTTAAAATAGATTATTTATTTGGGTTTTTTTTGATATCTAATTTTTTGAGTTCTTTATTTATTTTGGACATTAACCCTCTATCAGATATGGAGCTGGTTAAAAAATGAAACCAACAAACAAATTTTTTTAAAAAACCCTTTTCCCTTTCTGTAGGTTGTCACTTTATACTATTGGCAGTGTTTTTTTTTTTCTTTCAGAAGTTTTTCAGTTTCATGAAGTCCAGTTTAATAATGTTGATCTTAATGCCTGCACTTTCAGTGTTCTGTGCAGAAAGTAATCTCCTGTGCCAATGTGTTCAAGGTTATTCACTACTTTATTTTCTATCAGGTTCAATGTATCTAGTTTTAAATTGATCCACTGGACTTGAGTTTTATTTAGGGTTTAACTATGAGTCATTTTACATTCTTCTAAATACACATATCCAGTTTTACCAGTATCATTTGTTGAAGATGCTGTCTTTTTTTCTGGTATGCATTTGTAGCTTCTTTATCAAAAGTCAGTCATCCATAGGTGTGTGGATTTATGTCTGTGTCTTCACTTTAATTCCACTGATTGATATATCTGTTTTTATGCCAATATCATGAAGTTTTTATTTCTATAGCTCTGTAGTACATCTTGAAATCAGAAAGGGTGATATCTCTAACAGGCTTTTTTTTTTTAATTGTTCAGGATTGCTTTAGTTATCCTGAAGTTTTTCTACATATAGTTAAGAATATAGTCCTTTCAAGGTCTGTGAAGGATTGTGTTGGAATTTTGATGGGGATTGCTTTGAATGTGTTGATTGTTTTCAGTACGATGGCCATTTTTCTTATGTTAATCCTACCAATATGTGAACATGGGCGAATCTTTCCATCTTCTACTATCTTCTTCAATTTCTTTCCTTAAAGGCATGAAGTTTTATTATATAAGTCTCTCACTTGCTTTGTTAGATTTACCCCTAAAATATTTTACACTATTTGAGATTATTGTGAAAGGGTTTTTCTCCCCTGATCTATTTCTTAGTCTGCTTATCATTTGAACATAGGAGGGTTATTGATTTTTTTAAGTTAGTCTTGTATCCAGCCACTTCAACGAAAGTGTTTACCAACTGTATGAGATCCTTGGTGAAGTTTTATGGTCATTTAAGTATATTATCATATCAACTATAATAGTGATACTTTGGTTTCTTCTTTTCAAGTTTGTCTCAGAGCACATAGGAAGAACAAAATTTGTTATCCTTAGGAGATTCCCCATTCCCAACAGGTGTGTAGGTGTTGCCTTCAAGGGCTGCAGATGTAAAAAGGAAAAAGTGAAATAGTAGGATTTGCAGAGGATGTTGGTGCTGTGATCATGACTGTCATGCCTCTGAGGACAATGGTCCTCACTGTTTGTTTTCATCAATAGCTTCAATAAACATATATCACTATATCTACACTATATTTTTCTTAAAGATTTGTTTATATTTTATTATGATAGTTTTCAGATCATGTTTTATCTGTTTAAGAAATAGGTTACCTTATAGTATTATTATTTCTGACAACTTCAGTTTTGAAACTCATACCTGAAAGAGAGAACTCAAAGTAATACTTCTGTCTTATAGTAAGCTAGATGCATCAAGAGTAGTCTATATAGCCAATCTCTCAGACACAACACACATAAGAAACTAACCATTATGACTATTCAGGATTATCATAGTACTTATGATAAAGATATTTTGAGAAAATAATTTTAAGGAGTTTGTACTCATATGTGTAGCAAATATTTTATTATGGATGAAGAATTATTTTCTCAGAAAGGAGTATTCAAAGAGTTGCATGCACTTCATTTGTTTGGGTTAGCTTCTAAACTTCTAAAGAACATAGAGAGTAGCTTGCTTCAAATATGGCCAGTTTTCTACAGAGTTCTAAGTAGTGTTATATGTATGAATATTTATGTACATTTAAATGATATATCCACTATGCATACAATGGGTAAAATTGAAAATAAGGAAAAAACATTACATTAATATAGATTAAATTTGTAAAACTGTTTCAATCTACTATATAAATGGGCAAAATTGTATACAGTGAATATGAAAAAATGCAAGTTCATTCTATGAACGTCATTCAAGACTGAATCAATATTAATGCATTGTACAAAGTCATGAAGCTTATAATTCATAAATAATAAATTAAAATAAAATTTAGCAAATGCTTTTAAAATGAATTTTAATATGTAAAGCACTTCCAAATCAATTATCTTTAGTGATATCCAGCTAGCTAAGAATTTTTTCATAGGCCTGTAGCTTAATACAAATGGGTTCAAATGAATAATGTAATCACATTCTACAAAGGGAACACTCAACCAAATAGAACCACCACAAGTTATTCCTGGGGAATCTAGGAAAAAGAACTGGATGCTTTAAAAATAAATTTAAAGAATCATAAATTTAAATGAATGAGATAGATTATTAATTTTGATGAATAACAAGTGATCTTAATAAAATATTAATGCATTGCCACTCCTGTGTAAGACGTTTTTGACTCCCTAGCAAAGCATAGGTTTTTAACTACCTATACATCAAAAAGATTAGCAGGTTTGAAAATGTACTTTTAGAATTGTATGGGATATATTGTGATCTGACATGTACTTAGCACTGAGAAAGCTATTTAAGTCGTAATATATAGGCAAGGAGAAATACAATAAAATACCAGGAACTACAATCTTGTCCCCAGTAATACATAGCCATTAAGCTCCCTAGCAATTCTAATAATTTCCTCATGGTTTCTAAATGGAACAATTGGTGAGAATTTTTAAAATATATAAATGGCAGTTGTGTGAATGGATGCAGTGATAAGATAGTCGAGGAATAAGATGGCGAGTATCAGATGGGTGATGAGTCAAAAAGTTACCTTATGTGAAGGCGTAATTATTATAATTCTACTCACAATAAGTCTTTATGAAATTAAGTGATTATTATTTTTGTAATGATTGTTTCTCATTTTCTGTTACTAAGTAGAATTAGTCTTCATTAACAAAAAGTTCTTTACAGTGCATAACCATTTAGAATGCTGGCTGTGATTTTAAGTGTGTCTCTAGTAGTGTCTATAAAACCAGATACTAAACTGTAATTTAACAGACACTGGGATACAGAAAAAGTAAATGTTTTCATTCCATTTTTCTTTACACAAAAATTTAAATGTGTCATTTGGACACAATTGCTGATTAAAGACAAACAGTAGTGTGTTATTACTTATATTGCTAAGATTCTGGTTTGTTCCGTGCTTGTTTTGTGTCCTGAATAGAGCAGTAACAGAAGCAAAACGACAACTAATTTAAACAGGGAAGCTGTGGTGCTGTGCGCATTACATTGCAAGCTACCTTCAGATTTGAGAACCTACTGTTCTAGTAAGTTGAGAAAACTCAAGGAGTCAAAGAATCTAAGCAAACAGTCTAATATTGTCACAGAATGGAGGCTGAGGCAGTTTCCATGACTAGGCCTTCAATTTCTAATCAGTCCTTGGTGCTTGAAAACCCTTTAATCACTTTGCAGTAATATAAATACAGAACTCTGACCATATTGAAGAATTGTTTTACTTGAATTTCTGAGTAATGGAACAACCTAAAGTTATGATGCAGCCAACTTGGGAAACAGTACTGAATAGTGTGGCTTTCGTGTCTGCTTTGCTATGTATAGTTAGTGAACACTGGCTGATGCCAGGATCTTTTCTAGGGACGGAGAATACAAATAGCCTAAACCACACCCCTTCCCTCCTGAAATTGAAATTCCAGTCTAGAGAAAAACAGTATAGATAGTATAGGTAAGTGACATAAATATATATAAAGGTATAAAAAAAGGTAAGGAATTCTCGGCATGGCTTTCAAAAAGAAGATTTTTAATAAGAAAATTATCAATAATGAGATCACGATCCATAAAGGAATTTGAAAGCCAAGGGGAAAGAGTACAAATGCTGGTGATAGCAGTGCATTTCCCCAATCTAAGGAATAGGAAGGTGTTACCAGCCGGTTCTGCACCACCCTCCCTGTACGGTCCGGGCGCTTCCACACCGGCCAGGAGCTTGGGCAGAGACCTGGGGATAGAACAAAAGACACACACACAAAGAAACCTGGGCCATTCGTCAGGAGTTATTTAGCAGAATGTAAGGCTAATATACCTTGGCCCCAGTAAGGGAACTTCCTCCCAGCCACGGGGGTGAGGGGAACTGGCGCCGTGTTGGTATCTTCCCAGGCAGGGGGCAGAGAGCAGCAACAGACAGTGGACCAAGCAGAGAGAGAAGCTGGTGCCTGTAGGAACTCTCCCGGGCAGGTGGGAAATTGCCATCCCAAAGATATAACAAAGCCCTGCATCTAGATCCCCAGGCTGGAGCAGAGCGAGCACAGAAATTAGCAGGAAGCTTAGCGGGCTAGCCAAAACAGTCCTCCAGATGCACCCCAGGGTATAGGTATAGGTATAGGTTCCCCTTTTATATAAATTATATGACTAGGCCTGTCTTGGGTGGCAATGGACGTCAGGCAAAACCGCTTACCCGTCATGAGAAAGTATCCAGGTCTAGATCTAAGTGTCTATTTAAGGGTGAGCAATAGGCACCTTACACATTGTAGCCCCAGCCATAACCTGAACTAGCAAAGCTCAAAATGTAACTGTTTGGACAAGGATGATAGTGAGTGAGAACTCATAATATTTTTAGCATAATTGAATGAGGGTTGACTGATGTTTTGACTTGGGATGTGAGTCAAAAATGACAGAAAAAGTTTATAGTCCTAAATCATAGTCTTATAAGAAAGATATTGCCAGTCTCTGAGGTGAAGAATGAGGTAGGTAGACCAGATGGATGGTAAAATAAGGGACTTAGTTTTCCTTAGTGAATTCTTTTAGTAGTGATCAAAATTAAGTGAATAAATTTGTCACTATAGTTACTTAGGAAAGTTCTAGAAATAAATGCATAATTGATATACTGTTGTTGGAGGCTGCTTATTCATATCGTCTTCCCAGAATAAAAAAAAACACAGAAACTATATTATTTAAATCAATGCTTGGACCATTAGCTTTTGCTTCTTATTGGCTCAGGCTTATATTAATTTAACCCATTTCTAGTAATCTGTATATTGCCCCAAGGCTGTAGCTTACTAGGTAAAATTCCCAGCATCTGTCTCTGGTGGCTCTATGGTGTCTCTTTGACTCTGTCTCCTTCTCCCAGCATTCAGTCCTGTTTTCCGTGCCTAAGTTCTGCCCTATCAACAGGCCAGGACAGTTTTTTTATTCATTAACCAATAAAAGCAACACATAGACAGAATGACCTTCCAGACCAATATACAGTTTTAAAATTCGTGGTGCACTGAGGTAGCGATTAGTGTTAATAATTAAAATTCACTCATTTAATAGTGAACAAAGCCCATCACATTCCATATCCAGAAGGCAAAAGTACGAGCAATTAGAAAAGTGGAAAGAGAAGTACTAGAGACTTTTGAGATTTTATAGCTTCCAGGAGTGAGCTAAGAGCTAGAACAGAGAAAGAAATGGAGAGAATGAATCGTCAAATTATGGTTTGTTTTGATAACACATGTACTCGTGTGATTCTGTTAAGATTCATTCCAATGGCTAAATAGGACACAGTGTCTGATCGGAGTTGCTCAAGAAAGGATGGAGCTGTAGAAAGCAGAGATAACACAGTCAGAGGTCTTTTAATTTTAATATTAACAACATTGTCCAAGAAGTATACGTGGCATTAGGACAATCATAAATGGATCCCACTTCTACTCTCGTGGAACTTATATTCTAAGATGGAAAATATATAAAATACAAAAGTGGATATGTGTTTGTAAACTGAAACTGGGTGTTATGAAAAGTGAGAAAATGAGGTGTTATAATAAAAAAATCTATTGTGAAGGAGTATAGAGCCAATCTTTCTATACTTTGAGAAAATAAGAACCAGTGATGCCAAGGTAGACAGCATGTTTCAAGACACTGCAGTGTAAAGGGGCTTAGGATGAGGAAGAAGGTAGAGGGATTGATGTAGCAGGGGTCCACCTTCTAGGCAAAGAAGGAAAATAAGCAAAGCAAACAGTAAGGATTAAATTAATATTTTTGATAGAATGAGAAGCTTGCATGGTTTCCCCAAACAGGTAAAATGTTAGACCATGTATACGCTACAATGAAATGGTGGGACAAACGGGATGGCAGGATTTCCAAATTCTTTTCATCTGGCTTTGCTCTCCTGTGAAACAGAAAACAAGGATTTCTGATAAGACTGAGCAAACAGTGGGGCTGAAAGTTAGAAGACAGACAGACTTGAAAACTCTGGTGTGGTAGAAAAATCAATCGGCAAGGGAATTTTAGCTGTTCATTTGCATGCTACCTGAACTTAGTAACTGCAAAGTTTAAATTGAGAGGTTTATCTATGTCTGCATTCCTTTGCTCAGAAGCAGGTCTAAGGTAGGATAATGGTTATATTTCATTTGTGTTTAAAATTTGCCAGGTAAGAGGGATGGATAGTCGAGGATTCGTGTGACTGAAGGACATTGGAGAAGATCACAGTAATGATAGACTATATAGAGAGGTTCTGATGGAAAAGGGGACAAACTCCTAAAATATGAATGAAGGAATTTGGGAGACCCAAGCATTATCAGAAGACAGGGGCTGCAAAACAGATAAAAGGATGTTTAGTCTTGAGTTGATGGGCCTTGAGTTGATGGGTTGTCTTCTAGCAGAACTTAAAATGGAGACTAACTGAACAAGTAGTTACAGAATTGCTTAAGCCAAAGTTGCTAAAAACAAATAATTTAGAAGTGGTTTCTTTCGGTGCCTGTGGCATTCATGCACAAAGGTTGTTTCAGGGTACATTTGTTACACATGGTACGGGTTCCATAAGGATATTTACATACAACTACCTAATACACTTTGAGTATATTTCATCCTGTTCCTATCAGTTCTTTTCATGCTCCTACACAGCTTTGCTAATGCTTTCATGAAGAAGCTGTTTTTGATAAACTATTTTTCTCTCAAATGTTACTTATCAATTAACTCTTCCACCTCAGCTCTATTTCCAGCACCAAACTGTAGCACAGTCCACTCTTTCTTTTGCTTCTACTCCAAAACAATCCCTATGGGTGAATGCTGATGCGTTACCAGTTTCCTGCTAGGATAAGCACTAGAGAGCGCTGGAAGAGTTTCCTTGCACCCATCTTTAAGGAATGCCTTTCAGCAGCAAAAATTATTTTATACATTTATTTAAATACTTTCCACCCTAGGTCATAAGTTCCATTCGCTTTTCCTTTGTGTCTTGGGTTGCTCAGTCAGGACCTAGCATACTGTTAGTCATCATAAATATCTGCTGAACAAGAAATGAACTGGTCATTCAGCTTCCCATAATTTACAGTGACTTCTGCATGGACATGAGAACTGAGACAATTCATTACTCAGGGAATGGTGAATCTTTGTCGTATTTAAATTTTTTTTAAGAAATACTGTGTTTCATATCCCTAGATTTCAATATCCTTACCTAAATGTGAAAAACAATTTAAAGGAATTTGTGACAAATAGTGCCTCCTGGCCTAAAGTTGTAAATTCTAAGATATCTTGATCCCGATTGGAGAAACCACACATTTCAGTAACGGGAAAATCTGTCCTGGGTTAAAAAGTACACTGAACAGGGAAGACAATTGTACCATCTCATTTGCTGTCATTGTAATTGCCAGGACTGGTAGCGTTCATGAACAGGCCCTCGGATGTGTGGCAGTGCTTGACATAGCTGGCAAATCAGCTTCTTTTGGAAGCACATATGGAGCAACCTTATGCTGGCCTGCTACCTGCCAACAGGCACAACAGTTCTAGGTCATTCCTGTGCCAGTGACTTTGACACATTTTCCCTACATAGTACCACACTAAAAAAGCTTCAAGACATTGGCTTCTCTCACTGCTGGTCCATCAGCAAAGAGGAATGTAAGACCCTGGGCCAAGGCTATGATGCATGATAAGGAGAAAGCATTTCAACTGGGATGGGGTTTCCATGAATTCTAGCTAGGGATCATTGCTCATGTCAGAAGCAGTGTGCCAATTGTTTTTCTAAAGATCCTGGGTTGCCTAATGCTGCTTGGGGAAATGCACTTACGTGCAAAATCAGGATATTTAGGAAAATTGCAAATTTTTTGGCTCTGATTAACTAAGCAGAGGGTGCATTTGATGTGTATTTAAATAAAAAATCTCTTTTCTTCTCGTGTCTTTTGGAACTGTATTATCAAAACTGGCCAGAAAAGGCTTGTATAGCCCACTACCAGTGGTAAGAAGAGGGTACTTTACTGAGGCCAGTTATATTGGCTTTAGTGTGAAGGAGGTTCTAGAACAATAGCCTGTACTTTTCAAGCCATTATAACTAACAGTCTGTCTTACCCTCTGGTGAAAATACCTCCAATTCCAATTTTAGTTCAACAACAATTCTGTCATCAAAAATGATGATGATGATTACGATGATGATGGTGGCGATGGTAGTAATTTCAGAAAATCCAACTACTGAATTTTATTATTTTCATGAATATGACACTTTTAAAATAAAGAAATGAGAAAGAAGCATTATATGTATATCATTATTTTTTCTTCATAGTATTTTATATCTGGCTTAACACCTGTACAGTAAGTTTGCTTGTTGCCTAAAACACCACACTAAAAGCAAAGCTACTTCCTAAATGTGACGTAGCAAATTTCTTCTCAACAGCAAATTATAAAAATGACCTCAATATTTTCACCTAATATCTGTCCAGGAAATTATCTCAATAACAGAGAAAAATTATAAAATAAAAATAAAGCTTAAACAAGCAAACAGAGCACAAGGAAAAAGCTCTCCATGATGTAAGCACAGTTGTGGCTGTCAGACTTTTTCTCTCAGCCCCTGTGGGTTTTGTTACTTAAAGAAATTCATCCATTTAAGACTAGAAGTCATAAAATGGAGCTGCTTTAATTGGGTCACACTGAATTTTCTGCTTTAGGTAGACGTAATTTTGACTTTACTTCTTAAGAATGAAAGTGGTATTATGTTCAAGTTGAGTTCTTTTGATTTAAAGGAGTAAGGGAATTGAAGCTAAATTATAAGTCTTGTGAATCTAAGGTTCATTAATTACATGTAAAAGCTTCAGATTACTCTATTAGAGAAAATTTCTCTTCTATCCTACATAAAAACATTATAGAGAACTGAAATGTATTTGCTGATTATTCATTTTCATATTCATCCTTTTCCCCAAAGATGAAGGATGTGAAGTACTATAAATTAGATTCATGTGGGTCCTCATTTGAGACAGATAGTGCAGGATACTTCCTTCACGGGAAGGTGTGAAGTATATGGATGTCACCGTCAGTTCCAATGACAGAGGTATTCAAATGTAGGTGAGGAACCATGTACATTCATCAAGCCATTCGGGTGGGAAATTAACTTATAAATCTAACCTAAAGTTGTTAATTATTTGATTGCATTGTCAGTTATATCTGTACACTGAGGACCATTTCTTTGAGAACATTTATTCAAAATGAATATAATCAAGTTATAACTTTTTCTCATAATTTCTCTTTTACAAAAGAATCCCTAATAATGGTTCAGATTTTATATTCAGTAATTTGGAGCTAAAGAGAAAATAATAAATGATAATAATAATAAAAAAATTGCGTTTTGAAAACCACCTTAAATCACAGTTTAAGAAAGCAACCTACTCAACATTAAAGGAATGTAAGTGCATAACTACTATGTTGCAGTCTGAAGAAATTGTACACGCACCGGTAGAGTACAGAGAGTGAATCTCAGAGGGTTGTGATATGCCCAGAAGATGAAGAGAGGGGAAAGAGGAAAAAAAAAAGGAAAGGGGAGGGGAGGGGAGGGGAGGGGAGGGGAGGGGAGGGGAGGGGAGGGGAGGGGAGGGGAGGGGAGGGAAGGGAAGGGAAGGGAAGGGAAGGGAAGGGAAGGGAAGGGAAGGGAAGGGAAGGGAAGGGAAGGGAAGGGAAGGGAAGAAAAAGAGAGAAAAAACTGGGGCAGGAGTAAAATAAGGAAGGAATGGGAAGGAACTTTATGGCAGAAAGCTAAGGCTTACGCCATACCGAACCTGGTTACAGGATCTACAGAGTCATCCTAATGTTCTGAAGGACAAACTGTACCATATTGTATCAGGTTCACAGTGAGGGGTCCAGCCATGTAGTTTCCATAACGCTTTCAGGACTTTGGCACAGGGCTAGGACTCATTTAAATTTCAATAATACATTTTAGTTAAAATATACTTGCACCATTTACTGTGGTTTCTCTACCAAACCTCTCCCATGTGCATTCCTTCTAATTCTGCCCACTGGCTGTTACAAATTGATATGTCCTTTTCCTTTGAAAAAAATACATACATATGCACAAACATATAAATGCCAAGCTGCTGTGTCTTTGTTGCTTGTATGTATATGGTTTCATGGTTCACTACTTTTCACTGGTGCTGGGTAACATGAACAAATGTTTCATAGTAAACATTAACAAATGTTTACTCAGCCAAGATAAGGATCTAATGACAGTCCAAAGTCAGATGCCACCGATGTGGTGAACCAAAGAGTTGTATTGGGATTACTTACAGGGTAAGGGTTAGTATATAAAGGAACAGAAATGTCTCAAAAACAGCTACATCCCCAACGCTCATGAAAGCTGAAAATCTGAAGCACATCCCACAGCCTGCAGGTTTCCCAGCAGGTTTCCTTGGTTATTTCCCACTGGCTCAATTGGTTGGAGCCTCTTCTAAGCAGCTGGACTGCCTTTTGTTTTTTTTCTAGTCATTTCAACTGGTTTCTGTTTCTTTCCAGCCACCAGTCTTTCCTTCACTCCATCTGCTTGCCTCATCTCTGTATCTTCAAGTTCCTTGGGCTGAGACTCTTCTTAGCACCTAGGGTGTCAGGGAGCAACAGTCCTTATAGCTTATACACTGTTGGGAGAAGCAATGGGGACCGGTGAATGGTTCCATTCGAGACGAGAACAGAAGACAGCTCACGTTCTAGCCTACAGATCCTATGAAATAGAAGAAGGTGTATCACAAAAGAGCAGATTGTGGTCAGGACAAAGAACGACACACGGGGAACTGAGACTGTAATAATCCCGCTTTAAAATGGACAAAGTCTAACAACACGGATGTTCTAGGTTTTGGCTTATATAAATTTCGTACTAGATTATGTGAAAATATCAGTGCTTGTTTTGATTACTGGCTGTCAAACCACCATTTCCACCAAAGAATTTTCCTATAAACAGCCTTATTACTTAAAAACAAACCATAGCTGCATTAATAGCTTTACAGTTAATTTTCCTTGAAACTACACAACAATTTAAAGTTATTTCTAACGTAAACTACCAGCACAACTTAAAATACACTAAAAATTGAAATTGCTTTGGAAAGTAGATATCCTTAAGATTTATGTGTATTAATGCTGCTCTTGCCATATTACACCTAAATCAATTCATTTTCTGCTTACTGTATTCTACCATAGTGTTTTATCACATTAAATCTGGCCTATTACCAATGTAGACATATTATAAAAAGTTACATCATAAAGTCAATAGAAATAAGCCAACTAGAAAGGTGAATAACCCTAATTATGATTATCACTGCCTGAATGTGCTGTGTTCAGCTTATTTCACCCAGGTTTCACACATTGATAAACTGCTACGGGTGGTGGTGAAGCAAAATTAAAAAGATTGCTAATATTAAAATTAGATTACTTTTAAAGAGATGATGTCAAAGTTATTGAAAATAGTGGCATTTGGTTCTGTGGTTGAGAGCACTTATTGCTCTTCTAGAGGACCAGAGTTCAGCTTTCAGGACCCATATTGGTCATTTAACAACTCCTTGGAATTCTGGCTCAAGGGGATCTGATTCCTTCTTCAGGCATCTGTAGGCACCTAATCACAGTGGGGGATATTCTCGCACAAGCACTGACATAGGTATAAATTATATGTATCTGACATTTTAAAAGCTTATTTGATTTTTCTATAAATGGGGTGACATTTTCATGTATTGATATTTTTTCAAAGAAACACTTGACTTTAAATAAACTTTGTTAGAGATTGCTTAGCAATGTGTTTCACAAAACTCTTGGGCACCAGTGGGTAGATACAAGCTCTGAGAGGCGGCTCAGACAATAGGGTACTGTGTTCCAATGAGTTTGTGTTTTTAGAAGTTCATACCCCACTGGAAGAAATTGACCACTAAATGAGTGGCTTTGAAAGGTGTATTTTCTCTAGTTGTCTATCTGTCTGTCTCTGTCTATGTCTGTTTCTGCTTCTTTTAGCTCCTGAGTTGAAAACCCATTTCATCTTTTCTTTCTCCCTCACCAAAGATTGAAACTTTTGTTACTGACCAAAAATAAACCTCTTCCTTTTAAAGTTTGTGAAGTATTTTGTTACAGTTGTAACTTCAACAAAGTCTTCTACATCCTTATAACTTCCAAATATAAATCTGTGTCTTATGTCTGTCTCCAGATGTTTCAGATGCTAACTATTCTTTATCCAAAAGCCCTCATACTGTCTCTTCTTTTCTCTCTCTCTCCCTCTCTCTCCCTCCTTCTCTCTTTCTCTCTCTCTCTTCCTCTCTCCCTCTCTCTCTCTTTCTCTCTCTCTCTCTTCCTCTCTCTTTTTCTTCTCCTCTCCTCTTTCTCTCTCCCATTCCTCCCTTTCCCTTTCCCTGTCTCTTTAGAGAAACTTCTCTTTCCTCTTGTTTTCCCATCTAAGATAATGGCAATTCCATGCATCCACAGGACTAAGGTAAAACAAAGCTTTTCATTAGACTTTATAGCTCTCTCATAGTCCAACTGAATTATTCCATAAGGAAACCCAGTGTTCTCTACTATGCATTATAATTATATCCATAAACTAATGAAAACTCACCCAATTTCTACTGTTTGATATTTTTGTCTGTTAGCTACATTAAAGCCAGTATGGTCTCCTCATCCATATTTTGTACTAAACCTCTAGAGACATTTTTGAAAAATGTGGCTACAGCCAACTACTTAATAAAAAGAGAACATTTGTGCTGTTCTCTATTAAATATCTTACCATAGCTGCCTTCCTGCCACCATAGAGTGAAAGCCAGCATCCCCTCAAAGAACTGGTCCCTTACTGGTCTCACAGAGCACACGCTTCAGCTGGGTTACCTTTTCTGGTCACAGCAGATCCATCCTTGTAAACACAAGAGGTGTATTCTAGCCTTGAGAAACAAGCTCTTCTGGGCTTCAATTATCTTCGCCTTTTATGAAATATTGAGGAGAATCTACTTTGTACTTCTGAATGCATCGCCTTTCTACATCCAAAGCATAAAGCTAAAGCATATTGTTTTAGGTTTATCTGTATTTTCTTTTCTTCCAATACGGTCTTTTTTTGGCTATACTTATTTGCTGTCTTTTTCTATTAAAATATAGGAGACAGAAACATTATCTACCACTGCATTCCAAAAACCTAACACAGCATCTGAAAACAGTGAAATTCAAGGAAATGTTTGCTGGATGATTGACTATCAAAATATTGACCTAAAAGATCAATTCTTAAACATTAAATACTGTCCATATATTTACATTTTTAATTTGAAATTATATAAGTATTAATAAACAAGGAAAAGGGCTTACCAGTGATAAAATAAAGAAATGATTCCACCCAGTCTAGCTTAGTTAAACAGTTAAGATTTTTTGGAATTATTTAAAGGAGTATGGCCTATAAGTGACCCAAAGCAGCTGTATCACCAAAAGGCCTTTACAGAATTAAAGATGCAGCTGCAGCTCCCTGCATATAGACAAGTCTACTAAAGATATCCTCAATTCTCCTAACCATTATCAGTTGTTCATATAACCTGGAGGAAGGACCCTAGGAATCAGGTAACTTTCTATGTTCCTTGAATTTTGTATCTTTACTGAGTATCATTCCCTTCCCCGTCATACGGGTCTACTTCTTCCTTTCTGGAGGAAATGTTTCCGTGCACCGGAACAGCGGGAACAGCGGCTCTTCTACAACCACACCACCCGGAGTGTGCCCAGGCTCATCTGAGCCCAGGAGCTAACCTTGGAAGGGACTGACTAGGACTCACATGGAAAAAAAAGCAGTAAAAACCCTGGGCAGAGTAGATTCTTGTTCAGTATTATGAGGAAGGAAATCCTGCTGTTTTGTAGAACCTGGGAGAATCTGAAGCTTACTGCAAGGGTAAAATAACACAGTCATAAAGAGACGAGTGCTGAACGGTTTTATGTCAACTTGGCACAAGCTAAAATCATCTGAGAAGAGAGATCCTCAGTAAGAAAATGGCTCTCTATGGTGGGTCATAGGCAAGTCTGTGGGGCATTTTCTTAATCAGTGATTGATGGGGAGGGTCCAGCACATGATGGGGGTTGCCATCTTTTGGCTGGTTTTTCTTGGTTTTATAGGAAAGAAGGCCGAGCAAACCACAATAAGCAAACCAGTAAACAGCATTCTCTAACAGCCTCTACATCAGCTCCTGCCTCCAGGTGCCCACCCTGTTTGAGTTCCTGTCTTCCTTCCATGATGAACAGAGATACAGAAATTTAAGCCAGAAAAACCTTTTTCTCCAAAACTTTCATTTTTGTTATGGTGTTTCATTGAAGCAATAGAAGCCCTAGCTTAGACAGTTACCATATGAATTAGTTAAATCCATGGAACTGGAATATAGTAGTATTACAAGTACCTAGGCAAAGGGAGAGATAAGAAGTTCTTATTTGGTAGATGGCATTTAATTTGTCATGTGTAAATGTTCTGAGCATCTATTTCTCAGTAGTGTGAAGCTCCTAAGCTATACAACTGTGCAGTTAAATGAGTAAGGTCTTATAACACCTTATAGTATTAATTCTTATCACAAAAAATCAACATCTAAAAACTAATGGAAAATTTTCAAATTATCCAAAAACTTTTCAAAGTTTTTCATCAAAATTACTACATAAATGAAAAGAAAAAAGGAAAATTTGGGTGCCTCTTATTTATTTATTATACATAAGTTTCAAACATCAAAGCTTGGGTAAAATTTTTGGAGAAAAGGAAGGAAAAATCTATCAAGGGGTAAGTTATTCACATACCACTTGGTACCTAACATAAAACACCAAGAAAGAATCTTCTATTCTCTGGAAAGCTGCCATAGTTCTCTCTGTGTGTGGATCATCTCACAATAATTTATCCACTCTACTTTAAATGCCAAGGAATATTTCCATGAGTTCATCTCTCAATATAAAAAGAAATGTACATATATATACATACATACGTACATTTCTTTTTTGTAAGAATTACTCATTCGAGAAAAGCCTGATCTAAAATTTTGGTGAATTGGTATTTCAATGTTCCTCATTTATGTTAAACTTATCTTTTTAATTTTTTATGTCAATATTCCACAAGGCCCATGTTTATCCTATAACTGAGCTATAAGGTGAATGCCTGGTTTTGCTTGGGGCACTGAAAGATGGTAAGCGGTGGTGGTGATGCATTTGAGAAGCTACGTTTGGTCATGTCTGCATGCCTGACGCTCAGTAACAACTCAGGAAAAAGAGCAGGAGACCCTCTCAGACTGCCAAGACCTGATGCATGTCTCGTGGGCTGCTGGGAAAGGATGGATATGTACACAAGGCTTCACTGGGAAGAATGCTGGGTACTTGTTTCTAGTTCTTCTCATATCTCACCTCATGCAGTCCCCCCCCTTATTGGTGTTGATTTTTCTTTTTCCTCTCATTATGATAAGCCATAGCCATGAACTCACCAGTTTTGTGTCTTAGGTTTTTCTACAGTGAATCATGGATTCTGGTACTGGTCCTGGAAAAGCTCAATGTGTTATGCTATGAAACAGAGTATAGAAAATGGCTAGACACACAGTTCTCCATCAGCTTCACAATACACCCACATATTTTGTCTCCTACGGAGAATAGATAGTTGGATACAATGAAGATATTCCAATGCTGGCTTTGCTTATTATATAATAAGGACAAACAAATATAAATAATACAAAGACATCATAAAACCATTGGACAGATTGAGAAAAAAAAAGGTTATTTATTCAAGGGTACTGTTGAATCTGTGAAGTATTCCATGGAAAGAACATAGAAATCTTTAAAAGGAGCATTGAAAAAGAAAAAAAAAAGATAGCTTGTTTGAAAGTCTACATTAGAGTTTTTAATTCTGTAAGTATTCTAAACAGTTGCTACAGAAGTTGTATTTTTAATAATCTTATGCTTTTAAGTTGACACATTTTGTGGTGCAATTATAACAAGAGTATTATTAGAGGTGCTAGACCAGGTCACAGGAACATTCGAGGCTACAGTCATTTATGGCAATGTTTAGCTTCACAATTTCTTTTTTTTTTTCGTTAGACTTGTTTATTCAAGTATCCGAAAACACTCTTTCCACTTCCTCCCCTCCTCCCAATACCCTCCCACTCCCCCCACTCCCTCTCCTCCTCCCTCACCATTCCCCAGAGCAGTCAGGGTTTCCTGCCCTGTGGGAAATCCAAGCGATCCTAGAGAAGCTGAATAGGAAGGTGAATCTGAAGAATATCATATAGTTATCCTCCTGGATATTAGAAGTAGGCAAGATTGCCAGGCAAACTTGGGTGCACGGGGGGTGGGGTGGGGGGGAGTATGGGGAGATGGTTAGGGAAAGGGGAGAGGGGGAGGATCGGGGATGGATTGGGGGCATGGGAGGGGGCAGGGAGGAAGGATGGTTATGGGAGCAGGGAAGTTTATATCTCAACTAAGGGAGACATTTTAGGGTATGCAAGAGACCTGATTCTGGAGGGGTTCCCAGGCCCAAGGAGAGGTCCCCAGATTGTTCCCTGGGCAGCAGAGGAGAGGGTGCCTGATCTGGCCTTGGCCCATAACCATACTGATGAATATTTTGCATGTCACCACAGAACCTTCATATAGCTTCACAATTTCAATGTGAGAATCTGCCATTGGTCTCCCATTTAGAGACTGGGGTGGTGTTTCAAGACTTAACATGTTCAGCACAGCAACTTTAAAAGCAACTCTTTTTCCTATTACAAGAGACATGCTCGCTTAGATTTCTTAAAATCCAGGGGTAAATTTAACAAACCATCCAGAGCCCATCACTCATAAGCTTCCTGAAAAGTACAAATTATATTTATAGCCTATTGTTATTTCGGTAACTACATTATAAATACTCCTTTTTTTAGCAAGTATCCAGTGCTTTACAGTTTCTTGTTTAAAACAATCATAGTTGCTGTGTGCTTGATTTAAGTCCTTAATGATATGTATTTCCTCAGTATCTACTCCCAGGATAAAACTTTCATATCAATCCGTTTTCTTGCTCCATTTTTCCACATAAAAGTGGGGGCTGAAAATAAGGCTCATCAGTTTAGAGCACTTAATGCCCTTGCAAAGAACCTGGATTATGTTCCCAGCTCAAATATTGTGACTCAGGATCTTATGCCCCTTCTGCGGGCACTGCATATGCCTGCTGCACATACACACTCAAGCACACACACACACATACACATTAAATAAATAAACATTCAGATTGAAGTGGATAATTCTGCTTGTAATTGTGTCATCATTAGGAGTCCACAAAAGAGCAATTTTATTATTTATCCTTTTATTCCAAACTAGAAATGATACTAATATAGAATGGTAACCCTTCATCGGTGTGTATACCTATAATCCAATCACCTGAGAGGTGGAGTCTAGTCAATCCTCAGCTACTAATGAGTCTGGAGCTGCTTGTGTTACTTGAAAATTTGTCTCTAATAAATGCTTGTTTGGTATGGTTAACTTCTTAGCAAATATGACTAATGTTAGCAGATATGCAGTTTCAGGCCTGTTAACTTAATGGAAGTGGAGTTTTTCTTGTATACATGTTATTGTGTTACATTGCCATAGTTTCAAACATCTTGGCAGAGACGCAAAACTCTGGAGACTGAGCCAAATAAGAGTTTGTTAGCCAGATCAGTCACAAAGACTGTCACATCGTTGTTATCTTACACTCATGCACATTTCCAGATGCCAATAAGGCAGTGTAAAGAGTGTCACACACCACACAGTAGGCAGCATGTTGGAGGGATACATATGCTCATCTCAGAGAATACACGCATTTTATATTGGCATCTGGATAGGAAAGAGTTCATAAGATCTGACTTTTGCTCTTGATTGTTAATTGATATTAGAGGGCCCAACCCACTGCAGGTGATGCCATTCTCTGGGCAGGTGGTCTCAGCTTATATAGGAAAATCAATTAAGCAGGAACCTGACAGTGAGCCAGTCAAAAACATTCCTCTAAGGTTTCTGCTACAAGTTCCTGCTTGAGTTTGTGCCATGGTTTCCCTTGTGATGGACTATAAACTAGAAGTATAATCCAAATAAACCTTTTCATTTCTAAGTTGTTTTTATCACAGCAACCGAAAGGGAACATTCATATTGAGAAGAATCACGGAAAGATCAGTTTCAATGTAGCATGTTGGGCCTCGTGGCTGTAAGCTATACCAAGCAGTCCAGGCAGAATAGATGGTCTGCACACGAACATCTATTGCCACAATAGATGGTTCTCCATCCATTTCCCCATAGTGTTTGAAACACTGAAATCCCAGGGGTCCCTGAAGATCATTGATATTCATTTTCCTTCCTTCCTTCCTTCCTTCCTTCCTTCCTTCCTTCCTTCCTTCCTTCCTTCCTTCCTTCCTTCCTTCCTTCCCTTCTCTTCTTCTTCTTCTTCTTCTTCTTCTTCTTCTTCTTCTTCTTCTTCTTCTTCTTCTTCTTCTTCTTCTTTCTCTCTCTCTCTCTCTCTCTCCTCTCTCTCTCTCTCTCTCTCTCTCTCTCCCTACCTCTTGTTTTAAAGCAACTTCTCTCTTTGCAGTCTAACCTGGCATCAAATTCATCACTATTTCTTCCCTCAACTTCCCAAATGTTGGAATGGCAGAATGACAGAAATGAGCTACCATGCCTGGCAGACTCAAACTTTTAAGCAGCATAAACAATCACTCACTGTCTCCACTTTCCAGGTAGATCTATAAATGCTTTTCTTAGGGTTCACCTTATTACTTAGCATCTCTAGGATGATGAACTATAGGCATGCTGGGGCAGATTGAGGACCACTGGTAGTGGCACCAGGATTTGTCCCTTCTGCATGTACTGGCTTTCTAGGAACCTATTCTCTTTGGGTAGATACCTTGCTCAGCCTAGATATAGTGGGAAGGGCCTAGGACCTTCCATAAAGCAGTGTGCCTTGCCCTCTCTGATGATTGGATGGGAGTGGGTCAGGAGGGTATGTAGAGGGAATGGGAGGAGAAAAGGGAGTAGGAACTTGGATTGGTATATATAATAAAAAGATTGTTTTCTTTTAAAAAATAAATAATTAAAAAATAATAACTCACTGAATCTGAAACAGAGACACATGTTTCCAAAAGATGCAAGAAGAACACGGTGGTCTTGTATCCTCTCTACCTGTTGGTAAGGACACAGTCAGAGCCTTCACCCATACTCACATAGCAGAGTTGGGTTCCAAAACCTGCATTCATGAAATGACCTTTCCTGGCTTGGTTTCACTCTTGAAATATTTGTGAATAGCAACTCTCCATGAATAAATGTTTCTCAGCCATTCCAAGGCTATTCTATTTTCTTCCCTATTACAGTATGCTGTTCTACAGCAACATTTAGACTTTAAATCATATTCAAATTATATTCATTTCATCAGAAGCTGTTTTTAAATAGTTGTTCCCCTTTTGCAACATCTTTCCTGTTTTATCCATATTGGAGTTGAAGAGATGCAGCATCATGACAGCCATTGTTATTCTTTATCTGTCCCCATTTTCAACGGCTCCACTGTGAGCCCTGAAATTGGAACAAATAACTGTTTTCTCCCGATAGTTTCGTGACTTCGAAGTTTTTCAGCATCCATTCATTTATCTCTTATTCAAGTTTTATACAATAAGGATCAATGCATTTAGCTTATAAGTCTTAATAAACCTTAGGTAGAATCATGTGCTAATTATTATAGTAAATGACTGAATACAAAGATGAATTACCAACATAATTTAAATTGAAGTTTTCATGGTTAATGAGCAGAGAAAGATTTTTAAAATGCAAAGAACGTGTTTGGGGAGTTGATCCCATACATGAGGCAGTTTTTGTGAAAGCATGAGAACGTGAATTTAATTCCCTGGGCTCATGTAAAAGCCAGCCATGCTTACCTGTGGTACAGGTGATGGGAAAGCAGGGTCAGAAGGAATGGACAGTCAGACTAACTGAATTTATGTGCTCTGTGTTCAGTGAGAGATCATGTCTCCAATACCAGGGTGGGCCGAAATGAAAAAAGACATTTGACATTGGCTTCTGCTCCCATACATGTGTACAGACACACACAAACACACACACAAGATGGGAAAAATACTGTGTGTATGTTTCAAATTCCTACATAGGATATGAAATGAAATATGAGCTTAGTGTTTAGAAAATAAGATATTTCATATTTTTATTTAAAATATTACCTGTAACAGTATCTTTCATTTGGAAAGAGGGGAAGCATGAAGAAACTGATGGATTCTGATAATGTGGGAAGAAAGAAAAGTCTTTCTCTTACTTATTCCTTAGAGTTATGTCATCAGACAAACCACATCAGAGTGAGACGGGACTACTACTACTTATTATAGTAAATGATAGAATTTCACAAGCATCACACAGATGTACTTACCTTTGCACTGGGATCTCAGGAAAGATAAGAATATGTATTAAAAATTAGAAATGTGTGACTGTAAAAGTTTTTCAATTGTTCTCTACTATTTTTGAAAATTTAGAAAAAAACCATGAGCCACACTCCTGCTTTACACTGGTTTATTGCTGTGCTATATACAGTACGCAAGATTTCCTAAAAATATATAAAACTTAAAAAGCATCTAGTCTAAATTACAAATAATGTGTGTAGATTAAATATAACTGGAAGTATAATCAGTGCACATATTAAATGGCAAGTGTACAATGGCTATCAAGAAAGTTCATGCTGAAATTTTTCAAAGCTGAACTATCAAATAATATTTAGATTTAATAGCAAGAGGTGATTGTTTCAGGTGTAAAATGCATGACCATACATCACAAGCTGATTGTCTAATTACACAACTTAGAATTCAATAAGAAAATAATAACAAATTACCTATGATCAAATGCTATGTCATTTTCTTTGTCAATACTTCAAACAAGAACAGATTTCATTGTCTTTGTGCTCAACAGTACTATGTATTTCAGGTTTGATGACTGTATATATGAGTTAATAATTCAACCATAATACAGTGTATATTTGTTTAATTATAAAGAATGGAAACCTTTACTACTCAATCTAAATGTTTATATATTAATAAAATAATGCACTAAAATATTAAGCAATAACATTTGTTTAGAATTTTTAAATGAATTTTAGTAGTAATTATACTCAAACAAATATCAAGTAGAACAATCAAAATTCTACATAAATAAAATGATACCTGCTGTTTGGTATATAACCCTTATAGAGGGTGGGTCTCAGGATCATTGAAAGATAGTCTAGCTTGGAGAATCCACGATGGCCTCCACTTTCATAACAGCAATGACTTCGTTGAGTCATGTCAGAACAGTGGTATGCAGGGAGCAGTGAAAGCCCTGGATAAGTGAAGGCATGTATTGGTTACAGATGTACAGCCACAGCAATGATCAAGGCCATGGTAACTTGGCAAAGTCCTTCTCTATACGGATCAGGTTTGGGATTGGCAAAGACTTCTTCCTCTAGTCCTACTACAAATTTACAATTAGCAGTTTTAAATTGTAATTTCCAATTACAATTACAAATGATTGATCGGTATGGATAAAAGCCAGCAACTGCGGGTTACTCCTCCTAGATGTTTATATTCTGAGATTGCTTATCTGCAGTGATCTCTTACAGAGGCTAGCTAGCTCCTCCTCCTTTGCTATTCATAATAAACAAGTTGATTTTCAGGGCCATAGCATAGTTGCGGAAGCTACATCAGAGGCCACTGCCAATCTGACCTTGACTTTTCTTTGCACATATCTGTATGCCTGTCCTTTCTTTATTCCCTTGCTACCCCAAGGAAGGTTCTACACAAAAGCTACCACTGGACTCTTGTATGGTAATTTTATGCCAATTTGACGTAAGGGAGATTCATTTGGAAAGAAGAATTCTTAAATGAGAAATGTCTCCACAAGACTGGCAGACAGACAAATATGTTTGCCATTTCTTTGATTAATGTTGATATAAAGGGGAAAATTTTCTATGGGTGCTGCCACATCTGGGCAGGTACTCCTCAGCTGCCTTTGAAAACAGGCTGAGCACCAGGTGGTAGAGGCACATCTCTTTAATTCCAACACTTGGGGGGCCGACACAGGCAGATCTGTATGAGTTCGAGACCAGCCTGGTCTACAAGAGCTAGTTCCAGGACAGCCAGGACTGTTACACAGAGAAATCCTGTCTCAGAAAAAAAAATAAATAAAAGAAAATAGTGAGTGAGCAAACTAGTAAGCAGAGTTCTTCCATGGATTTTGCTGCAATTTCTGTCTCCAGGTTTCTGCCTTGAGACTCTGCCCTGACTTCATTCAGTGATGGACTGATGTGGAAGTGAATTAAACCTGTTTCTCTCCAATGGCTTTACCACAGCCATGGAAAACCAGCTAAAATGAAAATAAACCAAACGTCTTTCTTTACTTCCTAAACTGTTCAGCATATTTCTGATATTGGTGCTACTACTTTATGCATGTCTAATTAAATCAATGAAAAAATTAAATGTGCAGTAAATAACAATGTATCTTAAGCATACCTACTGGACATTTATGCTAAAAGTAAGCATACACAATTTCAGGAAATAGCAACCCAAGAACTGATTATTGAAAATCAAAAAGTAGGAAAATATTTACATGATTACTTATCTTCACAATTTTAAGTTCCAAATGGGAAGATCAGTCCAAAAGCATAGTCAAGGAAAAGCTGTCTATTCTACACTCTTAAGGGGAATGCTCCAGGAAAAAAGAATTTACTTGAAAGTAACTAATACAGTCAATTTTAAGGACTTAAGTTTATAAATGCTTGAAATACATGGCTGCTACCACCAACAAAACTAAACATTATATACAAACATTCAATGAACTTGATCAGAGAAAACAAGGGTATCTAATTATGGAGGACTGATAGTTAAAACTAATAGAACTTGTATATATTATTTATATGTACATTATATACATACATATATAAAATATCACACTACAGAGAGCACAATTATCCACAAGAGAGTAATTATCCATGAAGAGAGTAATTATCCTTTCTATTAAATACTGTGGATTCTAACAGAGGGGTTTCAGTTTTCAGTTACTTGTATTTTGGGTGTCAAACTATCAGCCAGGCATCATAATACATGACATTTGCTATGGGTTTGTTGGCGGGATGGCTATCAAACATGTGCAGGAAAGCTGTCCTCACCTATCAGTCAGTCTGCCCTCTTTCTTTCTCCAACAATCAGCAAGCAGTTTATCAAAATATCATTTTTAAAAGCATCCAGAACTCTCTGGGAGTTTTGATCAATTCCCTTTATTTCGGGAAAACTGAGCGATGCTGAGCACTCCCTGATGGATACCCACTTAGTGTCTGTTCTTCAAACATGCTCAGCTGGGAGCTGACGAAACGGGTTTGGCATGAATACAGACAATTCCAGCTGTGGACAGAGAGAGTAAGGACAAATACATCTTTGTGAGAATGGAGACCTGTCAACGGGGCTTAATGCCTATTCCTTTCTGAAGGTCAAGGGATTCGCAGTAGTAAGACGACACTCACTGCCTATCAGTGCTTTGCTTCTTTGGGCTTCTCACTGAGTCACTGTAAACATCAGTAATCAGTGGACATGTATTTATAAGGCCTTGAAATGCTAAAGGAGGGAAAATTACAACTAATTCCTAAGCCTTTGTTTACTGTTTCATTTCATATATGAACTTGTCTTATATTGTACAGCGTTCAGTCTAGTCTTCCTAAGTGAAAATGTTTTAGAATCTTTACAAGTCTATAAAGAAATTTTGAAAAAACATGCCTTCTCAGATTTGGGAATATGTGGGTTTTTTAGGACTTAGTGCCATATAGGGCAAGGTGAAACTCTTGTGGTAAGTAGTGGAATCTCGGTAAACCAGGATAACTTCAATTTACACTTCGTACCTGTTGCATAGTTATTTTCTGTCAACTGAGAGAAAAAAGAAAAACAAGTGTTTCACTTTCCAGGTGTTTAGCGTCAAAGGTGTCTAAACTTCTAAGAAAAGTTCTTGAAAGAACTGTTTCTATGTCGTGGATAATCCTTTCTGCAATAACAGATCACTGCTTACTTGATGAAAACTACAGGAAAGTACGTGGTCTTCCGCCTACTTATGAATACCTGAGAAGAACTTTGTCCAAAACTTCTGGATATCTTCCATTTCTTTCCATAAATTTAAAGTTATTATCAAGAAAATCCATACATGAGGAAAAATTCTAGAATAGTATTTTAATATATAATATATATACATACACAAACACATGTATGTATGTGTATATATATATATATATATACACATACATACATACATACAAGACAGTAGCTTTTTCAGCCTGTCCTGGAATTATTTCTTGTAGACCAGGCTGGCCTCTGTGTAACATGAAGGGCCTGCTTGTTGGGGTATCTGTCCTGCCCGGTACCCCACAGCTGGCATGCAACAAAGAAAATCACACACAAGACTCCATAAGATTATAAACTGATTGGCCCATTAGGTCAGGCTTCTTATTAGCCCTTGTAACTTATATTAACCCATTATTCTGATCTATGTTAGCCATATGGCTTGGTACCTTTTTCAGCTGTCAGCTTACATGTTGCTTCTTCAGTGGTCTGGGCAGGATTGGCAGAGGGAGCTTCCTGCTTCCCAGAATATTTCTGTTCTCATCGCCTCGCCTCTACTTCCTGTCTGGTTGACCCACCTATACTTTGTGCCTGGCCAATCAGCATTTTATTAAAATACATGATTGACAGAATACAGATAATTCTCCTGCACTACTTCCCCTTCTTTTTTTTAAAAAAAAAAAAACAAGGAAAATATCCATAGTCCATTTTTGGGGAATGTGGGTGTAGTATTCCAGGCTACTTCCTGCTGATTGGGGGTGCTGATAATCTTATGGGGACCTAAAGAAAATTTAGAGTTATAATCAAGTCCTGACTGCAGTATCCTGTGAGTCTTGATCATCTCAGGCAGCAGTCTTGAACCTGTTCTGGATGAAGAACTCAGACATCTGGGTCATCTGTTCCTACCGGAGATTTTTCAGGTAGTCTCCCTTGGTCAAAATGGATTTTTCTTAAATCAGAATGAATCCACAGCCTCTCATTTTCTGTGGAAACAAAAGCAAAGTCTCTTCTCCAAAGTAACGTACCTTTTGACTTCAATTTTGAAGCCAAGGTATTTTCAAAATACCTATCTTGGATTAATTCTGCAGCATTTATAAGCAAATGTCTTTTGGCAACTGTTGCTCCTTCCTCAGCATTCAAACAATTAAAAGAGAGCATAATAACATACAATATCAAGATTCTCTGTGTATTTTCCATCTTTATGTGACTTTATTTCAACCTCTATTTCTTTTATTTTTACTTTTACCTTTTGAGACAGGTTCTCTGTATATCTTTGTCCTGAAATAACTCTGTAGACCAGGCTGTCCTTGAACTCACAGAGATCCACCCATCTCTGCCTCCCCAGTGCTAGGATTAAAGGTGTATGCTACCACACCTTGAACTCACAGAAATCTGTCTGTCTCTGTCTCCCAGGCATTGGGATTAAAGGCATGTGCTACCACACCTTGAAGTCACAGAGGACAATCTACCTTTGCCCCTTGAAATCACAGAGGTCAATCTACCTCTGCCCCTTGAAATCACAGAGGTCAATCTACCTCTGCCCCTTGAAATCACAGAGGTCAATCTACCTCTGCCTCCCAAGTGTTGGGATTAAAGGTGTGTATCACCACACCCAACTACTCTCTTTCTTTTTACTTTAAGAACTTTAACTTTTATCCTGCATATATTTTTAACACACTGTAAACCATTTAGAGGTTTTCTTCCTCTTTGAATCTCTCTTTACTGTATATCTCTCTTTTCCTTACTACATGAGTCTAAAACTGTGGTTTTGAAGGCTAGATCCAGCCCATTCCTTAGCTTTCCAGCCTCATGGCAGAGGTACCGCCAGACCAGAACCACTTTTATCGTCTCAACTCTACAGTGTTTCAAGGTCCCTGCCAGCAAGCAAGCTGCAGCATTCTGCTCACAGACCACACTCAGTCGGACTGCCTGCCTGAAAGAGTCAGAGTTTGCCCTGCCAGGACGGCCCAGAAAGTTGGCATTTTAGAACAGTACAGCTTTTTTCATGCTACGTCTGAAAACCAAAAAGCATGCATTCAGTTTTTCATTAACACCATTTAAGTGTTTCATGGCAGGACCTCTTAAAGGAGCTGCAGATTTTTGCAGCTAAAGCTGAGTCAGGAAGTCTCTCTTAGATGAGAGCACTTGCTTGCCTCTAGCAAGCAAAGCAGACCCGAGAAATTGCTGCTACCAAGAAAACATGCTTTACTCTATTCTTTCCCAAGCTTTCTCAAGCTTTCTGTGGATTCAGTTATCCACGTGGGCGCCATATTCTCATTGTCCCACCTCTACTTCCTGTCTGGTTGACCCACCTATACTTCCTGCCTGGCCAATCAGCGTTTTATTAAAATACATGATTGACAGAATACAGATAATTCTCCTGTACCACCTCTGCCTCTCAAGTGCTGAGATTAAAGGCGTGTGCTTCCACCTCCAACATTTTTAATATAATGATTAATTAAATTTTTTTCATACAATATATTTGGCTCAAGTTTCCTCTCCCACTAGTTCCATTTAAAACTAGTGTAAAGATGACAAAATCCAACATCCTTTCATGATAAAAGTCTTGGAGAGATTCATAATTCCAACACAATTCACATACAGTCCTACCTATGGGATCTGCTGGGATAGGGTGGCATAGATATTGTGGGATTGGCCAACCAATGACTGCTCAGCCTCAGACACATGCCATGAGAGTGATTCCACCTCCAACACTGCCTGGAGTACCAGGACCCAGAGGCTGCATGGACCAGAGGCCAGGATAGAATTGAACACAACTGAACAAAAAAAGTCAATGTAATGATGTCTGAAAATGTTCTGCTATGTTCATAGATCATTGCCTAGTCTGATTGTCATCAGAGAGGTTTCATCCAGCCTTATGGAAACAGACTCAGAGATCCTCAACTAAACCATAGGTGTATCTCAGGAAATCCTGTGGGAGGGAGAGGAAGATTTATAGGAGACAGAAGCATCAATGTTCAAGAAAAATCACAGAATCAACTAAGCAGGGCTCACAGGGACTCACAGAAACTAAATGAACAACCAGAGAACTTGCATAGGACTAACCTAGGCCCTCTGCATCTATTTCTCCATTGTGTAGTTTGATCTTCTGATCTTGACAGCAGGATCAGGTGCTGTCTCTGACCCTTTTGCTGGGTTTTTGGATCCCACTCCTCATACTGGGTTGCCTTGTCTAGCCTTCAACTTGATATACCATGTTTAGTTGGTATCCATAGGTGGCCTGCCCTTCTCTGAATAAAAAAGAGGAAGATTGGATGTGGTGAAGACAGAGCGGAGGTAGGTGTAAGGGACTGGAAGGAGAGGATGGACGGGAAACAATGGTTGGTTGTAAAAGCAAACAAATATATAAATATATTCAAAGAACAAGAAAACAAAGAACATTCTTTTTTGGTTATTTTGTTTTGTTTTGTTTTGTTTTAATAGTAAAAAGGAGTAACAGAGGGTGCTAAATGGCTAAACAAAAGAACCAAAACTTACATGGTCTACCTCAAGGAGAAAAATGAAATAGAGAGAGAGAGAAAGAGGATAAACAATAGGCTTTGAGTGTGACCATGAGGAAACACTGAAAATCAACAAGAGAAAAGTCATAAGCCTTTTAAGAATCAGAAAACTGGTGTAACAGTGCAGTAAGAGGAAATAAATATACTGGCTCCTAGCTCTCGGCTCCATAAGGAGTTAGGCTGAAATCATCTCTCTGCAGGATTGAGGGAGAAAAAAATCTTAGCAAACTATAACTGCACCAATTCTAATACTTCTAGCCAGTGGAAAAACTCACAACTCATACATGCTTAAAGTAATGTGATATCTGCTTAGTAGCTTAGTTTTAAAAGGTGATCTGACATATTCTAGAAACATCCAGGGGTACTGACCCAGAAGTCATGGTGAAAAGGGACCTAAAGTAATATACCTTGTCAAAGCAGAGGATCAAATACTGGCTTCGACTTGCTGTTTGTATATCCATGGGTACGGTACTTATCAGCACTTGATATAACAAAATATTTTTGTAAAATGGGAACATAAAGCGTTTTCTCCTCAGGTTATTCTCACTAATCCCCTCACCTCCGTTTGTATGTGTGTGATATTGTATTTGTGTGCGTGAGTGCAGATATTTGTATCGATGCTGATATGGAAGGCTCTTATAGAAGCCAGGGACAAATATCACCCACTATTCCTCTAATTGGAGATCCCCAATTGGCTAGATTAGCTAATCTAGCCAGCAAACATCTTGTGTCCTCCTGTGTCCAACTTTCAGTTTGGACACATACCCACAGTCAATCCACTTTTCTCAAAATATGTGTTTTAGGAATCTGAACTCAGTTCCCCAGGCTTGTCCCCTTTATCCACTGCACCTTCTCACAAGCATTTCCTGGTGTTATTATTAAAACTAAATGAGGATATTCATGTAGGACTTAATTAATAGGATAGCTTGACATTAGGACTCCTAATTATTAGTCTTCATTTTTAACCAAATAAATAATCTACAACAGGCACAGATAAGATGAATAATCCATGTAATAAAAATAATAGAAAATTTAAAAAAATAATCGAAAATTTAAAGGCTTGTTCATTCATGTTTATAGTTTGGTATGGGAGGACATTTGAGTAAAATGGCAGCAAGAATAATGTGGAATTCCAAGATAGAACCAAATGGATAAGAATATAAGCCAATCTGAGGATGAGATCTCAGGTAATCAATCTCTCACTGTCACACTTTGCTTTGTGAAGTCTTCCATGGAGGCTCTTTAACATGCTCAAAGTGAAGAAAGGTGTGCAAGAGGAGGAAAGGGTGTGGTGATATGGGGTATTGCTTAAGTAGAATTGAAAAAAGAAAAAAGGGCAAAACGAACGGTGATATATGAACCCATAGGTAGAGCTGGATATATATATCTGATAGACTTTTATAGATGTGATATATGTATAAAGATAGAATGAGCCTAGACATAAAGGAAGAATAAGCAGATGATATGAATAGATAGATAGATAGATAGATAGATGATAGATAGATAGATAGATAGATGATAGATAGATAGATAGATAGATAGATGATAGATAGATAGATAGATAGATAGATAGATAGATAGATAGATAGATAGATAGATATCCATTAAGAAGGGCAGAACTCAGAAAGTTTGCATTACATGTTTGGGGAAAGTACAAGTGGATTCAATAAATTTTAATCTATTTCTCAAATAATGGAAGATTTGATGATCATTAATTGGTAAGATTGGCTGCAATTGACAACATGGGAATGAGATTGTGTGGAAGGCAGGCAAAAAGAGAAAGTGTGTGGTTGAAAGTAGAATTTGAAGAGACTGTACTATTAAGAAATTTATCAAGAGAGAAAGAAAGAGAGGAGAGAGACCAGGAGAGAAGTTCAGGCAGAAGAATCTAACGCCATCTGAATCTTGTATACTGCTCAAAACTCTGTGTGGATAGAGGTTACTGAGTATAACTGGTGTGTTTAGAAAAGTGCCAATGAATGAGCAAGCAGGGATTTGAAAGAAAGGCTTCTTCCATTTGGATACTGGGACTGTTCCTCCCTTAATAATACAATGATCATGGAATATTAACTGAATCTCTTTTTCGTAAGTTTAGAATAAACCTTCTTAATTTACAGAGTTGCTTGAGAATTCATAGGCAACACAGCAGAGCAACCATAATACAATCATTAAATAAACATTAATCATTTTTTCATATTACTTTCTATGAAATTTGCTAAAATTCTTATTACTGAAACCAAATGTAAGGTTGAACAAATGATTGACATTTTTCCCTTCTCACTTTACTATATAGTCCAACCTTTGTATGTCAATAATTATTCTTTCATTCAAATATGTATCTATTATTTATTATTATTACATAGCCAAACTTACATGCTATGATAAAGAAGAGATAAATAAAACATGGCATTGACATTGCTCAAGAAGAAAAATAATTGTATATAAAGTTACAGACCACCACAAAATAGATTCCATGTTGTCAAGAATAAAGAAAGCCAGTCCTTAACTTCTGGGCTTTGAGTCAGCACCAAAAGTCAGGTCTTACACCACTGAATAAGAACAGTTTCACAGAACCTTCACAACAGACACGTCTAGGCCATCTTGGTCTTCTTTCAGACACATCTGCTACAGGATTTAAAGGGAAACTCTGTGCTATGATGACATTGATGCTGATGCTGAAAAATGACACATTTGGAAAGCATATTCAAGCTAAAAGCTACTGCTTCTGTTTTGTTTTTCTTTAATACTAAGTGATAAATGTTTGAATCAAAGTTATTAAATACCTACTATTTGTATCTAAACCAGTACGTTTTTTACACTATCCAAATATTTACCTGCAAGTAATATTTAGTTTGATATAAATAAACAAATCATTAATTATCATGTCCCTGATACCTGCAATAATTCACCTACTTATCAATATATCTTTTAGGAAAATCACTCCACTGAATCTATGACTATCATAAATATTGAACATAGGCAGTTTTTGACTAAATCTGTAAATTGCATTTAATTCCGCATAACAAATATCTTAAAATCATTGACCTACCAATGTGTTTTCATATGTACCCAAGTATTCAAAATTAATTAAGTCTCTAAAGCAGCAAGTTCTGTGACATGACAGTAATATGTCTGCCAGGACCAATCAGGGGAAACATCCTTGTGAGGCAGGCAGTTCAAAGATAGGGCGTTAAACATTAATGAGCAAAGGGAGGTAAACATGTCTATGTTTGACCTGTCTTTTCTATGAAGGACCTAGAGCTGACAGATAGGAAAATCCAGGGTTCATTAAAGGCAGTTATTTAAATTTAAAATTGACTTTCTTAAATTGCTAAATTTCAGATAAAATTGAGTAGCATGTACTCATATCAATGTCGTTAACAGCAAAAACAACCTTTCTGTAATCTTCTTCATCCTAGCTATTTCTAACCTTCTGGAACTTTGGGATGCTTAATCCAGTCATTAATTCCAATCCTCCACACATGTACCTTCCAAGGACTTCATATCATCCCATGTACGGAATGCCATTTGTTTCTTGTGTGTGAGTTTCTTCCACCACACCAAGAGCCACTAATCCCATTAAGTAAATAATTACTGAGTAGTTATGAGGTATCTAGCTTCACCTAGAGTGTCCAAAATGCACCCTAAATTTAGAACTGTGGAAATTTAGATTATCATCACAAAGAGATCTTGATATTAAATTCAAATACATGACTATGATTGTCACCTTTTCTGGTTTTCCTTGCTCTCTCTCTTTCAAGTGATTCCCTCAAACAGTTACAAATTTTTCAAGGAATAATTATCTTTCTATTAATTGAAAGAAGTTAGACATAAAGAATTTTATATAGAGAGTGACTCAGGAAAATTAAAAATCAAGGAACATTATGTTTGATATTGGAAACTCCAATAATAGCTATAGGACAAAATATATCTGAGATGGAGATATGAAGAATCAAATATTTGAAGAATTCAAATAATACTCGATATCCCAATTTGTGTGGAAATGTCATTGATAAATTTATTGTAAAGTTGTTGAGTTTTACAGGTATGATATAATATACTTCATTTTGTATTATTCTATTTTTTTCAAATGAACATAACACATGCTCAGGCTTCCCAGCTTCAATAGGTTGCATATGGTCTTAGACTTTTGCCTCTAAGTACATGGTGGACCTGCACTCTGCAACTGAGCAGCATCTCCAACCTTTCATGTGAATTTTCTTTATGTCTTATCTCAAAATATTTCTTTTATGAGATGAAGTTATAAAATTATTTTTGTGTCTCAGTTACAGGTACACACCTGTAATAGAGAAGAATTCTGCTATTCATAGAATCCTTTTCAATGACAAAAGTCATAGGTTAATTATACAGATTAATAGATTTTATGATGACATACTGCAGGCAAGCATCATAATTTGATCATATTTACTTGTCCATAATCTAACTATCGTTCTAGTTAGACCTTCTCATAGGTCTTGTTTCCTTTCTCCAATGGCCCTTTTGTACTTTCATGCTTCCATTTTTAGATGGCACATACAGCAAAGCTTGTACTAAATGTCTTTCAGGGCCTAGCTCATTTCACTTGCCATGGTGATTTTCAGATTCAAGAATTTTCAGAAGAACAGCATGCCTCTAAAATTCTGTTCGAATATTAGATACTGTGAATTTTATCTTGGCGTGTAGCAGAAATTCTGGTTTCCAAAATATACCCTTCAATGCTAATATGAAGCATGAGAAATGCAATTGGCAGAGCTTGTCTGGAGTGCTGCGTCTCTGGATTTCTTAGGTAGGAGGGAGGCAGTGCTCATTCAGAGCTCATTACTCCTAAGTGCTGAAACGATAATTTTGGGTACTTTATGCAAATCTTTGAGAGACTCTTTTTTAGTGTAGTTGGTAGGAAGGCATACTCCACCCCACCCCCAAGCCCTATGGGGTTGCTGAGGGCTGCTTCCTTCAATCTCTTTTAGGTGCCCTTCCCAAGGTCAAATAAATTTCTGACAAATTAATTAATCACAGCTGAATCACATACTCATGGGAAATCAATGACATATATCAAAACAGCTCTCTGATATAATGTTCTCTTGTCCTGTGAGCTCTAACTACCTTCTCCCTAACTCAGTTTATCTCTCTTGACTCAAGATCTGATGGTTTTCACTTATGACAGATTCACTTCACCAAGACAAAGCATAGAAAATGCCTCACACCTATAATTTGAGTCAATTTCAGACTGCATTGTTTCTCTTATGAAACATCACATCACCTGTAAGAATTACCATAATCATGGTGGTGGCTGAAGCCACAACCCCTGCTCCTAGAGACCTAGATGACATTTCCCATTTTACAGTATTCTTGCTTAGGAATTGGTGATACAGAAAAATACTTAACATCTTTTTCTTTTTTTTTTTTTTGGTTCAAATTTTTCTTCTACAAATTTGAAATTTGGTGGAAGTTCAAACAAACAAAAAATCATATAGCAGGAAAAAACATCACCATTTAAAACATCAATTACAAGGTACTTCATTTACAATCAATATTTGACTATCTGATACCTGTTGGTATTTTTCTTATATCTACTCTCCTTTAAGAACAGTGTTCATGAAAGATTCCACTACTGTGCATGTTTGAAACTCAGGGTGGGTGTGTGCAAAGAGGTATGTTTTCTCATGAAAAATCCTATCATCTGTGAAGACTACACACAAGATTTATCAGTTGGTACATGGTGTTTTAATTTTAACAAAAAAAGCAAAACTGAAAATTTACCTTAAATGAGATAATCTTTGGGGCCCACATAAAGGTTAAAGAAAAAATAACTTTCCGAAGTTATTGTCTGACCTCCACACACAAACAGAGTACAAGAACTTATAGAAATCAGAAATTTAATGCTATGTTCTAACTTTGACACTTAGTGAAACCCAGCTTATTTTTTGTTTGTTTCTTTTGAGACATGGTTTCTCTGTGTATCCATGGCTTGCCTAGAACTCACTCTATAGACCAGGGTGACCTTGAACTCAGAATGCAGCTGCCTCTGTTTCCTGAGTGCTGGGGTTAAAGGCATCCTTCACCACGGCCAAGCTGAAACCCAGCTTTTCAATTTCAGTTTTGACTGTCATTTTCCACTGACTGCAGAAATAATTTTTAATTTTGGACTGAAAATTTAATTTACTTTTTACTTGTGAAACATAGCACAAACAATTTTGGAGGTGATACACTCATCTAAGTCAGCTTTAAATGACAACTAACTGATGAATCATTCTCATAGATTCAGAAATGTTAATATGTCAAATGTATCAGAAAACAATACAATAAAACTGATGATGAATGTTGTTTCTACACTTTGAAGTAAAAGAATAAAAATTCTCTATTTTCTAAAGATACATTCTCTTTAATGATCAACTAATAAATCTCTATAATCACCTTCATTCTTAAAAATAAGGTGCTTCACCTCAGTGTGACAGGGGCAGGAATTCCCATGGTCCTAGAGGTTTCTAGAAGTAGATCTTTTCTCCTCAAACAGATGATCATTTAGCACACAATAAAATTCAAAAGGATGAGACCTAAGTATAAGTAAAAGCCTGAGCATGTACTCTGCCCAAAGAATCAAATGGGGAAACAATGAGACATATAAAGTATATTCATTTACTCACATCTTTAATTTTCCATATTTTGAAAGCCTTTCTCATACTAGATAGAATACAATGTAACAGGCATTAGTCATGATCTCATGCAAAGTCAAATTTTTGATTGTGCTTTAAATACAACATGTGTTAAGATTTGGAGGTATTTTTGGTAGCATGTACCAAGTCTGATAAGTGAGAAAGAACATTACTGAGAAACAGACAGTCGTGCACTAGGGTTGGAGTTTAATATAAAAGATAGAAAAGGGGAGAGAAAGCTGTATGGTCTCTATTGATACTTAATTTGGTAGATACCATAGGATCTGATTTAGGATCAATTCATAGAGAAAAAAACAAAAAAACGATTGTCTTGTTGTAGGAGGTCATTTGTTCATTCCCAGATGCCAAATCCCGAAATAATCACACAAAAACCATATTATTTGTAACACTGTTTGGTCAATAGCTGAAGCATATTTCTGGCTAACTCTAACATCTTAAACTGGCCCATCTCCATTAATCTGTGTTTGGCGGCAGCTCCATGACTTCGCCCAGACGCTGCCTTCTTTCTCCCAGCATTCAACTTGTTTCCCCACCTACCAAACTTCTGCCTTGAGAAGGCCTAAGACAGTTTCTTTATTAACCAATTGTATTCACAGCATACAGAGGCAAATCCCACATCATTGTTTCATTTCATATTTTCTGGTGATCCCACATCTGCACATATACTCCATACAAATGCTAAACATTTCAATTGTATTATGGAGCATCGTGAAAGTATTGAATAGTGGAAATAAAATTAAATATATTGTGACATTGAAATACCACTTCTGTCACAAAAAGGAAAGAATTACATAGTTGTCTTAAGCAGTTTTAGCTTATTGCTTGTAAAACCAAATTCGGAAGGTTTCATTAGTCAAGAATTTCTCTAGTATAAAAACCAAGATAGTTCTCACATCAATTAACACAATCAAGACACTCCCTCACAGGATTGCTCAGGTGCTAGTCTCTAATTGATTCTAGAGTCTACCGAGTTGACACTAAACATCTCACAGCCTAAGGCACTAATACTTCTCCCCCAGGGGGACCGATCCTCCATACACATCCATCCCCTTGTCTCACATGCATGAAGTACTCTTTTTACTCACCAGCCCATTTCTCTCTGCTGTGTGTTCTAAACAGAAAATTTATTCACTGCCTGCTCATAGTCTCTTTCTACTAATAATGTGACTCCCAGCAAGGGAGTAGATTTTACATGGACATATATTGATGTCATATGATCCCAAAAAGATCTGCAAACCTCCCAACAAGGAGACTGTAAAGACAGGAGAAGATTTGGAGCGACTCTGAAGATACATCATTTAATGCCTGGCTCATTAGTGATTGGAATAAAGGTTTTTAAACCAAATTAGGTTTTCTAAATCCTATCCACTAATCTATTAATAATATTGAGTCAATCTTACCTTCTTATAATGCCTCTATACATAATTGTAATGAGTTTCAATTTAAATCACTTAAGACAGGCTTGTGGTATTTTACCCAGCTTATTCAAATAGTCAGCAACCAGTTTTTAAGTCTCATCATCAACACAAACAGCACCTAAGCACCTGCTCATATTTTTTTTTTTATAGAAACCAGGTTTGTTCTTTTAAAAACATCCACAACTCCTGGCATGTGGCTAATTTCATAAATTCTCTTTAAGTGATGAAAGACTGTGGCATTAATAGGAAGATGTTAAAATTGGTCCCAAACTTCTCTCACTCCCCTATACTCTATTGTATTCTAATATAGTCATGATCTGTCATACAGAGCCCAAGCCTACCTACATGAACTTCATGGGGCATGTAGGAGATCATTACAAACCAGGACATGAGAAGGCCTATATACTGGTGCTTTCCCCTTGAATACTTGCCACATTTCTGTGTATGTGCCAGCAAAAGCAAGAACAAATCTTGGTTTATCTAAAATATAACAAAATAGAGAATAAAGGTGAACATTCTAGTCGCTGCTACCAAAATCAACCTAGATTGGACAAGAGCCGGCCAACCTTGAGAATTTTGATTGAACCCACACTATCAGCTGAAGCAGTGTATCAATTCCCAGCTGAGTCCACATGTGCAAGCAATCAATACTTATTGTTGTATGCCGAGAAGCATTTATAGTGGCCTGCTTCTCAGCGTTACTGGGGCAATCTATTGCTTACACAGGTGCAAAGACAATGAAGTGTATATTTGTTTGACATAGAAAGAGAGCGAAGGCCTTTTTGATAGAGAAAATAAAATCTTTTCCGTGTTGAAAGGTTCGCTTGTTTGAAATTAAAAGATAGATTTCTTTTAACATGATGTCTTGATGTCAATACATTTACTTGTAATTAGGATAATATCCAGACTTTTAACAATATAGTAAGTATTGAAAAGAGTGAAGAATCTGAACATACTTTTACATCAGATTTGAAAATCTAGCAAACTGAAAGACTTGGAGGTAGATAGAATGTTAACATCTTCCTAGAACATATCCCCTACTTCTCTCCTCCCTCCTCCCAACTCTGATTTTTGATTTATTTATTTTATTAATTTATTTTTATTATATACATGGTGGTTGGAGAGGTGGCTCAGCAGTGAGCATACTACTTTTCCAGATGACTTGAGATCAGTTCCCAACGCCCATGTTAGGTGACTCAGAACTACCTCTAATTCCAGTTGTACATAGTCAACTGTACATACCCACACATAGATATAATTCATTAAAATAAAATGACTCTTCTTCCTAAACAAAAAATGCCATATGTGTACAATGTATCTTGGTCATGTTCATTCCCTACTCACCCACTCCAACTTCCCCCACCCTCGAAAGCATATCTACCATCTTCCTACAAACTTCATGTTTGGTTTTGTTTCTTTAGTCACCAATTAATTCAAGTTAGTATTGCTCACACACTTATGTGTGTGCAGTGGTCCCTGGGGGCACCACAACCTTACAATGGTCAGGTCTGCCCATAGGAAAGAGACTCTGCTTTGCTCACTAGCCACTCACTGCCATTCACCTCTCCTGTGTCCACGCTGCAGTTTTTAACGCTCTGTCTTACTGGATCACTTGTGGGTCGTTACAGGCACTGTGAGTTCAGGTGTAGCGATCAAGGCATATTCAGTGGCCAGTCTTTCGCAGCACGCCTCCTCATATTCTAGGTCTTAAATCCCGTCCCACCTGTACAATATATTCACAGTGTTGGATGTTGGGGAGGGAATGGTTTCCTTTGTTGCCTGAGAGACTATAACAAAGGCAAATCTGTGTTGGTGCTCATGATAGAAGGATAGATACAGAGTTACAGCAGAGAAGCACTCTCTCAGAAAATGGGCTTAGATATTCGACATACCAGAAGCGTGCCAAGCATGCCAAGCTTGCCAAGCTTGTAGCAGGCCTGACCTTCTCTGAAGTAGAAACAGATAGTTGTTTTCTAAAAATTAAAAAAATCTGCATGAGACATGACTGGTATTGATGCTGTTCAATTGTAGCATTGTTATCTCTTCCAAGTCATGCTGAGCAATAAGAACCAGCAGGTAAACACATTGATCTCGTATAATGGTCAACTAATACATTCCCAAGATTGTGTAGGATTGTGTTGCAAAGTTTCATTTTGGGAAAAAAAATAAGTACATATTTCTGGGAAAAATACAAAAGGATGATGATATTTATGAGTAAAACTAAGAATATTTTTCAATAAATACAAATATCATTATAACTTTAACAGAATTTATGACTGATAGAATTTGACGGAGATATTCATGTACAATGACATCATTATTCAGGAATGTTGCAGAAGACTCCTCATGCATGAAGAAGCAGTATTTAAATCATTCCTATATTTTAATATCTTTATTTTAAAGAAATATTTGACTCTGATTAAAAAGTACAACATTAACATGCTAATAATATTAAACAAAGTATTACAAATTTGTTTCACCTCTTTTCTGTGGGAAAAACATTCCTGCGTATTTGATGTCTGCTAGGCACCTACGGAAGTAGTCGTGATGTGGCCTCCTGTTTTTTAAATAAAGAGAAGTTAGTTGTGAATGTCTCCATGTAGTAAAAGCCATCAGGTTTGTACAGGTCAATGCAGAGGGAGCTAATTAAGGCTAGACACTGTTGATAGGAAAAGAGGAAGAAGAAATTCGTAATTAAACTGTTACCTTATTTCTGCTGACAGAAGCAAAGCTAGTGTTCTGAGCATTTCCATTTAAATATATCTTAAAATGTCAGTGACCAGTAAGGATACTCAACTCACCTCTTAAGATGAACATAATTTACTTTCACCCTTTAAAAATATTTGGTATTTTGAAATTTGAATTTTCAAAACTGAATAATTTCATTTTGGAAATTATATAAATTTTATAATGAAAGGCACTATCACATTTTTATTTTTTCCTACTAAGGAATAAGAACATCACTTGAAATTTTACAAACAGTAAGACTTCCCAGATAGTTTCAAATATCTTTCTTTTTAAAAGTAGTCAAGGTTTCCTTGGCCCATTACCAGCACAAGAAGGTATTTGCAGTAAGCCATTACATAAGCTTAGGGAGGCTAAACATCAAGGAAAGGAAAAGCAATCGATCATCATTAATATGAGAGGCTCATAGTCCAAAAGCCAGCACTACCATGGACACACATCAGTGACCACAGTGCATGATGAAATGAAACAAAGCCAAGGATGGCATTATAAAATGAATATGGACATCACAGCGACATCAGTGCTACGAAGCAAAGTCTACCACAGAAAATAAAAGATGAAGACAAGTTGTCTCCATTTGTCTGGTTTGACCTGGCTTGACTCACAAATGTTTTTAGAAGTGAATGCACTAGTAAGAAAGTAGAGTCGTCTGATATAAGGAAGAAAATGACCTAAGGTAAGAACTTTAACCTGATTTTCAGAAATATATAAAGAGCTGTCTAGTAGACATTACTGAGTTTGTGGGCTATAATTATTAAAATATCTTTCTAATGCTGGATTTTATATTTTAGCAATGTTATCTAAAGTTATGCATTCATTACAAGAAAATAATATGTATTTAATGTGATATGTATTAGCACAATAGCAAGTAAGATGAAAAATAATACAAAGATAATTTCTGTTTATCAATCTCTATAATTCTCTTCAAAGAGTTAACCCTACTGAGTGTATTAGAGTCGACTCTACAGCAACTTTAGATTCTCTTCTTTCATACATCATCTTGATGGTTTTACTGTTCTCAACTTCTCTACTTTCAGCACAAAGAGAAGAAAATAAAAATGGTATCATTAAAATTTAAGAAGGAAATCATTAAAGGAAAATGTTTAAATGAAATGAAAATTCCACCCAAGGGTCAATTAATGGGGTTAGAGGCAATAAGGGGTTTTCATCGGGGGGAGGGAGGGACGGAAACTGTGGGTTGTTCCTTAAGTATAGGATGACTGAAATTAAAAGAGTTTAAAATAATAATGTGCTATCTTATTTTATAATGTGCTGTATTATTTTATAAAACAATAAGTCCTAACACAGAGCATCTGAGGTCTGTGTTCTAAAATAGGTCAACTCCTTTCCCGCGCCTCGTTCCCTCTGCCTTTTGTCTTAGCTTATCTTAAAGCTAAGCATTTAAGCGAAGCAGCCATTGTCCAAAAAAAAATTTTTCCTACAGAAAAAGCATCAATGCCCTGTGAAAACAGCTCAGCATCTTTTTATAAGTACAAACAATTAGGAAATTGATAGGTACATTTATTTCCTTTCTTGAAATTTAAGAAAAATAAAAACTATTCCAAAAGCTCACTTCCCTCAAGCACATGGGACACTGACCCTGGTCATTGGGTTCTTCTGAAATAGAATATCATGTAAAGCTGAGTTTGGGGGAAGTTTTCAGATGACAACATAAAATACATTTTTTTCTGTTAGAAAAAAATAGCAAAAGCAGCTACTTCATTTATCTTTAGCAATATAGATTGCACTGCCATTTCCCACCACTGTTCTCTAGACGTCTAACCAAATCTAAGCCAAAAGAAAAATATGTTGTTCAGCAATCTTATAAAAGAGGAACAGAAACAGGGTAACACAGTATGATGAACGGGCTAAACTCCTGTCTAATTTATATGACTCGAATTCCCTAAATCACCGAATAAGCAAAAAAATATGTATTAAAAGACTGATGATCTTGTTAAGAACTTAATTTATGTCCATACTGCGTTATAAAAGGAAGCTACAATTTTTCATTAATTTTTATTTTAAGGAAAAGCAATTAGCTGTATATTGGATGAAAGTATTTAAGGTTGACAACTACAAATGAAAATAATTTAAAATAATTGATACTATAGTGGCCATGTTCTAAAATGACATCGCAATGCTGGCACCAACATGAGGCAACTATTTACATAAAACCTGAGAGAGCTTGAAAAGAAATTCTAGACAAAAAAAGAAATAGTTTAAAGCAGCTTCTTGGTAAACACATTTTTTTTTATCTTGGATGGGGCTCTCTTTGCTGGCAGCAAGCAGGGTCTCCCCAGCTACTTTAAGAGAAGTCTTCTGACTCAGCATTGACAGTGAAGGCTGCTCAGCTTATTTAGGGGAGGGCTTCTTGGTTTGTGTTAGTTGCACAGACAGCTCTGGATTTTACAGGACACGAAGCACTTAAATGGGTTCTGTTAACAGTGTGTTACAAATTGTTAATGGTGACTTAGGTCTGCTGCAACCCTGGAGCTGGGGCGGTGTGCATGGCTCTCAGAGGCATTGAACATGCCTCTGCCATGTGGGACTGGACAGAGCCAACAGGCAGGACCACAGAGTTGGTCCTAGCCATGACTGCTTAGCATTAAAAAAAAAAAAAAAGTACACCTGGTCAGAAAATAGTTACAGATATTCATGCAATAAAAACAGATTCAGATGAAAAATATCTCTAAATGCGTCACAGTATTTGTAGGCTTGGGAGAGACAGAAAAAAAGAGTATAGACTATTATAATATAAAATAGTACAGAAAGTCATAGATTAAAGGAGTAAAGATAATAAAATAAATATTAAACTTGTAAAACATGTAATAGAGTAAGAAAAACAAGCCATGTAAACATGAAGAATACACAGAGAGTCTGGATTGTGTATATTACTGTATTTTCTTTGAATTTTTTTTGACTGTGAAGGAACTAAGTTTAGAGAGACATTTCATAATACTGGGTGCTAAAATAAACTAACATATATATTTTAAAGTTATCTTGACTTCAAACTATGAGCCTAAGCATACGTAGCTTTGGAAAAGAGGTTCTGCTTTTGTTTCCACAGATGAGAACCTGTGGATTCCTCCCAGGCTAACAGGATTTGATGGAACAAGAATCCCTGAAAGGTCACCATGAACGTTCAAAATAATTTGCCCAACAAAAAGTAGAAAGTGGTTTGGAGAGAACTATGCCCAAACTCCCAAAGACTGTTTATAAATGTTTGTTTGCATTTAAAGGGGATATGACATAGAGATGAATACTTTACAATGTTATGGGCCTTGGTCTATTGATACAAATTTTGTTTTATTTTTTTCTGCTCTTGTTTGAGGTATTGTGTTTGTGCAGTTCATTTTAAAATGTAATGTATAATTAAAAATACAGGTTAACAGTCATCTATAATAGTCAAACTTGTAGTCATGTTAGCTAGGTTTTCTAGATGTAGAGATATATTTCAGTTAGATATTCTTCAAATGTTTCAGAGATCTTCAGAATATGGCATTTAAAATGTTTTAATAACTTAGGACTTTTCATGGCAATGAGACACATCTGCTCCTGGCAGCACCCATCTACTTCAAGAAGATGATGGGCACTAAAGAGTTTCCTTATGGAGTTTGCTAGCCATTTGGGCAAGAAGCTGCTCTTGCCTGGAATGTTTGATGTTATTCTGTATAAACTGGACATGCAGTACACAAAGAAAAATCACTGCTGAAGTTGCTTGTGGTGAGACAGTCCTTCGAGGGTTCCTGTTTTATGAGTCTGCCAGACATTCTGCAGGACACAAAAGAACGGGACTGACAAACTGCCAATATTGGCAGAACTGTCTTTGAAATTACTGATTCATGGAAAAGTCTGCTGGATGTTATGGACCTGTAGGCTGAAGACGGATGCTCCAATGTTACAGAAGAACTTTGGGTGACCATCCAGGCTGCGAGACATCTCTGTCAGTTCTGGAGTTTTGGAAATTGCTTACAATGCACTTTTTGTTTCCTTGGGCAATATTATCTCTTTCTGGAGTCTTCAATGGAGTTAAAGAATAGTTATAATTATAGTTTTCCTTAGTTATAAAAGATAAAGTAAATATAAATATCATAACTATAATTCTTGCTTGTTAACTTGTTGCATGTAATCTTGCTATGTTTAAGTTAAAACCTTCCTTTTTATTTAGACAGAAAAGGGGAGGTGATATGGGATTCCCCTTTTTATGCTGTGAATATGTTTTATTACCATTGGTTAATAAAGAATATGTTTTGGGCCTAAGGCAGCGTAGAAAAGAGCAAGGCAGAATTCCAGGAAGACTTAGAGGAGAAAAGAAGGCAGAGTCAGGGACATGCCATGTAACTGCCAAAGAAAAGAGACCCCTGCCTTGGAATCTTACCAGTAAACCATGAACCTTGTGGTAAAGTACAAAATAATAGGATTGGGTTACTTTAAGATTTAAGAGTTATTCAATAAGAAGCCTGAGCTAACAGGCTGAATAGTGTTTTAATTAATACATTTTCTGTGTGGTTATTTCGGGTCTGGGAGACCTGGAAACAGATAAACAGCCTCTGTCCACACGATACTTTTGATTTGTTGTATGAAGAAAAGTGGTAGGAGATAAAACAAGAAAGTTGAATCATCTTTATGAAAAGGTCATTTGTTTTTGTAAACTGTGTCTTATTGTAAATCTTATCACCTGAAGACATCACCCACTTAAAAAAATGGAAACCTTGGAAATGCTGCTATGCTACGAATAACATAATATATTCTTGACTCTAAAATTTTTCTTGATTTTTAGGTGATTCCCAGGTAAACTATGGCTTCATTGCAAGCTATCCAGGAAAGGTTATGATGTGTCTGCAGTGCATATCTAGAGCAGTAAGGAGACACAATCAGCTGATCCTCACAGAGTAGGCAGATAAGTTGATTAACAGCATGTTAGAGAATCAGCTCAACCAGGTCATGCTTATTAAATACCTGCCACTCTGTTTACTTTTCTTACAAATAGGAAATGGATTATCCTATGTAATTATTTAGGCAGGGAAATTCTTTAAGAAAAATAGTCAGACATAGGTTAAAAAAATACAGAAATACAGAATGCCAAATACATAGGAGGGTCTAAAGCATGACGAGGTAATGGCAGTCTTTCATCTGGAACTTCTGCAAAGTGTGCTGATTGCAGATACTCTTGCTTAAGAGGAAAGGCAGAGAGCTGTGAGTACATGAGTTTGGGAGTTAGCTCACTGCATCAACCATTTTACTAGACATACATTGCATAACCTCATTCTACCTATATAGATAACAATACTCGGCAAAAAGACTAATTTCTTTAAGTCATAAAAGAAGGAAGAGGAGACAAATAAAAAGCTTATAAAGATATGTGGTTCATCTGCTGGGTGACAAGTTTCTTAATCCACTCCCAAGTATGCTTTCAATGCATGACACTAAAAAAGGGGGTATTTTAGCCTAAAATTCAAGACATGAAGAGATTGTTTATCGAAAGACACAATAAAACTTTAGGAAGTAAGACGTAGAGCTACTTTGACTTAGGAGGGGGACACTGATCCCCTGCAAGCAAGCAATGGCCCATGCAACAGAGAACAGGTTTGCAAGAGGAACAAGTAGTGAGAAACCCGAAGAGGCAAGCTCCAGTCGCCAACAGAACAACAAAAACTATCAAGAGAGGAAAACATTTTTATTTGTCGTGTGACTATCAGAGACCTGGAAAGCCTGGCCTCCTGAGAGTTGATGAAATCTTACTACTTCCAAAAGCAAAGACAGCACGTCACACTGATTAACATGTGCGGGGTGAGACAGCCAGAGAGAAGGCAGGCTGGAATTGGGACTTGGATGCTAATGATTTCACAGTAACCACAGGTATCCTAAGAAATGATAGCAAGCATAGCATGGATGGCTACACTAGAAAGACTTTAAATGTCTTTCCAGGGCTGAGAATGTACAAGGTTTAATTTTCTGAAAGAATCCAAGGACAACAGTCTGGGGGAAGGAGTGGAGTGAGGCGTAGTTTCCAGTCTACAAAAGGAAATAAACACACAGTGGAATTTGTATTAGGTTAGGATATTATCCGATTTCAAGACTTAGTATAATGTGCTCCTTTAAATCTATGTCACCACAACGGTAAGCAAACACAGATCTTTACAGAAGTATAAACATACATTAGTATGCATAAAAAGGTGGAGCTCCTGAGTTGCACATTCCTTCTGAAAACTGAGTGGCCTGCAAGCCGACTCATAGTCTTCTGCACCATTTCAACTCATTAGTCCAGGACCATCTAACTCACAAGTGCTTCTTTGAGGCACCACCACTCTGTGTGGCAAAATGATTGTGATCATATGTGTATTATTTAGACATGAGGCATAGACTGCTTTTTTTAGGAACATGTATAGAAAACAATTCAAAACTTGGCTGTTAATATGAACACACTGGATACAGAAAATTCTTTCTCGGCAATAAAATTCTTTTCTAGTACTTTGAAGTAGTTAGAGCAAATCATTAAACCAACAGCGCCTATATTCCGCAGAGGACACTATACCAGTAGTGTTTGCTTCTGCAGAATTCTAGGACTCCAGATTCTAAAAAAAAGCACAGGCACATCAGATCTACTTTAACCTATATTCAAAAGCAGAGCACTTTTTGGATTTTGAGACGTAGCTTCTGCAGCTGTTGTTTACATGGTTCTCTATTTACTCCTCTCCCTACACAGAGTCGCTGTTCTATTTAAGTTAGAACCCATTGCAATTTTTCTGTTTCTGTTCTATAGATAATCGGTTAGAGCACTATCAGCAGGGCCACATCTGTCTAATTAACGCACACATGGGATCTCTGCATGTCACATGTTCACGCTCTTTCAGAAGCACATCTTTTCTGCTGCAGTCATGGCCAGTTCATTTTCTTGCTCCAAAATCTTCTTGGATGATATTCTTGACGTTAAGTGAAAAATAAACAAGTTTAAAGCTGTGCTTTCTATAAGAATGGGGTAGAGAAACACCTAGGCCTTTAAGACACCCTAAGAGAGACATACGTGGATCTGCACGGAAAGGAGGAAAAGACAAGATCTCCTGAGCAAATTGGGAGTTTGGGCGTCATGAAAGAGTAGAAGAGGAGAGGAAGGGAGGGGAGCAGAGAAAAATATATAGCTCAATAAAAACAATGAAAAAGAGCATGCCGTGTTCTTCCAGAGAATTCATGTTTGGCTTTCAGTAACCATGTCTGCAAACTCACAACTGCCTGTACATCAGCTCCAGAGGAACCCAACGGCTCTGGATTGACTGTGATATTGATGATGGTTAAACATAACTGGAAGAGGCACTGAAAGCTAGAGATTAATCACAAGTTATTCGTGCACACATGTTCACTGGAAGGAATAAATGGATCACTACATGAATGAATGAGCTTCCAACAAGGATCTAAAACTCAGATAACAGAAGTGGGCTATGTCTAACACTTTGGCACTGCTCATTTATGAAATAATCTGAACATGTCATTGTAGCTATATAAATCTATCTTTTACATAATAAGTTTTTCATTTTATTATTTCTTTTTAGTCTCAAAAATAATTAAATCTCTGGTGCCTAAACTTTTCTGAAAACAAGTCAAAACGTCATCAAATTATTTATGCCAACCCATCTCTCCTTAGCGTAGGACACTTACTTCAGTGTGCCCTTTGCTGTGTGTTTATACTGCAGAACCTCACAGGGACACAGACATAGAAAGTAATAAAATCACTACTTCTTGCATTATTATTGCTAATGTCATATCTATTAGACAGTTATGTGAGCCTTATGTGGAGCATTTAATCCTTAGGATGATAATTCTTCAAACAACTCAAGCTAGGTTGTAGAACTCTTTTAGATTACTAAGGTCTCTTTGAAACTCTTAAGAACTTCTGTGTTTAAAAATTAAAACTAAGAAGATTTCCTGCATTACAAATGTAAAATGATAAATGTTCCAGGATAACTAATAACAGTAACATCATTGCAGACCAATGTGACACACACAATTAACAAGAATAACTATGTGTTTTAGAAAGAACAATGACACTGATCTAAATTTTTGAGAGTGTTTTTAATTTTTTGGGTTACAAAGAGCACAGGTGACAACCACAGTTCCTGGACACTCAGTTAGTGTGACATCACATAATGTATGGTTGTTTAGAGTGTCATTTTGGGTGGCAGTTTGAATATAACTGCCCTCCATAAGCTCATAGAGAGTGGCACTATGAGAAGGTGTGGCTTTGTTGGAGTAGGTACTGGCTGCTGCCTGCTGATAAAGATGCAGAACTTTCGTCTCCTTTCCAGGGTGATGTGTGCCTACATGCTGCTTGCTTTTTGCCATGAAGACAATGGACTAAATCTCTGAAGGTATAAGCCAGCCCCAAGTAAATGTTTTCCTTTAAAAGAGTTGTGTTCATGGTGTCTCTTTACAGTAAAAGAAACCCCAACTAAGTAATTCTATATTTAGAAGTCAATGGAAATGGAAAGACAAAGACCATCTATGTGTTAGGATGAAAGCAAGTTTGACCATATAGAACCCATGTGAGTAGACTGCAGATATTCAAGGCGTTACTAAGTAAAACTAAAATATTTACAGTGAGATTTTAGCACAGATATCAGTGCTGAATAATAAGGAAAATTGAACTCAATATTAAATTATTTAATTCAGATGATAGAAAAAGCATGTCATGAACATAGGTTAGAACTCCGATCTGTTTCTTCTAGGCCCATAGTTGATTCCAGCTACCATACAGCTTCTCGATTCTTCTAACTGCATCTTTCATCTATATTGGTGATAGAGCATCTATTGATCAAAAGGAATTTTAGTAGGTAAACAAAATGATTCTAGATGACATTTTGATACTTTTATATGAATAAAATCATTTTTCACTAGACAAATTGAAACTCTAAGCAATTACCACTAGAGGTACCACAGGATGCCTGACAATTGGACAGAAAAATATGCATTAGATTAGATTGTAGTGACAGACCTGGAAAATAACCAGTAAAACAGAGGCCTTCCCATAGAGGAAGGTCATTCGCTTTCTGAAAATGGGACCAGACTTTATCTTGCTGATACAAGGCCTCAAGATGAGCCCCGTGATGATACTTTGAAGTAGATGTTGATTCTGGAAGAACAGAAAAGGTAGTCTCTTTATGTAGCTGTAGGAAATGGAGTGATTGCTAGACAATGAACAGCCTGGTAGAATGTAAAACTGAAGATTCTCAGTGGCATTTGGAAAGTTCTAAGTTAAAAACATTTTATGTTAATTTATGTATTTATATAAATCTGTGGTGAGAGAACCTATTTCTGGGCTATTTTTAATTATTATGAGAAACACTATAAAGGAGTATAATATGCAAACTCAGAAATATTCCTTGAATTAATTAATTATCCAGGAAAATTTCTAAAGAATGAAGGGACACAGAAGATATATGACTGCACACAGCACAATTTCCTTTGAAAGTTTGAAATGGAATTATTCAAACTAATAGAAGATTGCTTTTCTTGAAATGCTGTATTTTTCTATAACTAGTACACCTAAAATATATTAATCATTTTGAATAAGGATTTAACACATAAATCTTATTCAGGATCAATAAAGGATAAATCTCATCCTGCACTACACATTGGGCTGCACTGCTTTCATGGATTAGTCTGTTTAATTCCTATAATCAGCTACAGGGACAGCACTCTGCTTAGCCCTACTTTACGCACGAGAAAATAGCAGCTCAAGATTGAAGAAAGTGGCTTGGTTGTGTGGGGATGAAAAATAATTAGGCTGAGATTTCAACTCAAAATCACACTACTTTGGGAGGAAGATCAAGAATTTGACTTTCGAACAGTCACATCAAATTTAGGGAAGGGAGCACTCCTCCATTGAGGTCACCTCTAGAGTGTGCTGGGGGAAACCTGTGCTAGCCTAGTAGCATTCTCAGCACTAGGGAGACACCTCCTTCGTTTCTGGAGAAGGTATCTGGGTGAGACCTCTAGGGAACTTTCCAGTATGAATCGTAAGTAGTTAATCTAATGAAGCTTACAGTTGACTTTCTGCATATGAATTAACAAAATAAAGAAATCGCTCACCTAATCCAGGAAGTGTATTTGGTTTAGTAAGCTGAGACACATTTTACTGTGATTATAATAAAAAAATGAAATACACTTTAAAGAGAAGCCCCAGCATGATGAACTTCAGTGCTTAAAATCAATCATAAAAACCACTTTATAAGGCAAACTATTTACACAAAGATTTACTTTTCTAAGCTTTGAAAAAATCTATCGACATTTTTTCCTCAGAGAGCTTCATTTCACTGAAGCAGTTTTATTACTTAAATAAACCCAAATCTTTAATTTGTTCCTTATTTCTTCTGCATGAGCTGTGCTCAAAGCATTACATCATTAAATCCTAAGAGAGTATATTTAGTATGGCAGGGAATATATATTAATCAAGAAAACTACCAATTTGAAGGGGAATTTTAATTACTAAGAATTCAGATTCTGAGCACTTTGAAGGTAATTATCTAAATAAAATGTTCATATCAACGTCCAATAAATCAAAAACATTTTCTAGGAAGTTGATGTCTAGTATAAAGTGAAATAAAATGCAAGGAATGGAGTAGAAAATTGTATGGGAAAATTACATTTTATTATAATAAATAGCTCGATACTAAGGTCTACCTTTTTTAAAGGCCAGTATACGAGTCTCGGTCTCGGTGTTTTATTTTCAACATTACTTTAACAACACAGCAAACACATTAGCAGAGAACATTTTTATACCTTTATAAGTGTAATGAGTCTCCGCAGACCACGGAGCTTAAGAAGTAAATAAACAGTATGTGTGCACTCAGCGTTCCCAGAAAGAAACTCTAGTGACAGTTTTCCTAAAAAATATTGTAGTTTTCTCATGGTAAATAATTCGGAAACTTTAACCCATCACAGAAAGTCAATTTCTCTTTTTTCTCAGCTATTTAAACAAGCATATAATCAATACCATGTAATATAAACACTTACCACAATGTTAGGTGAGAGCCATGAGGAAAGGCCTTCTCTGAGGACTCCTAAATACCTCTAATCTATGTGAGAATACATAACCCCGATGAAGTCTTCTCTATAGAAACCCAAAATAAAAGCTTCTGTTGTTTACCTAGAGGATATTCAAAAATCAAAAGTCCTAGAAGTGAATTTTCTGCTGTTTCAAGCATAGATTCTCTTTGTTCCAGATTGTTGAGTATGGTTTTAGAATACAATTGTATGTACTTATACGGTGATGGTGTGATGCACACACATTTTGAGGTTAGTCAGCATTCAAACTGTTGAGCATTTCCTTGTCTTTTATCATTTGGGATCACATGAACGCTTCCGTCTACTGTCTTAGTAAACTGTAGAGCCTACCATCATCAAAAGGGTCGGTGATATCAATCTTTATCAGTATCCTCACCCAGTTCCTGGTAACTACAATTCTGCCATTTCTACACATCTCACTTTTATCTCGGAGAACTGATATCCCATGTTTTCTTATGTGTATTTCACTTAACATAAAGTCCCCTATTCCATCCATGCTGTCAATGATGGATTCGGCTATAAAAAGTTAATGATATTCAGTTACTATTATTATTTCATTATATATGTGCTCTAAATGTGTTTTAAATAAGAACAAAATTTAAAACTCCTTTTAAAAAATAAGTTTCCTAGGGTTTTATTACTTTTGTTCATTTGTTTGTTTGCTTTTGTTTTTGAGACAGGGCTTCTCTGTGTGACCCTGGCTGCCCTGGAAGTGCTCTATAGATCATGCTGACCTTGAACTCAGAAATCTGTTTGCTTTTGTTTTCAGAGTGCTGGCTTAAAGGTGTGCACCCCCACCACCTGGCTTAAAACTTGTAACAAACTCAATCTGATGAAAAATTTTCTTACTTTTAATGCATATAAATTATATATGTAAATTACATCTTATGTATAAATTCGTCTGTTGACTGTTAACTAAGTCACTTCTAGATCCTAGTTGTTATGAATAACAAACACTACAATGAACAAAACAGAAATAATGAAATCTCTTTAAAATACTGATTTTGTTTGTTTTGAAGCTAGGTAATAAGTCAAATGGGATTTCTGCTTTATACAGTAATCAAATTTGGCTTTGCTGAAAAATATCTTTACCGTGTTTGACCACAGAATGTGGATGCTACATACCCAGTACAAGTAGAGAAGTTGTATATTTTCATTAATTATTTCATTTAATAATTTTAAGAGAGTGGCATTAACTCTAAACAGCATCGTTCCTAAGTGAATTAGTGGCATGGGAATGCTATGAATGTAATAATCCTAAATTGATGTAATTATAATAATTAGTCATTGCTAATAATTTATTATTATGCAAAATAATCAGTTATTTTTATGAGTTTGACCGCAAATATGAATATTTGTAAGTATTCTATTCAATTCTTTGAAGTTAAATCATATAGCAAAACAAATACACATTTACAGTCTCACTGTATTAAATTGCATGATCTCTGAATATTAGGCAGTATGCCTCTATTATTTATTACTTCATAACATACACTTCACATTCTAAAAACTAATCGATGGTTCTATATAGGATATTGCGATGAAAGAACTTCAGAATGATGGTGTAGGAGGTCTTTCTGTTTATGTGTTGCTTTCATTGGTTAATCAATAAAGAAATTGCTTGGCCTGATAGGGCAGAACTGAGGTAGGCGGAGAAGACAGAACTGAATTCTGGGAGGAAAGAAAGAGAGTCAGGGAGAGACACCATGGATTGGAGCCACAAGAGACAGGCGTGCTGACTCTTTCCAGGTAGGCCACTGCCACGTGGTGATACAGATTAATAGAAATGGGTTAAATCAAGAAGTGAGAGTTAGCCAATAAGAGGCTAGAGATAATGAGCCAAGAAGTAATTTAATAAATATAGTTTCTGTGTGATTATTTCAGGTGTAAGCTAGCCGGATGGCTGGGACAAACAATGGGCCTTCTCTTTGTAACAGAATGATGATCAGTAAAATTATTTCAAGGACTCAAATACAAATTTTCTAATGATAAACGTGCATTTTCATGAGGAATTGGGTCAGTAAGTCTTACTCACACTCTTTAATTTTAAAAACCAAAGATATTTGCTACTTCTCTTTCTTATGAAGCTATCGTGTAGCTATTTTTCATTTGTGGTCCACAGGCATTGTTCATTATTGTCCTTGAGTGCTAATATTTGGACACCTGCCTCCAGAGAACCAAGTTTTAAGGATCAGTCACCTGTTGATGGCAGAATTGAAAGAAAGTGGGTTCACTGCAGACATGTTGGGACTCTGCTTTCCAGTGACCAGGAAGTGATGAGCGACTCACTCTCCCGTATTTCCATCCTCTTGCCTTATAACTGGCCCAGAAAGCAACTAGTTAGCCAATTATGGATGTAAAACAACAAGACTGATAACTGAACTAAACCCTTCTTTCTTCTTAGCTCATGATCTTAAATATCTGATGACGGGGACAGAAGCTTACACACTAAATTATTATTTATTTGTGCTGTACCATTAACAGAGCATCCATAGTTATAACTATTCTACTTCTTTTAATTTCTTTTAGTGTATCTCTTTCTTCTTTCCAACCTCAAGGAAAACTCCAAAAACATCAATACGATGCCTATACATTTAAACACTAAAATAAAACTCTCATATTTCCTCCTGCCTCTGCACACACACACACACACACACACACACACACACACACACACGTCTCTTCATTTTTTCAGGACACAGGTTCTCATATTTACAGAGAACTTCCACACAATTACAGTCTTTGATGCCAGTTTTTATCCTATGCAAGAATTTAATGGCTTCCCTAAAAGCTCTACTTAATTTGGTAAATGGTTCTTAATCAATTTGAATACTCCATCTGCTTCCTGTCATGGCTCTAACTAATATACAAGGAAGTCACCTTGCACCAGAGAAGGGTGTGATTCTCCTGTAGCTGGCACTCATGAGTATCTACACCTGTATTTAACAATAAGCAATTATAAAATGTGTCTCTTCAACTGTATTGCCACGTCTTCTAAGGTAGGGACTCAAGGCTTGAAATGTAAACATAATTTTCCTTCATTTTTACAGAACACCTAATTACAAAGCACAGTAGTCTTGTTGATTGATAATGTCAAATAGTTTGAGAAGAAAACACTATAATATAAAAATAATTCTTATGAAATTTCTCAGAGATAAGGAATGTTTTAAAAGTTCTGATGTAAGATAAAATTACTGCAGTGGTAGTTTTTAAAATAACTGTGAAGATTTAATTGACATAGATGAATAAGACAGATTTTTAATGACTATGACAGATAGTTTCCTTCTGTGTTGATAAAAACTACTCAAAGTTTTACTTTTTAAATATTTGATTAGAATTATTATTTATAATTTCTATCAAACATTTTAGTTTTGTGATTTTTATGAAGAATGACATTTGTTTAAATTTTGTATTTTATCCTTTAAGCTGTATAATATTTTCTCTTTCACAACACCTAGTACTTAAATTAAAATGTACTCTAGGATGTTCATGCCTGGATCTAGTTGAGTACAAACACATTCTTTTTTGAAAGTTTATTTGGCCTTGTCTGCCTTTGTAAAGTCATTGGAGCCACTATATCCTTGAACAGTATTGTTTTTATATTATTCCACATACTTGGTAAAAAACAAGTTGATACTTTTTGATTGTGCGGATCATTTTATGAACAGAGTAAAGGATGTCTGACAGAATAATTAGAGCCATGTTTATTCCTCTAACTTTCATATTGTTAAAGGTCTGGGAGAAACCATGAAAAGTAGAATCTGTGGGCAAATCGCAGCTGGCTGTAGGCTTTTCCTTAATTTTCAAACATTTCACAGCCCCGTGTACAGACTGAAAGGGGCGTACACTGAGACCAAGGCCTCTGTGACTGCACAAAGCCTGAGATCATAACAGAAAAAAATTCAGACAGGACAGAATTAGGGTCAGATGCATGTCAGCAGTCAGGGAGAGCTCTCTAGGTCCGAGGAGTACAGGCAGTGAATGTCTGCTCACTCAGATGATGTGGTTGAGGATGTAGTTCATCACTCCGTTCCCTGGTGTGGACACATTGCTTGCAAATCCAAAATGGCAGGAAGAATTGACTTTTCCTAATAGACAACTGTCGTGTTTTATTTCTGAATGATGATGACCTTTGAAACTGACCATATTTTTGTTTCTGGAGCCTTAGAACTAAAATGAAGGCTAGTTTCTGGAAAAAGTTAAATATATGTAATTTATTTGTGTACTGATCCTATATACATTTCACCTCCTTGAACTCCTTTCCCTATGAATTTCACCACACTTTTCCCTGGTGCCTTAAGCATCTTTTTTTTTTTTTTCAGCTATCTTTAACCACTCGTCTCAAACCAATGAGTCTATAACCACCAGAGACACATTTGTTTTCCTGACCCTTTGCGGTGAAGGACAGTACGCACCAATAAGGATCTGGGACAGCTTATCAAACTCAAAAACAAAAAAAAATGGAGTTTTCTGAGCCTGAGAGGAAGAGAGCAGTGTCAGAGAATTGTAAATGAAATTTTAATAAAAATATTAAAGGGCCTAAAAATGGATCCCAGATCTTGTTTCCTTGGAAACTACAAAGTTCATATAAAGTAAGTACAATGTGTCCAGAAACTCTGTATTTGAAGTTTCTGCACTTTCTGCCTGTCCTCTGTATCCATGTAATTTAAGAGTTCTAGGCGTCACAGAGGTATTTAATTCTCATTGATGTAATGTCAAACACTACATTTTCCAGTAGCATAAAATGTTTTAGAGCAAAGCACCTCAGTGGGTAGAGAATGTCTCACACGGGACTGGGTGTTTATGGCACTTCCCGTTTTCAGTGCATCCTTGGGAGAAAAATCATTTCCTGCTAAATTACCTCTTCCCTTTGTGTGGGCTTGTTATTCAAGCCTAACCAAGAGCAAGAGGGACTTACTGAGTTAACGTTTGTTTGCTCGTGTGTTTAAATAGAACTTAAAAAATTATGAAAAGTCAAAGTTTAAACTCCAAAAGTTAAAATTACCCCCCCCCAAAAAAAAAACAAACAAAGAAACCACAGCTTTTCTATATGCACGGATAAAGTACCACATTATCACATTGCAACCGGTCCAACCCATGTTTCTTCATTTGCTTTCACCTCTCCTTTGTTTGTACGCCCACTGATCCAATATGATGGCGCATGGAGGCTTGTTCCAATTGAATCTTTCATTTTTATGATTGAAAAAAATTGACTGTCAGTTCATAAGATTTAGGCCAGTTCTGAAATCCTGGCCTCTCGTTCATAGGTCCAATATTGATTTATTATGTAATTCAAAGTGTTGTGCCCAGAAAATTAACAAACTAAAAGATAAATTACCAAAAGCTTCTCTTGAACAGCTGCTAAAGTAATTCCATCTCTCTCTCTCTCCAGCCCCACCCTCAACACACATTCACCTGTCCAGCAGGAAACACAAGGGGCAGGGGAGGTATTTCTGCTCTTATCTACACAGGAAAGTATTGGAAAAAATCTATACAACCTTGGTAGTTGGACAGGATGCAATTAAAATCACCTTCCTCCCGGAAAGTCTCAGAGAAGGATCGTAATCAGCATGGGTCTACATCCCTGTAGGTAGCTATGGAAACAGCATGATGCTTTTCTGACTCTGACAGTGAGTGCTAACAACAGAGGCTTCTCTGAGGCCTGAGGCCTGTGGTCACGATGGGAGCTGCTGTTTTGCAATGTCTGGAGCAACGATAGGTGCTAAGTTGGATGATGCTTTTTAAGCCTTTTCAGAATGAAAATGCTACTATTACTAAAGAATAATCATGATAATAAAGTATTTTCCCTCTATATAGTTAAGGCCAAATAATTCAGTCTTCCTGAAATCTTTTTTCTTCCCCAATTATTTAGTTCTACAGGTACATGCACAAGGAGCTGTCTCAGAAGGATGAGCACTCAAGATCATGCAGTACTGCACAGTGATACCCTTGGGATTTGGATATGGGCGACGGCTTCAAAGTCGACTTCCATCATTCCTATACCTCTAGCCTTCTGTGTGAATCTAAATATCTCTAGCTGGAGGGACTTGACACTGGGGTTCTATTAGTCACCAACAGATAATGATAGTGTCCCTGTAATAAGGCAAATGAGGGCAAATGTGCCAATTTCAGTACAGAGCCAGTTACATAGTGTGCACAGTGCTGTTCTCATATTGTCTCAGTTTCAAAGCACAAGAAAATAAAATTCTCCACTGCTCGACTTTCTAAATACAATAGTCTAAAAAATGAAATATACTTAATTTCTTAATTAAATAAAAGTCACATTCCAGTTAAATAAATTGCACTTGTCACTACTGTAAAAAACGTATTTACTATATGAGTGTTCATGTCATCATGATTAATAACACATACAAGCTAGCAAGCATCCTGCTCTTTGTGCCAAAGCCAATGTCTTTGAGTTATCCTCTTTCAGGGAGACCATGACATCTGTGGAAGGTGAGTGGGTTACCAGGTGTGTTTGGGGGATGAGCAAGTGAGGACGAGCTGGGAATCAGTGCTGTGTGGGTTATGTGCAGCACCAAGCACAATGAACCTGGTTTCTGGAGCTAAGGATAACTCCACTTATAGGATGGAAGAACGGCCTTCAAAGAAGGGCATCTATAATGCCTTAGAAATAAAAAATATTTTACAAGGAAAGTGAATCATATTCAGTTCAGTAAATACACTTGTAGTGTCTTCTACAGCCTCTAAGAGACAATATTACCTATTGGAAACTTGTGAGGTATTTTAAATTTCAAGAAATTCAGATTAAGAATACAGATAAGGATTGGTTTTGATAGAACAAAATTGAAAGGCACATTTTAAAAAAGTATTTGGAGAGAGTTTCTAGATGTCATCATAGCCTTGAAATAGAGTAGCTTTTCTAATGATGGTTCAAACTTCACATATTAATCCAAATATTATTATTCTCAGGGGGGAAAGCTGCTGATCATATTGCAGATAAATAGTTCATGTTCCACATTTTACAATTATTAAAAAATAACAATAAACTTCCTAAATGCTCAGAGAAAAATGTTCAGAGAAAATAAAATGCAAATCACTTTAGACAATGTCAAAATGCTTATTTAGCAGTGTAATATAAATAAAAGTACTCTAAGATAGCAACTTCATGGAGACAGGCTGACAAAAAAAAAATCAAATTTTTGCTTACTTAAAGGTTAGCAAAGGTCTGTACAATTCAAGAGGGCAATTTTCCAGTGCTTTCATCCCACAACTACACTTTGGAGAATTTACTGTGCAGATGGTCTTCTGTAGTGCCAAGTGATCTATGTGCAGCTACTGGACATACTACTTGGAGATAGAAAAGTTGTGTAAGCAACCAAAAAGATCAGGCACTGCTGAAGTAACAGCAGGGCTGAGGACAAAACTCAGTGGTAGAAGACTTGCCTAACTATGCAAGGCCCTGGTTTGATCCTCAGGCCCACAAAAGATTAGTAGTAGTAGTAGTAGTAGTAGTAGTAGTAGTAGTAGTAGTAGTAGTAGTAGTAGTAGATCCTTGAAACAGACTGGTAGCATGGGTAGTAGAAACCCAGAGACAGATATTAGGATTCAACCTGAAGCTCAGAGAAGTAAATTAGCCAAGCCACTTAAGAGCCCTAACCTTTATGAAATCTTCAGAATGAAAAGAGTGTGAGTTCCTGTCTCATCCCGCCTTATATTCCCCTCTAGTGCTGGGATTAAAAGGTGCACCACCACTCGATCTCTATGGCTAACTAGTGTTTTGCTGGAATTAAAGGTGTGTGCCAACACTGCCGGGATCCTAGTAGCTTAGTTTTACCCTCTGATCTTCAAGGAAGTTTTTATTTATTAAAACATAAATAAAATATCTCTACACAGGGTGTTGGACTTCAGTAAAGTTACAAAAAAAAGGGACTATACAAAATAATATAACACATTTCCTAAGATGTATTAATTAAAAAAAAGAAAGATACAGAATGGCATGTATAATATACTATCTGTGTGGCATAAAAATTATGTGCTTATATTTCAAGAAAGTAACTTTGGAGGGACTTACATACAAAATGATTAAAGTGTTTAACGTGTACTGAGTCATACAAATGAAACAAATGAAGAAGAGTTTAGATGAGAGTAGTACCAAATATTGATATATCTAGTTTAACAGACATCTAGAGAATATTCCCTCCAAACATAAAAGAATATACCTTCTTCTCAGTGCCTCATGGAACCTTCTCAAAAATTGACCTCATACTTGGTAACAAAACAAACCTCAACAAATACAAAAAAAAAATTGGAAGAACCCCATGCATCTTATCAGAACACCATGTTCTAAAACTAGAAGTCAACAGCAATACTAATTCCAGAAAGCACAGAAACATACAGAAATTAAACAATGCTCACCTGAATCATCAATGGGTCAAGGAAGAAATAAAGGGAGAAATTAAAGCCTTCCTAAAATTCAATGAAAATGACCACACAACATACCCAAATTTATGGGACATAATGAATGCAGAGTTAAGAGGAAAGTTCATAGCACTAAATGCCTACATAAAGAAGCTGGAAAAATCTCAAACTATTTAATTAACAGAACATTTGAAAACTTTAGAACAAGAAAAAGCAAACTCACCCAAGAGAACTAGATGGCAAGAAAAAATCAAATTGAAAACTGAAATCAACAAAATAGAAACAAAGAAAATAATACAAAGAATCAATGAGACAAAGAGTTAGTTCTTCGAGATAATCAACAAAATAGACAAACCTCTATCCAAACTAACAAAAAGGCAGAGAGAGAATATCCAAATTAAGAAAATCAGAAATGAAAAGGGGGGAAATAACAACAGACACAGAGAAAATCCAGAAAATCATCAGGTCATATTTCAAAAACCTGTACTCCACAAAATTGGAAAGCTTTTGGGAAATGACAACTTTCTGGATAAATATAACTTGCCTAAATTAAATCAAGAGCAGATAAGCGAATTAAATAGACCGATAACCACTAAAAAAAAAAAAAAAGAAAAATAGAAACAGTCATCAAAATTCTACCAACCAAAAAAAGCCCAGGACCAGATTGTTTCAGCTCAGGATTCTACAAAATTTTAAAAGAACTGCTACCAATACTCCGCAAATTGTTCCACACAATAGAAACAGAAGGAACATTGCCAAACTCTTTTTATGAGGCTACAATTACCCTGATACCAAAACAACACAAAGACATTACTAAGAAAGTGAATTACAGACCAATCTCTGATGCAAAAATACCAAATAAAATACTGGCAAATCGAATCCAAGAACACATCATAACCATCATCCACCATGATCAAGTCAGGTTCATCCCAAAGATGCAGAGATGGTTCAACAAATGAAAATCTGTCAATGTAATCAACCATATAAACAAACTGAAAAATAAAAACCACATGATCATCTCATTAGATGCTGAAAAAGTTTTGACCAAGTAAAACATCCCTTTGTGATATAGATCTTGGAGAGAGCAAGGATACAAGGAACACACCTAAACATAATATACAGAAATATACAGCAAGCCAATAGTCAACATCAAACTATATGGAGAGAAAACTCACAGCAATTCCACTGAAATCAGGAACAAAAAAAGGTTGTCTACTCTCTCCAAATCTATTCCACATAGATCTTGAGGTCCTAGCTAGAGCAATAAGACAACAAAAGGTTATAAAGAATATAAATCAAAAGAATATAAATCAGAAAAGAAGTCAAACTCTCACTATTTGCTGATGATAGGATAGTTTACAAAAGTGACCCCCAAAATTATATAAGGAACTTCTACAACTCATAAACACTTTCAGTAATGTAGCAGGATCAATATTAACTCAAAAAAATCAGTAACCCTCATTTACACAGATAATAAATGGGTTGAGAAAGAAATCACAGAAACATCACCCTTCACAATAGCCAAATTAATCATAAAATACCTCAGAGTAACTCTAACCAAAACAAGTGCAAGACTTGTATGACAAGAACTTTAAATCTTTGAAGAAAGAAATTGAAGAAGATACTAGAAAGTGAAAAGACCTCTCATGTTCTTGAGTAGGTAGAAGTAACATAGTACAAATGAAAATCTTACCAACAGCAATCTACAGATTAAATGCAATACCCACAAAACCCCAGACTTGAAAGAACAGTACTCAACTTCATAAGGAAAAGCAAAAAAATCCCAGGATAGCCAAAGAAAATCCTGTACAAAAAAGCAACTTCTGGAGGCATCAAAATCCCTGATTTCAAACTCTACTACAGAGCTATAGTATTGAAAAAAAGCCTGGTATTGGCATAAAAATAGACAGGAGGATCAATGGAACCACATTGAAGACCCAGATATTAATCCACACACTTTTGAACACCTGATTTTTGACAACAAAGCAAAAAAATATCAAATGGAAGAAAAGAAAGCATATTTAACAAATGGTGCTGGCATAACTGGATATCAACATGTAGAAGAATGAAAATAGATCCATATCTATCACCATGCACAAAATTCAAGTCCAAATGGATCAAAGACCTCGATATAAAGCCACCCACACAGAACCTCAAAAAAGAGAAAGTGGAAAGTACAGTTGAATGCACTGGTACAAGAGACCACTTCCTAAATATAACCCCAGTAGCACAGATACTGAGAGAAACAATTAATAAATGGGACCTCCTGAAACTGAGAGGCTTCTGTAAAGTAAAACAGTAACCTACAAAATTGGAAAAGATCTTTACAAACTCCACATCAGACAGAGGTCTGATCTCTAAAATATACAAATAATTCAAGAAATTGGTCATCAAAAGAACAAATAATCCAATAAAAAAAAATGGAATACAGACCTAAACAGAGAACTCTCAACAGTGAACTCTAAAATGACTGAAAGACACTTAAGGAAGTGTTCAACATTCTTACTCATCAGAGAAACGCAAATGAAAACAACTCTGAGATTCCATCTTACACCTGTAAGAATGGCCAATATCAAAAATACTGATGACAACTTTGACTATTTAATGAAATTTGACTATTTGATGAAATTTGACTATGTAAGAAATTTGACTATTGAGATATGTGTCTTTTATAAAGATCATACTCAAAGAGTTCAGGAAATGACTTTAGGGGACCTGTGAAGAGACACTCAGTGATGAGAGATAGAACACAGGGGCTAAAGGAGAAGAATAGACAGGAATGGTTAAAGAGGAAGACTATCACATGCTCCATCACTCCCAGTCCAGCTGGCCTTGGTGAGCTCCCATTAGATCAGTCCCACCGTCTCAGTGGGTGGTCACACCCCTCGTGATCCTGACTTCCTTACTTACATTCTCCCTCCTTCTGCTCCTCATTTGGACCTTGGGAGCTCAGTCCAGTGCTCCAATGTTGGTCTCTGTCTCTATCTCAAATCAGACTCTCTGAATGTGGCTAGCAATGAAGGCTGACTGAGGAGCCAAGGACAATGACACTGGGTTTTGATTCTACTGCATGGACTGACTTTGTGGGAGCCTGGTTTGTTTGGATGCTCACCTTTATAGACCTGGATGGAGGGGGGCGGACCTAGGACTTCCCATGGGGCAGGGAACCCTGACTGCTCTTAGGACTAGAGAGGGAGGGGAAGGTGGAGAGGGGGAGGGGAGAGGGGGAGGGAAAAGGGAGGTGGAAATTTTTCATAAATAAAAATTAAATTAAATTAAATTAAAAAAGAGGAAGACTATCGGGGAACAGATGGTAGGGTAGAGGAGGAAATATGAGTATAGGGCACTGAAGCCTTTGGAAAAAAATATGGAAGCAAAACTACTATAGAGCTTCCGTGTGTGTGTGTGTGTGTGTGTGTGTGTGTGTGTGTGTGTGTGTGTGAGAGAGAGAGAGAGAGAGAGAGAGAGAGAGAGATACAAATAGTTAAAATAGAGATGGGTTTACTCTATAGTAGTACAACAGTGTCTCTACTAGACATCAACGGCTAACATTAGTCCAGTGCCAGGAAGAGCTTATTCTTTTGGGACTGGTCTGTTAGACGCCATAGGCTCTTAAATGTTACAGGCTATGGGCACCAGAACTTGACAGGAAAACCTTGCTGGTAAAGACATCACATACTGGTGTCATAGAGCATGATGAAATCGAACTTGTAGAGCCCTGGAGGCTTCATCCTTTCTGTATAGTTTTCAGGTGGTAGGAGGTGTTATGAGTTCCACCTGAGAAGAAACGTACTCAATTGTGAACTCTGAAAGCTACAATAATACAGGTCTGAACCCGAGTTCTTAGAGCAAGTTGGTCACTATGACATTTTAGTGTTCTTCTTTCCCCTGCTTCCTTAAGGAAATGACCTCCTGAGTCAGAGACTTTCCCTGTCCACGCTTCACATTTCTGAAAGAGCAGCTCTGAGACCCAAATGCTGACACCACAGAACCTTTACCAACACATTTTTCTTAAATGTTCCCAAAAGGTCCTACAAAGTCTGTGGCACCTTCAGAAAAGCAGGTCCCAGAAGCCGCGAGGTCACAGAGCCACCTGGCTCCTTACATTGCTAAACAGTGCATTTTCAGTTTTTTTTTTCCTCCCGAAAGGGGTTTCTGAGATGCTGCAACGGGGTGAAAGGTCAAAGCCGAGCTAGCCAGCAGCCAAGGACTGAGCTGCAAGTTGGGTGGAAGTAAAAGTTGAGAATTCATTTACCTCAGCTCTGCGGCCCACACTGTGCCAAATGGCCTTACTGTGGAAGGGAATGAGCCACTGAAAGGCTCAGGCTGAGAGCACTAAAACTCATGAACACTTCAGTCTGCTGTTGATAATGTAAAAACACACTTTAATTTTAAATTGCAAACAGCAAAAGAAACTTACCGATATTTTAGTGGTTTGCAATTATTTATCTTTAAATGTATATTTACCAGTCATGGGAGCTAGGGTTTAACTGCATTTTAGAGGCTTTAATTAAATTCCCAGATCTAAAGACTTAAATGTTTGTTTTTTTTCCAGCTGCCAAGTTACAACTGACACATCTAGAGAGAAGAATTTAAAATGGAATTGCACAGGCAGAGGCAATGCTTAATGCCTACTGCCGAGCACGAAGCAGGATGCTCAATCCTGCAGGCTCAGCAGACTGCGGCTTAACTGCCAAAGTCTGACAGAAAGACCGGTTTTCTTCAGAGGAAGCTAAATGTTTTAGAGGATTGCATTGGACTGCATTTGTAAAAGTATCTACAGCATCTTTGCATTTGAATTATAACCTTTACTTGAGAACTTAATTTTTTATTTGTTCCAGACGAGCAACCTATATACACAAAAAAGCACGACAGGATTCATCCTAAAGCATCCTTGGAAGACATTTTTGGAAACCTATGAATCCCTACCCAACATTCAAAATTATGAAATTGTTACCTGTCCCAAAAGTGAGGCTTAAATATAGTAAATGAGTGACAATATTTTATAAATCTTAAAAAATCAAATGACAGGAGCTTAAGGTGAAAAAAAAATGTTGTCCTGACATCAATTCCAACACAACCTTACCACTTCAACTTGGTCTTCACAGGCCAACAGTAAAAATTAGCAAAAGTTAGGATAATGTGCTCCTTAGAGGAGACAGGATATTAGCAGTACCCTTTAGAAACACAAAGATAGAGGTGAGGGTGAGTATTAGAAAACCTATTCAATCCTCTGAATAAATCCTGATTTAAGTATCTGTGGGGCCTTAGAGAGCTGTTTAGGTCCTGTCCAAAGTATCTGTTGAATTTACATTCCCAATCTATGTTACCTAAATAAAATGTGAGAAAAATATTCTCAGACTGTGGCATGCAAATGACCAACTTCAGTGGCTGAATGGCAAATCCTGACCTCTTTGTTCTGCCCTCTTCACACATTCCTATCATGCTAATGACGCCAGAGGCACCCTTCTCAGGGACGCTTTTGACTAACCTTGCAAGTTTTAAAAGAAAGAACTCAACACAGAGCCACAAAAGTAAATAAATTTGCATCAAGTAAGTCAGATTTTCGGTGCTGAATGACATGGACATTGAGGGACAAACAGGGTCTCAGTATTTGTATCTCTTTAAAACAATACACCTGGTAAATATCTGAGACGGTTATCAGTTCCTCTGACAATCAAACTGATTTTCAGACTATGATTTTCAGTCTTTAATTTTTAGAGGCTTACTGTATGTTTTCCCTTCTGTCTACTAGATTAATATGGTATAGGAATTTTGGACCTCAGCTTTCATATTAGGTGGCCAATCACAAGCTCTAAATGGTCTAGGACAGCATGAGAGTTCCCTCTTGCCAGAAATTGCTTTATTACCAAGGAAGCTGACATATTTATTGCTGTCTGTAAGACTTTGATCTGGTTCTGCATTCAGTTGGGAAGATAAATGCTACTTATTGATTCCTTAAAAGCTGGGCGATGAGGATAAATCCCAATCTATCCCTAACTGTAGAGCATCTTTCCTACACATCAGGGATGAGAGATGTCACCAGCTAGTATGTGAAAAGACATAAGGAAGGGGTCTCTAGAGAGGAGTGGTCCCTTTGCACACAAGAGAGAAATCATCACTATACATTCAACTGCCTCTTCTGTTGTATCCAAAATAACCTCAGTGGGCCAGAGCTGTGATCAGTACCATGACTGGGTTAAAATCTGGGCTTCTGTATGACTGTCACACAGAAGACCTCAGCTTCAGGTAGAAAATCTTTTTAGACATAGACTTGTCTGAAAATTGCAGAGATTATTCCTAAATAAATGAAGTTCTCCCTGTCCTTGGGAAAGAATAAACAGGGCCACCAACTGACAGGAATAATGGCACTGTATAATAACAGCACTGCATTAAATTGTAATTTTAAAAAGTACTCCTTTCTCTTCCTAGGCGATCTTAAATCTTACTTTGGAGAATGGATTAAACCAGATGTCACGGGCACGTCAACTACCTAAGTTAATTCAGTCATTCAACATCCTTACATCGGGAAAGGCAGAAATTTGTTTGCAGTTTATTAAGTATCAAGAAGTGAAATATACAAGAGAATAGAATCCCATAAGAAAGCTAAGGACATCAGTGACTAAACTAACTTGTTTTTTTTTTCTAAATAGGAAAACTAAAACTAGATTTCATCAGTGGGTTGCTTACTAGGTCAGCGGGTCACTAGATGAGATAAGCCCTTTTCTCCCTCAGTTTCTTCTGTTCATACTGCTAATCACAGCAATAGAAACCCCAACTAAGACAAAATGTCTTCACATCAATCTCACTTCCTAAGATGTAGTCTTCCAAACAATAGTGTGTAAAGTTTTCATTAATGAAGCAAATCATAATGTCATGTCTCTACCAGAACCAGAGAGAAAACTGAGAGTCCACTTTTGTGACCAGACGGAGTGGCTTTGCCTTAAAGGGGGTCAGTAAAGCTGGGATATGTCTACCCTTTCAGACGGTAAAGCTGGGATATATCTACTCTTTCAGATGGTAAAGCTGGGATTTATCTACCCTTTCAGATGGTAAAGCTGGGATATGTCTACCCTTTCAGATGGTAAAGCTGGGATATGTCTACCCTTTCAGACGGTAAAGCTGGGATATGTCTACCCTTTCAGATGGTAAAGCTGGGATATATCTACCCTTTCAGATGGTAAAGCTGGGATATATCTACCCTTTCAGATGGTAAAGCTGGGATATGTCTACTCTTTCAGATGGTAAAGTTGGGATATGTCTACCCTTTCAGATGGTAAAACTGGGATATATCTACCCTTTCAGATGGTAAAGCTGGGATATGTCTACCCTTTCAGATGGTAAAGCTGGGATATGTCTACCCTTTCAGATGGTTAAATCCTAAAGATATATGGGAAAGTGAAATGTCTGCCAAAGATTCCCAAGTCTTCAAGTTTTAATATAAAATTGTTGGGACCATTTGGAGTCCTGGCCTCCAGCTGCTCTTCCCTGCTAGAGATCTTTACTTTCCTTCTGATTTGAGTTACTGAAAGCTGTGTCAAAGTTGTTTACCAGCTCTGCTTCACGAGCACGTGTTACCTTGCCTTGAGGATCAGAGGATAAGGTTTTCACCTGTTGGCCCACCTGACTCTTGGTGCTATTGAATAGAGGGCTTCTTACCAGTGACTAGAGATCTGAGTCTTTGTCTCCCTGTCTGTACGTCTTTGTGTGTTCAATCTCCAGCCCCTTGCCTGAAGCTCACAAACTGTATGGTAGCTCATAGAGCACAGACAGGCGGCGTGCGGTGCATAAAAATACTAAAATGATTGAATGGCATACAACATATTTAAAGTACAATTTAGAAAGGATCACTGATCTCAAAGATTAAACCAACGTACAAGTGAATGAAGCAAAGGGGCCAAAGGTGTTCCTTAGATGAAAGTTTCAACACAAAGATGGGAAGTCTGAAAAACAGCATGTAAATAACAACCATGAAATGACAAGCTCAATAAATTAGAGCAAAATAAAATAAAATTTTGAGAGGAGGGGAAGGAGAGGGAACTGGGATTGGGATGTAAAATGAAAAACATGTTTAAAAAGTAAAATATCAATAAAAAAAGCATCACAAATAGATTAAGCAAAGGAGTGAGTATCAGGCTCAGAATAGACTATGGATGAACACTTAGGTAGCAGGGAAGAAAATGAGGAGGATCACAGCTTTCAATAACTTGGTACCAAACACAGGAGTCTTTGCTCTGAATAACACAGGTGTGATAGAGGCACATAGGTGACTGATTATTGAGGGCCCAGCTTACAGACAATGCTAGGAAAATCAGAACTGTCAATGACGCTATTCTGTAAATTCTGCTTTCACACAATCTTCCCGAATTCTGAGCATTGTCTGTCCACCATAGAACCTATCTTTATGCTTATTACAAATCTTTCCTCCCTAGGCCCTTCTTCTGAGCACTGGTTCTCTGTCAATAAAACTCATTCTTGTGTAAAAGGTCACAGATGCTTAGATACGAAAAAAAAAAGAGTATTTAACAGGGGAGTTTCCATGTAGCCATGCCCACAGCTTTGCTGTGATAACTGTCACGTGTAAGCTTTCTCCCAAAGTTTTACTGTGTCTAAGCGTGTAAGAAAAATAAATTACCTGTTGGGACTCCAGAAGTTTTGGACCCAGCGCTGGTTATGCTGTGCTAACCCAAGTTTCTTTTTTATGTCACGGGGATGTTTCTTTGTCAGCTTACAGGGATTTCCCACCTGCAGCTGGCACCCAAAATATTTGATCCTCAAAAAAAGAAAAAAAAATCTTTAAATAGAATTAGGGGCAGAAAACCTGGGCCGCTAGCTGAAAAGAGTTCTCAACCTAAGTGAGAGAATGGAAATTAACATGGGTTCTTATGAGTCCTTTGAGACATAGCATTTTGTACAATTACTGAGATGTTTGTTAAGATCCAGAGGTACAAAATATTCAGAACAACAGCTCGTAACTTTATACTTCTAACATAGAGAGAGAACGTCAATTATTATTATTATTGGTGGTGGTTTTTTTTTTAAATGGGAGAGAAAATAGAAAATAATTTTTCTAGTGGACACATCTTGCCAAACATGCCAAATGTTCTCTCCGCAGCCTCTCGAGCTTGGGGTGGTCACTCAGCCGAGCTCCTCAGGGGTTTATGGTTCTCCGCTCTGTCAGGATCTGACCAGAACTCAATGTCCTCTGGCCTGCTGGGGTCTGACTGAGCTCAGGGCTGCATTTGAAGGGCAGCCAGGGCTCCTCTGCCTGCTGCAGCATGAACTAACTCAGCTGCCCCCGAACTTAGATTTTTGTTATTATTGTTGTTTGTTTGTTTGCTTGCTTGAATTTTGTTAGCTTCCTTCTTTTGTTTTTCCCTCATAGTGGTAACAACTCAGTATAGATTCATCAACAGTTTCCTTCATGAGGGAAATTTATAACAGGCCCAACGTCCAGTACTGAAACAGTTGCAGCGAGAACATAAACACTTAAGCCAACACTGTTCAAATTTCCTGAGGAATTAAGTCATTAATGTAAGGGTGACATTCTTCTCTTCTGCTTGTCTGTCTAATTAATACTTAAATACTTAAATGAATGCTAAATTTTCAGGGTAAAGGAACTAAAAGAACAAAATTTTGTATTTTGGGCTTTGTCAGTTGGGTTTGCTCTTATCTATCGATCACGCCTAAGGATTTTGTCTCTGTTCTTTAATTTGCTTTCTGAAAACTCTGTTAAATTATACAAAAAAAAAGAACAACTGAAACAGAGCAGATTATTAGCTTAGTAAATAAGGCTGCTATAAAGTGGCAGCTCATAGAATTAACCCCTTAGAGGCAAAAAGTCTACAAAAACTATTGTGCCTCTAAATGAAGTGAAGGCTGATTAGTTGTTCCATGCTAATCATTATTAGCAAGTTGCATTAACACGCTACTTCAGGTCTATGAATAATCACTATACAGAAAGCTCTCCTTTCAAAAAGTTTGTAAAGATACCCTATAGACATTGCCTAAACTTTATCCAAAACTCCTAAAGAGATTGTTCTTATTGCTTTTACAGATGAAAAAGGCAATGAATTTGTATATTATACAAACCCCAAATGCTTCACAAAAAAAAAGAGCATAGCCATCTCTGGTGACGCAGCTTAAAAATACAAAACTGTGTACTCCATCAGCTCTTCTTAGATAGTTCTCAGCCATTAGATATTTTAACTGACGTTAAGTATAAATTAGCAAATAAAGGATAAAATGTCTAAATTGTCTCTGCTCTAAACTCTTTAGTCCAGCGTTTTTAAGTTCATTGGGTATGGTCAAAAAATCTGTAAAATCTGTAATAAAAATTTAGCTTAAGACTTGTAATATAAGAGGCAGCTAGTTAAATCTATGTGTGATTTTAGTATGCTGTAATATATATGATTCAACTCCTGGTTTAGGAAACTGTATAGGTCTACTGCAATATATTTAAATTCATTATACTTATTTTATAACATATTTTATACACTATACTTATACTAGTCCCTCTATACTTAAGCATATATGTATAGTTTAAACTCAACCCTTATTTAGGAAAGCAAATGTTTTTTAATAGCAACTAGGCAACTTGCCTCCATCTTGACTGATAACCTCATCAGGATGAAAACAACCAAAAGACTGGCAGCCATCTTTTCTAAGGTCAGCCTTAGTAACAACCGTTATGAGTAAGATAAACACATGGTAAATATTACCTAAGGAAACCCTACTGAGCCCTCTGGTTATTATTATATCTCCTTTTCAGACTTAGCAGACAATAGCAGGACTCCAAGATAGGGATTTGGTATAATATTAAATTCCTAACATTATTAAACTATACTCAGGTTAACAAATACATATGTGTGTGTATGTGTATATCTATCTCTGTATATATATTTGCTTGTACATATATATCCACTGATATCTTTGCTAACATTGGACTTCTAGAAAATTTTAAATACGAAACAATATATGTTTGATATATAAGGTATGTTTAATAAATAAGGTTCATAAATTCCTAACACTTATTCAGGCTAGCAGAAACTAACTAAAAGATAGCCCTATCTTATTTTTATTTATAACTGTATTTATGGTTTAAAGTTTTATTTTGATGTTACGTGACTTTCAGTTCAAAATTATAACTTCAAACTTAACAGGGATGAAACTGTTTAGCAGATTATAACAAGTTAGTAGCTTTATATGATTAGGAATTTTACAGTTTCAAGTTAATGGTCAGCAGCTACCTTATAAATGATTAAGTTATTTAATGTGCTCAAACCATGCTTTTAGTCATACTAAGTGCAAATGCAATACATTTACAAGGATATACTTTATATTATTTAGCCTTCTGTTTATTTTTTCAAGGCTAAACCTAAAACAAATTACAAAAAATAAAGTTTGTTTAAAATCAAGAACACTTAATAGATGTTCCTCGGAATCCTCTGATATATGTTGAATATGGTATTTAAAATGTTTAATGATTGCTACAAAATACATTTGGATTATAATTTCTGCTCTGCTTTATCTGTCTCAGATCATTGATGATATTGGTGGCCACTATAGCCTTATCTGTTTAAACACAGCATTAACAAAATGGGAAAATGTATCTTATGTATTATTACTAAAAGTTCATATTTTAAATTTATATTTTTATACACACAAAATTTTAAAAATAACCATGTATACAAGCCTATTGTGGATTTTTGAAATAGAAGTAAATTAGAATAAACAAGTTTTTAAAAATATTTCTTCTAGATAATGGTCAAGGAATGAAAATATAATTGCAGATTTTTCAAATTCCTGGGGAAGCCAAAAGGGGTTAAACCAGAAATGCTATCAATAGGATTTATATTATTTTTGGTACAGTATAAAAATTAGTTACATCAGACAGTCTTCAAAATTTAAAAGAAAGGAAAAAAAGAAAGCCTTCCAACAAGTCCTTTCAACATGAAACTGTTATACTTTGATATCAATTATGTTTTTGTTTATTATAGTATCAGCTGGGCATAAACTTTCATGCTTGAATAGGAGAATCCAACTGTCTTCTTCTTCAGAATTTTCTGATTATTTCTTGGGAACTTCTAAATATCCCATTACCTTGTAGGAAAGTCATCTTGAGCTCAAAATGTCCTAATTTAAAATATCCCAAATTTTAAATTAACAAAGCCTTAGGCCTAAATCTTTAAATGTTAATGACTACTTGTCATTATTGTCATTATTAGTTTTATGTTTATTCTTGGTGTGATAAATGGTTAGACTCTGGCAAAGGAGGTATGTAAAGGAAACTCACAAAAGCCTATCTTCTATTAAAAATATTATTCTCACATTATATATATATACATATATATATGCATCTAATACATAATTAATACTGAGTGTACATCAGTTTAACATCTGAACCTATGACCATGTATGTCTGGGAACTTTTCGGCTGCCAGCTGTGTGATAAAATTCATTACAGGCATGCATAGTGCCTTTCCCTAACTAGTTAACTACACAACATGCCCCAGGCATGTCATAGACCCTGGTGACTCCAGAAAAATAACCACTGTTGTAACTGAAGACTATTTGTTCTCTTCCCAGCTGCCCAGACCCTAGTAACAAACTATATTAATTAAAACACTTTTTGACCAATAGCTTAGGCATATTCTTAGCTAATGCTTACATCTAAATTAATCCATAATTCTTATCTGTGTTAGCCACATGGCTTGGTACCTTTGATCAGTGAGGCATCCTCATCTTGATTCCTCAATGTCTGGGTAACGACTGCATACTGAGCTTTTTCTCTTCTTGGTCTGGTTTCTGCTCCTATACTTCCTGCCTGGGTTAGTTAATAAGAAGTCTTAGCCAATAGGCCAACCAGTTTATAATTAATGTAGGCTTCAGTGTTTCTTTGGGACTGAACAGCTGTGGGACCCGATGGGACAAAATTCTCAGTCTACACACTGTGTCATATCTGGAACCTGACTTTATTGAATAACTCTGTAAATGTCCTTCTTAGGACTCTCATTACAACATGCTAATAATGTTATTGCCCATACTAGCAAATAATTTTTGAAAATTTAATATTAATCATGTTACTGAAATCTCTTACTATTCACAGGATCAAGCTATGTGGAGCAACATAAATATTTAACTGACAAATTTTAATAATAAAATGGGGGATATATGTACTCATCTATATACTCACATATTTTGTTATATTTAGTTATGCTGATGCTATTTTTTAAATTCACTTTAAAGAACAATGCTTCTGCTGCTGCCCAAAAGCATTTTTGCGTTAAAGGAATTACAACCTAAAGTATATGCTAAATGAAAATGTCTAGAAAATGATCCATGAAAAGAATTTGATGCTAACATTGAGTTGAGGTTATGCTTATGCCTTTCCAGAAAATAAATGAAGTCTCAGATAGGTCCTGATTCAGGACAGCAACCCAGAGATCAATCCCTGGGCCAATGAACTATTTAAAAAAATGTGACAATTCCATCAGGAAGAGATGTCCCAAGAGGAAAAGTAAACTGATAATTTGGAGAAATAGCAAGACTTTAACTCATCAACTGAGGCATTGGAAAAACAGCAAGGACACTACACTGCTGACCCCCAAAATGATGGTGTTACATTCACTGACCATATCACATGTTAACTCTCAGCAAATCAATGCAGATTCCAAATGCCTCTTGTCAAAAAGGATAAAAGGCATACTGTAGCAGGAGACAGAATAATAGTGTTTTGCCATGCTGAGAACTGTCTTTATCCTTTAGCACAAGTTTTCTGAACAAAATATGGTATTCAAATATTTAGTCACATGAATGGGGAATGTTTTGGTTAGAATAATCTAACTCTAAACACAATAATATGGATTTTAGCATAATTAAGTACTATTTGGAAGTTATGGTAGTGAAGATTATAGTTATATGAAGATGAGAAAGGGAACGCTTGTTTGATTGCTTACCAAAGTTGGTATTATGCTACCTAGAATGACGCTAGCTGTTGCCAACAATTTAGAAAATAACTACCGGCTTTTTTGGTCACATGGTAGTCAGTAAGAACAATCTTTTGGTAACAGAGAAAACCTATATATTCTGGGATCTTAAAAAGAAATTTAAATGACCAAGTTGTGTAGACAGAAGTTTCCGTCCCACCCAGTCCTGCAGTCATTCAGTCCCAAAGAAATACACAGAGGGCTATGTTAATTATACACTGTTCGGCCTATTAGCTCAGGCTTATTAACTACTTCTTTTTTGAAATTTTGTTAATTTTGCTTAATATTTTTTTGAGACAGAGTTTCTCTGTAGCTTTGAGGCCTGTCCTGGAACTAGCTTTTGTAGACCAGGCTGACCTTGAACTCACAGAGATTCACCTGCCTCTGCTTCCCAAGTGCTGGAATTAAAGGTTTGGACCATCACTGCCCAGCTTGTTAACTACCTCTTACAAGTTAAATTAAATCTTGTCTATGTTTAGTCATGTTGCTTGGTACCTTTTCTCAGTAAGGCATTCTCATCTCGCTTCCTCTGTGTCTGGTTGGTGACTGACTATTTTTCCTCTTCACAGAATTATTTGTCTAGTCACCCCACCTATACTTCCTGCCTGGCTACTGGCCAATCAGCGTTTTATTAAGCTAATACAAGTGACAAATCTTTACAGGGTCTAAGAACATTGTCCCTCAGCAGAATAGTCACTCGTAAGCACTATGACAAATAATATGGGACACAATAGAATCTATTGGTAGCCGTATTCATGTGATATTCCTGTCAATAATGTTTTTCTATCATACTGTTTATGCTTTAAATGCACTTCTATCCCTCCTTATTGCAATGTCACTTCTAATCACACCCTTCTTCTGGTAATGAATTGTCTTTTAAATGTTCCGTGTGTGTGTGTGTGTTGTGTGTGTGTGTGTGTTACAATGCTGCTCATGCTATCCCTTCCTGTTGGTTACAACAATTTGTGGGATAGGAGGCCACACTACACCCATTTTTCTCAGTAGATATTTGTAACCAATCAACAGACAGAGTTCTCCCGGAGAACCATGGCCATTCTTTGCTTCTGTTAGATCTTATAATGGTTGCATCCACAATGATTTTTATTTACTTGTTTGTTGTTTAATTTTTGCCTATCCCAGGTATAGTTACTGATTACAAAGTCAGGTCTCAAAAATGATCTGTATGATTAGTATAACTACTACTAATATTTCATCAAAAATATTAGCAAAAAACAACAATGATATGGATGAATTGAGGACCACATTGATACAAAATAAAGCTACTATAGATTACTTGTTTCTCAAACATAATTTTATTATCAACAATTTGCAATCATTTGGGTTTCTTTAATGTGTAAGAATTTTCCCAAACTACTGGTAGTGAAATTAATGATTTGCATAAAGAGTTAGACAAAATCTCTCAAGTGACTTTTGAATGGCAATCATGGCTAAGATGACTTTCCCCTTTCCCTGGGCCTCTGTTAACTATTCTTACCATTCACTTTGTTTGCCTATATTAATTAAGTAGACATAGAGACTATGCATTCAACCATGGCTCTATTACAGTCACGATTTTTTTCTTTAAAATTTAAAAATGGGGCATTAGAGGACACAGATTACAGATAGCACTTGGGAAATCAGAATTGTTAAACACAGGCTTTTCTATTCAACCTAGGTATGTGCATACCTGTTTTGCATCCAGAAATCTGCTTATGGATGCATTAATACATGGTTATCTATGCTATTTTGTAAATCGAGTCTTCATCAAATCCCCAGAATTCTGGGCAGTGTCTCTCAGTCAACAGAACCACCGTTATGTTTAATGCAAACCCTTCTGCCCTAGGCCCTTATTCTTAACACTATTTCTCTGTAAATATATCTAGTTTTTGTGTAAAAGGTCACAGATGTCTTAATAAAGAAATGTGCTTTGCAAAGGAATTTCGATGAAGCCATGTCTGAAGCTTTGTTGTGATGACTGTTATGTGGAAATACCCCCAGTGAAGTTTACTGTTTTTAAATGTGCAATAAAAATAACCACCTGGTCAGACTCCAGAAATTTTTGACACAGAACCAGCTAAGTTGTGCTGACCCAAGTTTCATTTTTACCTCTCTGGATCATCTCCCTGCTGACCATGAAGCTTGTGGTGACACCTGCAGGTGATATATAAGCTAAAGGCAAAGAAAATATATTCATGAAAATGTTCCAAGTCTAAGAAAAGAGGCATACATTCAAGCACAAGAGAAATTTACAATCCCAAGTAGATACGACCAGGAAAAAAAATTTCATCACATTATTGTGAAAATGCCAAATGTTCAGAACAGAGAGATGGTTGAAAACTGTGATCACAATGCACCAAATTATTTACAAAGGCAAACCAATCAAAATAAAAGCTTGCTTTTCAGCCAAAAGTTCTAAAACCAAGGAATTTATAATATTTGAAAGCTTGACAATAAACTGCTGATCCTAATATTACTACGTCTAGAAAAAATATTTTTTAAAATATATGGAGAAGATAACGGAAATACATAAGCAAAGCATATCATGCACACATATAAAAATGTCACAATGAAATCTTTACTTTAGACCAACTAATATTGACTAAGAAAAAATATATTCACTCAGTAAAATTATTGCTGTATTTGATTGATAATATATGTAATCCCAAGAACTTGACCTAATAGTCAGGCAATATCACCCTTTTCCTTATTACTAAATTTTGTATTTATAATTTCATAGTCCTTCTGCTTTCTCCCTTTCTGTCTCTGTAGTAGAGAAATCTTTGAAGTATTTTTCAATCAATCACAAGAGATGTAATTAAAAACTAGAATCACTACTCCCATAATTTATTTTGAAATACATTATATTAGAATTAAAATATTTAATATTTTTATTGTTTGAATAAATATTCTATCTATTATGAATAATCTAATTCAACCTTATGAATCACTAGGTACCCCATACTACTGAGACTGCTATAAATCTAAAATATTATAAAAGTTTTGAAATTGATGTAGAAACTTCATAATTATTTAAAGTATAATGAACAAATAGTATTGAGACACACAGTTCCCTAAAAGGTAATATATGTCAAACATATTAAGGTTATAACCTTTTGCAAGCAATTCCAAAAGAACTAATTAATTCAAATTTTAAAATGTTTGCATGCAGAAGATTAATTTAAACCACTATTGTTTGAAGAGAAAAATACTAAAGAAACATGGCTATAAATCAACTATCCTGCAATATGCAACAGGAAAAATGGAACAAATTCTTGCCACTTGACTCATAGGTAGAATAAATTTTCAAACCTTACTTCCTTTACTCCCTACCAATATTTGTCAGACATCTGAAATTGGCTCCCATCCCGAGCCAATAGACACCCAAAACTTCCATTTGATATTACTCTAATGATCAAGGAGGACAATTTTGTGCCAAACCCTTTTGTTGTTGTTGCTCATCAACTCATTGCATTACAAAGAAAATAAATGACTTCGATGCAGACTCAACCTGGAGATTACTTCTGTTACAAAACACAGAGGACCAGAAAGGAAACGGATGCAAGCTGTCTTTGTTTTGTGTCCTTGCTAGCCTCAGAGACAACTGCTTTGATATGTCCTCTACTTTTACCGTCCCTCATATTTCATCTCGGGAACTCGTTAGTGCTAAAAGGTCAACTTTCACATTGCCTCCTACCATGCTATTCATGGAGACATTTTTTTTTCAAAGTTATCCTTTTAGCTGCAAATTCAGATTCCTTATGTTAAAATGATCATTGTCCCTTCAAATAGCCTTCTTTTTCTTTGTTTATTCATTCTTTCCAGTAAGAGGTACCTAGTGAACACATACCCTATTTTCTGCACTGTCATGGGCATTAGGATGACAACAATGGATAATACAGACATATTTCCTTAATTAATGGATAGAGACAAGAGTTCTAAAAGGCAATTTTAGCTGATTGAGAGACAACGAAGTCCTAATATAATACAAATGGCCTCGCCCACATAAAATTACATGGAAACCTCTATTCCAATTGAATCTTAGGTTATACCCACTTAAGAGGAAGTGCGGTGCTTTTAGGCATTATTGACTCTCGCTGATACATCTGATACACAGCTTCTGCAACTAAGGTTCAGAAAGAATCTTATAAGAAGAGGTAAAAAGATTCCAAGAGACAGTACCAGGGCATCTGTGTATGGCTGTGTCTTCTATGCGTAACAAAAAAGCTGCACTCATAAAATCTCAACAATATTGTCGTCTAAATAAGATGTGAACAGTAACAATACTATTTTATGGTCAATTTGAATGGGAGAAATCTCACAGCTCCCCTCCCCAGTTTCAGGTCTACAGGCACGTAATGACTTCCAAGAGAGGTAAAATTAGTCTTCCTTAGAAATGAGCAATATAATTGTTTTCAAATACCTAGTGGTCAGTTCTAAAAACATATACATATAAGCAATATTAAATTGATTTACCAGTTTATAATTTTTAAAGTCTGTATACATGTAACTATCTACACATTTAATGTATCAATACATAATAGCTAACTAAATAGGGGGGAAAGAAAACAGCTAATATATGAAAGAAGGAGGTTTTGGAAGTAGAGGAATGGAGAGGGAGCAAATATATTAATAGGAACTGAAGACAATCAAAGTATATTCTGAGTATAGTGTGTTCCTAATATACCTGTTAAATTTTGTAAAATAAAGCCAAAAAGATAACTATTAAATGTGAAAGATTTAAGTCAGTTTAGATTGGGTGCTATTTTGGCTTTTTTTTTGGAAAGAACTGAAAATATCACCTATCTGAACTATAATGTTACAATGCTTAAATTAACATTATAATTGGATGAGGGAGTTATTCTGTATTTTATTTAAAATATTTAAAGCAAAATATTGTGTCACAATATAACCACTGATTCTATCAAATCAGAAAATAACAGATATTTTGATAAACCAGAGCCAAATAAATCTGTACTTAATAGACTTAGACATTTATTGGCATGTGAGTATATGGATTATTACCTTAAGGAATACATAGTTCATATAAGTAGGTGATCTTTAAACATGCATGTATATGTATGTGCATGTATACATACATGTAACACACATTTCTGCAACATAAACATATAACTGGAAGAATATAAATGAGGCCAAATATTATGGTAACTTGACTCTATTGACACGAGAATATGAAGGGGAAATAAGAGCTAAAAATCAGCATACTGTTATACACACACACACACACATATATTGCTATATATAGCTATATATATATATATAACATTATTTTACATATACTGAGTAATGTATTATTCTACTCTGACCAACTTTCAGACTTAATTCCTCTAAAACAGGGTCCAAATAGAAGGTTGTTGTTTAAGATCTCTAAGTAATAGACTCTGAGAGGAGAAGGCAACCGTGAACTTTATTAAGAAGTGCTTTCAGGATTAAGAATTAAGAACAGGGGAAGGAATGAGCAATTAAGACAAAGCAGAAGGGGAAAGATGCAGTAGGAAAAGGGGAGGCTGAGCTGTGATTCATTCTCAGCATAGGACAATGAACTTCATGCAGAATTTCAACCCTGAATGACATTTCTGAACTATAGACGGATGTGGCTCAGCCTAAAATAGGTATGATCCCGAGCAAGGCAGCTGTCTTCAGTTGAGGCATTTATCCAGGCCAGCTTATAGCTGAAGACAATCACCAGTCTCGGGAGACTGAAAAATCACACCTTGAAGGAGACGGCAGTAAACGTAGCTCCACATTAAGAGTATGCTGAGAATAACACTTTACCAAAGTTGCTTCCTTTGTCCTAATTTCCACCCTACAGAAGAGATCCACAACTGCACAATTCAGATGTCACATTCGGTGAGTCAAAGGAGGGTGGACAAACAATTCATAATACTCACACATTGCACACGACATGTGTAAAATAGCACAACTTAGATCCCCCCGTCAAAAGACAGTGAACTGAGACAGAAGATTAAGCGAGAGATGTGAAAATATCCATCACCATTTTTATCTCTTTACAACTCTATTTCTGGAACAGTGGGGCTTTATCTGTAGTTTCTATTGTCTTGACCATAACTCATCTCAGGAGATGAAGAACACAAGGATGGGGGAGAGGAGAGAGCCTCTCACTTCTTAAATTAATGTTAAATTTCTACAAGAATCTGGTCTATAGGTGAGGAGGTAATAAATGAGGGTTTTCAAAGCAATAGGATTTTAATTGAATGAATGTTAATAAACAGAAAATAAGAGACTATCGATTGATTATATTGGGGAACTTGGCCTTTTAAAATATTGAAATAGGATTCCTGTTTAGGATTCCTGAAATAGGATTTATATATAATAAATTCTACAATCATTAACAATTAATTTTCAACTTGTGAAATTTAATAATCACATGACACACATATATTGATCCTGACAAAAATACATTCCAAATGCCGATTAATTACAAGAAAAAAAGTAAAATTAAATACTCTATACACATGCTGGGAATAGAAAGAAAACCACTCAAATAAAGAAAAAGCATGAAAGGAGCTTCCTCATAAAGCATAAGATTCCCCCCACAAAAAAAAAAACTGAATACATAAAAGTCTTCAACAATAGGCCACAAGAAATATTTCAAATGTGTCTCTGATCAACTGTTACACAGACATCACTAGCTTAGTTGCATCTTCTCTGTTGTGATAAAACACTCTGGCCAAGAGCAACTTCAGGTGGAGAAGTCACAGACCTTCATTGAGGGAAGTCAGGGCAGAGATTTAAGCAAGAACTTGAAACAAAAACCACGGGGAAAACGCAGCTTGCGCACAATCTTACCTAGTCTTTTTACACTAGTGTAATGGTGTAATGGTGCTGCCCACAGCGGGCCAGGCCCGGTTATATGAATTAATAGTTAAGATAATTCCCAAAAGACATGCTCACAGGCCAGTCAGCTCCAAGTAATCCCCCAACTGAGATTGCTAATGTAATTATAAGTCGTGTTTCATTGACAGTTAAAGCTAACAAAACAAACAATATATTTAGTACTGTGTGGTTTATTTTAATATTTATGTCCTGCCAAATATAACCATCAAAGTAAGCAGTTCTTCAAAGTCTAAAGGAAGTAAGATTGACTAAAAGAAAGGACAAAGTTAAAGAGCTTCCCAGTGGTTCCCAGGGGCAGCAGAACTTAAATAGATGGAATGTACTGCTTAGCATTGAGTCATCGTGAACCAGTAGGATAAAGATGAGCAAGGGTAACTTCCAGGTGACAGAGTAGAGGTGTAAGAATGGACAGGAAGATGCTCTTCCTCATATCTGCTCTTCCGGACTCTCTCCAGCAGATTATCTGCAGAAAAGCAGCCGTACTGGAGGCAATGATTCTGACTTGGCAAGAAGAAGGTTAAGGAAAGATCCATCTGCAAGCAGTTCCTTCTCAAGCCCTGTTTGGAATATAAGAATGAATTCCAGCACATTGACATCTTCTGTTAAGATCGTGATTCATGACTAACAACATCCTTTCTAAAGTGGAAAACCTCATGTCAGCAACACACTTTGGGATATATGAACGCTATTATAGTGACATCCTCTAACATTAACAGAATGATTGATGCTCAAAAATATCCTTACAAATGGTTTGGTCAATGGCCGAAAAAAATCATTTTGTTATTGACAGTATGTGCTTCTCATGCTCAGGCAAGCTACAGACTTCCTATTTTTCACCCTAAAGGCAAGCCTAAAACTAAAAGCTGAAAAGAAATATAGCATATCTCACGGCCAGCTTAAATAACAAATAGCAAGAGAAGCCATCCCTGTACTGAAATCTCTCCTGATATATGCCAAAAATGTCCTCCTCGGTAATAGAATAGCTTCCATTTTACAAACTCTAACCATGAGACAAAACATACAGGTGTTGACGTGCAGAATCATGCTGAAAAACTTGAAATCTTTCTCAATTCCTACTCAGGAATGTAACTATTCCCCAAACCCTCCTCACCAAACTGACCCAAATCCTAAGTCTGTCTACTGACATTTAGTACATTCCTGTGGTCTCTGAAGCCCATATTGGGGCAGATGCTCCCAAAATTCCACTACTGAACCTGCCTAAGTTTCCTAACTTCCTCACTTCCAACTTCATCTACCTATTTCGGATAGATCTCAAACTTCAGATGGATGCCCTAATGGTTTGTTCTCTATGACTCCAGTATGTTGTCAAGTCCCCTTTCTGTCAGTTTTTAATTAGACCAAGAATCAGAGAGAGACAGGGACAGAGACTGAAATGTCCTGGTCCCCTGGTTGCATATTCAGTGGCTTGTAACAAAATCTTGGACAAAAGACAAAGATATATAATTCTTTTATGCACATCTCCTACTCACTTATTAAATGGTGCACCAAAGTCTCAAGAAAATCTTCAAATACAATAATGACTAAGTTACAAGTGGGAAACAAATAAGCAACCTCGAATACAAGAATAACCCTTCTATGAATAATTGAAAAATATTTGCAGAAATCCCAAGCCATTAGGGAGAAACAATGTAAGATGAAGAAATGGCACCTCTCGAGCAAGGAATTTAATATAGGAGACAGAACGAAATATTAATTACAATTTTTCTCACCGCAATGTGAGTAAATAATATTACATTCAGATGTGAGTCTATTATAATCTTGATAATGAGTCATTAATCAAGGAAATATAAAAGAAATCTGTAGATGGTTTTAAAACCTTCATGCCCAAAGCTGAACATAGGAACTGAGATAAAAAAAAAACAATTCTCACAGAATAAAGCACTACAGAACAAAGAGTAGAAGGTATAAAGAGGTAACACTTATGAAGGTCACATCCAAAAGTTCCTAAAGACACTGTCAGAAACATTCAAAAGCAGAAAATAGGTGGATGAAATACAAAAGAGTAGTTTTATTTCCTTAAGGGGAAAACACATAAATTCTCAAAATAATTATCCTTTGTTAGAACTTATACACTCTAGCACAGGACAGAAATTCTCTCTCTCTCTCTCTCTCTCTCTCTCTCTCTCTCTCTCTCTCTCTCTCATACACACACACACACACACACATACACAGACACACACGCACACACACACACAAACACAAACCACATCACATCACACAGGTCTCTGAGGAAAAATTTGCTTCAATTCAAAATTTTATATTCAGACTAAGTGATCATCAAGGAATAAAACTAAGTAGGACATTTTTAGATATTCAAATGTCTACCACTCATGTATTCCCTTTAAGAAACCTCAGAAGGACCTAATCAGACAAATGCAAAAATAAATAAATCCAAGGGAAAACAGAAGATACACAGACACTAAACAATGTTAGCAAAATTTAAGTACTTGCTTTCTTCCTTCCTCCATTCCTCCCCTCTCATCTGTCTGCCTGTCTTTTTGTAGGTGAGGGCTCCAAGGCCTGAAAATCAGGGTCAACTTTATATATGTTAGCCAAAACCTTTTCCAACACTGAGCTAATTCCTCAACTCTCATTGCTGGTATGTTTGCTTTTTGTTTTATTGTTTTTGTGTTGTTTTGTTTTATTCTGTTGGGTTTTTTAAAATTTTTTAAGACAGTGTTTTTCAATGTAGCCCTGGATGTACTGAAACTCATTTTGCAGACCAGGCTAGCCTTGAACTTAGAAATCCATCTGTCTCTGCCTCCCAAGTGCTGGGATTAAAGGTGTGTGCCACTACCATATGTTCATACAAGCTTCTGAGTACATTATAATAATAACAAGACTAGATCCAAATATGCAAAGCTCTTTTATCATATCTGCAAAAGGAATCCTCAAAATCATGTAAAACTCATATCAGTGATGTGCAGTGACATATCAGTGCACATTCATGATTCCAGCCATGGGAAGCATACAGGAGAACCCTAGGAAAATAAAGGTTTCATGAGAGGTCATGCCCCCAGAAATGAGGTGTAAACTGATAGCATGGCTCAACAACAGTAGAAAAATATATTGGGAACAGATGGAGAGAGAACTTAGTTGGTAAAATGCTTGACACAGCAGCGTGAGGACCCAGGTTCAATTCCCAGAAACTACATGCAGCCTTACATTCATGTAATTCCAATAATAGGGAAGCAGAGAAAGCAAGATACCTAGGGTTTGCTGGGCAGCTAATCTAACCAGATTCAATGAACAACTCTGTCCCCAAAAATAAGCTGGAAAATGACTAATAAAGAGTCCTGAGATGTCCTCTGGTTTTCACTTGAAAACACATACATGGACATGTACAGGTACAAATACACACACAATAATATATGCATGCATACATACACACACCAAAAATTATGTGATATTTCTTAAATATCATACTTACTAATCTTTAACATGGAAAATAGTGACTTTGGTTTTTTTAATTTTTTATCATATTGTATATAAATACTAAAGTTACTCATCATACAATATGCTACTAGAGAAATCTCAACAAATTCCATATAGTTCCAATTATACATTCTTTGTTCACTGATTGCAATGCAATGCAAAAAAAGAGTCTGCTTGGTTCCAAAAATGTTTAACTTAAAAAAATCAATAAAGTATACCTAAATAATTTGGTAATGATAAAGACATAAAAATTAAAATATCAAAGATAATAGAACTGAGTAAACCATGTGAAGTCTAAATAATGTATTCAAAAATGCATTGTATCATCTTAAATATTTTTATTAATAAAGAAATGATTGGAATTATGCCTGTAGGCTAAAAACCAAATCTAGAAAGAGAACAATTATTCCAAAAGCAGTAAATAAACAAGAAAAAAACAAATAATTTTAAAACGCTGGCACAGAAAAGCAAATCAATAATAAAGTAAATGTAAATCAAGAGTGGGGCACATATATGCAATTCAAGGATTCAGGAAGCACAGGACAGAAGGCCAGCATTTTCAAGGCCACTGTGATCCACATAGCAGATTTGAGAGTAGCCTGGACTACATTAAACCCTGTATCAAGCTTAAATCACACATTATACCCCACACACTAATAGTGAGAGACTTCAGTCTGCCAGACAGAAACCTAACAGATGTTATGATTCAAATGGCCTTAACCAGACTTCAGTAGAATATTCCATACAATGTCCACTCTCTCCATATCTATTCAACGTAGTTCTTGAGGTCCTAGTTAAGGCAATAAGACAACAAAAGGAGATCAAAAGGATGCAAATTAGAAAAGAAGAAGTCAAACTCTCACTATTTGTTGATAAAATGATAGTTTACATAAGTGTTCCCAAAAATTCTACTAAGGAACTTCTACAACTCATAAATACCTTCAGTAATGTATTAGGATACAAGATTAACTCAAAATATTCAGTAGCCTTCCTTTACATAGATAATAAATGGGTTGAGAAAGAAATCAGAGAAATATCACCCTTCACAATAGCCACAAATGGCATAAAATATCTTGGAGCAACTCTAACCAAGCAAGTGGATGATCTGTTTGACAAGAACTTTAAATCTCTGAGGAAAAAAATTGAAGAAGACATCAGAAAATGGAAAGACCTCCCATGCTCTTGGGTGGGAAGATTACCATTTATTAAAATGGTAATCTTACCAAAAGGAATCTACAGATTCAACACATTGCCCTTCAAAAACCCCAGCAAAATTCTTCACAGACCTTGAAAGAACAATATTCAATTTCATATGGAAAATCAAGAAACCCAGGATAGCCAAAAAATCCTGTACAATAAAACAACTTCTGGAGGCATCACGATCCCTGACTTCAAACACTTCTACCAAGCTACAGTACTAAAAACAACCTTCTATTAGCATAAAATCATACTGAAGGACCAATGGAACCAAATTGAAGACCCAGATATCGGTCCACACACCTATGAACACCAAATTTTTGACAAAGAATCAAAAAATATAAAATGGAAAAAGATAGCATATTCAATAAGTGGTGCTGGCATAACTGGATATCAACATGTAGAGGAATAAAAATAGATCCATATCTATCCCCATGCACAAAACTCAAGTCCAAGTGAACCAATACCACTGAACCTCATAGAAGAGAAAGTGGGAAGTACACTTGAATACACTGGCACAAATTTGTGGGCAAATGCACAGGATATCACTAGATAAATATAACCCCAGCAGCACAGATATTAAGAGAAACAATTAATAAATGAGACCTCCTGAAACTGAGAGGATTCTGTAAAGCAAAGGACACAGTCAACAAGACAAAAATGGCAGCCCACAGAATGGGAGAAGATCTTCACCAACCCCGCATCAGACAGAGGGCTGATCTCCAAAATATACAAAGAACTCAAGAAATTGGTCATCAAAAGAACAAATAATCCACTAAAAAGGGGCACAAACCTAAACAGAGAATTCTCAACAGATGAATCTAAAATAACTGAAAGACACTTAAGGAAATACTCAACATCCTTAGTCATCAGAGAAATGCAAATCAAAACAACTCTGAGATTCCACCTTAGAGTAAGATGTAAGAAGTAACCTGTAAGAATGGCCAGTATCCAAAACACTGATGACAACTCATGCTGGAGAGGTTGTGGAGTAAAGGGAATACTCCTGCATTGCTTGTGGGACTGCAAACTGATATAGCTGCTTTGGAAATCAGTATGGCGATTTCACAGGAAATTAGGAAGCAACCTGCCTCAAGACCCAGAAATATCACTCTTGGGTATATACCCAAAGGATGCTCAGTTTTACCACAAGGACATGTGTTCACCTATGTTCACAACAGCACTATTTGTCATAGCCAGAACCTGGAAACAACCTGAAAGCCCCTCGACCGAAGAATTGATAAAGAAGACGTGGCACATTTACACAATGTAGTGCTACACAGCGGAAAAAAATAACAGCTTCTTGAAATGTGTGGGCAAATGGATGGATCTAGAAAACATATTGAGTGAGGTAACCCAGACCCAGAAAGAATTATAATATATGCTCACTCATAAGTGGCTGTTAGACAGAAAACAAAGAAAACCCAGCCTACATTTCAAAATCCTAGAGAACCTAAACAACAAAGAAGACAGTAAGAAAGATATACATGGATCTAATCTACATGGGAAGTAGAAAAAGACAAGATCTCCTGAGTAAATTAGGAGCCTTGGGACAATGGGAGAGGGTAGAAGTGGAGGGGAGAAAAAAGGAGGGGAGAAGTGGAAAAATATACAGCTCAATAAAAACAAGAAAAAAATTAAAAAATAAACTGTAAGAGCTAAAATTCTAATTGGTATTAAGTAAATTTAAAATGAGAATACAATTATGAATGTTAGTTAAGGATGTAAGATTAGATACTTTAAAAATGGCATGTCTGGATTTCAATAATTCAATATTCCTGCTGTTAAAACCTCTGATATAATTCATGTAGGACTCTCGCTACCTCTTCTCCTGTAGATTGCCTTCCCACTGGAAATAAAACTATCTAATGTCCTTACTCCATGTAGGTTTCTCTTCCAGAGTATCAGCAACAGTGGGAAAGTGAAGAACAGCAGATACTTCCCTGGTCCCTTCCCATATCCAGGGACGAATAAACAATTCAAAAAACTTTCAGATCTGCTGGCAATCATCTCCTTTGTCCTACATAGCAATGTTATTTTTATTTGGTAGGTCTCTACATTGCAATAATATGACCCCTGAGCATATTTATCATAACAGCTAAATATGGACACAGAGCAACGAGCTTGGATGTATGACATTAGAGCAAAGGTTATATTGCCATTTGCATTTTCTTATGCCTTATACTGTTTGCTCATGATTAATAATAATAGCTACTTAGAAGTTTTCATGGACCTAAGAAGAGTATTTGTTTATTGGAAATGTAGCCTGAAACTAATACATCTAAAAATTGACTGAGAAATGGCTCTACCTTTGCTTATTAGCAACTATAATGAATTTTATTTTTTTTTCAGTCTGAGGTTTCCTCAAGAACTCCTTTGGTAATGGTATAAAACATTCTAGGTTGTAACTGTATGCTTTTCTTAACGCTTCACAGGAAAACAGTACTGGAATCCATGGCCCTGGCAGGTCTAATGGTAAGTGTTACCTCACCTCTCCTTCCCGACAATGTTTTCTATGCTTTCAGAAGGAATGTAAATGGATGATAAAACTTTATCTTGTTCATCCTTGATGCAGTTACTCTGTATAAAGAGTCTTCTTAACAGGGATTATTTTTATAGTCTAATTTATTATGAAGCTATTGAGACTAGGTTTGGAAACCAGATGGAGTAATCAAACCTGATTCTAAACTTTGTCTTTATATACTAATTTATTGAAAAAGGTTTTACCAAAAAATGTATATTATTTATATTTTAGTACCAATTTAATAAAAAAATAAATTAGAATATAAAATTTTAAGTAAAACTTCTTTATGTATTTAAGAATGTTGATCACAATTCAGAAAATGTAAAGAACAGTAATTAAAACTCAAATAGAATTTTTAGCTGCAAGTGGACCTACAGAAGTAATTTTTAAATCTTTTTCCCTTTCAAAATGAGGAAGCTAAGAGAAAATTTATTGACTCATGTCATGCTATATATCTCTAGTAAAGGAAATAAAAGAAAATCAACTCTCTTGGGCTTTATGTAGGGCTTTTACCATTGTTCTATTGACTAGCTGGCATTCTGTCCTTGCTTTTATTCCACCATCCACACTGTATAATGAGATTTTAAAGGAAGAAGTGAGTGTCCTATTTTATTACAATTCCCCACACAGCTGTAGCATGAACACTAGGAACTCAATGAGTGTCAACTTACTGAATACTTGTTCACCTGCAGAAAACACAGTCCTCTTGAAAGTTAGTGTCAAGATATTTGTACCACTAGGGTAATGGTTAAGTCTTAGCTTGAAGAAACCCAATATAGGAAAATTTTAAAGTAGTATCCTACATCTTAAAGGAAATTGGAAAACATCAAAGACATTCCATAAATAGCTAAAAGAGAAAGAAAGGGAAGGACAATATTATTCATGTCAAAAATGGTCTTGCTGAAATGGCTCCCTGTAGGCATTTCAGATTTTATATTTCCTAATTCAGAAGTTTCTATATAAACTGAATGGGCAGTGATTTTTGTTTCCCCCAGAACATCTAAGCATGACTCATGCTCATCTCAAACTCTTACCTGTACACAGGCACTGTGCAGACTAAGGTGTATGCTAATTTCCACAGGCTTATATAATCAGAGAACTAAACACGACCAGCAATACGGTTCAGTATCAGCTAAATACAGAAAAGTCCTTGAAGTTATTTTAGACAGTAAAAAGATCTTCCACTTTGCTCTCACCATATTATGTAAAAGAATAGACATTTGCCAAAATATTTTTCTATATCAGCATCAAATCTGAGAGTTGGTACTTAGCACTTTTTGTCCACTTCAGAATCCAATTTTTCTTCTCTTTTCAGTGTCAATCTTTTGATCACTTTTATTTTTAATTTTAACTGTGTCATTTTTATCTATTACTGTTTTTATTTATCTCCAACACTAAAAAGCATCACTAGGAATTTTTTTTTCTGGTCCCCTTGCATCTACTTCTCCCTGAATTCCTCTTCCTAACCAGGACCTGGTTCTGGAATCCAGAGATCCCCTTTTAGGGAAAAAAAAATGTTCACTGAGTGAACTCCAGGAGCTTCATCAACTGATGGTATCTATCCCTCTTTAACTCTTTGCTCCAGCAGCATTTAGCTCCTTCAATCCTGCCTGGTTCATTTTTTACCGCCAATGAATGCTCATATCTAAAACACTTATGTACACGTGATTCCCAGGAGTTCCTCAACTCTAGTTTTTTTTTAATATTTTTTCTTTAAATCCCCATATTTCAGGTCATTGCTCCCACTGCCGCCTGTAAGCACTCACACTTCCTCACCAGGGCAAAGGCATGACTGTGACCAAACGCTCCACATAAGCAGTTGCAGGGACTCATAGCCTGGTCTAGCCACCTTGGCAGGTGCTCTTCTTAGGTTACAGTTCATGGATCCTGGGGCACAATGTGCTTCAGTTTGATTGCGCCAATAAATTTGTCAAACCTCAGTTTTTCTGTATCCCTCCAACCTGGCCTGATTTCATTCCTTGAGGAATTATCAGGTGACCTTGGCTGCAGTGAGAACTTACAACCCTTCATCCAATCAAGCTGATAATCAGAATCAAGATGGAGGCCAAGATATGTGAACCAGAAAGTGCAATTGACCTACAGACACAGGTGGGAGTCTCTAAAGTGGGGTAGATAAGGAAAAAGCTTCAATTCGATCCATATCCAGGCACTAACAAGAACTCCACTTTGTCTTTTATATTATTCACTAAATAATTATATATTCTTCCTCTGTTATAATATAATAAGATTAATTATTAAACCAGAACACATTAGAAATTTAACAGTTGCAGTAAATTGATTTTTTATTACATAAGAAATTAAAATATTTTCTTACTTTCTGTAAACGGAGCACAGTTTATCTGAGGTAAACAGTCTTTTAGTTCCACTTCTATCTAGCTGAGATCCAAAGACAATTACAGTATTGTTAATGATCTCTCAAAATATTATTACATCATAAAGATATTTTAAGGATAACCAAATTATAAAAGTTGCTGTTAGTTTTCCTAACTATAGAATCAATGTTCTATATGTTCATTATAGAAACAAAAATTTAGAAACAACAGAAAGAAATATGCATTAACAAAAGATTATCAGAAATTTCTAAATTCCAAAAGGCAGAGAAAGATCACTACTGTAGGGTCAACGTTCCTTCTGAAATATATGTCTTTTTACATTTTCAATAACAAGAACCCAAGTCCCAGCAAATATACTTTATCATTTCTGAAATCCTCTGCTTCTTACCCATATGAAGTTTATAAGAAACACTATATTTACTTCACAGTATTATTGCATTAATTTATATTTTCAAATGCTGTGCCTCCATTTTTATCTAAGTCAAAGAGATTGAGGATTAATTAGACATGTACTTAGAAGTGTAATTTAACTGATTATTAATAAAACTTCTAATAGTTCCGAAGAGCAGAGCTCTTGGAGGGAGGAAGCTTGCTCACGATTATTTTATAGACTACCTCCTTCGCTTGTTTCTAGAGATGATTCCTGACATATCAGGAACATAAAATATTTAACCAAACCTCTCCTTCATTCAGATCTTTCTGTTTTAGAGAGCTCTCTATTCTAAATCTTGCTATCCAAAGGCTAGAACCCATGACATTTTACCTTCCTAGTCCAGTACTTCTTAACAACATGCTTTATTTTTCATCAAGTTACTTGTATACCAGTTCATTAGGCACTACAAATGAGACAATAACCACTGTAACTAAGGAAGTAGTATATTACTTGGTTTATTGTCTATAATGAAAAATAAAAACCCTTCAAAAAATCTCATTAGCAATAGTCTAATGTTTAATGATGTATGTATGATAGTTTGATGAATTTATAGGTATGAATTGACTGAAGAATTTTGGTTCAAATGTAATCTTTTTAAAATAAAAAGAGTAGTCATTTTTGGTGTGTGTGTGTGTGTGTGTGTGTGTGTGTGTGTGTAGGCAAAAAAAATGAGAATTTTTTTGTTATCAGTTCTGTGCACACCTTTTTTCTCATCAGCATAGTACTCATATTTGTTTACCGTGATAACATATTGATTCTTCAAGTGGATCATGACTTTCAGTTTTTCCATTTGTTTTTGAGACAAGGTCTTGCCTTATGGGTGATCTGACATTGTGTAGCCTAAATCGGTCTTCTGGATGCTAGGATTCCAGATGTGTGCCTCTGTGCCTGGTCTGCGACTCTTTTATCTAATGGAGCCTAAATGCCGCTCTATCTCTTAACTAGCATGACTTTGATGTGCAAATATAGCTGTTGTGTAAATCTCTGACTTTGCTCTGCTTTCTCTTTGAAAGCCTCTGCTTCTCATTTTTTTTAACGTTTTCATTGTACATCTTAACATTTCATTGCAAGTAGCTTCACTTCCTTTGTGATATGAACATTAAATAAGCAATGTTTCCTTCATACGCCTCAATATTTTATTAAAGGGAAATTTGTTGCTATTTTTATCTAAATCTCTTCGCCATGTACATGTGTGAATTTTAGTGTTCAATGAATTTCTATAAGAACAAAGAGGCACTGAAACTATTTTAATGGAGGCTTCTTTATCTGGAATTTTTATTGACTTAAATAATAAAAGAAGCTTTAAAATCTCTTAATTTTTTTTCTGCTTCAAAGATTCACGAGGATTTTTTCAAGCAAATGTAAGAAAGAAGACAAAGGAAAAAGATTTATAAAGAAGTTGCAAATTAATAAACAGAGAGAATCTTTACTAATCCAGTATAGAAAATTAGTTCTTAAGAAATCTCCTGGTAACCCACTTTGCAGACCTCTCTAGCCTATTCAATCAGAATGTGAGTTTGAATTGGTCCCAGAGTGTACCCTCCTGCACCAAGGTGCCAGTGTTTAGTCTGTAATTAAGCACTTAAAATGCTTGAAAATATACTTATTCTGGCATCAGCACATTGCATAAAAACTTCTTCTCTTCCCCTCTAAATAATATGGCATGTCAGCATGAGTCATGGAATTCCAGGGTGCTTTATGCATCAGCATTATCTTCCCTCTGTTCTGCTTAGGAGACAAAGTTCAGATTATGTAAATTAAACTATTTTATTTTCTTTGATTTCCTGACTTGGTTCTATATGCTTAAGAATATAGGTATTTCTGGAAATGTAAAATTAGGGACATACTTTGGGTCTATGGACATTGTAGACACTTATAAAAGACAGAGGTAATATTGTATTTCTTTAGGAATGTATAATATTTAAAGCCAAATTAATGTATATCAAATAATATTGCAAAAAGAGCAGCATCTCCTGAAGTGATGTATCTCGGGTGCCTTATTTTCTAGTTGAGAATGGGTGGTTGAGAAGCTGTTTTTCCACAAAGTCCATAGTAGCTTTTCATCACTGGGGCAAAGTCTGAGACAAACAAGTTTAAAGGAGGGAAGGCTTACTGTTTCATCCTTTTGAAGGTTTCAGTCCATGATCAGCTGGCTCCACCATTTTAAGAACAACACTAAACAAAATCATCATGGCTGGACCAATGTTGGAACAGTGAAGATGCCCATTTTATACTGGCCTTGGGCAGAGAGATAAAAGGAGAATGGATAATAAACCACAGCAACACACCTCGAGACCCACTTCTTCCAAATAGGACTCTGTTACTCAAATTCCCACCACCTTCCAAAGCAATAACCCTAATTGGGGACCAACAGTTTAACACCTGAGCCTTTATCAGCCATTAACTATTCAGAACACAAGAATTAAAAAGTATTAACAGAAGGATGGAGCTCAAACTTTCTGATGCTCATATCACTACCATACTGAGGAAAAGGAAATGCTTTTAGTCACTTTAAATATACATTTAATAACAGTATATTTGTTGTATCATCATGTAACATTTGGATAATATGCTTTGTATTTTACATTGTTTTCCATCTAAAATTCAGCTAAATTATACTGCTAAACATTATTGAAATGTTTTATGAGTCTTGAACAACTTGCACAAAATTGTGGATAAGAAATGATAGGAAGCAATTAAAGAAAACAAAAGGACATAACCAACTCAGGATAATCTTTTTCTCAGGTACTCAAGGATTTATTTTTCTTAAAAGCGTTTGCTCTTCAAAGTTTGACTTGGTGTGATTATGAATCAGACAAAAGTTAGATGCTAGTATTAACTTATTAGAAAACCATTCTGTATTAATAGTAAAAAAGCCAAGCAAAGATAATTAACAACAAAAAAACCATAAATTTCTTGACATCATGAGTACAATGACTCATTGAAGGTTAGAAGTAATCTTAGTAATGGATGGGAACAGAAAATGAAGCATTATCACCAGGATCTTCTTGCTGTTAGAACTCTGTAGCTTGGTTAAAATCACAGTTCCACCTACATGGTGGAAAGATGGGTGTTTTTATACTTTTCTTTTTTATTTATTTATTATTTTATGTGCACTGGTGTTTGTTTTGTTGTTTTTGCTGGGTTTTCTTGGGTGAGGACTGTGTGTCTGTTTTTTGCCTGCAGGTCTGTGAGGGTGTCAGATTCTGGAAAACAAACCTAGGTCCTCTGGAAGAACAGTCAGTGTTCTCAACCACTGAACCATCTCTCTAGCCCCTTCTTTATGCTTTTCAACTCATATAGAATCCCAAAGGAAATTTCCATGGTGTGTAAGGGAACATGAAGTCTTCCAATTGCTCCAACAAAAATCCCAGAATTACCCAAGCATGGCAACATATGCCTGCATTCCCAGCCCCCAGGTGGCTAAACCAGAAAGGCCTGACTTTGTGATCAGCCTGAACAACATAGCTAAACTGTCTCCAGAGAGTACCTCCACTGCAGGAACAAATTCCTACAACATAGCATCGGGGCTCTGATGAGGTCATTGTTCAACTTTAATCACTGACATTTGCTCATGGCATTGTTTAATGTTGGATTTCATAGCTGCCCATAGAATGGGACTTAAATCCACTTCTCTCTAAATGCATTAGTGTGCACTGCAAAAGCATGATTGTCTTTGTTCACAAGTGAACAGAAATGTTGGGATAGCCAAAAACAACAAGTGTCTTCTGCAGTCTACTTATTAGACAAGGGAAGACATTTGGTGATTTTGCCGTTTTCTTATCTCCCTACTCCCCACCTTGAATAATTGCTTGGATTGTTTCCTGTTGTACAGACTGAAACACTTAAAAGTAACCAGTAGAAGGACAGGGTATCTTGCAGTTCCCATGGACAAAATCTTATCTCTAACTCCTCCAGCTTTCTTTGTTCAAAGGACAGAGATATTTTTTTCACAGATTAGCCCTCAAGGAGGGAGACTGATTTCTCCCTACTTCACCATTTTATTTCTCTTAAAGCACACTTAAGAGAGTCAAGTATATATTTGATGTTGGAATGGATGAAATGGTAAACAAGACAGCAATCTTGATAATAGGATTAGTACCAAACAGATTGGGCACAGGTTTTAAAGACAGAATATTCACTGTCATTTAGTCCCATCCGGTCCCGGCAAAATAAATACAGACTTTCATTCTTTGCTTTTTCCTTTTAATGTCTAAGTGCTTCCACTTCATAGTTGAATACACTACTGTCTGTCCAAACTTGGGTTTGGCTATCAGAATAATGTAAGGCACATTTATTTACAGATGTAAAATTAGCTTATGTGGTTTGGCTCTTGCCTTTACAATTCTGTACCTGTCATCAGTGGATCTCACCTATTTCCTTGGGGCAGTTATGAGTCTGACTTATAGACTGAAGAATGTCACCTCAGCTAATATCCAGACCTGTGAGCAAGACAGCATCTCATATTTTAAATCACTGGAACTGCTGGGACTGTTTATAAGGCTGGCTTACCACACAAAACAAATTCCACATTGCACAAACCCTCTAATGCTACAACCTGCCAACTTCTGCCCAAGATAATGCAAATATTGTTTTAGAACATCATAGCCATAGCCATAACTTTCCATTGCCACATCTGATGATCTCTTTTCAGATTAGTAAGATATTTCAGAAAAATTCTGGAAGCTAAAAGAGGATCAGATTACATAAGAACTGGATTTGCCTCTCTCCAACAACTTGTAGTTGATTAATCAATAGGAGATTTTTTTTAAAGTAATTTTATTAAATTATAAAAGTTTCCATTTACGCTCCTCTTCCCAACACGGAGTCTTTAGGAGATTTTTTTAATGTGCTTTTTTTTCTCTTCTTTCTTCTTTCTCACATTACACAACTGACCTCACATTTCTTGTCTTTAATGCCCTTCACTTTGACGTTTCTATCCCTGTAGCCTGCTTATTTTGCCGTTAACAATACACAAAGACCTAATTTTACAAAAAGAGTCTCAGTTCTTATGAGTACTCTATGCTCTTCTGGACAACCTGAGTTTAACTCCAAACACCTAGGTCGGGTGGCTTACAATCATCTCTAAATCCCCCTCAAGAGCATCTAGAGGCTTCTGGCCTCTGTAGTGCACATAATCATATGCAGGTACACAACTATGAGTTATTAAAAATAATAAAAATAAATCTTTTAAAAGAAAAATAAGTGGTTTGGAAAAAGTGTTATCTCAAGAACTGGGTAAAATAGAATAAAACAGAGTTCTCCCTTGTTATCAGGGAGAGAAATAGCGTCATTCACGTATCGACTTCTCATTGGAAGGTATGATCAATTATGGGCACAAAACTGGGCATTTCTGTATTCATTTCAGTCACTAAGTATCATCTTAATAAGAAAATATTCAACTCTTTTGTCTATATGTTTTTATACAAATTTTATAATTATAGGAGTGAAAGTGGTTTTATAACCAAGAAATCAAGTACTACAAAGTTTTAATAAAAATGTTAATAAGCAAGTCTTCTCTAGCAATCCAACTTTTTTAAACATATGTTTCAACGTTAGGTTCAATCTTTGAAATGTTCATGTTTAAACAACATAATTGTTTAAACAAAATTATAAAATTTCTTCCGGTTTTATGTAAGATTCCATTTTCCTTCTCTATATACCACATAAATAAATATGAAGTAGATCGACACCCAAACTAATTGAAGACGTAAATTACTATATATTTATCAAAATTCTTCAACCAAATTTTTAAATACTCAAATAATTTTTAGTTTGTAATGATCAGTGTGGCTAAGCTATGCAGTAGATGATCATTAATAGGTAATCTCACACAAAGAGAAAGATGCCATTTGTCATATGTGGAGAGTACTCTACATTATAATAGATGTGTATGTGTGTGCATGTGTGTGTGTATCTGTGTATCTCTCTGTGTGTGTCTACGTAACTTTGATCTTTGGTCTTTTGATATTTTTATTTATTGTGTGTGAACTTTTAGACTATCCCAACCAACCATGGGGATAAAGCAAACACATTCTGTCCATAGGCCAGGAATAATGAACAGGATATGTAATCACTTGATGGTATGAATTCAGGGAATTCGGAAAGACTTCATAATCACATCAAATCCCTCTTAAATTACTTTTTGATACCTGACATTTCTTTGTCTTAAAGTAATTGCAAACATCACAGAGGGAGCTAGGACATATCTCATTAGACTTTTACATATTATTTTTAGTCCTCTTGCAAAATCCTGCATGAGAGTAAGTTTTTATGTAGAAAAAGCAAATGAATTAAATAGTAATATTCAAAAAGTATTAAAGCTAACCAGAATAAAAAGGCATGAAGGAAAATTGAGTAAGTCAAAGACAAACTATCTAAATTATAACTTAATAGAAGAAAAGATTCAAACAGATAACTTTGTATTGAAGATGCTTTCAAAATCAAATACAGTTCAAAATTTTGTGTCAGTCAAGGGTGTAAGGTAATTGAAATATTCAAACAGAGCTTTATCCTTTAGGCTGATATTAAATAACAGGATTTTTACTTCAAAATAAGGTACACTTTTCTTTAAAATGTACCAGAATTTCATAATTGAAAGAAACAAATTTTGTGGTATTTGCCAAGATCTCAGACTTGGAAAAGTCACCATTGAGCCTTTTAATGCTGAAATAGAGTCCTATAGATAAAAATGAAGACCTATGGTTCAGATAAGTTTCAAGACAACCATTCTCTGTCTGGTCCATATAAAACAACTTCCAGCCACTGATGTAAAACTGTTCTTTTCATCATTAAGTATTTAACAAATATAAGAGGCTATCATTGACGACACTGAGAACATTCCCTTTTAAACATATAAAGCTTATTTACATATGAAGAGTCTAAATTGATTCTGTGTATGTAAAAGGCATAGACACTTATTCCTTCTGGTCCTTTAAGAGAAAAATAATAATCTTCTTAGGTTTTCAATATTATCTGACAGTTTTTCCTGTATCCTAGAGAGCATTGGCAGAAAGACGCCTCAAATAACATTTTTTCCTTCCATAACCAGCCAGATGCTTTATGATTGTTTTCATTATTGCACTTTCATCTCTCTACATGAAATTTATGTTTTCAGAGACATTTTTTATAATCTCTAAAAATGACCTCTTAAGGAAATAGAACACCATTGTGGCAAATGATACTTTAAGATGTGTTATTAAAGGGAAAACCTAACATTGAGTATATTCTGAGATTTCAGACTTGACTGACAAATCACTCTCTTAAAATAACCCTCAAAATAATACTAAAAAAAATCAAGATTCATTGATCCTTGAACTAACACAAGGTAGGAGGAAGTAATGAATAAGCAGAATTTGGCATATGTAAAATATTTTTATAGAAAATATTATATATTGAGAATTGGAATCAATCAGGTTCTGTGGCTGGTAAGTGAAATATTGGTTCTTGACAATGAGGTGAGACTATTGACAGCAAGAGTTGAAATTGTACCTCATGTTTTGATCCAATAATCCAATCTTCAACTATTAATTAGAGAACTGAGACCATTAACATTTAGGTTATAATTGAGAGATATGTGCTGATTCTATATTTTGATGATTTTTTTTCCTGTCCTTCTCCATATTGCTTATTTTTTCTTTCTTTTTCTTCTTCCCTTTATTTATCTTAGGGACTCACTGGTTAAATAATACATTTTTTTATTTCTTTTTAGTTGTCATTTATTAATCTGGTCCTGAGCTGCATTTTTCTCTGTTCTTTTGTGATGGCTGTCTTTTACTTCTTCTATGTGCAGACTTCCTTTATTGATCTTACATAACGCTGGCTTCATTAGTTATAAACTATTTGTGCTTGTACTGCAAGGCCAACCTTATTTCTATATCAAATTATAAAACACTGCTTTGCTAAATATAATAATGTTAGTTGGCAGTTATTTACCTTTACAGACTGAAATGTATCATTTGATGCCTCCTTTTCTTAGCTTCTGGGTTTCCTGCTGAGCGGGCGGATGCCATTCTGAAGACTTTGCCTCTGAGTGTTAGCTTTTATCTCTAGAACCTTTCATTGTTGTCTCTTTGCTCTGTGATTTTAAGCATTTTAATGATGTATCTTGGTCATGCCTGCTTGATATGGATAGGCCTGTCTTCCCCTAAACTTCAGAAATAGTCTGCTGTATTTCAAAGGGTAATTTCCCCAAGTCTTTAACTTGTTTTTCTTTATCTATTTTTTGTTTTTGCTGAAAAATAAGAAAAATAAATATTTATACAGTATATTCTAACCACAATTTCCTCATCCCCAACTTTTATATTAGCTTCTTCTATTCCCGGGCTTTTTAAATAAGCTCTCTTCATCATGCCCAGAATTCTTGAAAGTTGTGATTAAGCTTGCATCTTTTCTTAATTACTATTTGAACACAAGTTTTTCATCTTAACTGCCCATACCTCATCTTCTTTCTTCTGCTTCATCTAATTTGTTAGTGATGTTTTCTACTGTTCCTATTCTTCACTTCCAGCACTTCTGGATTATTCCTTCTCAAAATCTGTTTCATTACTGATGGTTTCCCCGTGCTACTGGAATCTCAGCCAATTGGCTTTCTCATTCATAACATTGGTTTTCTTCTCTAGATCCTGAATCAACCTCCTTATATCATTCCCCTGTTTGAAGCCTCTTGTAGACCCAAAATGACAACTCTGACCGCATTAGAGCTCAGAAATGGCTTATTTTCGTGCCAAATATGAGTGACCATGGCCTGGAAATTCAGATTCAGATTATGGCAAATTACTTATTCCAACTTGATAGCAGTTTGAGTTTTGTTTTTTATAGTAACAGCATCAAGAAAGTCATAAATCAAGATACTTTTGAATAATACATTATTGGAAACACATAGGTAGGTGAGATAAGGCAACAGGAGGCTTCAGCCAAAAGCTTCAGGCTGCACTTGATGAGTCACGAAAAGGGACATGAGATTTTCCTTCTGCAAAGAATATCAGTGAAAGATTCAGGAGCAGGAGAAACTGTTGACCCCACTGTGAGGCGTGTGGTAAGGTGAAGAAGGTCTGAGCTTTAGAAACAAGCGGATGAAAGATTATGTGGGAAGGAAGAGTGGGAGAGGGTGAGACTGAGCAGATGATATGAGGCCAGGTCATAAAGGAGTTCATCCGCATTCTAAGGAGTTCTCACTGAACCTGTCACCAGAGGCCACTGAAAGAGCTCAAACGGAAGTATAACATAATTCAGTGTTTCTGCAAGGCTGTTGGCTGCATTAAATAAATAACCGATACTTTTTTATTTATCATTATTACTGAAACCCAGAAAGCATCTTGGCAGTGAGTAGACAGGAGACTCTGAAACCTGCAATGTCACTCAATAGCAAATCAGTTGCACCTGCCTGTCGGCACCTGGCGCTTCATCAGTCTCAGAATGCAGAGAAATGCAGGGTTTTCCACATTGGCAGTTCCACTGTTACAGGCAGCATGGCAGCTTGTTAGAGTCTCTCTTCTAATGACACAGTTCCACATCTCTTCTCAACCTTGGGGCTTTCTGCACCGTTGAATGATTTCCAAAGCCAGTGAAAGAGTGGGGAGAGAGCTCAGTTGCTAAAGGCCTTGCCATGCAAGCATGAAGACCTCTGTTGCATCCCCACAAGGAGTGATGGCTGGTGTGTAGAATCCCAGCACTAAGGAGATGGAGAGAGTAGGATGCCTGAGACTGTCTAGCAGGTTCCAAATACTTACTCTGTGAGCACTGAGCCAATGGAAAACCCTAGCTCATTAAAAAATAAAGAAGATGCCTTAGTAACAAAACCTAATACTATCCTTTGGCAATCAAGTACACACACGAACACACAAACTCCTTTACACCCGCTTGCATAAATACATCACACATATATAACACACACATATGCACACACATACATATCTGTAAGATATACAAATACCTGTGCTTCTAAGGATTAAAAGTAAGGAAATTCGCTGTATTCTAATTACTACTGGTATTGTTTCAATGTACTTGTTAATCCATTACCAATATCAGTAATAACGTCATTTCATAGTCGTATTTTCTTTTAAAAGAAACTCTACTCTCTCAGACAGGAAGAAACTATTGGTAACTGTACATGTTTGGTTTTGAAGATTTCTCCAATGTCTGGTTCAAGAGAGGACAGATGAATTCTCCAAGCTACACTGCATTTAGTTAGTTGCAATATGTTGTTGGAATGTATGATGAGAATATTCTGTCACCAAGATGAGAGAAAAATGGCTAACCCTTTTCAGGCATTTATGTTGATCTGTTGAGGGCATGGATTGAATGCAGCGGAGGAGGAAGGATAAATCTCCTCTCTGCCTGAGGTTTCTCTCACACACCCCAGTTCTCAGCCCTCAGACCTGGATGACGAGGAGGACACTGACCCTCTGCTGCTTTCTCTGTCTTTAGAGCTGCACGCCCGGGCTCCTGGCTCTTTCAGCACCAATACTCTCTCCCAGTTTTTCTATAAACCACACTGCATCCTCAGATTTTATTTGAACATTAAACATGATATTCCACTTGGGGCCCTTGGAAAAATAAGGGCATGATGAAGGCTGTCTGAGGCCTGCAGCCTTACTGGCTGTGGCCTCTTTTTTCTCAGTCATCTGACAAGCACAACTCCAAGCCAGAGTGCCGAAGAAACAAGAGCTCCCCTGAGCTTGAGTTTAATGAACTTGAGGGAATGTTTGTGTGTATAAATAAGAGGGGGAAAGTATTATGAATGTGTTTACCAGATGTTGAAAAGATTTTTAAAAAACACTGCAGGGAACATAAAGTAAATAAAATAGCTAATATAGAATAGGCTCACTGAGGCATTCTGTTATGCTTAGCCTGCTCAGAAAATGAAAGGTTTATAGAGGCTAAAAGGAGCAAAAGACAGAAAAATTAATTGCTTACTATACCCACTGGCAGTCAAACAAAACACAGTCATATTCATTTAGATATGGTTTTACGACTTAAAAATGCTGTGTTTATTTATACATTCTTCAAACAGATAAGTTCAGTATCCAGCTAAATATCAGTCATTAAGCTTAAAGGATAAAATGAGACAGAAGCTGTGCCCACTTTCCAGTTCTGGATAACAGGACCCCAGAAAGTTAGTGGATTAAAGGACCCACATTCACCGGCTCAGTTTGTGAGGGTCATGAGGCCAGGCTTGGCTCATATGAGTCATCAGCTTAATGTTCACAAGGCTGCAAGGAAGACATTCACTGGGCCTGGAACCTCATCAGAAGGAATAACTAGGCAATAACTTGCTTGCAAGCCCTGAGCTCCCTGGCAGAATTCATTCCCTTAAAACTGTAGTATTCATGAAACATGATCTTTATAACTATAATAGAGAGAAACCCTAATGATATAGCCACCTCCCCCGACCAATGTAATCACCAAACATCAAATAGTGCCAGCCGCTGGCTAGAATCCTAGAGCTCTTTCCATTCAAAGAATAGTGGTACACAATGACAGGAATATTGAGATCCAAATTGCTTAGCAGTCACGTGAAAGACTTATAACTCCAAAACACAAAATTCTAGTGTTTTAGATTCACATGGATATGATTTACTATGGTCAAACAGAAATATTTAATATTTAAAATACTTGACTCTCTTACTGAAAATGGTCTAAGGCAAATGTACAATGCACACAATACAGTCACAGATCAAACACCACCATTAGACATTATGAAGTAAGCATGGAGGTAGGGACATCAGACTTTAATTTTACTACAACTACTTACTACGTTCATCCTCAGAAATGTTTGTGAATTCCTGAGGGATTCACCTGACAACATTCTCATGCCACTTAGAGAAGAAAGCTGTAAAACAGACTGACTAAGATTTTTCTGACTAAGCACAAACGCCACTAATAAAAACCACAGTGTTCAAAGTCCATCCTGTGTATAATTCATTATATAATTCCTTACCGAGGTTTAGCCATGTTCTTATTTTGAGTACTGTATGTGGGGGAAATAAGCAACCTGATCTAGCACATACAGAAAGAAGCAATTTAAAATGTGTAAATACAAGCAGGCATATTCATAGGGAAAATTAGGGCAATTTCACAGACATATAACATGATATAAACTGTCTCTTCTGTGTGTCTTGTTCTTCTCTAGTACATTGGGAGTGTATTTGCCGTTCCCCCCAAGTGACCCCATCTACAATTCCTGTGATGTCACTGAACATCCAGATGTGCAGATGATTTTCTCTGACACGGGTCAGAAATTCTGTATTTTGTGGAGGTACATATGGTTGTATGCATGGAAATTTTAAGAAGCACTATGTTGCTCTTATATGAAATGAATCAAAATAATTGCTTGCCTGCAAGACCTGCATGGCAGCAGCACAAATGCTTACCTCTCTTTCATTCCCTCGTGCCTCTGCTCCTGATTTCAGTGGCATAAAGATAAACTATTAATCCATAGACACACATTGGCAAGTACTTAGAATACAACTTCAACAGTGATCAGGCATTTGGAGTTTCAAAACAGCTTAAAACCGGACCCCTCAGAGAGCAATTGGTTCTCTCATGCTTCATCGGGAGTCATTTGACCAAATGGAGACCTATGAATAATGAACATTTCTGAGGCCATATGAGGTAGAGCTGGAGACTGAGGCCAGGGACCAAAACAGACTTGTATTTGTAGTAGTAATGAAGAATGATGCAGAACGGATCCAGTAGACGAGGTGGTTCTATCAGAAAGGAGTCTCAATCCACACACATTTTTGTTGGTAAACTCTTGAAATAGCATTTGGGCTTTAGACAAATGGGGCACCTGATCCTAACATAATGTTGTTATTTATCTGATAAGGAACCATGAGTATGCTCCTAGATTAAAGAGGAAAAATGACTCAAAAGAACAAAGATGTTTACAGAAATTGGCTCACATTCTGGATTCGCCAGGAGTTTATTACAAAAGTATTGGAGGAGAATAATATACAGATAAAGATAAGAGGGTAACCAACAACAAAGATAGAAAGTATCATTGTTATATTTCCTTAACAGGAAAGGCACTGGGTCAAACCATGTCTTCTGAAAAAGAAGAAAGTGGCGAGATCAATGTGAAATGTGGAAGCAACAACTTTAACAATTCAGTTACTCGTAAAATTCAGAAAATCCTACCTTTTAAGACAGACTGTAAGGCCCAAAGGAGAAGTGGGAAGATCAATAAAAAAAAAAAACCTCAGCGATCACAGTGAGTTTAACCAAGAGTTATCATATTAGTGAAAATGAAGACTTTAACATTGATTTAATTTTTGTTTTTAGTATTTTACATGTATTTAAGATATAAAAGTTGAGAATGTAAACAACAACTATTATGAATCTGACCTATCATTTATCTTCCCAGGCAAAAATTGGCAGTCTTTATATTACACTACTTTAATCATCTGAAGACTTGAGTAAGAAATAATAATAAGCCATTATATGCTGCTAAGATTATTATGACCTAAAGGCATCTGACCCACCATCTTTGCATAGAAATTAGGAAGATGGTAATTATTAGAGGCTTTTGGATGTTTTATTATTTACTTAGTAGTACAATATTTCATTATGAAACAAAAATATGTATAAATAAAAGCCATGTCACTCTTTGATAACTACTCATTAATTTTTCTTTCTATTTGATATTGTAGTTCCTGTTTTCTCTACCCCTTGTAAACTTCAGGGACCAAAGTTCCTGTTTATTTTTTTTAGTCTCCTTCATGATAAGCAGTGGCCTTATGTGGCAATTAATTCTTATTATACTTGATTTTGAGGGTATTCAGTTCATAGCCTACATGCTGATTTCCCAACAATTTGCATGGGATAACATGTCAGAATATATAATCTTAAAAATTATTTTGTCTTAAAAATCTTCCTTTGTGTGAGTCCTTTATAATTTTACTACAATGATACGTGGCAGGAAAAATGAGGAAACATCTTAGCATGCTTAGGTAGCAGAGAGAGTTGATGGCATCCACAGACAAGTCCAACCGTCCACAGACAAGTTCAGTCATCCACAGACAAGTCCAGTCATTCACAGACAAGTCCAGTCATCCACAGACAAGTCCAACCGTTCACAGACAAGTCCAACCGTCCACAGACAAGTCCAATCATCCACAGACAGGTCCAACCATCCACAGACAAGTCCAGTCATCCACAGACAGGTCCAACCGTCCACAGACAAGTTCAGTCATCCACAGATAACTCCAACCATCCACAGACAAATCCAACCAAATGCTGAGTCATGCTCAACAGAGAGCTGTGACTTCACAATGCAGGTCTGTGCTAGCCACTCTTGTTTTAACTTGACCCAAGCTAGAGTAATCATCTGAAAGGAGGGAGCGTCCATAAAATCCAGCTGTAAGACATTTTCTTAATTAGTGATGGATGGGGGAGGGGCCAGCCCATTGTGAGAGGTGCCATCCCATGGCTGGTGGTTCTAGGTTCCATAAGAAGCAGTCTGAGGAAGCCATAGAAAGCAAGCCAGTAAGCAGTACCTCTCCATGGTTTCTGCATCTACAGAAACCTCCTGTCTACAGATTCCTGCCCTGTTGGAATTCCTGTCCTGACTTCCTTCAGTGATGATGGAAGTGTAAGCCAAACAGACCCAATTCCTCTTCAGCTTGCTTTTGTTCATGGTGACTCACCACAGTAAAGAACCCCTAAGACAATGGTGACCCAAGATTACTGATTCCAGTTAAACACATCTTCTTTAAAGTGTTAGATATCTTTAAAAACTGTCACAAGTATTTTGGATCAATACATAAGTCACAAATGTCTTTAAACACTCAAAACTGGTTCTTTGATAGTAGGAAAAATATCACACATCTGCCACTTTTGTGCAAAAGATGGTCATCAAAACATAATCGTTTCCTTGTCTTTAGTTTTTCCCATACTCCTAAGTCTTCCTTTGACATTGAGAGAAGAGTTTAATTACTTTGTAGAGGGCAGGCTGCTGATAAGTAGAGTCTGAAGAACAGAAAATCACAAGGGTTTATGTGAAGCGGATAAAGTTAAGGTAAAATAAATTTTCAAGAGGTCACAATAAGCTTTCTTGTGTAGACATGCTTGACAACATCCTGTTGAGAGGAGAATCAGACCCTAAAGAATGTCGACCTAAATAAGATCATTCAGGGAAAATCAGCGAGCCTTACAGAGATAGAGAAAAGTCAGCTAAACCCCACAGAAGGATCTGTGCAAGCAAACGTGATTGTAAAGGGAGACATTGCTGAGAAATATGCTCTAATACTGTCGACTTGATTAAACCGTTCAGCACTTTCATTGTGCCTGGAGGCTTCGAAATAATTGTATGCCATCATGGAAGCATCACAGTGGCATTTGATATTTGAAAAGAGAAGGCAACTGGTAAGATTCATTTGAAGAGCTTTGCATTCTCTTATGAAGTGCTTCTTAATCGGGGAGCTATTTTATAAGTGGATTTCATACATGCAAATGAAGCAATCTCCCTAATGGGGTGCAATAATGACAAATGTATATGTACACACCTACATGTACCAGCTGCTCACTTAGGCTTTGCTTCTGTCAGCCTCCAGCTCACTCTGCATTATTACTGTGGTGTCTTTGTCCTTCCCGAGTCCCCACTATTCCTTTCAACGTCAGTGACAGCTCTGCTCCCCGGAGTACCATCAATGTTTACCATACCTTGCTGCACCTCATGTTCTCCACTGATAAACAATGACTCAAAGCCAATGTCAAGCAATGTCATTCAGCACATCTGCTTCATTCTTGCAAATTATGAACTCTCCCATCCCCGAGTTCTTGTTGCATGACCATGGTAGAAACAAAAGGACAAGAAGTATGAGCAGACAAGTGATGTGGCCCTACAGGAACATCAAGATCAAATCATCTTTACTGCAGACTGTGTAAAGGCAATTCATAGTTTTGATTTGTTTAAATCGTATATGTTATAACCTACTGAAGTTAACATAGCACACACATTTCCATAAATAAGGCTAATTTTGATGCAAAGTATTTTAAAATATGAATATGAAGTTTAAATTAAAGAACAGAATAACTTTCTATTCTGTCCCATGATTATAGAACATAATTTACTTTGAATCTCAAATACTTCCGTAAATTGAGAAAGTTTCATAGTTTTTTGCATATTTCTGGTGATTGGAGTGTGAGAAATCGACCCTAAAGCTCAAACTAATCTCAATAAATGTGAGTCTGAGATATTGTTTCTATACACGGATAAATCACACTCAAGACTAAGAGTGGAAAGAGGGATGACATTGAAAACACAGGACAATTTTTCACTGCTTCCTCCACTTCACCATTTTTCTCTACCTCTTTCAAATCTAATTCCCTGTATGAAAAAACACAGTCCATAGCATTTGGAGATAGAATGGACCTGAAGTCATTCATTCTTCTGCACTTGAATGGATCTCAGTCTTGTGTTTTCTTCCGTTTAGGTATTTACATTTGATGCCAAGGGGGGAATATTTGAGTATTTACCAATAAAATTAATTATAATTTGCATCTGAAGATTACATTTAAAAATAGAATGACTTTTTATTCTGTTTTTTGTTTGTCATGATTCTTATAACTGATCAGTTACCACATGGTTGATGATTTTTTTTTCAGATTTTTAAAACTTTTAGAACATAATATTTGCTGACATAAATTAATATCACTTATTAGATATTGAATGCTAGCACAAGTCGTAGATCTAATAAGATTGTATTGATGGCCACTGATGTGAAAACTTTTATTCTATATCTGTTTTTATTCCACCTCTGTTTAGATGATTTAATTTCAGCAACAATAAAAATTTGGGGTAGTTTGGTTTTCTGATTATTTTCCAGTGTAGGGGACACGGGTCTCCTTGCACAGAATAATGAGACTGTCACAGGGCATGGCCCAGTGTCCCCAGTCCAATGACAGCCAAACTGACAGAGCATCTTCAGTGCAGAGAGAAATGAGTCATATCCCCAAACGCCACTGAAGGAAGAATTCTGTAAGGAGGTGATGAAAGAACACTTATTCCCCGACTCATTTCTTTGTTTCACCTCCACAGCCAACTATACTACAGTTCTTAGCAGGAAGAAGAAGGAATGCATTGCTAAAAAGAAGCCAACTAAAAGGGTTGGAGATGTAATTCAGCAAGTATAGCAGTTGATCAGCATTGTGCAAGATCCTGGATTCAGTTCCTAGTACTGTAAAACAAAAGGTAAATAAATGAAAAATGTGTAAGTATGGCCTTGAACTTTATTATATTTTGGATTTTCATATTGAGCTCAATCATAGAAGCATGCTCTTGAGGGAGGTGTTTGCTATGAAATGGTATGTGTTTGACAGACACATATGACCATTTATTTACCCATGGGGCTCTCTGACTCAAACGTATTGTCTTGCCTACAAGCTTGGACATCTCACTGAGAATAAGACTATAACTAAAACAAGTAAAAGTCATCTTTTAATGAAGTTTACTGGAGAAGAGCCATTGTCCAACATTCTGAGTTTACTCTGTGCTTCATTTCAGGGGAGGATTGCAACTCTGTTCTAAATTCAGATAAAAAATAATAAATGTTGTCTTCTCCACACTGAGATTGACATGTTTTTTTTCTTGTATGTTGCTTTATCAACATATAAAGCAGATAGCACACTAAAAATAAATTTTTGATCTTCTGCCAATTTTAAAATATAAGAGGAAAGGACAGTTTAAAGAGAGGTTAAGAAGACTTAAGTGGGAAAGAACGGGAACAAATCAGTCTACAGAGGGCTCCCTCTCTTTCTCTCTGCTTCCCTCCATCCCCCTCTCCTGCTCCCCACTTTCCCCTATAAATATACCAATGGCAGATTTATAGAATCTCTTTTTTACCTCAATCAGTAAATTCAATGGAGTTTTTATTATCCTTAGGAGAAAATTTATATCTGTGCCACATAATAAGAATAAAACACTTTGCTTTCTGTGGAATCAACACTGTCTTTCTAAAAACTAGATATAGTAAGAATTAGGGCAGACTAACTTTTACTGAGCCTAACATTCTAGATCCCAGAACTGTGAACCAATAGGTGGGTTAATTTATGTTCTTATAATGTATTTCTAATGAAAAGGTACAGAAGAAACATCATTGTGAATTTTTTTTTTAGTAAATTTTATTAAATTATAAAAGTTTCCATTTCCGCCCCCCCCTCCCAACACCCTCCCACTCCCCCCACTCCCCCCCTCCTTCCCCTCTGTCCCCCAGGGCAGTCAGGGTTTCCTGCCCTGTGGGAAACTCCAGCTCCCTCCCCCTCCCTCCAGGTCCAGGAAGGCGAGCGTCCAAACAGACTGGATCCCCAAAATCCAGCATATGCAGAGGAAACAGGTCCCAGTGTCATAGTCAATGGCTTTTCAGAAAGACCCCGGGCCAGCCACAGTCAGAGAATCCGGCCAAATTCCGAGAATCTGGCTAGATCACGTCCTCGTTCAGTCCCAGTCCGACTGGCCCTGGTAAATTCTCATCAGATCCGTTCCCTTGTATCAGTGGGTGATAGCATCCCTCGCAGTACTGATTTCGTCTTTCATGTTCCTCCTCCTTCCGCTCCCCCTCCGGACCTCGGGGGGCTCAATCCGGTGCTCCAATGTGGGCCTCCGACTGCATAGCCGTCCTTCGCCAGACGAAGGATCTATGGTGATAAGCAAAATATACATCAGTATGGTCAGGGGCCACGGCCGATTCAGGCACCCTCTCCTCTGTCCAGAGAGCAATCTGGGGGATTTCTCCTTGGACCTGGGATCAAAAATTTTAGGTTTGGACATTGCTGCCAGGTAGCGTCTTTGTCAACTTTAAACAAATTAGAGAAACCTGGGAAGTGAACCATAATTGAGGAATTCCTCCATCTGTGGTCATGTCTGTTCGTCATTTTTCTGACTAATGGTTGATATGTGTGCAAGTAAATGTCCTTGAGATCATTAAAGTTGACTCAAGAAGGATTAGGCAATGGGACGTTTTGGAATGGTATCAAAATATTTTAACTTAAATCTAGTTTTATATGATTATAACCAATCACAATAAAGTTTACAGTATACAGATTTCTAAAACATTCAATCTTACAAAAAGGACAGACTGCTTAGAATTATGACACAGTGTCAGAGTTAAACATACAGTGAAGTCTAGTCTTAGGATCAAGTCTGTATCTTCTGGGCTGCGAGTATGTAATGACCCTTACTGCATCGTTTAATTTATGCAAACTATAAATAACCAAATTATTTCTCTACCATTTAGCTTGCAAAAGAGTTAAAGGCATAATTATTCTTTTACTCTTCCTGAAAAGTTGGACATGTCCACATTTTGTAAACTTCTTTACAGAATATATTAACACCTAAGCACTAATCTTTTGATTATTTTTAAGCAACCATCACATTAAAATCCAAGAGAAAAGAAGATAACAAGCCTAAAAGAACCCTACTCGATTTTTATAAAAGTACGAAACTGCACTGTCCTTAAAGTTCTTTATATCAGTACAGTTAGGGTGCAGAAGTGGCCTGTGTGCAGTTATTCTAGGACCATGGTAGTTTCTTTGCTTGATTGTGGGCATAATGATGTTGATAAAGTTCACAGCGCAGCTATCGTAAACTCTGCGAGAGACAGGGCATAGTGTGAGACCAGGACATAAAATCCTTCACCTCATATCAGCTTGCTTTTTATAAACCATTTACACTTCTTAATGACTATAAGAGAGTATTTCTCGCTAGAGAAATGCAGTGTGGTAGGCAGCTTCTTTGTGAGGTCTATCTGCCATGGTCTAATTGAGTTGGACCTTTGAGTTTAGGTGTAATAAATGACTCCCCACAATGTCCAGGGAACTCTTTCCTCAAATCAAGATTTAAAAAAAATTGAAATCCTACTGTTATCCTTGGGCATTAAAAACAAAAATGGGAATGTCATTTTTAGAAAATATCTGAAAATTTTGGAGGTATATTTTGAGAATATTCACCATATATTTTATAGGTGTTCAGACTTCTAATATCTTTATACAACTGGAACTTTGAAAACTGCAGTACTCGTTTTTAAATTATCAGCAACTTATTCAAAGACTTCTACCAGAGTGGCCTGACGCACTTAGCTTCTGAACATTTCTGCACCTATGAGTCAAATGTCCAGCCTGGCATACATTAGCAAACATTAATCGAATTACATAGTCATGTTCTATAAGGTATTCGGGAAACTTGATCATCTACTTTCTTCCTTAATCTTTCCATTTAAGACTCTGAATTTTAAAGTCACCACTGACAGTTTCAATCAGCATCAACATATGCTTTATATTAAGTTATGAATACATAGCCCTTTTGAAATATTTACTGGTCATCATAAGAAATGGAAGATTTCCCCTATGTCCTGCTGAAAATACTCTTGATAGGCATGTTTGACATGACAGGAATGTTTTTATCATGTCTCATTTGTCGGTAATTGTCTTAATATGAGGTAGATGGGTCTTCTTTGGGACCTAGGTTCTCAGAAATGAAATATTTTACACCAGACTCAAGCTGTGAAGTATAGGGTATGTTGTGTTCATGTTTTGAAAATGTTAGATTCCTGTTGGAAATGGTACATAAGCAATCACCTCAACACCGAAGCAGGAAGGCAATTCCTTCCGGGAAAAATATGTGAGTCTGAGTTGATGCAAACTTTCTATGAGATTGAGTAGAGGCAAGTGTCTGAACATCTATCAGGATTGCCGATATTCATGAGGTAAAGATGCATTTAAGACTGAGATACACCACCCTGCCTTTTCCTGTATTTGTGTTTGTAGCTAAGAAAGCAATCAATAATATATCTTTGTAATATGCTACCATTAAGAAGGCAACCAGCTGTTCTTTTAGTTATCTTTTGTTCAAGCAGGTTTGTAGAGCAGCTACCATGGCTAAAGCACTGTATCAGACGCTCACTACACTAGACTTTGATTCTATATATTATGAGTATATTATTCCAGAACCCACAATATTTCTTGACATAGTTCAAGTTTAGTGAATAATATATACAATGAGATCAAGCTAGACAGTGACTACTTTAGAACGTGTTTGTGTCTTCATGTAAGTCTGTGCCCAATGTCAAGTGTGCAGACACCGTTCTTCCTCAGGTCTTGGCTTCCTTATTAGGGTTGATACAGGGTCTCTGCTTGATCTGAAGCCTGTTCAACCCAGCTCTCCTAGATGAACAGCAAGCCCCAGAGATCCTCTTCCTGTTGTCATTTGTTTTCTATTGCTCTAACAGAAACCCGACCAAAAGCAACTTGTGAAGGAAAGGGTTTACTTTATCTTAAAGTTTATATAGTCCATTACTTAAGACAGGACCTCAAGGCCAGAGCCTGGAGGCAGCATCTGAAGCAAAGACAATAGAAGAACACTGCTCACTGGCTTGTTCAATATGCTCTCTTATAGAACCAAGAACCACCTACTCAGGAATGATAGCATCTGCAGTGGACTGGCCCCTCACCCAATGATCAGCAAACAAGAAAATGTCCCATAGGCTCTAACACAGGACAATATGATGGAGATAATTGCTCAACTAAGTCTAGATTTTCCTGAATAACTCCAGGTTGTGAAATGTTGACAAAAGCAAACAAACAAAAGCCAAACCATGAGCTCACAGCCTCTGCCCACAGTACTGAAAATATACAAGTACCGCATCCCTGGCGTTTCCATGGGGGTTGGAAATCATATATAGGTTCTTTATTCTTTTTATCTCGTTTTATTCTTTTTTCTTTTTTTTTTCAGTTTGCTGAGTTTGTAACTTATGCGAAGTGCTATTTCCCTATCCCTATTGTTTATAGGTAATAGACTATATAAAGATGGTAAAATTATTTTCTGAGATACCACTTATACAAAAATATAATTTTAAAGGTCTGTGAATAAAAGAACATTTTAATTTCTACAACTAAATACAAAACACCAAAATTTTATTTTTCTCAAAATTTCCTTTAAAACTCATGTTTCCTATTTCTTATATTATTATAGAAGTTATATTAATGAACCAACCTGTAAAATTCATGTTTTCTACTTCCTTCCAGCTGCCTACTTACTGAATACATTTTAATCCAGTGAACTTCTAAAGACCTCTAAGACATCATTATCTACCATTTCACCTCTGACTCACTGCTGAGCACATCCAAAAGCTTAATTACCTTTTCTTTTAAATAAACTCCTGTTAGATGAAATAAGCCAGGAACAGAAAGAAAAACACTGCATGATCTTACTCATGTGTCGAATCCAAAAGGTTTCGTCTTGTCAAAATTGAAAGCAGAATTTTGTTCTCTAGAGATTGAGAAGAAAATTGAGTGATGGAGAAGGAAACATGGGTCAAGAAATAAAGTAAGATGTTTTGATAGAAGTGAGTCCTCATATTCTGTGGTACAGCAGAGTAAACACAATTTAAATTAATATATATCAAAACAGAAGAAAGAATGTGTAACTTATCAACCTTGAAGAAACTGATTCAGGAAACTGGACCCACCAGTTGGTTCTAAGACACCCCAACAGTCATTCTGATTCCTAAATTCCTAAATATTTACAATATCATTATTCTATATCTTCAAACAGTATCTATCTCCATGACCGTGATACCATACCTGCCTTCTACTTTAAGAACCTCATTATTTTCTTTAATTTGTATATTTTTATAATGTTATTACTTACTTCTCTTCCACTATTCCCGGATCCTTCTCACCCAACTCTCTATCTATCTATCTATCTATCTATCTATCTATCTATCTATCTATCTGTCTATCTATCTAATGTATTTATATCTCTCTCAAATAAGCCACAAAAACACACAGAGTAAAGTAAAAATCAAGAAAACATCCCAATTAAGACAAAAATAACAAAATAAAACAAAACACACACCTCCACATACAAACAAACAAAAATGGAGGTCATTTTGTGTTGGTCAACACAATTTCTGGGCCTTGGGCCTGCCCTGGTGTGTGGGTGATATATACAGTGCTGTTCCATTGAAGAAAACTTAATTTTCCACTTGCCAGTGGGTTACGATTTATTTAAAATTCGTTTTTAAATTACTCAGTAGGGTTGTGTACAAAGGGTTCCTAGGTTAGATGTGGGGACATCTGAAACAGAAACCATGCAGAATGCACTGTTATTAAACCGTCCCTCATGCCAACAGGATCATAAGTTTTAGGGAATCCAGCTCTAGAAAGTCACCTGTCATTAATCAGGAAACTTCAAGCACACTATGGATCAGTGTTAAGAAAAACGGTTCTTTTTTTTTTTTTTTTCATTATATCATTTAGAACCCGGACATGCATCCCAATCAATACAACAGGACTCCAGAGGAAAACACCATTTTATTTAAGAAAGTCTAAATTACATCCAATCAAAGTGCTCAATGCACCTGTCTCCCCAGTTAATCAAAAACAAAAAACACACAAGCTCAGTCTTGTTTTGCTTTTTTTTTCTTTTTATATGGAAGACATACACCGCCAATATTTGAAAATAGTTTTCAGAGAAGTAAATTTTGCTTCTTCTAGCAACTCAGCGTTCATACTAAATAAAGAACAGCCTGAAGTCAGGTCCATTTAGTTTTATAACCCTTTCCAACCCTTGTGCTATCCTAGAATGACATAGTGGAAATAAATCAGAGGAACTGAGACCAGGTCTGTAGCTAAACTGACAAGACGTAGATCTTAAATATACTCCTTATTAAAGTATACAAACACAGCCAATTATTTCGCCTTTGTATAGCCCAGTTTTCCCCTTTGTAAAATGAAATCCTCTGCCTTGGTGGGCATTATTTTGATTAAAGAACAAATATTCATATTATAAGGAATATTTTTAAATACATATTTTGTAAAGACTAGTAAAGGCAACCTTTACAAAGACTGTGGGGTTTTCATCTGTGGACTTGTGCTGAAGAGTTTTGTCAACTAGACACAAGCTAGAGTCATATGAAAGAAGGAGTGAACATTGGTTAAGAAAGTGCTTTCTTAGGATCCAGATATAGTATCGTTTCTTAGTGACTGATGTGAGAGGGTGCAGGCTACTGTGGATGGTGCCATCCTTGGGCTGGTGGTCCTAGGCTCTATAACAAAGCAGACTGAGCAAGCTATGAAGTGCAAGCCGGTAGGCAGGACTCCTCCATTGCCTCTGCGTCAACTCTTGCCTTCCCTGTTTGAGTTCCCGTCCTGACATCTTCGATGATGAACAGTGACATGAAAGAGTAAGCCAAATAAACCCTTTCTTTCCCAACTTGTTTGGTCATGGTGTTTCATCACAGCAATAGAAACCCTAAGTAGGATAGGTTTCAACCAACTATGGAAAGAAAATGTGTTTTACAATTGTATCTGTACTGAGCAGGTATGATTATTTTTCTTGTTATTTTTTAAAAAATTATACTGCAACAACTATCAGCATAGAATTTGCATGTATTGGCATCATAAGGAACCTGGAGATGATGTAAGCTTCACAAGATAATGTTCACGGTTATATGCTAACGTAATATTTCACACAAGAGTATTGTCCATGGACATCTATGAATCAAATTTCCAGAGATAAACAAGAAGTGGTTGGAACATGACAAGAAATATGAACATGCTTATCAGTAAAAATAGTCCCATCACTGTTCTGAGACATTAAGTACAGTTAATAACCAAGCTATGTAAACTTAGGGCACGTTCTACATAGAGCATTGTTTTCATTGAGTACATCTTTCTTGGATTTTTTTCCCCACACTGTTTCTATTGAAACAGTTGCACCAATGCAAAATATTATCTTTTACAGAGCACAGCACAATGATTATGAGAGGGCAAAGGACAGTGATATGCTTCTATTTATCAACAATTAATAAAAGACAGGTCCAAGTGATTATTATTTTCTACATAAGGAAGTGAGTTTAATACTAGCCATCTAAAAATGGCTAGTCAAAGCACTATCGTGTCAAATGAATCACACAATTCAAATTAAGGAAGCAAACAAATGGCATGTGACGTTATTTGTCTCAGTCGTTGAATTTTTATTCTTTCTGATAGTACTGCCTATTGTCATATGATGTGGCAGTCAATGAATAAAAACTTCTAGACAGAGAAAAGTTCATTTATAGAAGCAACTATTAAATTCTATTTTATAGAAAGTTGACATAGGATTCACTTCTGTATGCTGTGAATGTGTTTGATTAAAGAATAAAGAAGTTGCTTGGGCCTATCACATTGTAGGATAAAGTAAGGCAGGAATTCCAAGCAGAGATAGAGGAGAAAGTGGGCAGAGTTAGTGTGAAACCATGTAGCTGCCACAGGAGACAGATTCCCCTGCTGGAGCCAGCAGGAACTCTGACTGTAGGCCATGACCTTGTGGTGATGCACAGATTAATGGAGATAGGTTAGTTTAGAATATTAGAGCTATCTAGAAATATCCTTAAGCTATTGGCCAAACAGTATTGCAAATAATATAGTTTCTGTGTAATTATTTTGGGTATGGGCAGCCAGGAAAGAATGAACAGCATCTGCTAACAGAAATTTATTTTAGTTCCCTTATCAAGCAATGCCCAAGAAAAAATGTAAGAAATATCATATTGTTATTTAAAATGTCTTAAGATCAGAGAGTAAGTAAGTGAAAACAATCTATGTCCACACAAGAAATAGGACCAATTATCAATATTAAATATAGTAGCTATAAAGTCTTCAAACTCCCACTCCCCAAAAAACAAACGAAATTCATTGCCTACACTTTAAATATTCATTTGTTTTAATGTTAAAACAGCCAACACTTTAAATGTTTTACTTTGTGCAAATTGATGACTTACAACAACAGTCTATCAGGTTATTGCTGATCCAGCTGAAGCGGCGAAAGAAAAGTCATACCCTTTTGTCTTGCTCATTGATAATGTGGGTTACTCCTTGGAAGGCTGTCATCAATCATGTCCAGAACAAGGCTCCAGTTATTCCACTGTTGTAATAAAAAAAAGCATCCTTATAAGACAGCCCTCTACCCATCGAAAAACTGAAGCACTGCCAAAAAAATTCCAGAGTCCCAATAATGTAATGCTGCCACTTATAAACAGCAGAGAGAATGTACTGCTTTCTTGTCTCTGTAACCTCTCTCATCTCTTCATTTCTGATCTTTTTACCTTGTTTCTGAAAAATAGAAGGCATCAAACTATTAAAATAAATAAAAGCATACAGTTAAATAAACACACGATCAGCATGTGTGAATTATCTTCCTATAAACGTGAAATGATTAGAGGGCACAACTGTGTTGTTGAAATGGAGAAGATGCAAAACACCGCCAGGCCTCCAACATGAAGGAATTCACACAAGAACAGGAGTGGACTTAAAACGTGTTTTTTATCTACCTAAAAAGAGAGTCTGTAAATAGAAGGTTTACTGCAGAGAGGACACAGATCTAAGAAATCTGGCAACGAAAAAGGGGGGGGTGGGAGGGGGAAAAACATATACTGTTTAGAAGAGACTGCAGAAAGCAGAAGAGCCAGAACTCAACTTACAAATAGGGGTATTTGTAAATAATATGCAAAGGCTAGAGAAGCGTTGTTAGGGAATGTCTAACCACTAAGGATCATTGGGGTTTTTAATATAAAATATGCACTTGAATATGCCTAATTGAAAAATGAAATAGAAGAGGATTGAGGAAATTATGTTGGTCATAAGCATAAAGTCTTTATAATATGTCAGATATGGTTACATTCAGCTTACAGCATTAGTTTCATTTGATCTTCAAACAAACATTTTAGGCCAAACTCTTGTCTCCATTAGCAGAAACTAAAACATAAATGACTTTATCAAAATCAGCGGTTGATAGAACACACCCACTAAACCCGAAGTAGGGCTCTTCCATCACTGAAGAACAGAGGTCACACTCCACTGAGCTACACTGGCTACAAAACCACCAGACCCAATGAGAGAAGGGAATAGCTCTGGGCAATGGTGACACACACCTTAATTGCAGCACACAGAAGGCAGAGGCAGGCAGAACTCTGTGAATTCGAGGCCAGCCTGGTCTACAAGGTCTAGCTCCAGGACAGGCTCCAAAGCTATAGAGAAACCATGACTCAAAAAAAAAAAAAAAAAAAAGCGAGAGAGAGAGAGAGGAGAGATGACTATGAAGAGAAAGAGAACAACCACAATTTTGTCTATGATTCTATAAGCTGTCTCAGCTCAAACACAGTAAGAAAAAAAAATGTTAGGCTAGGATTATCCTACCTTAGTTTGTTGGTGGAGAATCCGAATATCATGTACACGGCCCTGGTTGGATGCCCACTATTGCAAAAGGAAAACTAAATGAAAGAATATACATAAACAGTGCATTTTATGATATTCTGAAGGGAAAGGGAGGTATTGAGTGTCTTTCCTATGATAATTCTGTTTGTTCATATAATTACTGCCATCATTATATTTGGATATTGTGCAAGGCAAATAATGCATATTCAGTAGTCCCTGTGTTCATTCCTCAGCAATCTTTCTGTTAACCGGAAGTTGTAAAGTGTGAATTTTTCTATACTGTATGCTTTCTTTTCTTCAAAACTCTGCTACAAAGGTGGGACAGGTATGATTTATGAATATGTCTAATCAGATTTACAGAAAATCTTTCTAACATCCCTTTTGCAGAACAATTTTCTGGATTGTATCAAACTGATAACTCCTGAAGAATAGTCTGTGTTTATCAAAGGCAAACTTCACCAATCAATTTAAACCCTTTCTAGAAAGAGCAATCAATATTTTTTTTTCAATTTCCCCATTGAGATAGTTCTGCAAATGTAACCAAACTCTGTGCCTCCTATTTTCTCGCAACTGTGGTGGATATAAATAAGCAGTGATATTGGGCATAGTGGTGATCACCATCACTCCACAGCTGAAAACGGAAGACCCTTTGATATACTTTATTCTTCTTCAAGTTAAACTCAGGAAAATATTGCCAATGGGAATAATAGTAACAGACAGCAGAATTATGTTCTTATTTCTCTTCTCTTCAAAGTGTTATGAAATGCACTCGGTTTTATTTAAAATTTATTATTTATTTTGAGTTTTGTTATAATGAACTTCCAATCAATCCCTTGCAAATAATATACAAGCACTCTACCAATGAACTGTATCCATAGTTCTTGGCTTCTTGAGATAGTGAATTACAATATGCATAAGGCTGGACCCAAACATGCAATTTTCCTACCTTCACCCTGGAGTACTGGGATTCATGAGTGTGACACTCTATCCAATTGTATTACTTATTTTTATATCTAAACCATGTCATTGCTTACAGTGACCCTTTTAGAATGTCCATATATGGATTTATATTGTCATATTTTCTATTCTAATACTTGCATTTCACTCTTCTTCCCCTCCTTGAAGTTTTGTTATAGAATATTGAGGAAACATTTTCAAGTCTACACAGCTATCTACCTACATCTTTGATTCAAAATTTTTACAGTGATAAATAGATCAATGAGAAAATGAATATATGAGATATGTAGAATAAGAAGAGTACACCAATTATATAAATGTGATTATGTGTCTGACAAATTATTATTAATAGACAATTATGTTGAATTCTAATTTCTTCTTACTAGATGGATGCTTTAAGTTATTTTATGTGGGCATGGGTAATAATTTAGTCTTCATCTTATTCTGTTAATATTCACTCTTCTAGTGACGTATTTTTGTTGCAACAGGATTGTGAAACATGGTCTTTTTGTTTAATGATAGAGTAGTGCTAGTTCATGCACCCTCTCCTCTGCTGCCCAGGGAACAATCTGGGGACCTCTCCTTGGACCTGGGAACCCCTCTAGAATCAAGTCTCTTACAAACCCTAAAATGGCTCCCTTAGTTGAAATATTTACTTCCCTGCTCCCATATTCATCCTTTCTCCATCCCACCCATCCCATACCCCCAAACTATCCCGAATCCTCCCCTTCTCCCTTCTCTCTACCCATCTCCCTTTACATCCACCCCCCACCCCTGTGCACCTACGTTTTCCTGGCAATCTTGTCTACTTCCAATATGCAGGAGGATAACTATATGATTTTCTTCAGGTTCACTTTCTTATTTAGCCTTTCTGGTATTCCGAATTATAGGCTCAAAGACCTTTAATTATGGTTAGAATCCACTTATGAGTGAGTACATACCATATTCCTCTTTTTGGGTCTGGGTTACCTCACTCAGTAAAGCGTTTGGCCTCGTCCCAGAGCCATACTGATGAATATTTTGCATATCACCTTAGAACCTTCATCTGGCGATGGATGGAGATAGAGACAGAGTCCCACATTGGAGCACTGAACTTAGTTCCCTAGGTCCAAATGACGAGCAGGAGGGAGAATGTGAGCAAGGAAGTCAGGATCACGAGGTGTGCATCCACCCACTGAGACGGTGGGACTGATCTAATGGGAGCTCACCAAGGCCAGCTGGACTGGGAGTGATGGAGCATGTGATCAGAATGGACACTCTGAACGTGGCTGGCAATGAAGGCTGACTGAGAAGCCAAGGATAATGGCATTGGAATTTAATTCTACGGCATGGACTAACTTTGTGGGAACCTGGTTTGTTTGGATGCTCACCTTTAAAGACATGTATGGATGGGGGAGGACCTTGGACTTCCCACGAGGCAGGGAACCCTGACTGCTCCTTTTTTTTTTCTTTTTTCCCAACACCCTCCCACTCCCCCCACTCCCTCTCCTCCTCCCTCTTCGTCCCTTAGGGCAGTCAGGGTTTCCTGCCCTGTGGGAAGTTCAAGTTCCTCCCCCCTCCCTCCAGGTCCAGGAAGGTGAGTATCCAAACAGACTGGATCCCCAAAATCCAGTATATGCAGAGGAAACAAGTCCCAGTATCATAGTCAATGGCTTTTCAAAAAGACTTCCCTGACTGCTCTTAAGACTAGAGAAAGAGGGGGAGGTGGGGAGAGGGAGGTAGGGACGGGGAGATGAGGAGGGAGAGGTTGGGAGGGGGAGGGAAAAGGGAGGCGGGGAAGAGGTGGAAATTTTTAATAAATAAATAAATATTTTAAAAAATTTTAAAAAATAGAGTAGTGCTGGCTTTGGCATTAGGTGAGTTTTTGTGTTGCCATTTGCTGAGTCTCTACAACCTCATAGAAACAAGAGATAGTCCCAACTATCTGTCTCACTTCTGTTGGTTGAATTAGCTTCCTTTCTTGATGTGGGATGGTAATGAATATGCTTCATTACCATTAGATATTAAAGAAGCTGTTTCACCCAATAGCTTAGAGTAAAGCCAAGTAGAAAATCCAAACAGAGATATAGAGAGAAAGTAGGTAGATTCAGGGAGACACTGGTAGGCCACAACCTCATGCCGATACACAGATTAATAGAAATGTGTTAATTTAAAATGTAAGAATTAGCTAGAAATATGCTTAAACTCTTGACCAAACAGTGTTGTAATTAATATAGTTTCTGTGTTATTATTTGGGACTGGATGGGGAAACAAACAAGCAGTCTCTGCCTACACTTTCTTCCAAAATAAAACAGAATTGTCTTCTAAGTATTACATTTTGTATTTGACTTTACACTCTGTATATTTTGTCACTGAGAAAAAAATAGTATAACACAAAAACCTGTTCCCCTGGCATGACAAATGAAGATTCTTCTCATTAGTTGACAAGTTTAACCAAACCGTCTTAATATTGAGAAGCATTTGTTGGTCACTTATCATATATCAAGCATGTTCTTTTTAGCTCACATTTAAGACAACTAATAAGTTGTAGGAACCATTATTGATCCAGTTTTACAGCTACGGAAATGAGACTCGGGGAGATAGGAATCACTTCCTGAGACGTCCTGCCCAAAATGACACTGAGAATGAATGTGACTGGAAGCAGGACGGTTGGTCACGGGGAGCCCGATTCCCTCTGGCTCTGTATTCTCTTCTCCGCTCATCGTTAGGTCACAGTTTGTTCCTGGACCCCACCACAGCTTTAGAAAGCAATTATCAGTTCTACTCCGTGAACCTGCGGAACACTACAAGGACAATTTTCTTATCGCTTCTCTACCAAACAACCAAGCTCATTTAACACACAATGCACTTCCATTAGTAGCGATGTTTCAATGGCATGTGTACCCATATATCAAATGTCACAACAATGTTCATTTTTAACACTGGATTCCTTGTTTCCCAAATATCAATTTAGTTATTGAACTTTCAAAATTAGACATGCCAAAGCTGAACTCATCCCAGCCTTCCAACGCTCTCATGGATTTCTGTCATTTCTGGGGTATTGGCAATTTGCCAAGAACCATGTGACTTCTTCAGAGAAGAAAATGCCTGAGAATATCACTAACAAACTCTCTTTGTGACAGGCCCTGGAAAACCTGACCCATTTTGGCAAAGCCTATGGACTGTTTGCTGCATAATTCTGCGCACGACTCCACAAACATATGTACTACCTGCGCTCCTTGCTTTCAGCATGCTAGCCATAATTCTGGCTACGTCTAGTCTCACTTTCTCACAGTTATAGACAAGGTAGCTGTTGCAAAATGAAAACTTTACCCAGATGACTCTCCTCTGGGTAAGCCAGAGGGGATGTTGTTAAAAATCTACACTGGGCCTGATTCAGTCCCTAAAGCCTTTGACGTTTCAGGTGTGACCATGAATTCATGCTTCTTCCCAATGCACCTTGTGACTAGCCTGAAAGAGTCACAGCAACTATGATAATATTACAAATCTGCATAACTGTTCTTGAGAGAATGATCTTAACCACAATATTCCAGGAAAAATCCAAATAGATAGATGATATCAGGAGATAATGGGAACAGTCTAGGAACAGGGAATGAAGTAGAACCACAGAAACCCACAATGCCCTCATCTCTAGAGCTGTGCCAGTACTGTAGGAAGCTGAGAGGAGGGGACATGAAAACAAGGGATCAGCAGTGCCAGTTGTTAAGTAATGTTTCTTACAGGATGATACGAGGAACATGGTCTATCATCCGGAGGACATAGACTAGAACAGAATTAATTAATCCTCTTCAGTTGATGAGTTATTGTGAGAAACCAGATCTTGATAGATGTAAATATGAACCTCTAGAGACCAAACTGTCTCTTAGTTTATCTGACACTGTAACCACAAAAGCTGTCAACTGGGCACACTGTACCACCTGAAGGTGTGCCTAGTTAGAAAACTTCCTTTGTTGCTTGTAACATTGCTTATGTTTCTAACATTAGAGCTAGAAAACATGTAGGTAATGGTTACTGGCAGGAAAGCTGAGGGGTGGAAGGAGAATGAGGTAAATGGAAGAACTGGCAATTATTGTAACCATTCTTAGAAACTTAAAGAAAGAAATTAGAAACTGTTCATGTAAAGTATTTGTGGCCACTTGTTTGAAACAGATGAACATTTTCTTCACTGAGCCAACTTCACACATCATCCCGGGCCATTGGGCTCCCAGGAATACTTGATATTCTGCAACGAATTAATGGCACCCAGTCAATAAACCAAGGAATTATTTTGCACTCTGCTCTCTACTTCATGGGTTTATACAACATTTCTGCAACTTTTGTGGCCAAGCTCTGTTCATAGTAACTTCTCAAAACCACTTGTCTCGTGTCATTCCATGAATTATGATTTTTTGTTTCAATTTCCCATTACTCTCAGACAACTAACTATAACTTTGTTTTCATTCTCCGTCCTAATGCACATTAAATTTCCAGTATCATTGACCTCAAATTCAATATTAGCTATTTAATGCACTCTCCCTCATGACTGAGACATAAATGTTGGTTTCTAACACAAATGGAGTACGTCTACATCTCATCATTCTTGCTTATTCAATAATCCTTTCCTGATAGGATTATTCCTTGACCTTGCATCTGGTACATGAATCCCACTGTCTTCCCAGGTGTTATCTGTGTCCCACACATCAGTCTCCCAGATCAAACGACTACATATGTCTAGATCCCTGACTGTACTGTTCTTCACCCAATCAATTTACTTTCTTTAACTTTCCATGGATTATTCCTTGACCTTGCATCTGGTACATGAATCCCACTGTCTTCCCAGGTGTTATCTGTGTCCCACACATCAGTCTCCCAGATCAAACGACTACATATGTCTAGATCCCTGACTGTACTGTTCTTCACCCAATCAATTTACTTTCTTTAACTTTCCATAACTGTATGTGGGCATTCTGTGCCATTGTTCTTGCCTGTGTGTTCATGATACATATTTTCCTGAGATTTCTAAAACTTATTATTAGGAAGTGTTTGTTATGGTTACCAGATAAGAGACTTCCTTCAGATCAAGAACACTGTTTCATCTCAGTTAAGTGAGGCCTATAAAGGTTATAATAGGTGCATAATAAATATCTATTGAATAAATAAGAAACCACTGAGAAATAAATGGATGAGAATTGTCATATATCCAAATCCCCAGTATATGAGCTGGAAGAAATTAAATCATCATTAATTTTCTATCATAAATAATTAAAAATGCATTCAGTTTACCATTGCTTAAAGAAACATACTTATTGTTACTCAGATGAGTTTTTTTAGATGTTATTATATTTAGTCCTTAAACTCTTTGAGGTAAAATATAATTTGGAATTTCAATTTAAAATTCTGTACATATATATTTAAATTATGATTTAATAACTATAATGCACAATGATCTCTCAAAATATGTGCTAAGTGATGTCATGATATCAGTTTCCAAAAACGAAGAAGTTAGAAGCTTCAATTTATTAACATATTAATTGATTAGGCATACTTCTTTAGAAATAAAATGTGAACACCCACCTTACTTTAAACATTCTATAAAGAAACTAACCTGAAGAATATTTTAAAAATAGGATTGATCTTCATGCTGGCACCTCTTAAGTAATTCAGAGAAAACACATCAAGTACCAAAGAAAAGTAACTAAGAGCCTCATGTGTAATGCCCTGGCTATTAAAGAATCTAGGTCATTAAAATTTAAGATTTATTATTCTACCATCAAATAACAGCTTTGAGTCTAATTTGAGAAATCATAGTGTGTGTGTGTGTTTGTGTGTGTGTGTATGTTATTCCAAGAAATCAACCACCTCTTACTAAAATGACAATATAGTAGGTATTGTTTGTTACCTAATGCATACTAAGTCAAATATTATCAGCGTCTTCTAAGACGAGGCAAGATTTGTATTGATGGAACACAAAAGTAGAGTAAATGAATATTCAGTAGCCTTACAAAAATGATTGGTTTTCCAATTGCATTTAAAATGGCAATTGGAATCAATAGTCTGCCATTTTAGAGGACATGCTCTATTTCATACATACAGAGCATAATAATTAAAAATGCTGTTGTCAATAGGCTAGAGGTTAATTGCAAATACAGCCAGAGCCAGTGCTGTCTGGGTAGTGTTTAAAATGAACAACGTGAGTATAGGGGGACATTTGTGCATCTGTGAGATGCTGCAGAATCAATCCTACTTTTAACCACAAGCTATAGGAACCACATTCCGCAAAGACTGAGGACAAATTCTAAAATAATATTTAGAAGCTATCAGCACTCAATCATTTAAAAGCTCAAAATTTCACCAAATTATTTCTTTTTTACTTCAGTTATGTGAATTTTTAGTATCTCCCAGAACAGTCTATTGCTGGATGACTTGAGGCAGATTCCTTGACATTCTTAAAAACTCATACTTTCATCTAAATATACATATAAATTGGCTAAACTGCATATCAACTAGAGTGAATTTAGGTATACATATTTTTAAAATCTTGAAAAGGAAAACACAATAAAAATTGAATTTTCTTTAATTATGAGATTGAACTTATTGAATTTTATCTCAACAAAAAAGTTATTAATTAATTATACTTACTGACATTTGAAAAGCAAAATAATAAATTTATTTAAAATAATGTAATAATACAGAGAGAAATAAATAGTAAATTCCCTTTTTTGTTTTCCTATTCTGTATTCTATTAATTATAACTAGTATTAAAATTTGATATATGTCCAGTATATTACAACTCAAGCATGTGAAGATTTGAGAATACATATGCATATTTAATTTGCCTAAAACAACAACTATACACATTTTTATAACAAACAACTTTATAACAAACAGTTTTTTCTTTTTTTTTGATTGTTACTCTATTATACTTTGATTTTTATTTACCTGACATACAAAAAGGTATACCTGAGCTAGAAATGTAGATTAGCAGGTAAAGGCCAAGCTTGACAACATCCTAGACACAGATAATGGAAGTAGAATGCTGATCACTCTGGCTGTTACATACATGCTGTAGCATGCACACACTCACATTCAAACACACATACAAACACACACATAAAAATTAAGGAAAGAAAATAATTCCTACTTAATGGATTACTCTTAAGGATACCTTCTCCATCTCCCTCTCCCTACCTCCCCCATCCCCTCAGAACTGTGAACATAGGATCTACTCTTTGGGTCTAGAGAGATGACTCAAAAGGTAGGAGCACATGTTAATCTTGCAGAGGAATGAGGTTGTTTACTGAATCCACATGGAAGGCTGTAATCACCTCTAACTTTAGTTCCAAGGCACTTGGCATCCTTTTCTGGATTCCCTGGGTACCAGGAATAGATGGGCCACAGGCACAAACATTTAGATAAGTTTCTAAAAGATCTAACCATTCAATATGTGCTGTCTATACAAGATGACATTTTAAAGTAAGCTAAATATCATGTTGTACATTTATAGAACCTACTCATTGAATAGCATTTAACTTACATGTCACTAATCCCATTGGTACCAGCCCCTGGCAAGGATCATGCCACTCTCTGTTCCTGAGTTTAGCTGCTTTAGATGCCTGCTTCAGAGGTCATGATGCAGATAATCTACTGGGTTTAGTTTATTTGACTTTTTATATAATGTTCTCTAAGCTCATCTCCCCTGTGACAAATGCAGGTGTTCCTTCACCAAGACTGAATAATATTCCATTGTATGTACATAAGACCCTTTGCTTTACTCACTAATCTTTCAACAGATACATGAATTCTCCGTGTTTTTAACATAGATTCTCTGTGTCTTTACTTCTTTAAATAATGCTTCAAAGTACATGGACATCATAACACATCAATAGCAGAAAATGTCCAATTCTTTGTAAATATGTCTGTAGTGAGACTTATTCACTGTATCATAATTTAATTCTTAATTTCTGAAAAAAAAACAAGTTTCAGTAAACACAGAAAAATTGAAATGATGTAGAATAATTTTCTGACCACAGATAACAATGCTTGAAAACAAATTCTAAATCACATCTTTACAAACTTTAGGCACAATTTTAGGAAACTGTTACATATTTACACCTTTATGGTAATGAAAATGCAATACATTAAAGTTAGTGAGTATAGACAGCAGTTTCTCTCATGCCTGGGTCACAGCCATTTCAACTCAAAGAATCACACAGAGGTTTATGTTAATTATATACTGTTTGGCTTCTTAGCTGAGGCTTATTATTAACTAGTGCTTACAACTTCAATTAACCCACAATTCTTATCTATGTTTAGTCACATGGTATGGTACCTTCTCTCAGTAAGGCATTATCATCTTGATCCCTCAATGTCTGTGAATGACTCTCTGCCTTTCTTCTTCCCAGAATTCTCCTACTCTGGTGACCCTGCCTATGCTAGGAAGTCTGACTACTGACTACTAACCAATCAGCACTTTATTAAACTAATATGAATGACAAGTCTTCTACAGTATACAGAACATTATTATCCCACAGCATTTCCCCTCTTTTTCTTTCCAAAACAAGAACTCTGAACTTAATCTCCTTTGTTCAGCTATTTTTCTAATCATTATCCAGAATAACTTGTACCCATCACTCTAAACAAAGACAAACAACCAAAAAACACTTTATTTTTTAGATTATAGGCATGGCATTCTAGTCTACATCTGCTGACTCAGGGTGCTGATAATAATACAGGGACCCAAAGAAAATTTAGGATTATGGTGAAGTCCTGACTGGCATATTCTGTGAGGCTGGGTCATCTCAGCCAGCAGTCTTGAAGTTGTTCTGGATATAGAACTCAGAGGAAACTGCATCAGCCATGGTGTCATGAAGCTCCTGGCACAGAGTTTTCTTAGTCTGATTATCCTGCCTATACTTGCTGCTTGGATACTGGCCAATTAGTATTTTATTAAACTAATAAGAGTAACAAATGTTTACAGTGTACAAGAGCATTATCCCTCAGTGCTGAGTATGACTAACTCAGTATATTGAGTGACATACATACTAATATGGTCACCGAAAAAAAAGGCTATAGTCAATTATGTGACATTGTTTTTCACACATACACAAGGAGGGGCATAGAGGAGATACTACAGTTAGTATAATAACAACAGGTAGGAACATACTACCAACCCAAACATAATGATGAATGTTAGAAATATTCATAGACAAAAGAATATATATATAATTTTTAAATAAAATTTGAAATTATTAGAATATGTTTATTTAAATCTATAGTTAACCAGATGTGGAAGACATTTTACCTAAGATTAGATCTTGAAATATATATTTAAGATAATATTTTCATTAAACTGTTAACTCTTCTTAAACAAAATAGCACAACCAAAATCCAAAGGAAAACAACCTGACTTAAATATAAAGTTCTGAATGAAATAATTTTGCAAAAACATTAAAGCAGAAAACTACAGATAATTAGAAGTATGCAACACTTGACAGCCAAAATACAAATGTTTGATATGCATTAAGAGTAATGCATTTCAAAAAGAAGAAAATTTAGAACACCGGAAAGTTTGTTTACTGGTGATTAGGTAAATGTCATTTAAAATGGGGTTTAGAATTATTTTCATCCATAATATTGGCAAAGAATTGTTAGGATCAATATAATCTTGTCATAAATGACTGACTGATAGTCCCTGTATCATAGCAAAATGGAAATTGTGAATATACAGGGAAATTCCCTTAAGAATGGCAGTCCTGAGCCCTGAATTCCATAGGCTCGTGAGCTTTCCTCCAAGGTCCCTGTTTCAATTCCTCTCTCCAGTTTTCTGCCTTGTTTTCTTGCCTTAGTTTCTCTTGATGACAGACTATAAGGTATAAGCCAAATAAACCTTTTCCTCCCCTTGCTTTTGATCATGGTGCCTATTGAAGCTACAAAAACCAAAGTAGGACATAGAGTTAGTCCTGCTGTTGGCTGTTCAGTACTTCATGGTTCCTTTTCATCTTAGCTTCTGCTAGTTCTGGGATACAGGACACCTCCGATGGCTCTCAGTGATACTATAGTCACTGATTGCTGATCTGTGTGACTATCCTAGCCTGCTCCATCTCTTCACGATAAAGGTCTAAGTAGACAATAAGAGGCTAGTCAGGGAAGTTTTCCTAGGACCTAATTTTGCAGCACTAGAGATAATACAGACGAAAGAAGACTCGATTAGTAACACAGAAGAAATAGAAAAGTTGCTTATATTCAGAGGAGGGATATATCGTACTTATGCACAGCTTCTTTTTTTTTATTCCATCACAGTTTTGTTTTTAGGTGGGTATTAATTCATCCACCCTGTATCTCGCACGTACCTCACTCACAGGTTTTGAACACAGTCCAGACTCTCATCTTCAAAGAAAAGCATTTTGTGGAGTCATGAGAAAAGTGCTTCACCATCAGTCTGAGTGTGCCTAGCTGTAAGATGGAGGATACCACATAAGTCAACCATAGAGACAGTAACGTAGAGTATACTAAGGCTTGACAAGGCCAGAGTTCCCTTATCCAACACGAGTAATGTTGAACGGTCAGAACTGGGTCAAGGTCTCCTTCCCCAGCAGCCCAGGTTGAAGTATCTGGGAACTGTTTAAAGCAGCTTGTCTCAGGTGATCACAGCCCATCCAGTAGCTAAAGAAGGGGACACTTGCTTGACAGTTTCCCATGCAGGGCAGTTGACCACAAGGGAGAGATTCTGACACCTATCAAAAAGGGAACAAATGGCCATCTCTCAACAACTTGTCATATTTGAGAGGGAACAATACAGGTCATTACAATAAAGACTTATAATAACATTAGCATTCTGAGTAATACCTAATAGTGCTTAACCCCAAATCAGCTAGGCAGAGAAAGGTTGAGTTCCTATGACCTGTATCAGTGTTAGCAAGTAGGATATGCACTGTATCCACCTAGAAAATTAAGGTTACAAATGACATTTGAAAGAATATAAACACGGGAGCAAAAGCAATAAGAACTGGAGCTTGAGTTCTTAGAAATTAAAATCTCTGATGTGTCAGACACGACAGCCAAGAATACAGGCAGCTACAGTGAACGCAGGGAAATCAAAAAGCAGCAGATCAAGGGGAGGTCAAACTTGACCTCAATAGGAGCTGTTTAGAAATAATGAAACCTGGGGAACTAGCGTGCAGGAGAAAATTGCTTCACCTTCCCCAGCAGGGCATTAAAACTGCCGACTAGAGTGTGGAGGGATCTCATGGTACCCCAGGGCCTGTCATTTGCTCTTCCCACAGGGAACCCTTCATGAAACATTTTCTTCTTATTCCTAAAGGTAAAGAATCCTGGAATCTGTTCTCTGTGGTGGCCAGGAAGACTGCATCGCAAACCCTGCTCGCTATGTTAGTTGGAAGCCTCAGTTTAATCTTCTAGAGAACTAGAATATTGTTTGTAAAGGGAAGGCTGAATGAGAGAGTAGCCAATGTGAACAGCACAGCGCCTGAGACAACGGAAGCACACAGCAGATGCTAACCCAGATTTCCTCCCAGTGCCTGGGAAAATCAGATGAAGCATAAGCCATGGTGTTGTGAAGCTCCCGGCACAGAGTTCAGAAGCCAAATGGGAAACTGATCTTCACATCAGCTAACTAGAATGATGTGACAAATTATCAGGAAAGAAATGGTTTCTTAAATTGAGTAGACTCTCTCAATCTAATCAAAGGAAAGAAAGAAAAGAGTAACAAAAACTACTGCCTTTTCAGCATTTATATTCACTATTGCTGCAGTTAAAGGAGTCTCTGGAGATTTGGCTTCTTTGTTTCTCCTGCAAATGCAGAGGAAGAAACACAGGAGTTAAAGTTTGCAATGCTTTACTCATTCCAACCGATTGCTGGACAAAGCAGTTCGCATCCTTCACTTCTCCCACCTTTAATGAGAATGGAGCAGAAGAGCAGAGATGCTGCCCCCTAGAGTCACATGACTCAAAACAACAACTATATAGAAAAGACCATCTGTGAGGCCGAGAAGGTGGCTGAGTGTGTGCTTGCTGTGCAATGTCAAGACCTTAGTTCCAAACTGCAGCACCTGCGCAAAAAGCTAGGCGTGGTAGCATGTTTGTCATTGAAGCACTAGGGAGGCAGAGGCAGAGGCATGAAGATTCCTGGGTTTCTCTGCCTAGCCAGTCTACCCAATGAATGAGCTCCAATTTCAGTAAGACTCCGCCTCAAAATATAAAGTAACCTTGGTGACCAGTAAGATGTCCGAGCTGGTAAGGGTGCACACGTTGAAAGTTTCGTGATGATGAATTTCATCATTTGGATCCACATAGTAGAAGGAGAGGCAGACTTGAATGTTGTCCTATGGTCTCCACATTAGAGCAATGACATGTGAACAATGTGAGTGAGTGTACACACTAATTACTTATTAATTAAGTCTTACAATTTTAAGTAGACAAGCAGTTGAGAAAGTCACATAACATCAACCTTTGGCCTTCAAAGATGCACACGAGACTGTACAGTTGCACACTCATGAGCATATCTGCATTCATGCACTGTACACTAAAAATAAATACAACAAAATTCTTGAAGCCCTTCTCTGAGGGAAATATAAAATTCCCTGTGGATTATCCAACAGAGACAAGGATTTTAGAGCAAGTATCTTTTGAGTGACATAAATGATAGGCAGAGAACAGCAGGAAGGGAATGACTGGAAGATGGAAATATAAGCTAAAGTAGGTCAAAGATGGCCACAAATTCTTATAACCCCCTAAGATTGAAAGAGAGACTCAATCTCTTCACTTTCTTAAGTAAGTAACAGAATATGGCAGAGGGATATTATGTCAATTTTCTGCTGAATCCTAAATCTCTGGCAAATTCTATTTCCAGTCTCTTAAAAAAAAAAAAAACCTAGCCTGATGGTGCCAAACTGCCGTATGCAAAGTTAAACCCTTGCTGCAGAGATAACATGAAGAGACCATGGCATAAATAATTCATGTAGGGAGATAGAACCCCTGAGATCTGTTTTCTGTGGCATACCCATATGGCTTTAGGAACGTGAACAAGACCAGCAGAATTAATTCAGATCCTGTTCACCAGCATAGTCAATAATCACCACAGAGCATCTCTGGCTGATGGCAAATACACCCACTGAAATTCACAGCTGGGTTCCGAATGACGTTGTGACCTTCAAAGTTGTGGTATGTAATAAAATTATTGCTGTTTGAATGCACTCATCCTTCCAGAAGTTCTGGAGACAGCAACGGATACTCCAAACATATCCGTAAACCAGAGAAATGATGCAACAGTCATTGAGAGAATGAAGTTTGATTTCATGGGAAAATTCTGGAAAATGGTATTAGACACACCATATAATAGTCCTATGTGAAGGATGAAAGAGTCTGTGGGTTGAGGGCTGATAGATGGATGTCTGTTTCCAGCTCATGCTGACCCAGTGACTGTTGAGAGACAGAAAGACACGTGACAGCATCTTCCACACTAGTGTACAAATAGTTCTTCCTTTGTCTGATTCTAGTGTATATGAAATTTTAATTAGGTCCAGGCCTAGTCATGCACAGTGAGCTGGAGGTCAGCATGGGCCACATAGTGCGACCGTTCTCAAAATGTACATCCCATAATCTTTTCACAACACCTTTTAACGATTTTTTTAAATTAAAAGATCATCACATTTTGAATTTTTATAGTTTTGTTCTCATAGTTTTTTCTTTTTAAATTGAGTTTAGTAAATTATTAACCAAAATCCAGCATTATCAAAACTGGAAGAGGTATAAGCTATGCAGTACAACTTTTTGGCCTCATTCTTACTGCTTTGAATTTGGGACAAATTAAAAATCAGTGATTGTGTTTATAAGTAGTTCATTGTTGCTTTCTGTGCTGCTTCACTCTGTCTGTGAAGACTCGTCGAGGAGTGCAGATGACAGAGCGTTCCTAAAGTAAAATTTCTGCTCAGACACTCTCCGGTCCTGAGAGGTTTGGAAGCCCTGTCTTTACCTCTTCAGCACTACAAAGCCTTCCATCCTCTTACAAAGAAGCAAAATAGCATTTTTCTTATGGGTTTTGAATGGATATGAGCACTATTGAATTGTTAAGTGTAAAGCGCTTGCAATAGCCTCTGATATATATGTAGGTCCTCAATAATGGATAAAACATTATTATTTTATATGTCATAACATAAAAAATACAGATGACACAAAGGTCTAAATTTGCCAAAAGACTATGAAGAGGTCTCAATACGTTAAAATTCCTGGCTGAGTATTCATACTAGCATAAAGCTGTTTATGGAACCATAACTCCCTCATTGCAGAACATTCTCTGAACTTTATTACGTTACAATTGGAACAGAGCTGTCATAAGCAAGAAGTATTGAACTGAGCCTGAAATGCGCAGATTCAGAAACACGGATGATAAAGAGCCTCCCACATCAGCTTTTACTGCTCCTGTCGACGCCATCTGCAGACTCTGTCTAGGGCCAAGAACCCAAATTTCAATAAGTAATCTCCCTCATTTATTGACAGCTCAAGATCTTTGTTGTAGACCCTCAGATTGAAAACCGACACAGATGCAAGCAGACAGGCAGTTTTACAGTTTAATGAGTTTAAAAAGAATCTCTTCAGAGCTCAGATTCTCTAATACAATTCCAAATTGCAATTCAAGCTTAAACAGAAAGAAAGAAATAAAAAGAAAACCTGGAGAAACATAGAGAAGCAAAATGTATGAAAATAATACCCAACTTTCACTGTGAGATTCCTTACATGTGATAATTAATCCTGGATTTCTATGGGTTTCTGCTGGAATTTCTATCTTTTCTTCTCTATATCACAAACTTTCACAATCATGCACATTAAAAAGGAGACAAAATAATAACATAAGTGAAAAATGGTAATATGAATTAAGTCTTTTAGTCCTAAATTACTAATTAATCATTTTTTTTCAAAACACAGGGGGGCACACCAAAAAAATCTGGCCAGTCTAGTCTATTTTGATCATAATGTTTTAACCTGTGTTTAAGAAAGTCTTTAAAATGAATTAAAATACTTATAGTTACTTTGTCTCTCATTAGACCCACTATGAAGGGTCAAGTGACCAACATTCGATTTTACATTTGCCTCTAAAAACAAGCATGTCTCCCAAATACTTCAGTTACCTTTGTTGGCTTTCACTTGGAATTGTTGAAGTTACATGCTTTCATGGGGGGGGGGGCTATTCTGCCACATTTTTGTAATACAAGTTTGAACTTTTTCCTAGTATGATTCAAGAATTAAATATATTAATAATTTTTTATTTTAATGGAAGTTTTACTGAAATCAAGTTCTGTTATTTGGGGTAAAGTTTTAAACATTAAAACTTATGACTAATTTATTTTAGGATCATAGAGGAAAATGTTGTAAGGAGGCCACTTGTTCATTCCAGCTACCCAGAACTGAAATAATCATACAGAAACAATATTATTTAAAACACTGCTTGGCCCATTAGCTCTAGTTTCTTATTGGCTGACTCTTGCATCTTAATTTAACCCATATTTATTAATCTATATATCACCCCGAGGTTGTGGCTTACCAGGAAAAGTTCCAGCTCCTATCTCTGGCAGAGCTACATGACTCCTCTTTGACTCTGCCCTTCTTTCTCCCAGCTCTGTTCCCCTGTAGCTCTGCTATAGACCCAAAGAAGTTCCTTTATTAACCAATGATATTCACAGCATACAGAGGAAAAATGTATAATTTCTTCTTCAATGTATGTATCTATTACCAAGAGTAAAACTTGAGTTCAGTCTGCCATGACTGACTATTCCTTGGGTAGAAGATCTGCTCTATAATTCTGGCACATGGTGAATGACAGCAGAAGCTAAACTCTGTAACGAGTTAACAGAGCTTTATAAAAATGAGTCCAATTTCAGATGGAAGAAAAGACAGGATGCTTTCCCCTAAGCAGGACACAGACATTGAAACTTTGAGCTCATGACAGCTATGCTGGCGTGCACTGGGCTTATTTGAGACCGACCCATCTACACTCAGTCACATAGAGGGGAGAGGCACACAGAGCCCTACGCTTTACAAATTAAACTATTGGCTATTGTTGTTCAATTGTGTGCCCACTGCTGTACCCACTAGGATCGAATGGACAACTCCAAAGCTATAATTGTACACACAATTAAATTTGGTGAGTCACAATAAATAAATAGAGAAAAATAAAGAGGAGGAGTAGACAGAAGTCAAAGGAAATGAAAGAAGGTAGGGGTGAGAGTAATGTGCATGCATTATTCACATGAAAGATATTATCAAAGGACTTCTTTAATTAATAAGAAAAATGCAAACCCATCTCTTTTGACCCACCCCCTCACCTTCCCACTCTCCCTGATCAGCATTCTGCTCTCTTCCTCTTTAAGAATTACTTTCTTTAGATTTTCCTACAAACAAGCCAGGACAAAATTTGTTTTGGCTATAGCACAGCTCTTCAATATTCTCCAAACCCCTAGTGTTGTAAGTTTGGTTACAGGCTTGGAGCATTACTGAACGGTGAAGGAATCTTCACGAGGATGGCTTGGTGGAAGAAAGGCATATCATTGAGGCAGTACCCTTGAAAGAAGTGTTGGAACCCACCCCCTGCTATCATTCTCTACTTCCTGGTCACCTTGCATGGAACAGGCTGCCATCCATGTGTTTCTATCATGGCATACAGTGCTTTCACATCTGGAAAGTACCAAGCCCAATGTGAACACAAAATGAAACTTCTGAAACCATGAGATGAAGTTAATCTTTTCACCCCTTATGTTAAATATATCAGGTAATTTGTCACATTATGAGAAACTGAATACCACAATTTTTCTATGCATGAATTATTTCATTTACCATGATGGCTTTCCAGCCTTTTAGATACAAATGATCAGAGAGAAGTTCGGTAAGAGGTTAGAAATACAATTACAGGGTTCAGGGAGATGACTCATTGGGGAAGCATAAATGATATACACTAATGATTTCAAATTTTCTGCACTCAAGGAAAAAGCTAGGTATGGTTACACATACATTTGTTACACTAACATTGTGGGTGAAAACAGGAGGACCACGGGGGCTTGTTGACCACCAGACTGGCTCCATACTCAGTGAGAAACCCTGCCTCGAGGGAATACAGCAGAGAGTGATAGTTCAGAAAACCTGACATCTCCCTCTGTTCTTTGTGCACACACATGCATGTGCACCTACCCACACATAATGCACACATCACATATACTCATGTAAAAAACTATTTCTGATATTCTATAGCATGGGACAATAACAATAACAATCTTCAACAGTCAACAACTAGAAGATTACAAAGATTCCCAACATAGGAATGCCTGGTTTTGAGACAATGGAAATGCTGTTTATACCTGATTACTTGATGGTTATTACAAAACTTATATATGTGAATATCATTGGTTAATAAAGAAACTGTCTTGAGCTTGTGCAGGGCAGAAGAGAGGTAGAAGGGGAAAACTAAACTGAATGCTGGGAGAAAGAAGGTGGAATCAGAGGGAAGCCATGTAATCCTGCCAGAGCCAGATGCTGGATGGAACCTTGCTGGTAAGCAACACCCATTTGATGATATGCAGATTAATAGAAATGAGTTAAATTAAGATGTAGGAGCTAGTCAATAAGAAGCTAGAGCTAATAGGCCAAGCAGTGATTTAATTAATACAGCTTTTCTGTGGTTATTTCGGGGATGAGCAGCCAGGAACAAACAAGTGGACTCCTACTACATATTGGGCTCCTACAACATATATGTGTATATATTTATATATATATACATATATATATGTATATATTTGTATACATATACTGTACCTATAAATAAAGTATAATAATAAAAATATGCTTAAACTCAAAAATAAACTTGAGGTTTTTATCTCTTTGTTATCCTTCCTTTTCTTCTTCATGTCTTCATTTAACATAACTTAGAAAACCAAGCAGCTTTATAAATTAAAGAGATACATTTTGCAGAAGAATTACTCTTTAATTAATCTATAATGTACAGTAAAAACTATCCTTGATAATTGATTAACATTTCATTGTCATTTTATTGAAGATTGCAACCTTGCTTAATAATACCTTCAAATATGCAAAATCAATATTATGCTTTTATCACATAAAGGAAAATAGAAAAGACAGAAAAAATGTAGGAAAAAAATGTTTATAGTTAATAAAATTTTGGGAGTAACTACGCTCTTGTTCTACTCTATGTCAGTTATTTGATCTTCGGAAGTAATGATGCTCTAATTGATCAATGAATCAGATTTTCTCCCTCTCCCATCTGTCTCCTTTTCCTCTTCTTCCTTTTCCCCCATTTTTATTAGTTTTGTTGTCTCTGAAGAAAGATGGAGTGAATATAAAAATATGTCTGAAGCTGCATAAATTATGCTGTGATAGACCTGTACCACATTAAGTTTGATCTTAATTATTTAGGAATAAATTTTTAAACAATTTTCAAGACTCTACATGTGTGACTTCCTTTCTTCTCCATTTATAACACAAAACATAAAATCAGCTCTTGACTTGAACCAAATCTGTGACAAAATCAGCCTTAGTTTATCAAAGACAAGGAATACTCTTATATTTGGAAAATTTACATTTTTCATTTTCATTGATGAAGACAAATATTGTTATAGAATATTTGAAAAATAAATGTAGTGCTTACACATGTCAGAGTCACAATTTATTTTGCACATAAGAACAAGGAAGGATCTTAGACAAACTACAAGATCCAAACAAATGGTACAGCTACATCCATGCTAGAACCTGGATCTAGCAGAAAACCAAAGACCTCAGATCCACTGCTATGAGTATGGCAATTCTAGCAGAAATAAAGCTTTCTTTCCCAACTCAGGAAAACATATTCGGTATTGGATTCAATCTGAAGCTTCTACAGTTATCATTTGTTCATAAAGAATGAGGTCTGCTAACTTTTCAGGTCTAGAGCACATATTCATACCATCTTCAGAGCCTTTAAAAGAAAGTGGAGAAAAAGAACATGCAATGGTCAAAACCATATTCATCAGGATATGAAGCAGCATTGTATCAAATCCTTTTCTTATCATTTTTGATAATGTTCCATAAACACAAATCAGCTCAGAGATTTGAATCCTCAAAAGAACTGTATGTTTAAATTCTACATTTCTAAGTGGTAATGTGATACGCTAGATATCTTTGGGTACTGTGTTTGTTTGAAGAATGGGCCCCATCAGCTCATACATTTAAATGTTTAGTTATCTGAAAGTGGCACTACTTAAGAAGGATTAGGAAATGTCCTAATGTCAGAGTACATTGAACTTGTTGGAAGAGAGTTTCATTAGGAGTTGACTTTAAGTTTTCCAAAGTCAAAACCAGGGCCAGTATCTTACTATTCCTGGTGCCTATGGATCTGGATATATAACTTCCAGCTACTTCTCTAGAACCACATCTGCATGCGTGCTGCCATGATCCCTGTCATGATGATAGTGGGCTAACTCTCTGAAACCATAAGCAAACCCCAATTAAATGCTTTTATTCTTACGATTTGCTGTGGTCATGGTGTGTCTGTCTTAACAGCAAAAGATCTTTAACTAAGACAGGTATATTAAATGAAATGGAAAAAATATAGACCTTTTATTTGTCACTTTGATAGGTGAACTCAAGCTTTGGGGCTCATAGCAATTGCAAAATGTTGACAACAAACATTATGAGAGTACTCCTGGGCAAAAATTAATTCAGTATTATTTTGCTTTCTCAATATTTCTTGTTCAATTAAAGAAACTATGCCCAAAACTTGGGCTTAGGCAAAAATGTATTAATCAATAAAGACTGAAACTTATAAGCTTTGCATGCATGCCGGCGCACAAACACACACACACACAAACAAATAAAAAACTAAAAGTAAAAATATCAATAGTCTTCTTCTTCTCCCAAACCAGAAGCCACAAAACTAAAGTGCTTCTCATTTTGTCAATAGTTATTAAAATTAATTTGAAAAGTCATGCAGAATTGTTACCATATAATTAAATAAATGGCTAAAATCTTAAACAATCAATAACTTTTTATTAGAGTTATAGATATATTTTAGGTAACTTCTAGAAGATTAGAGAATGACTAGATACACTAAGATATTTTTAGCTGATTACATGTAATCTGAAAAAGTATAATCAATCTTTAAAATCTTGAAATAAAGTCGTTTCATGAAAATTCATGTTATATATACTCACGTAAGGCAAAATGCCAGCACATAAAATATTCAGCTTCCTGAATTTAACATGACTTGTTTACCCTGCTATTTATTTTATTTAACTTTCAGTTCCCCCATACAAATGTCAGAGTTTCACCTTTTCCTGTCAAAACAAAAATACCACAAAAATCCAGATCACTGGTGTCTGTGGATATATTTATCACAGTCGTATCAGCAAGTAAGTGGTTGATCGCTTCATTAAAAAGTAAGATCTACTGCTTTCATTTAGTCTAATAAATAATAACAAATGTTTGGACAGGATCTGTACCAGTCATTTTAAAAGCAAATTAAGATATTAGTTCTTTGCAATAGATCATTTGTCTTAGAAATTAAAATATTCTTCCAATAAAATAACCTAAGGCCTAGGAATGGCCTATAATCAATAGTTAAAATGGAATCGCTTGACTTTTAATGCCTTGCATTACTTACTTTACTAAATTATTTTGTAAGTATAGACTTACACTAGTTAAGACAGTTCTTTTTTCAACTACTCATTCCATTTTCCTCTGAGAGGATGGATACCTATGCATACAGTAGACCCCTCCCTCCGAAGTCAGGTGTGTGGTTTGTCACATACGTGGTCTGTGAACATGCCTTACACACATCAGGTCTGGGCAGAGCTCACTACTTGCTCTTCCGTCTGCATCAGGAATAAAAATTTCTGCACAACCATATAGTTTGCTTCACTCACGTGATTCCCAGAGTAGAGAACCATGTGCAGCAATAAAGTGGCATAAGCATCAGGGTTTTTTGGTGCAAGCCATTAAAACCAGCGGTTCTGTTACTGCAACTAGCCAGTGATTCCAAGTACTAGGAACATCAAACAAAAACATTTATTGCTACCTTAAATAGTGTGAAATAAATATGGTCAATGTAGAATATCATTTCCCTTTATGAAAATAAACTTCAAATATAGAGAGCTTTTGTCTTCACCAATAACTGCTTCTTGGGAGCATAAAATCTAAAGCCATCCTTAAAAACAGATAACTAAAAATGGAAGAATTGTGGACCCCATACTCCTACTGAGACACTATAACAGACAGAAATTAAAATCTAGATAGTTTTCTATTGTGAAAACATAAAAAAATACACTATGCTAACACAAGTCACTAGTGATAGATTTCTATCATTCGTGATCAAAGGCAATCTTAACTATCACAAGGTATCATTGCAACTGTCTAAATTCTTTTATATATTTATTGTATTTGGATTAAAATGTGAAAGTTTTTTATGAAAGGAATCATGGACAGAGAAAAAGAAAGGGAAAAAATTAAGAAGTGAGTAGAATCAAATAGAAAAAGACAAAGAAAAGAGGAAGAGTCATGAAAGGCACATCAAGAAATGTAACTTCTAGATCATAGGCCAATAATTTGTTTTGTTTAGGTAAAGAATGTGTAAAACTGCTTTTTAAAGTAGATGTAAAAAGTTGCGTCCCACCAGAAATGATTAACAATTCCTGTGTCTGTATATCCTAGCCAACATTTGATTGTCTATGTCCCGAATTTTAGCCATCCTAGCAAAATATGCAATAATACCCGTTACTGTTTTAATTTGAATTTTCCAAATGACATATCAAGTAGAGCATCATTTTGTGACTTTTTGTCTCCTTATTGCTAAGCCTTTGACACCTTTGGTAAATGTACTGCTTCGTACCTTATTGTTGAATTCTAGGAGGCATCTTTATGTTTTATTAGCAGTCCTTTATTAAATATAGCCTTTTGAAAATATTTTCTCTCTTAGAAAGGTTTTTAATGTCTTCATCTTTCTCAAATCTTTTACAGAAGCATACATTTTAATGTTAAGTGAAATTAATGTTGATATTTTAGTTTTCTTTTTTCATTTACATAAATACTTATATCCTTTGGGGCTGTTTGTTTGTTTTTGTTTTTACAGTTTCTTAACAATCTAACAATGCAGTCTCTTAAGCAGCCAAGGCCGTCAGTCTCCAGAATGCTGGTTTTGTTCTCTGTGCTGTTGTGCTGCCCTTCTTCCATGTATTCAGAACTGTGTGGTGGGGCTGTGCAGCTTCTCCTGTGAGGTCGTAAAAGAGTGTGCTTTCCATCTTGGTCTCATGGCTTGCACACATTGGGGAAGACAGCTTCCAACTCACCAGAAGAGAGAAACAGCCCCAGATTAGGGCACTACGGAGAGGGACTGAACCTTGTGAGACAAGGCCATGACCAACCTGTTAGCTACATGAGTAATCCACCTAAAACCTCCATGGAGACTTCAGATCCGGTTGACAACTAAGAAAGCACCTCCTGAGGGACACTACCGGCTCGCCACCACCTCTCTCAAATAACTCACTAACAGAACTCATAGATGGTTATTAGGAAATAGGCAATGGTAAGCATCCCATTTAAAAGAGACAATTTTGAGTAATTCTGTAAGGGCGACACTGCATCACCAGTCTGAGCCTACAATTCTCTCTCTTCCTCTGAGACGAGCTTTTTTTTTTTATGACCTACATGCTTTGATAGGAACAATCATGTCATTTTCTAAAGAATACCTATTTTTCCTTTGCTATACACATTACCTAAAACTATTTTTAGTTTGTTCTTTACCCAAAAGTCTCTCGAATACCATCTTATTAGTTCTCTTCAACGGTTCTATTTCTCTTTACCTGGTGAACGGATTTTTTTTTCTTTTCAATAGTTCCACAGTGGCAGTCACTTTCTTTCACTGTTTATAAACATAATTCCTCCAGCTTATATCGCTTATATCCGCTGTTGTGAGAGCAATGTTCAATAATAGTTGTTGTTTGCTCCACAATATAGACTGACTTTTCCTATGTTCAACTCTCTAGAAATCTAAAAGTTTTCTTTTCCTGCTCATTAAGCATGAATTTTAATAGTACATGCTAAAGAACCAGCCTGTCTCTATCTTAATCTGAAAAGACATTCTATAGTAAAGATAAACTAGTTTAATTCATGTCTACGATCAAACCACTGTTTATCAAAGATTGGGCTAGGTCCCACTTACAGTCTTTTTTTTTTATTTTTTTTTTGTAATTTTATTAAATTATAAAAAGTTTCCATTTACGCCCCTCCTCCCAACACCCTCCCACTCCCCCCCTCCCTCTCCTCCTCCCTCTTTGTCCCCAAGGGAAGTCAGGGTCTCCTGCCCTGTGGGAAGTCCAAGTTCCTCCCCCCTCACTCCAGGTCCAGGAAGGTGAGCATCCAAACAGACTGGATCCCAAAAATCCAGTATATGCAGAGGAAACAAGTCCCAGTGTCATTGTCAATGGCTTCTCGGAAAGACTGCAGGCCAGCCACATTCAGAAAAACCAGCCACATTCAGAGAATCTGGTTGGATCACATGCTCGTTCAGTCACGGTCCATCTGGCCTTGGTAAACTCTCATTAGATCCGACCCCTTGTATCAGTGGGTGATAGTATCCCTCGCAGTCCTTCGTCATTTTCTTCCTCCTTTTGCTCCTCGTTTGGATCTTGGGGGGCTCAGTTCGGTGCTCCAACGCGGGCCTCCATCTGTTTCGTCATCCAACGCCAGATGAGGGATCTATGGTGATAAGCAAAATATTCATCAGTATGGTCACGGGCCAAGGCCGGTTCAGGCACCCCCTCCTCTGTCCAGAGAACAATCTGGGGATCTCTCCTTGGACCTGGGATCCCATATATAATCAAGTTTCCTGTAAACTCTAATATGACTCCCTTAGTTGAAATATATTCTTCCCTGATCCCACATTCATCCTTCCTCCCTTCCCCCCATCCCGGTCAACCGAGCTTTCTCCATTCCTCCCCTACTCCCTTCTCTCTAACCCTCTCCCCTTCCAACAACCCTCCCACCCCCCTCCCCCATGCACCCAAGATTACCTGGGACTCTTGACTATTTCCTACCTCCTGGCGGATAGGTAAATAATCTTCATCAGGTTCGTCTTCTTATTTAGCTTCTCTAGGATCACGAATAATAGGCTCAAAGACCTTTAATTATGGTTAGAATCCACTTATGAGTGAATACATACCGTGTTCCTCTTTTTGGGTCTGGCTTACCTCACTCAGTAAAGCGTTTTCTATGTCCATCCATTTGCATGCAAAATTCAAGATGTCATTATTTTTTACCGCTGAGTAAAACTCTAATGTGTATATGTTCCACACCTTTTTTAACCATTCTTCTATTGAGGGGCACCTAGGCTGTTTCCAGGTTCTGGCTATTACAAATAGTGCTGCTATGAACATAGTTGAACAAACGCTTTTGTAGTATGTTTGGGCATCTCTAGGGTATATTCCCAAGAGAGGAATTGCTGGGTCCTGAGGGAGGTTGACTCCCAGTTTCCTGAGAAACCTCCACACTGATTTCCAAAGTGGCTGCACAAGTTTGCATTCCCACCAACAATGGATGAGTGTTCCCCTCATTCCACATCCCCTCCAGCATAGGCTATCATTGGTGTTTTTAACTTTAGCTATTCTGACAGGTGTAAGATGGTATCTCAAAGTGGTTTTGATTTGCATTTCCCTGATCGCTAAGGAGGTTGAGCATGACCTTAAGTGTCTTCTGGCCATTCGAAGTTCATCTGTTGTGAATTCTCTGTTCAGATCAGTACCCCATTTTTTAATTGGGTTAATTAGAGTTTTAGTGTCTAGTTTCTTGAGTTCTTTGTATATTCTGGAGATCAGACCTTTGTCTGATGAGGGGCTGGTGAAGATCTTCTCCCAGTCAGAAGGCAGCCTTTTTGTCTTACTGACAGTGTCCTTTGCTTTACAGAAGCTTCTCAGTTTCAGTAGATCCCATTTATTCATTGTTTCTCTTATTGTCTGTGCTGCTGGGGTCCTACTTAGGAAGAGGGCTCCTGTGCCTATATCTTGTAGACTACTTCCCACTTTCTCTTCTATCAGGTTCAAAGTGGACGGATTAATGTTGATGTCTTTAATCCATTTGGACTTGATTTTTGTGCATGGTGATAGATATGGATCTACTTTCATTTTTTTACAGGATGACATCCAGTTATGCCAGCACCATTTGTTAAAGATGCTTTCCTTCTTCCATTGTATACCTTTAGCTCCCTTGTCAAAAATTAGGTGCTCATAGGTTTGAGGGTTAGTATCTGGGTCTTCTATTCGATTCCAAAGGTCGATTTCTCTGTTCTTATGCCAATACCAAGCTGTTTTCAATACTGTAGCTCTATAATAGAGTTTGAAGTCAGGGATGGTAATGCCTTCTGAAGTTCCTTTATTGTATAAGATTGTTTTGGCTATCCTGGGTTTTTTGTTTTGCCATATAAACTTGATTATTGTTCTCTCAAGGTCTGTGAAGAAGTTTGATGGGATTTTGATAGGGATTGCATTGAATCTATAGATTGCTTTTGGTAGAATTGCCATTTTTACTATGTTGATTCTCCCAATCCAAGAGCAGGGGAGGTCTTTCCATTTTCTGGTATCCTCCTCAATTTCTTTCTTCAAAGACTTAAAGTTTTTGTCAAATAGGTCTTTCACTTCCTTGGTTAGAGTAACCCCAAGATATTTTATGGTGTTTGTGGCTATCGTGAAAGGTGATGTTTCTCTGATTTCCCTCTCTGCTTCTTTATCCTTTGTGTATAGGAAGGCCACTGATTTTTTGGAGTTGATCTTGTATCCTGCCACGTTACTAAAGGTGTTTATCAGCTGTAGGAGTTCTTTGGTAGAGTTTTTGGGGTCACTTATGTAAACTATCATATCGTCAGCAAATAACGAAAGTTTGACTTCATCCTTTCCAATACGAATCCCCTTGATCTCCTTATGTTGTCTTATTGCTATTGCTAGAACTTCAAGCACTATATTGAAGAGGTATGGAGAGAGTGGACAGCCTTGTCGCGTTCCTGATTTTAGTGGAAAGGCTTTGAGTTTCTCTCCATTCAGTTTGATGTTAGCTGTCGGCTTGCTGTATATTGCTTTTATTATATTTAGGTATGATCCTTGTATCCCCAGTCTCTCCAACACCTTTATCATTAATGGGTGTTGAATTTTGTCAAATGCTTTTTCAGCATCTAGTGAGATGATCATATGGTTTTTTTCTTTCAGTTTATTTATATGATGGATTACATTGATAGATTTGCGAATGTTGAACCAGCCCTGCATCTCTGGAATGAAGCCGACTTGATCATAATGGATAATTTTTCTAATGTGCTCTTGGATACGGTTTGCCAGTATTTTATTGAGAATTTTCGCGTCAATGTTCATGAGTGAGATTGGCCTGTAATTCTCTTTCTTGGTTGTGTCTTTGTGTGGTTTTGGTATTAGGGTAACTGTAGCTTCATAAAAGGAGTTAGGCAATGACTCTTCTGTTTCTATATTGTGGAATACGTTAAGGAGTATAGGTATTAGCTCTTCCTGGAAGTTCTGGTAGAATTCTGCATTGAAACCATCTGGTCCTGGGCTTTTTTTGGTAGGGAGATTTTTGATAGCAGCTTCTAATTCTTCGCGACTAACAGGTCTATTTAGATTGTTCACCTGTTCTTGGTTCAACTTTGGTATATGGTACTTATCTAAAAAAATGTCCATTTCTTTTACATTTTCCAACTTTGTGGCATATAAACTTTCGTAGTAAGATCTAATGATTCTCTGAATTTCCTCTGTGTCTGTGGTTATGTCCCCCTTTTCATTTCTGATCCTATTAATTTGCACGTTCTCTCTCTGCCGTTTGATTAGTTTGGATAGGGGTTTGTCAATCTTGTTGATTTTCTCCAAGAACCAGCTTTTTGATTCATTGATTCTTTGGATTGTTTTCTCTGTTTCTATTTTGTTGATTTCAGCCCTCAGTTTGATTATTTCCAGTCTTCTACTCCTCCTGGGTGAATCAGCTTCTTTTTTTTCTAGAGCTTTCAAGTGTGCTGTTAGGTCTCCAATGTGTGCTTTCTCCGTTTTCTTTATTTGGGCGCCTATTGCTATGAACTTTCCTCTTAGCACTGCTTTCATAGTGTCCCATAGGTTTGAGTATGTTGTGTCTTTGTTTTCATTAAATTCAAGGAAGTCTTTAATTTCTTTCTTAATTTCGTCCTTGACCCAGGGGTGATTTAGTAGTTGACTGTTCAACTTCCATGAGTTTGTTGACTTCCTGGGGTTAGCATTGTTGTTGAATTCTAATTTTAATCCATGGTGATCTGACAAGACACAGGGGGTTACTAATATTTTTTTGTATCTGTGGAAGTTTGCTTTGTTACCGAGTATGTGGTCAATCTTCGAGAAGGTTCCATGAACTGCAGAGAAGAAGGTATATTCTTTCCTATTTGGGTGGAGTGTTCTATAGATGTCTGTTAAGTTCATTTGATTCAATACCTCCAATAAATCTCTTAATTCTCTGTTTGGTTTCTGTCTGATTGACCTGTCCATTGGTGAGAGAGGAGTGTTGAAGTCTCCTACTATTAGCGTGTGTGGTTTGATGACTGCCTTGAGTTCTAGAAGAGTTTCTTTTACATAAGTGGGTGGCTTTATATTAGGGGCATAGATATTCAGGATTGAGACTTCTTCCTGATGAGTTGTTTCTGTTATGAGTATGAAATGTCCATCTCCATCTCTTCTGATTGATTTTAGTTTGAAGTCGATTTTGTTAGATATTAGAATGGCCACACCCGCTTGTTTCTTAGGTCCATTTGCTTGGAAAACCTTTTCCCAACCCTTTACTCTGAGTAGGTGTCTGTCTTTGTGGTTGAGGTGTGTTTCTTGTAAACAGCAGAATGTTGGATCCTGTTTTCGTATCCAATCCCTAAGTCTGTGCCTCTTTATAGGTGAATTGAGTCCATTGATATTAAGAGATATTAATGACCAGTGGTTGTTGACTCGAGTCATTTTTTTTTTTGGGTAGTAGAGTGTATGTGTTTTCCTTCTTTGGGTTGTGCTAGTGAAGGGTTGCTAGATGTCTGAGTTATTGTAGGCAGTGTTGGCAATGTTGGATTCCTTGGGATGTAATTTTCCTTCTAATATTCTCTGTAAGGCTGGATTAGTAGTTACGTATTGTTTAAATTTGTTCTTATCCTGGAATATTTTGTTTTCTCCGTTGATAGTGAATGAAAGCTTGGCTGGGTATATTAATCTGGGCTTGCATCCATGGTCCCTTAGTTTCTGCAGTACCTCTATCCAGGACCTTCTGGCTTTCATGGTTTCTATAGAGAAGTCTGGTGTAAGTCTGATAGGTTTACCTTTATAGGTTACTTGACCTTTTTCCTTTGCAGCTCTTAATATCCTTTCTTTAATCTGAATGCTTTGTGTTTTGATTATTATATGGCGAGGGGATGTTTTTTTCTGATCCAGTCTATTCGGTGTTCTGTATGCTTCTTGCACCTTCATAGGAATATCACTCTTTAGGATGGGAAAGTTTTCTTCTATAATTTTGTTGAATATATTTTCTGGACCTTTGGTCTGCAATTCTTCTCCTTCTTCTACTCCTATTATTCTTAGATTTGGTTTTTTTATTATGTCCCATATTTCCTGAATGTTTTGTGATGAGAATTTGTTGGATTTGCTGTTTTCTTTGGTCAGGGCATTTATTTTCTCTATGGTGTCTTCATAATCTGAGATTCGTTCTTCTATCTCTTGTATTCTATTGGTTATGCTTGTTCCTGAAGTCTCTGTTTGTTTACCTAGATTTTCCATATCCAGCCGGTCCTCGGTTTGTGTTTTCTTCACTGCCTCAATTTCAGTTTTCAATTCTTGAACTGATTCCATTACCTGTTTGATTGTTTTTTCTTGGTTTCCCAGGGTATCATTTACGAATTTACTTATTTCTTCAAACTTTTTGTTATATTTGTCTTCCATTTCTTTACTCATTTCTTCCATCTTTTTGTTATATTTCTCTTCTATTTCTTTAAGTGAGTTATTCATACCCTGTTTAAGAGACTCTATTGCTTTTATAATGACACTGTTTTCCACTTCTTCCGGTATAGGGTGTTCAAGTCCTTCTGTCATAAGATCGCTGGGATCTGGTGTTTTCGTGTTGTTTTTCAGATTGTTGGAGGAATTCTTGCCTTGGCGCCTGCCCATCTCTTCCTTCAGATGCTCTCCAATGGCTCTTCCCTCCGCTGGGTCTTTTGCTACTGGATTAATGCCCCTTGCTATCCAGGAATCACTTTGCCTGCAGCCTTAGGTTGCTGCAGGCAGGCAATTAGAACAAAGGGATTTCCGTCCCTTTGCACTCACCGCCTGTAGTCCCGCGGTGCCCACCCCGGCTGAGATGGAGGAATTTAAGCCCTGAAAAAAGGAGAGGGGAGGGTATGGGTTCCAGGCAGAAAGCTGGGATGGCGTTGCAGGAGAGAGGGATTAGCTGGGGAAGCTGCCCCTTTGGAGTAGTCAGGGAGATAAGGGTGGCGGGAGTATTGTGTGTTCCCTAACCGGCCTTGTGTGGTGGTCAGGAACAATACACTTACCCCTCCACAGAATCAGAGCCCCTCGCTGGTCAGAGGTGCCCCTGCCTGCAGTCTTGGCTTGCTGCAGGCCGGCTTTTGGAACAAAGGGACTCCAGTCCCTTTGCACTCACCGCCTATCCTGGCCCGCGGTGCCCACCCCGGCTGAGATGGAGGAATTTAAGCCCCGAAAAAAGGAGAGGGGAGGGTATGGGTTCCAGGCAGAAAGCTGGGATGGCGTTGCAGGAGAGAGGGAATAGCTGGGGAAGCTGCCCCTTTGGAGTAGTCAGGGAGATAAGGGTGGCGGGAGTATTGTGTGTTCCCTAATCGGCCTTGTGTGGCGGTCAGGAACAATACACTTACCCCTCCACAGGATCAGAAACGAGGTGTCCCTGCCTGCAGTCTTGGCTTGCTGCAGGCCGGCTTTTGGAACAAAGGGACTCCAGTCCCTTTGCACTCACCGCCTAACCTGGCCCGCGGTGCCCACCCAGGCTGAGATGGAGGAATTTAAGCCCCGAAAAAAGGAGAGGGGAGGGTATGGGTTCCAGGCAGAAAGCTGGGATGGTGTTGCAGGAGAGAGGGATTAGCTGGGGAAGCTGCCCCTTTGGAGTAGTCAGGGAGATCCCCACTTACAGTCTTAACTACAAATGGTTCTCTACTGCCTGTTCCGGGAATGGCAATCATGTCCTTGTTTCAAAAAGTTGTTTATAACCGTATTGCAACCCGACCTCTATTTCAAAAGGTTATATGACCACCTATGACTACTTTTTAATCCTCACCTTGTCTATCTCAGAAGCCTATGTAGGACTAACTTGTTATGTTTATGATCTACTCCTGTGACCCTACCTATTTTGCTTGTTAAATCCTTCATTTGGAACTCCCTGTCCATAAACCTTATCTTTCTCACATACAAAATTGACCTCTCAAAACCTGACATAGGGGGAGGCAGCCCATGTAAATGAATAAAAATCTTGCTTTAATTAATTACTTGCTTTAATTTATTTGGCCATGATGATCTGGGTCCGTGATCGCTCTCCTCCCACCTTTGGGATTAACAGTGTCTGGAAATGTTCCACACTATTTTTCTCATACAGGAATCATAAAACTTGAGTGAACCTTTAAAATATGCAAAGCCAGGCCTTCCTGTAGCTTAAGAAAACACTCTACTGTTAGTTTCTTCTGCCCTTCCACATCCCTTTCTCCTTCATGAGATTGCATTATTCATTTAGTCCCTTAGATAAATTCTGTGGTACAAGTCTTTCAGTTTTTAGTCATGTTCCTCATCAGTATTATGAGACATTTTTGAATATGATCTTCCAAGTTATTAATTCAATGTTTGAAATGGATTATTCTTTTCTTTCTTTCATAAACTTAAGTTTTAAGAACCTTGCTAGTGTTTTCTGCTGTCCATCAGGACTTTATAATGTTGTGGTTAGAACCTTTACATGTTTAAGTTGTTTCTGATTTTGTTTTATTTGAAGAAGCAATCACCTTCGGCATATATCCCATCTTACTAAGAGCATGTTTTTATTATTCACCCGACCTTGTGTGTATAGGAAGGGCTTATTTGTATACATTTATTAATTTATGCTCTCATTTATTGGCTTTTGGAAGTCTCATATCTAAACAGTAAATGACAGTAAGGTGAGAATGGTAAGGGATCAGCGACACTGATTTGTGACTTTAGGGCCGTGTCAGTCCATATTGAGGCCCTTGTGGAACTCTTTAATAAAGGATTTTCTAATGAAATCCTTGTTTCTATATAAGGAAGACTTAACTCACTTCTCTTAATCCTTGGCACTTTGGGAAGACCAAGTTCTTCTCTTAGTACTTTTTCAGCACGTCGACATTCTCACAAAAGACAAAGCACTTCTAGATCCCGGCAATTTCCTCCCCCAGAAGCCGTTGTAAAGAACTGCTCCCTTTCATGGGTGTCTTTGAGATTTCAGGTTATATTCCAGGTAATTTGAGGATCACCATAAACCTAAGGACTCAGCCCTTCTGAATAGTCTGACAGTCTCTAGGCTCAGTGGGTACAGGAGAAATAATGACCAAATATTTGAAGAATTTGCTGTTTTAGGTTAAAATAGCATACTATTTGTGGCTATTGTGAAAGGTGTTTCTCTGATTTCCCTCTCTGCTTCTTTATCCTTTATGTATAGGAGGGCAACCGATTTTTTGGAGTTGATCTTGTATCCTGCCACATTACTAAAGGTGTTTATCAGCTGTAGGAGTTCTTTGGTAGAGTTTTTGGGGTCGCTTATGTATATTATCATATCGTCTGCAAATGGCGAAAGTTTAACTTCATCCTTTCCAATTCGAATCCCCTTGATCCCCTTATGTTGTCTTATTGCTATTGCTAGAACTTCAAGCACTATATTGAAGAGGTATGGAGAGAGTGGACAGCCTTGTCGTGTTCCTGATTTTAGTGGAAAGGATGTGATTTAAAAGATACATAATACTTTTCTGTTACTCTCAGGATTGTTTCCACAGTTAAGAAGTATACATTTGTGAGCAAAGGGGTGTGTGACCATCAACAGATTTGGGCAAGTCTGTACTTCCTTATGGAATCTCTGTTGACCCACCTCCACCTCAGCACATTGAGGATGTCCGCTGTATTCATTTCACGGTTTCAAGACTTGTCTTACTTTCTTTTTGTCCTACTCTTTTAGAATTAACTTTTTTATATATCACATTTTTATTCCTTCAATCAATTCCTTCTAAATTCTCCCATGACTGCCCAGGTATAGATTCTTTCTCAAAAAATAACAAATAATTGATTGATGTATAGATTGATTGATTGATAAATATCAGATAGATGATAAATAGATAGATAGATAGATAGATAGATAATAGGTAGAAAAAAGAAAGAAAGAAAGACACACAAACACACCAACCATAAGTTCAAATAAAGAAAAAGTTAGCTGAAACATGACATTATTATCTAGCCTCTATGGTAGCTAATAGCAGTCAAGTTAATGTAATTCTACTGCCTTTCCTACAGAGGTGTATGTAACTGATAATTAATCTTCTTTGTTTCTCCTGACTTCCTCATTCTTGCAGTTTCTCAGATCATAAAGCAACCTCAAATATGGACAAATTCAACATAGAGAGAAAGAAAATTAGTCAGAGAAAAAATATCAAATATTTTAAAGTTCAGACCCATGAGAGATTAGTAAAAAGAAATAGATGGTCTTCTATAAATAAAATAGGATGTGATAGATTGGTAATTAAGAAAACAGTTCCACCCACGGGCACATGAATTTCATTATCCCTGGTCTTGGTTACAATAAGCACCACACTCTAGGAGATCCACATTCATCAGCATCTTTCTCCAAATGATGCATCATATGGTGGTAAAACTATGACTAATTCATTATCATAGCTTGGCTATGTCCGTGAAGAATACATCCGCTGTGAATAATCCTTTGTACACTGTGAAGATATGTCTTTGTCAAGGTGCCTTCTAACTAGCTTAATAAAAAGTTGAAGGGCCAATAGCTTGGCAGGGAAAGGTTAGGGAGAACTTCCAGACAGAGAGAGAAGAAGGAGAGATGACTCTAGGTGCAAGAGAGATGCCAGCGGACATGGAGAGGAAACAATAGGTACAAGACTGAAAAGAGGTTTAAAAATAAGTCAAAGCAAAGATTAATATAAATGGGTAAATTTAAGTTCTAAGAGCTAGTGGGACAAACAAGCTATAATTCAAGCTTTCATAATTAAATATTAAGTCTCTGTGTCATTTTTTGTGAGCTGTTGGCTCAAAGAAAAACCTGTTTATGTATCTGTTGTATGAGGGCCACTTGTGGTTTCCAGCTGCTCAACCTCGAAATAACCACACAGAAACTGTATTAATTAAATCACTGTTTGGCAGATTATCTCTCACTTCTTATTGGCTAGCTCTTACATCCTAAATTAGCCCATCTCCATTAATCTGTGTATTGCTACAAGGATGTGGCTTACTGGGTAAAGTTCTGGCATTTGTGTCTGGTGGGGCTAAATAGCCTTTTTTTTTTGACTCTGCCTTCTTTCTCCCAGCATTCAGTTTAGTTTTCCTTGCCTAGTTCTGTTCTACCCTATCACAGGCCCAAAACAGCTTCCTTTTTAACCAATAGTATTCACAGCATGCAGACGGGAATCCCACATCACCTTCCCTTTTCAGATTAAATAAAAAGGAAGGTTTTAACTTTAACACAGAAAAATTACATACAGCAAAACAGCTATCAAGCAAGAATTACAGTTATAATATTTATATCTACTTTATCTTGTATCATATCTAAGGAAAACAATAACTATAACTATTCTTCAACTTCATCAAATACTACAGAAGGATATAGTATAACCTAAATAAACAAGAAGTGCATTGTAAGCAACATTTATAAACAATATTTGGGAATTTAGTCATAGTTCTCTCTAAACTGCTTCCTGCTTTTTGTTGGGCAAAGTAATTTTTTGAGGGGTGTTCAAGGTGACCTTTCAAGGGGTCTTGTTCCATCAAACCACATTAGTCTGGAAGGATTCCACAGATTATCATCCTCTGTGAAAACAAAAGAAAACCTCTTTTCCAAAGCAACATATCCTTAGACCCAAATTTTGAAGATAAGATACCTTTAAAGTATATTTGTCGGTTACTTAGCTTCTTCACAGACAAAAAAATATTCAAAGAAAAGACAATAATATTTATAATCCAGACTCTCTGAGTATTTTCCAAATATATGTGACTTTATTATTATTATTATTATTATTATTATTATTATTATTATTTTGGTTTTTCGAGACAGGGTTTCTTTGTAGCTTTGGAGCCTGTCCTGGAACTAGCTCTTGTAGACCAGGCTGGCCTCAAACTCACAGAGTTCACCTGCCTCTGCCTCCCGAGTGCTGGGATTAAAAGTGTGTGCCACCACCGCCCAGCTACCTATTATTTTTTTACTCTATTACTTTTTAGTATTTATTTTGTTATCTTTACTCCTTTAATCTACGACTATCTGTACTCTATTTAAAGATTTTGATTTATATTTTTTTCTAAACCATTTACTTTCTTTGACTACTCTCTATACTCTTTATCTTCTCTCTCCCAAGCCTACATACATTTTTTTAAAAACATACTGTGTCTCATTTCGAGGTCTTTTATGTCTGAATCTGTCCTTACTGCATATCTGTAATCCTTTTCTGACTAGAACTGCTTCCTAAAATGCTAAGCACTTCTTAAAAACCTTAGCAGCTGCATTGCTGGGGTAAACAAGGCCCTGCCTACTTGCTCTGCCCAGTCAGACATGGCAGGATAGAGGTCTGTTTAGTGTGAGTTATGCTCACAGCCCAATTTTCTAGAACGTGATGGGTCTATGTTGGCATTAAGCAATTTGTAACACTCTGCTCACAAACCTCATTTAAATGATCGACCTCCCAAAAGAGTCAGAGTTCATGCCAGCAGCATAGCCCATGCCTGGGAAGCCACTGTATCAAAACCATGTAACTGTTTTGCTGGTACCACTAAATCTGAAAGACCTCTCTTAAAGAAGCCACAGCATGCCTCCAGTAAGCAAAGCTCTTTGGGGGCCAAAAAAGTGGCTAAACTTTATTTTTTTACTGTCTGGGATTCCTTTCGAAGCCCTCTTAGGTTTAATGTGGAATTTAGTTGGCCATGTTGGCTATAGGTCAAGCTTTCATAATTAGTAGTAAGTCTCTATGTAATTTTTTTGTGAGCTTGTGGTTCAAAGAAAAATTGGTCTACGTATCTTTTTAATTTCAAACTTGTCTATACAAAATTTCCCCAGATAAGAGAAGAACAGACAGAAATTTGTGTGTTCCTTAGTTCTTGTTGGAATTTGAAGTTTGTTGTAATAAAAGTGAATAGTTCATTGGGCAAACATGATGGAAGGCAAACATGGGAAAGAAGAGGTTGAACACCCTGAGTTCCTCAGACATGTTTGATAGCTTAGGCTACAAGTATCTCTAATAACAACCATTTCTTATACAACATAATCCAAGGGGAAGATGCATTAAAATAATAAAGACATCTTTATTTTACAGCAAAACTACAAAAACAAAGGAAATTCAATTTTTAAATATATTTCCATGCTAAGGAAATTATTTTAAAAGCCACCTAATAAATATCACCTATTTGCCTTCTATGAAAATGATAAAAATATTCTATAAAATTTCTGTGTTCCTAAACACCTCATGTTTTCACACCAACTTATTTAATAACTCTAAATAACATATTTAATATCTAATTACTTTCAGTGATATGGGTGCAGAGGTACAGAAACCCCAAACTTTTATTCATTCATAGGTGTGATGCTTCCCTGTTCTCTTATGAGTATTTTCCGTAATGATTTCATATTAATAATAATAGTAATATTAATGTTTTCAAATTCTAAAACCAAGAAGCAAAATAATGGAGTGGGTCAGTAAGTACCTCAGACCTGCTATAGGAAATCCTTCAGCCAATAACCTTTTAGATATTTGCCCACTTGAGTGTGGCCTCGTCTACTAGAAATGTCAATGTAAAGCAAATATGCCACTCTCTTCTGGCTGCTGGATTTAGTTGAGGTTCCCCATTCAAGCAGAATACTGTGATCTGTGATTCTACCCCTAAATAAACAATTCTTTTATACTCAATTCTGAGCTAGTGTGGCATTTCTTATTAGTGTCCATCTTCACCTGGCACCCCATGTGCATCCCAACTCCACAGCTACCAGTTGGACTGGTCTAAAAGACCCAAACAGTCCAAGGTCCAGAAATTCTACTATCCCAACACACCTGGTTTGCTGTCACCTACTAAGCAGTTTTTAGTAACCCCCCTCCACACACACACACACAGCGAAGCTAATGCATGGCAATTTGGAAATTTTTCAAGCTCACGCGCATTCCCCTCCTCCACTGCCATGTTCTCTGTTCCTTGCACAGCTACCTCTAAATAAATAACCCTTTATTATCCTCAGTTCTGAGCTAGTGTGTGATTTCTTTTTAGTGTTCATCTTTACAGACCTTTAGCAGTTTTGGCATACCCTTATGAACACATTAGAATTATTTACCATAACATTTTCCTTTATTCTCTTATCAGCTGAAAAATATGAGTTCATTCAAATCAAATCAAAATTAAAAATACACATCCAAATCAGTCATGTAGATTCATATCCATGTAGGCAGTTGGTGGTATCCAGGAAGAGTCTCCATTCTACAACTTAGACTTTTGGCAGATATGTGTCTGATACAAACATACAAACTGAACAGATAGGGTAGTGTGGTTTCCAATGTCCTAAAGAACACTAGACATTTTATGAAATTTATGACCCCAAAGAGAAGAGCTAATTAATACCTGTTACAGTTGCAACTCATATTGTCTCTTGAATTTAGTACCTATTTTCAAGTGTTTGTGTGAATACTTGAGGTGAGCAAATTCAAATGGTATCTTGTACTCTTTGTTCATCATTATATAATTTTCTTCTATTGGAGTCTATCTTATTTTACTTTCTGTTACATAGAACATAGCCAGAAGCAAATTGAGGGAAGAAAGGATTTACTTTGGTTTATAGCTCATAGTTCACAAGGGAGGAAATCCAAGGTAGCAACCTGGAAGCAGGGAATGCAGCAGAGACTGTGGAGGATCACAGCTTACCGGTCTGTCGCAGTGTACTGTTCAGCTTGTGTCATTACACAGCTCAAGACCACTTGACCAGGGATGACACTGCCCACAGTGGACTGCAGCCTTTCCACCAATCATTATTCAAGGAAGTGCCTCATAGTTGTGCTCAGGGGCAAAATTGATAGAGGTTGAGGTAGTGTCTTGCTAAGTCTCTAGCTTATGTAAAACTGGCAAAAAAACAAAACAAAACAAAACAAAAACAACAACCATCTTAGAACCCTCACTCTCATTACTAGAATTTGTAGATAGGGTGACTTTAACTTTCACAGTCCTGCTATGTATGAGGATAATACTACAAGCAGAGTTATCAATCAACTATAGGTATTCAGTGTAAAGAAGTTGTGAGCCAAATATTAATAGTATATTTTATACTGTATATGATCTAGATCACAAAGGTCTTCTGAAGTAAAGAGAGTTTAGCCAGGTTGCATCAACTTATAGCTCTCAAAAACCTATTAGAAATTTTTTATAATTAGTAATCTGCAAACTTGGAAGCCACTCCCAGAAACAATAATTATATTGAAGCTATGAGATCTGTATTTTTATGACAATGACATCTTCACAGCATCCTTATTACTATATTCCTATTCAGCTAGTGGTCATTAAATCAGCACAAATTGCTTATATTGGGGCTGTTAATTGTAAAGATTTCTAGTGAGGAACAACAGTCTACTTCCTGAAAGATCACAAAGGCAGCTTAATGTGAGAAGTGGTGCATGGTGGCTGCTCCATCTGATAGACCTCCAACTTTACATGTCTTCTACTTTCTAGGCTAAATACACAGATGTATTAAGATGTCTTAAGTGGTGAATTGCAAGCATTTTCATATAATGTATAAAGGCATTTTATAAAATTACAAGGCTCTTAAAATCTTATCAATGTTAATTCACTTTTGTTTTTATATTCCCAAAGTATTCTAATTAAATCCCTCTATTTGATTTCTTTGATTTATATGTTTATTTTCCTCTGTGGAAAAAATAATTAAATATTCCTAATTTTGTTCTTGCTTGAGCTATTAACTTTGATGCTGTAACTCAGATATATGTATAGCACTATTGTCTTAAATGTTATTGAGTTTCACTATTATATAAATCAATAAGTATACCTTTGAAGCAGTTAAAAATGAGAATTTTATTTATATTTATACTTATTCATTTACTTCTTAATCTGTTTTTAAAATATGCTAATATTTTTAGGCTCAAAGTTCTTCTAGAAACCTTACTTTGTAACTTAGGCATCATGATAAAAGGAAACAACTGAACTGAAAAGATGGCTCAGGGGTAAAGACTGATTCAGAAGAGGACCCACAGTTGATTCCCAGAACCCATGTCAGAGAGACCACATCTACTAGTATCATAGCTCCACCTCCAGGAAATCAGATCCATCTTCTGGGTTTCTGCTTAAGGAGAACATTGAACTCAGAATCAAGTAAGCAGGGCTCACAGGGGCTCACAGAGACTGAGGTGGCAACCATGGAGTCTGCATGGGTCTGCACTAGGTCTTCTGCAGATATGTTATCCTTGCTATCTTGTGTTTTGTTGGATTTCTAACAGTGGAAATGGGGGCATCTCTTAACACTTTTGCCTGCTCTTGGGACCCTTTTCTTCCTACTGTATTGATTCACTCAGCCCTGATATGAGGGTTTGGGTTTGTGCATGTTCTTATTCTAAATTGTTATGCTATATTCAGTTGATATCCCGTTGAGTCCTGCTCTTCTCTGAAGTAAAACAGAGAATCAGAGGATCTGGGGGAGGAGGGTGGCTATCGGAGGAGTAAATGGAAGAAGGAGAGGCCGCGGTCAGGATGCATTGTATAAGAGAAGATTTTTTTAAAAAGAAAATGTTGCATGACATTTTATTTGTGTTCCAACAAATAAAGTTTGCCTGGAGATCAGAGGGCAGAGCTAGCTAGCCAGCCACTAGTTAACCATAGAAGCTTGCAGTGGTGGTTCCTGCCTTTAATTACAGCACTTGGGAGGTGGAGAGGGGAAGTAATAAGGTGGGGTGTAGACAATATCACACCACCTTTTTGTACTGAGGAACAAGAGAGAAGGGAAGCAACTGCTGGCTGCTTCTGGTTCCTTGATTTTCCAGGTTTGTGCCCTGCTTGTACCAGACTCCTGTTTTTTGTCAGTTAAGATAATTTATACTAACACTTCAAAGAAAATTTTAAAAAAAACTTTAAAAAAAATTAAAAGAGGAAATAATTAGTAGTAAAGACAAAGATGCATTCAAATTTTTAAAGTATATGTATAATAACAAATGAATGGTTGCTAAGTATTGTCGTTTGAAAGAAAATGCCCCCTAAATGGAGTGGAACTATTAAGAGTTGTTACCTTGTTGGAGGAGGTGTGATCTTGTTGGAGGAAGTGTATCACTGTGTGTGTGTGGGGGGGTGTGCTTTGAAGTCTTTTTCTAAAACTTCACTCAGTGTGAAAGACAACTTCCTGCTTCCTTCTGGTCAAGATGTAACCAGCACCATGTACACCTGCACGCTGCCATGCTCCTCATTATGATGATAATCAACCAAACCTCTGAAACTGTAAGAGAGCTACCCAATTAAATGTTTTCTTTATTAGAGTTGCCATGGTCATGGTGTCTCTTTACAACAATAGTAATCCTATCTCAGACAGAAAGGAAGACAAGATAATCACTTAATGTGAAAGATACTATAAATTCTTTTTAGGAATTAAAAATTAATCTTTTAGAGATGTTTCTAACAGGCTAGTTATTTAGAAGACAATTAATAAGGAGAAGAATCTTATTAATTAATATTGGCTCTGATTCTTAAATTTAATTTGATATGTCTGTAACTTTTAAATTAGCAATAGATGGTTGACACAAATAGAAAACTCAGTTTACATATGAAGATTAATGTGAACTTAGACCTTAGAAATGATAACTACAAAAGGTTGCACTTACTCTTAAGACAGTACATGTACTTTAAGACCTCTCCTTGTAGACATATTTTTCTACTCAGGACTTTAATATCTTTGCATTTTATTTATTTGTTTTATGTACATATGGGTAAGAGTACATATGCGGATATAAGGACCCAAATTGTGAAAATTATTTTTCTTCTTCTACCATGTGGGTTCTAAAATTCTAAAGACTACATCTGCTACCAAAGATGATTCGGTTTTCCTCTTCAACTCTCTTGGTAAAGACTATAATCTATGTGGATATGATATGAAAACCATTTACTTATTTAATTGTCCACACAGAAGATTCCCATTCAGTCCCTGTGCAGAGGTACACAGGTTGGAGAATGGCATTGGATTGCATCCTCAAACTTACTGTATAATGACTTAATAGTTTAGAACTGCTTAGAACGTTATTCTCTTCTACAATATTTTCTTTAAGTCTGTTTAGATAGATGTATAGGATTTATATTAAAAATGAGGATATGATCTTTTTATAATCCTTAAAGGATTAAGAGGAGTTTGAAGTATTGATCGGGAGAACAATCTATTGGTAAGCTTAAGGGAAGGTCATCAAAATGGAAAATACAACATTGAAGACATTGTTTAGTCTGGAAAAAGAGAACCAATATACAGAATGCAGGATTGTCAGAACTAGGCTAGAACAATTAGAGCTCTTAGGAGATGCTTACATGTTTTTGTCTTACTTTTGCAAAGACCACATTACTTTCAGCATGCAGCTAATTAAGAAACCATCTTGAGAGGACTCTGATCAGCTTTATCTTGTAGGAGAGAGGGGACTGATGCACAGTAACGGCCCCCTGGCATTTCAGAATACTCTTTCAAGTGGAGATGTACATCATCGCAATGGCCATCTCTCAAGAGGCTGTTGGACTGAAAATTGCAGTCCTCACCTTGACCTGAAGTAGGAGCTACAGTTCAATAAAATCTCAAGAAGAGTTGTATGTACAGCAAAATCTGAGAAACACTTCTCTGAAGGGTCTCAAAAAGTACTGACTAATCACTTCTTCCAAGAGTACTGGTCAGTTCAACATACGCCAAAAATTCTGTAGTTAAAACCATTTTATCTCTCCCATTGTCAATGATGCCTTTGAGCCAGCTTAGACTATAGAGGTAAAAATCTCCCTAGATTGGTGTCCTGTATACTGGCAGGACCATAAAACCCTAAGCACCTAGCACAATCAGGATTCTCTCTGCTCTTCATTCACTGTGAGGGAGGTAACAACGCTGGTCTGAACAGAGCACACTTCTTAATTTGAATGTGCTAAGGCCTTTAAGTGGCAGCATTACTTTTATAAATATTTCCTAAAGAAATACCACAAGCTGACACAAACGAGAATATTTCTCTTTTTTGTAGAAAATAATAGCTAATACAGCATTTTCTCTAGAGACTGGAAAAATACTACTAATATATTGTATGAGTCACATGAATAAATATGCTGCTCTATTAATTAGATACTCTTTCTTCGTTCTAAATAGAAATATTATCCTATTAATGTTTAATGCTCTATGAAAGAAATAATTCACAACTAAACTGCTTAATTTCTCATTTTTTTGCCTGCAAGTCTGAAGTCGGTTTCTGCACATTATCATAAGAGATCATGTCAGAACTTGGTATTTTCTAGGGAGTTAGCAAAAGATAATAGATACGTTTATAAAAAATTGAAACTCTGTAATTGCCTTTAATAAACTGTGTTTCTACTCCCTCTTAGTCTATGAGGCACACTCATTAAAGAAAGGTTTCCATATGGAGAACTCAGAAATCAACCTTACTACATTCTCCTAAATCAATAGTGCCCAGTGGGCTGTGCTTCATGTAGGGAAGAGCCTCACACTGTATGGTAATGACTTTGGGGTCCATTATTAAACAGCCTTACTCCTTTAAAGAGAGATTGGTTAGAAACTTTAGAGTAGAGACAGGTTTCTAGAATACATTTTTATTGAAATTTTATGCTTTATGCAAAGCTAGAAATGAAAAAACATAAATCATTTTCTACTTACTTGTAAAAATGTAATAAGAATGGAGGTTGTATCAAACTTTGAAAGCTAGAGCAGGCATGAAAATGTTTTATGTTAACTGCAAAATGAAAATTATAAAAAAAAAGATACAGCCTCTATTCACTGGTCAGAAAACAACTTTAAAACGTCTAAAGGAAAACTATTATTGGGTGACTCTGAAATCAAAATCACATTTAAATTTTTTAAAAGTTATTTTTCTTTTACTTACCAAGAAAAAAATCATTGGTGCTAAAATTGTTCTTATTGTATTTAGATTTATAAATTAAATTGAGAAATAAGTGACTATATCCAAGGAACTTTTAGGGAAAAGGTAATTTTTTGAGGATTGTTAAAATTAATACAATGGTGATGAACAATTAACATAATGTAAACATATTTGAAAAAACAAATGTATTAATAATAAAATAACCTGTTATTCTTAGGATTTATTTCTAATAACTATAGCAAAAACATTAAAGAATGGAAGTACTAATAAAAGATTGGCTATTTCAGCTGGGCGATGGTGGCGCATACCTTTAATCCCAGCACTTGGGAGGCAGAGGCAGGTGGATCTCTGTGAGTTCGAGGTCAGCCTGGTCTACAAGAGTTAGTTCCAGGACAAGCTCCAAAGCTCCAAAGAAACCCTGTCTTGAAAAAAAAATTGTCCATTTCAAAGTTGTCAGATCTTATGATGGCAGTTTTCTAACTCTGTTGTCTCATTCCTTGGTATAAACCCTCACAAACAAACTAACAAAAGAATACTTTTCAATTCTGCTTCATAAAGTTTTGAATTCACAGCATAGCTATTGAGTGTTAAAGTTCCAGACCTTAAATAACTTATGAAAAAGTATTAGCCCAGGCAAGTCTCTTAGGAAGTGACATTGACATAGAAAAACTAACCAGCAGCACTCTATGGCATTCAGCAGAACTGACTAGGTACCAATGCACTATTACTGACTAAAAACCAGACGCTAGAACACAAGAATGACTGAAAACCATCCAGATAGTTCTTTGTGATTACGTACAAAGTAGGAGTGAGTCTATCTATTTTAAAACCCCCCAGCTTTTACTGTCACTGTGCTAGCCTGCAACAAACATGGAAGAGTGATAAGGTTGTAGCCACCTTCCTCAGAGGTGGCCATGTGGTTCTGCACCGTCCCTAAGCTCCAAAGGATTCTAAACTCATTATAGCTCCCATCTAGAAGTGAAACGGATAACTCTAGGTACCGTCAACTGAAAGAGGAAGTAATCTAAGAATTCCATCACAAAATTCCAGGGCATGTGCTGGAGGTGTTCCTTCAACCGACATTACTAAGAGTGGAGTTTCTAGTTTGCTCTCAAATTTGTGCACCATTTTTAAGAATGCATTCTAGCCAGGAGTAACAGCACACACCTTTATTCCCAGCAGTTGGGAAGCAGAGGCAGGTGCATCTCTTTGAGTTCAAGGTCAACCTAGTCTACAGAGAGAGTTCCAGGACAGCTGGGGCAGTTACACAGAGAAATTTGATATGGCATTTCCCTCTGTATGCTGTGGTTACCAAAACGAATAAAGAAACTGCCTTGGCCTGTTGATAACGCAGAACTTGAGTAGTCAGGGACCATAGAACTGAATGCTGGAAGAAAGAAGGGCGGACTCAGAGTAAGAAAACATGGAGCCACCAGTGTTAAATATGCTGAATCTCTGCTGGTAAGCCACTGCCATGTGGCAATATACAGATTAATAGAAACGGGTTAAATTAATATAAAAGTTATCAAATAAGAAGCTACAGTGAATGGGCCAAGCAGTGTTTTAATTAATATAGTTTCTGTGTGGTTATTTTGGTTCTGGGAGGCTGGATGAACAAGCGCTTCCTTGCAACAGAAATTCTGTCTTGAAAAACAAGAAACAACAAACAAACAAAATGAATGTGTTCAGATTTGGTTCCTTATACTTAAAATACTGATTTTCTACATTGAAATTAGTATACACAGACTGCAGGAAAAGAACCTGACCCTACCTTAATGCAACCTGGTAGCTGTTCAGGGAACAGACTGATTTGTGTACTGCATCAGCGGCAAAGACTCTGCATCCTGATGTTTCCCTTAAACTCCTATCTGCCCCTTAGCACTAAACTTCCTATCTCTGTGATCCCTTTGGCTTTCAATCTGCTGGTATGATTACTGAGACTTCCATGTCTTTTGAATATCATACCAAAGTGGATTGCCTAAGAAGAAACTTATTGTTCACCGTCTTTCCACGATTACATCCTCAGACCAGGAAGCCTTACCACATTTTGAATTCTATTTTATAATAATGGGGGGAAACGGACTGATGTTTAAGAAATAGCAGGGATGTCCTCACAGATTAAAGTGATCCTCTCAACTATTCAGCAAACTAAATGTGACATGCAATCGTATTAGGTGCTTAGAGTACTTCCTCACTTGGGTCCACAAGACAAGAGGGGGAAAAAAAGTTGAGTTACTATTCCTTTCTTCACTTACAATCTGTTCCCTTTATGTCAGTTTCATGGCTGACGCTGCACATACGCATGTTCATCGCTCTAAACGCCCCTGTCTGAACACTGGTGATACCTAATCTAATGCATACAGGGTATTTTACTTTCTGCTTTTAAAAACGCCACGTCAGACCCTTATAGAGGCTTTCAAATGTCTCTCCATCATTGTCCTAAAACAATAGATATCTTGGTGCCAGTAACAGAGATGACTCACAGAGATCCTGTGATGAGATTATACCCAAAAATTATGCCCTGATTCTACCCCTGCCACAATCCTTCTGTTTCAAACTAATGTCATGTCAGTATCACAGAGATGAGCTAAGATGTTTAATCTCCATCGGCTCAAAATGTCCATTTCATTTCTATCCTTTCCTAGTGTTTTTAGCATCCCATTCACTGTCTTTCAGACATGTGTTCTGACTTGACGCATTGGAACTCCAATACCGGCCTCCAGCCTATGGCTAACAGAAAGCTGGTCAGGAAACTGTGCACCCGCTCTGGCTTACTCTAGGGAGGATTTCTTACCACTGTACATTGAATCTTACCCTAACTCTGGGCCAACTGACATTTTCCATGCGGGCTCAAAGCAGGACTTAGGTTAGTACGTAAGAGCAGACTATTCTTATGGACATCCTGGCATAAGTGCTCTCCGTAATGATTGCCAAACATTTCTTAGAGTGTCATGTTATCAACAATGTCTAAACTGTGGTGTTCAGGTTTTCTCTACTCTAATTTCTCTCAGAAATCTTCTCCAGAAAATCTCTCACAGACTTCTGCCAGTCTGCTGTCTACCACACTAAGGGTTCAAACTACCAAAAGGCTTGACAGTTCCGGGACTGTCACCCAAGTATTATTATACCTAGTTTGTTACTTTAAAAGACATTAGAGACCAGAAGCGCCTAGAAGAGATTTTACTCCATCTCCCTGACTGCTGAAAGAAAACACACACCTCCAGCCACCTCTCTAGGTTTGCGTCACCAATTTCCTGAACTAGGAAACGGGATGACTCACATCCCCTTCACAGATGTTGCCGTGCATCTTGTCTTCTCCTTCAGCTCCCACCTTTGGCTCTTTCTTCAGTCCGCTGAATGTGCTACAAAGAAGGACTGTGTCCCAAAAGATGTGTTTCTCTGTTTTCATTAATTACCCGAAAATGAGGCAGATCTCTGTGAGTTCGAGGCCAGCCTGGTCTACAAGAGCTAGTTCCAGGACAGGCTCTCAAGCTACAGAGAAACCCTGTCTCAAAACAACAAAAAAGAAAGAAAGAAAGAAAGAAAGAAAGAAAGAAAGAAAGAAAGAAAGAAAGAAGAAAGGAAGGAAGGAAAGAAAACAAAAGAACAAAAACAATTATCCAAAAATCATTTACAGCTCCTCTAAAATTTGTGTAAATTTCACAGTTTTGTTCCTCTATATGGAGAAAAACAGTTACAATAAGACTTCTCTGAATCTCTGGGGGGTGGGCGGTTGACTCTGGACACATTACAGGACATAATAAATATATCTTCAATGTGTTGGATCTGTCCAGAATCTATTAGTCTTAGCCTCCACAGAGAGGATATCACTTCTATCCTGTTCAGAGTATTAACAACAATCTATAATTTATACCTAACAATGTTTACAAATTAGCTAGTCTATAATAAGTAATATAATAAATTTGATATTTAATTCTTTATGTTCAGTCTTTAAAAGTCTTGTTTTAATTCACATAGACATTAATTTGTTAAATTACTTATCTGGACTATATTAGAGTACAGATATAAACTTATCAAGATTTCCAATAAATATATTATTTTTTATTAAATTACATTCAGCTTTAAATCACTTTTGTTTTTAAGACTTGCTATCTTTTAGTGTGAGTGTGTGTTTGAGAGAGAGAGAGAGAGAGAGAGAGAGAGAGAGAGAGAGAGGAGGGGGGGATTTTGGGTGTCCATGAAGGCCAGAAGAGAATCCTCTGAAACTGCAGTCACAGATGGTTGTCTGACAAACCTTATAAAAAACAAAAGAAAGTCTCCTGACAGACAATGTGTTACTTTTGTCATGGTATAATAAGACAGAATAATGAAAGTGACTTATAAAAGAAAGAAAAAGGTTCTTTGTACACTTCTTTTTAATTAATTAATTATTTAAAAAAATCTTTTCTCATTTTACATGCCTACCCCAGTATCACTCCCTCCTCTCCTCCTATTCCCTCCACCTTCTGAAACTCCACCCTCCCATCCACTCCTCAGAGAGGGCGAAGCATCCCATGAGGAGTAAACAAAGTCTGACACACCACTTTGAGGCAACACCCAAGCCCTCCCCTCTATATTTAGGCCGAACAATGTATTGCTCCAAAAAGAATGGGCTCTAAAAAGCCAGTTTAAGCACTGGGGATAAAGCCTGGTCCCAATGCTAGTGGCTGCAAAGATTGCTCCAACTACACATCTGTTGCCCACACTCATTCTAAAGAGTAAAACCTTTGACATTATGATAAGTACGATAGCAGGAAGGGAACCATGATGTTGGAGCAGTAGTTGAGAAGTCACACCTTAGGATACACACGAGGCTGAACAAGAAAGACCGGGAATGGTGTCGGCTTTGGAAATGTCAAAGCCAGTCCCCAGTGATATACCTTGCTCAACAAGGTCACATCTGCTGATCCTTCCCAAACAGTTGTACCACTTTGGAACAAAATATTCAATATATGATACAAAGAGTGTAATTCTCATTCAAATCACCACAAGCAAGCACTCTTAACCACTGATCCAACTCTTTCAGCACATTAGCTTTTAAACTAATAAAGCAGGCAATACATTTATAATCCACCTAGTGTAATTAACAGACTTCTACTATATATCACTTCCATAAATGTATGTCCTTAAGTTAAAGAATATATAATTTGAAAGTCCAAAAATTTAAAGATAAATTTCGAACTACTTTTCTTCTCGCCTTAATGACATAGCCTTACAAAACTAACTTAAATACAAAAATAGTTTATTTAGGCTCACAATTTGAGTTATAGTCCATTATGGAAAGAAGTTAAAAAATCAGAACCTTGAAGCATCTGATCATGGTGTCCCTCTTCCCTGCACCACCCAAGTCAGGAAGAAGGCAGAAATGAAAGATTATATTCTGATACATTTTTCTTTTTGAGAAACCCAGAACCCATACATAGGCAATGGTGCAAACTTACTTTACTATTCTTTTTCTGTCGTCAAGCAAATCAAGATAATTCCTCACACATATTCCCAGAAATTTCCATACTATAAATAATTTCTCATAGTTGTACCTGGAGACTAGTTTGCTAGGTGAGCTAGGATCCTCCCAGGTTGACAATTGCTACTACACATTACATTTTTAAAGACACTTAGAACACACACGAAATATCTTTTAAAGTACTAGTTAATAATAATTGATCACAGTTTTTTCTTTTAATTCAGAACTCAACATCCCAATTATAGAATAACACTAGTTAACATTCACAGAGTTGAAATTCACCATGTAACTGTACTCATCAGTATAAAAATTAAAGAAAGGAAAATGTTAAAATTTCTTTGAACTACAGAATTAATTTTTAAAATATATTGTGCTTGAAAATACTCCCTAACAATGTATTAAGTACACTACAAATTAAGGAGGGATTTCATTTGAAATTAAACATTTGAATTAGCTGCAAAATTATTTGTAGATGTTCTAATGTTCTAAAAAAATAAAAACAGTAACATACCACCTTACCTCTTAACATGATCTTAGAATGCTTGTCTAATAAGCCAAAGAGCAGAAAATGCTATATAACTCTATACCGTATAATGTTTAGGTTATTATCTCTACTTTTATGGTTGAAGAATAAGAGGGCTGCAGGTTTAGCTTGTTGTAAAAGCAGAGTATAGTCATAAAGGTTAATTTTTAAATTTCTAAACAATAAAGAATGTTAAAATTAAAACTCAACTGAAAGGAATTTTTTTCCAACTAAGATCTTTTGTAAAACCAACTCAAGGTAGACATGACAGAGATTTTTAAGTCTCCCCTTAGGAAACATGTGTGTGTTGAAGTACTCCCAGGAATCAGAAAAACTAAATATTCATGAATGAAATTTTTATAGACTGATTCAAAAGAGACAAAATATAAACAGGGTGAAGTTCAAGAAAAGCCAGGCACAAGCCCCTCACCCAGGACAGCAGCATGAATAAACATTTTTCCACGTGCACTGTATGGCAGCAGATGGAGCACCATCAACCAAGGAAGAGCTCACAAGTCTCGTTGCTTCAGTTTTATTAGAGTTCCTCTCAGACCTGGTATTAATGTCTCCTGTTGCTCAAAACATAAGCAGGAGTTGGCCATTAGTCCCATGTTAACATAAACTATCTGATCAAATAGGCCACAGGCATAGAAAAATGGGTGTTCTCTATAAACTACATTGTGGCCATAAATTGATTAATTAAATTGAAGTTCTGTGGTCCAAAAGTTTGGACCTAAGCATACTTCGATTAAATAGAATGTTTCAAAGACCCTAACGAGTGCATTTCTCAGTCGTTCAAAATGCATACAGTTTGAACCATGGGACCCTGCCAAGTTAATCTTAGCATGACATGAAGTGAAAAATAATCAGATAAGGACCAATGAGAGAAGTCGAGCCCCCCAGAAAAAAATAAACCTAAAAATTCATGAAAAAGAAACTTCCTAAACATTTGAGGAACAATTTTTGATAAATAATCCAATCACAATACAGTTTACACAAAACCTATAATTTTCTCATCACTGAGATCTCCATGGAAGATCATTTCGCAAACCCTTTCTTGATAAGCAATTCACAAACATGGTATAAAAGACACAGATTTAATCTATCCCATTCATTGTAATACCATCTCTTCGCATAGCAACTTAATTTTCATCGTATATAATAGAATATCTAAACATAGATGCACCAATATATGTTTATATCACAGGTGAAAGATAGTTAGGCTTAGCTGGAAGATAGTGAAGACATGTAAGTACAGAGGCCTGGTATTTATAAATGGGAAGATTTTTACAGTAATGACTCAAATTTCTATGCATTTGCCCATAAACACATTGTAACTGCAAACAAGATGCTACAAGGAGTTGAACAACTTCAGTAATATACAATTGATATGTGACAGGTACACAGAGTTAAAGTACTCCACTTATATCTCACAAATATGCACACACCTATTTAGTTACATCTATGATCACAACAACCACGTCCATCCTACTCAGAAACTGTTCCACGTCCCTTAGTAACACATATCTCAGTCCTCCTCTGCTCAAGAAGCTCGAAATGCAACAACATAAATCATGCATTTTTTATAATACGAATATAATTATAACATATAAATGCTGTATTTATGTCTTTTTTATTCATAAGCATTCCAAGATCCATATTACTTTGCATATGCAAACATTTAATTACTGAGTAGTGTTTCTGTTCATGAGGGTAGTATATATTGCTCATCTGTCTTGGACATTTTTGTTTGATTCCAGGTTTTGAGTATTATACACAAAGCTGTTGTAACATTTGGGTGAAAGTCATTCTGTAGAAATATGTTTGTTTTCTTTTAGCTTACTCGAGGCCTGTGGTGAGAATATGCACGTTTTAAAGAAAAAACAGCAACAGTCCCAGAATCATTGGATAATTTTGTGTTCAGAACTCCGGTATGACAACTATAGCAGCTTGTCAACCAAACCAACATTTCAGTTGTTGGTCTTTAAATCAATTTTCCCATTGAGTGTGCAGTCATAGAAAATACAGTAGTTGTGAAAATTCCTCTAAAATTTAAGATACTAAGTATCCTTATATGTTTGCCACCATCCATATATCTTAAATGTTTAGCATTTTCTCTTTTTTAATTTCAGTTGTTTGCATATTTAGTTTTTTGTAGTAAGACTGTTTATTCCAAATATTGTTTATCAACCAAATATATATCACAAATAATGGAATCCAAGTCAATTTCTTACTTTTATATTCTTAACAATTCCTTTTGAACAGCAAATATTGGTGACTTTAATAAAGTACAGTTAATTTTTTTCTGACTTTTAATGGGTTGTTTCTGAAAAAAATCTGCCAAACAAAAACATAAAATGAAAATTTTTAAGGTTTTTATTCATTAGAGAATTGAAGGTGGTTACTTTTTGCTCATAAAGACTTTATTTCTTCCAGAATCATTTGTTCAGAGAATCCATCTTCATAAAAAATTAGTCTTCATACTCACCTCCTTGACTACTCCATACCCAGACTTCCTACACCCTCCACCATGATCTAGTCTGTTGAGAACCCTTGACCTCCTCATCCAGGCATTTTTCACAATCTACCAGATTTGACTTGGATCCCACTACCGGTGTACCAGCCAAGTTTGGCCTCCCCTGCCTTCATATAAAAGAGCTCTAGGCTTAAGCCAGTATTTGCCTTGTCTACCCATCATATCACAGGGTTCTTCCACTCCATATCCAACTGCCCCCTTTATACCTATCTCCGTGCATACTTCTAGCATGGAAGAGGAAGCCCCTCCTGTGCATCTGCTCAGTCGTCTCTGCCCAACGGACTGCAGTCTAACCAAACTACTTCTAATCCAAGACCCAACCCATCCATATCTTTTCTTCTCCCCCAACCAGGTCCACTTCATAATAAATTCTTAACAAAGGAAGTCCACATGCCCAGAACTCATTGCAGAAATACCAGAAATATGAAAGATTAAGTCTTTATATTCTCAACCAATCATATACAAATGTTTGCCAAAGAGAGTTACCTACTGGTGTAGAGGTCCTTCTGTCTTTATGTTGCTTTCATTGGTTAATTAATAAAGAAATTGCCTTGGTCTAGTTGATAGGACAGAACTTAGGTAGGCGGAAAAGACAGAACTGAATGCTGGGAGGAAGAAAGGTGGAGTAGAAGGAATACCATGGAGACACAAGAGACAGACATGCTGAATCTTTCCTGGTAAGCCACTGCCATGTGGAAATATTCAGATTAATAGAAATGGGTTAAATCAAGATGTGAGAGTTAGCCAATAAGAGGCTAGAGCTAATGGGTCAAGAAGTGATTTAATTAGTACAATTTCTGTGTGATTATTTCAGGGCTAAGCTATCCGTGCAGCCAGGAAGGATAAGCGGACCCTCCTCCAACATCCTACATGAACTCCAGGATCCAAAATTAAAAGAGCATAAACTTTATAAGCGTCTTCAAAGAATTCAAGAAGTTTAAAGAAGACATAATGAATATTTTAGTTATTTCTTAACCACTTTTATTCCTTCTGTTGTGAATTTTAAATTTAGACCCTTAGCCAATTTAATCGAGTTATTTGTTTCCTTGACCCTTGGTTTTTTTGGGTTCTTTGCATTCTGGATATTAATCCTCTGTCAAAAGTATATCTAGCAGAGACTCTTTCACAATATTTAGGTTTCTTTTCACTTGACTGATTGTTTCCATCACTAGTCAACTTCTAGGGGCTAGTGAAATCATGGATCACTATTGAATAGTGATCAATAGAAGATCACCTACTATTGAAGGTATACCTACTATTGTCAATTTGCTGGACCAGCATAATTCATTAACTAAAGTCTAAATCGTATCCTTATACCCATGGATAAGTGTAACTCTTACTCCTCATCCAAGAAGAAACTTCTCTCTATACAAATAAAATCCATTACCAATATATATATATATATATATATATATATATATATATATATATATATATATATTACATATATATATCAACTTTAAAAAAAAGATACAGAGATCAATGGATTGTGGGGAGCCCAGTCCCAGTAGATATGTCCAGAATCTATGGCTAGGATATTTCACAGAAGAAGGGGAAAGACTGTAAGAGGCAGAAAACCAGAAAATCTACAGTAAGACTTTCTCTCTTAGAAATAGCTGCACAAACAAAACCTGAGCAGCAACAATGCCATTGTACACACTAACAAAGAAGGTATAAAGTCACATGGGACCCACCCAAAGACAAAGAACCAGAAGTAGCTAATGACCCCTAAAAGAGCAAGAATTCACTTTTCCAACAGATGAGAACCATGATTGGTTATTCAATATAATGTGGTCAGCTGGGAAGTGGTGGTGCACGCCTTTAATCCTAGCACTTGGCAGTCAGAGGCAGACAGAACTCTGTGAGTTCAAAGCCAGCCTGGTCTATAAGAGTTTGTTCCAGGACAGGGTCCAAAGCTACAGAAAAACCAAGTCTCAAAACAAACAAACAAACAAAAAGCAAAATAATAATAATAATGGGGTCATTACAGATATCATGTATACTCCAACTACAAAATAAGTAACAATAATAAGTAAAGATAAAGAGGCTATCAATTTGAGAGTAAGGGGGACATGGGAGAGATTTGTCGGAGGGGATGCAGGAGAAGATGGAGGATAAAAAAGAAAGGAAGGAAGTGATAATTTTTAAGCAAAATTTCATCTTGAAACTTAAAGAACAGAAAGGGGAAACTACATCACTGAATTAATAGTAAATATTCATAAGATTTCAAAGATGATAGCTGAAAATGTTATTGGCAGTAGTCCTTATTCTTGCTTTAAGACATTTTCTAAAAATACCAATAAAAAATAAAGAAAATCACTCCAGAAAGGATTGAATGATTCATGAATTAATAATAACAGTGTTTGAGGCCAGTCTGAGTGACTCATCTGACATTCAGTTTGATAAACAGCATGGCTTATACTCCATACTTGTGCGCAAAAATGCTATCCAAAGTAAAATTAAAAGTCGTGCTTGTTAGTTGATGTTTCTATTACATTACAGCTAAAATTAATTTTCTGAGACTCGAGTATGACAAACTTTTATACAAAGTAAAATATTTTCTGAGATAAGCTCTGAACCATCCACAATCAGAATGGCACTTCAACAATATTCCTATAGTTCTCCTCTATTCTGTATTCACTACTCAGAAAAGGCCAGTCCCGTAGGAATAATGGTGATATTTGAACATAAAAGATTCCAGGTACATTAATTAGATCAGAACATGATCCGGAAGGATATCTAAAACTGCCTTTTACATATAGCATTTTTGAGGCTTGACTCAATTTGAAGTTAGCAATCTTCTGAGATCTGTTTATTGAACAATGTTTGGAGACTGTGGAAAGCAGAGCTTGTTTTTCCATCATTTTCTCCCACCTACAGCTTTTGTATGTGAGAAATTTTGGCTGTCATACTCAACAACAACTGCTTGCAAGCAGTCTCTCTCAACAAGTTAGCTGTAGTTTGAGTAGTTTCCACATGAATTTTGCAGACTTTTTTCCATTGCATAGATTATGATGGAAGCAATGAAAATTTAGTAGCTTATCCAAATCCAATAATAATAATAATAGGCAAAATCCAGGTTGAACCATGATCAGCCTGACTTTTTTGCACTGATTGTAGCACTGACTGTGGGGCTGTTTTCCCACCTCCCTCTTCTTTGCAGTCGACAGTGCCCAAGCATGACATGGTTCATGCTCACAAAGATACACAAGCATTGAACAGTTATACTATTGCTTACAAAATGATGGCCAGCATTATTTTTGTTATTTATGGAGGTGATACATGCTGAAAATCAACAAGACAAGATTAATTGTAAGGTCACATATCAATTTAACATTCATTCAGAAAAACAAGAAAATATAGTCTACATCTAGAGGGAAAATTAGTCAACAGATTTTGATTTAGAAAGAGTATGTATCAGAGAAATTGTGATTATAAGCAAATATACTATGTCAAAAACATAAAGGAAAAGATAGATGAATATATAAAAATCTTAAACCTAAAATTATACTAGGTATGAAAAACATATGGATAATAACAGCCCACTGGGATTAGTAGCATGTTATAGAATAGCAGATAACTGCTTAGCAACTTAAAGGTAGAAAAAGGAAAGCAAGAAATAATAGAAATCAAATGTGGGCTAAAATATGACCACCAAGCATCTAAAGGAAAAGCTATGGTGGATATCTTAGAAAACAAGAGCATCAGTGGAGGCTGACAATGTGACTCAGCTGATGGGATGCTTGACTGTAATTCACAGAGCTCTAGGTTCAATCAGAGCAAATAAAATTTGACATGGTGATGTGTGTTTATAATCTAGAATTTAGAATACAGACGCAGGAAGATCAGTAATTCAAGGTCATCCTGATACACAGTTCAGCCTGATCTAAATGAGAACAATTCTCAATAGTAAAAATCAGTAAGACGTAGGGAAAATACAAAGCACTGTGTATAGACAATACCAATCTATCCAGAAAAGAACATCAAGGATTGCGAATATTAGAAAAAATCATGGACAAAGTTTTCTGTGATAGACACCTGTCTCAATGGTTTTATCTACAAAACATTACCGAATCTAAGACTCAAGGAACATTACAAAAGAGTGGGCAGAAAGGTTGTAAGACTCAAAGGAACAGGGAGTTTACTGTGAGGTTATATATGCTAGTCACATCAGAAATTACACAAAGAAACTCTCACCAATATGGTTGCCTAAACACAAGCTGAACAAAGATGGCTGCAGTAGACATGCTAACCTGAACAGGGGACAGCCCACAGAACCTCAACCCTACACTACACACACACACACAAAGAGAGAGAGAGAGAGAGAGAGAGAGAGAGAGAGAGAGAGAGAGAGAGAGAGAAAGAAAAAGAAAAAGAAAAAGAAAAAGAAAAAAGAAAAAAATACTGCAGGCAACTGAGAAATGAGGAGTGGCTGAAAGGTTTCCCCAGGGAAGAATGCACCAACTGAAAAAGACATACAAAATAGCATTATACAGACTGAGCAGATTATATTTATCAATGGACATGTACATAAACACGCATATATGCATACAATAATAACTAATGAAAAAGAGAAAAGAGGACATGAGTTTATGAGAGAGCAAAGAAGGGCATACAAAAAACTTGAAGGGAGGAAAATAATAGGAGAAATTTTGTAATTGTATTATGATCTCAAAAATTAAACAAAATAAATACTTGTTGCTAAGCCTGATGACCTGAGTACCAGAGAGGTCATCTCCTAATTACCATACATATTAACATACACATAAAATATAACACATAAATGTACAGTCAATTTAGAAGGATCAATATACTCATTTAAAGAAATAATGAATGCCTCATACAAAACTTGAACACCAGGTAAGTCTTACGTAGTAATTCTCTGGTAATGCTTTATTCTTAGACACAGAAACCTGAAACTCTAAGTTTAGTAGGGCATGGCATATTTAAATTCACAATCTTTACCAAACGCTGAGCTAACTGTCCTCATGAACCATACTGGTTTTAAAAAGAAGAATAAAAGACACGGAGTTTAGATTTTCTTCGTGAGGAAACATAATTCCATGGAACTGTTTTACTTCTTAGTTTACTTTGTGGACCGCTGCTTTTTCAGTCCATTTCCTATGTTCTTAGGACTTACCTGTCTCCGTCCCTAGGTTCTCCTCAATGTAAGCTGATATGAAAAGGACACACACAATATGCAGCTAAGACTTTAAAGCCTGTTCTCTTAGTATGTGTTCAATCTAGCTAAGCCTCTGGTTTCAAGACCTAATGTATGAGCTAGTAATCACTCATTAACTTGTGGTTTTGCCAGTATTGCAATTTGCAGATGCATCCAGTTCAGAGTCTTGATGACTCCTCCTAGTTGCTAGAGTAGCAGATAAACCAACAAACAACTAAAATGAAAACAGCAGGAGGAATTAATTCTCCTCCAACTACAATCTTCTGCCAATACACTTTGTATAATGCTGCAGTTCTGAATGTCAGATTTGTGTCGTGGAGACTGACTTTATCTACCGTTAAGGTGATCAGAGAATGACAAAGCAGTCCTGACAGCTGATAAGTGGTCGCTATCTTGGAAAATAACAATAGGGCATTGTGCTGGCTATTGAATCGAAATGATTTAACAGATTATCAATATCTCATGGCATTGCTCCATGACCATGACACAGCAAAGTAAAACAGGAGAACACAAGAACATAGCATTTCCTAATCCCCCTCTCTCCTGGTCACTGGCTGACCACTGACTCTTCACCTGTGACAATTCCAGCTTCACTTTGCCTCTGGCCTCCTGTATTTGAAATTAAGAGGATAATCAACTGCTCATCAGCCATCACTTCATTTGACTCAGAATGTGCCGCAGAGCGTCTGCTCTTAATCTGTCTCAAAAATCACCGACAATGCTTTGACATACTACCACAGCCCGCACCGCCCACACTGAGACAATGTGTGACCCCGTTTCATGCAAATTTTCACAAGGTTCTTCTTTGACGATAGCATATCTGATGATCTTCAACTTTTAGGTTTTAGTGTCCTCACAGCAGATGGGTTTAATTATGTACTCACAATCCCAGGCATTGTTTAGATTTCAGAGTAGATGACACTTCAATGCCTTGTTGACTTAAGTTTAATTTGTACAACACAACGAATACCCTTTAATATTATCTCCTTAAATAAGTATAAGCACATACGACACCCCAACAGTTGCACACTATGTGTGCACATAAGAATAAGAGAACGCATATCTACTGAGATATAACTTGGAATGTACACAGCTGTGTTACTCATATTACACCAACGGTGAGCAACTAAACTGGTTAAAAGCAGATAAGTTATATGGACTACTACAGAGCACCAAGAATGAATTAATTTGATTGCATATTACAGTATGAGTTAATCTCAGAAACATAACATGGGTCTTTGAAGATTTATACTTCTTTGTTTGTTTTTATTTTTTCTTAGAGTTTAACTTAAGACCCAGAATTTTAATGCATGCTAAGTAGGTTCTCTATACCTGAGTATTAATATATCTCCCAACACTCAGAAGCATAGAACTAATAACATATCTATGTTATTAATGTGTGTACACTGAATAGATGCTATTACATTAATCTCAAAAAGAAGGAAACTCATTCGTGTGCTAGATGACAGGACCCTGGACCCATTCCTATGTTAGATGACAGGACTCTGGATACACTTAAAAAACAAAAACATCAAAGACATTAGATTCCAGAAAGTAAAAATGCAGTACTTCATGATCTGGATGCTGATTATGGGGACGTGAAGGTTTCAGAAAAGCCACAGAGTAGTAAACAAATGATGTGTGAGTTACTTTGCTTATATGCTAATGTTTTGAATTTACATAGGTCCATTGAAAAAGTGCAATTCTTACCTCAGAAGGGATAAGATATACTGCATTCTGATGCCATATAAGTTACCATGGCGGTTCAGGAACACATAATTAGGTTGCCCCAAATTCCATGTTCTGAGGTAGTAAGACGGATGAAGTTCTGAAAGACACAGAACAAAGAAAGTCATAAACCATGGCATTTTTCAAATACATCAGGCAGGCAAGATACAGCAAAGCAGAAAAGGCTGCTCTATGGGGATTGGGATGCTGCTTGTCAGCACTCTTAGTCCTTCACTTGGCAGAAGTAGAAGCATGTTCACACATTCCACAGGATTTACCTAAGGGTCACCAAGACATTAGATCTCATATAGAGGAGGGTATCACATGGCTACAAAGGGGATCAAAGTTGTCCCATGATAATTTGTCTTTGGATTTACACCATTCCAGCCACTTCTAATAGTTGAAATTCTAATCAATCAGTTAACCTTTAAAGACACAGTTTCTTTTTGGAAATTCTCATTCATACATTAGGAAGTTGGGGCAAAAGAGCTGTCTCTCCTACAAAGTCAGGTTTCTGTTTGATGCTAGCACGGTAAATAACTCTACTATGACAGCCAGTGTCTCACCTTGACATAAATAGCACACTCAAGGATTAGTGGAAAGTTTCACAAGATGATGACCATGCTGGGCTGTCACAAGAGAAGATGTTCTTCCCATTCACACTGCTACAACCCACTGGGGAAAGGAAGTCAACCAACACAGCAAAAAGATGCAGCTCTAAAGATGAAAAGCTCAGGGGGTGGATACTTTGAACAACACTGCAGCAAGGAAACAAAAGAAGAAACAAAAAGTCCTCCCAGAATCTCTTTCCCAGTCTGACCCAGGCACAGCCAAGGTATCTCAGATGCATTTCCCCAGAGTGGGAACTGCGGAGCACAGAATCAGAGAAAAACAGTGCAGAGAAATAGTCTGCAGTGGGAAACTCTGAAGAGCTGGCATAGCTACAGAGATATACAGCCAGGGTTTGCAAGGACCATTTTCTATAAACTTAGTATGTGTCTCCTTTGGAAAGAAAGCATGTTCTTTCCAGTTCACAATCTTATTCACTATCATCAGCCTCTCTTCTCTGAAACTGTCATCTGAATTCATTATCCGTTCCTGGGGCTACATTTTTTTAAGAGATAAAAATCTCTTTATGTTGAGATTAGGCTGCGGTCTGCTCTAAGCTACTGCACATTGTGTAACAGTGGTGTTTATCAGACTGTTATGTTCCTGGAGTCTTAATTTTACACATGGTATTTGGCTCTCCTTTGAGGCTGGAGGATGGCTGTGTGTGTGTGTGGGGGGGTGGTACCTGAGCAATAACACCTGTATTAGACAACTCAAGTATCACACTAATAAAAGAATTATCTGGGGGATTCATGAGTGTCACCTAATATATTTACCAGAATGAGTTGAGAATACAGGCATACATTTGCTTGTTAATATGGCACCAGGGAAGTCAGACCCAACAATTTATGGGATTCACAGCAAGAAAGGGTCTATCTACTTCAATTCCACATAGAGGTGAACAATTAGCTCTGCTAATGGTCATAGCCCCACCAGCCTGTCTGCTTACCAGTGAGCATCAGGGACAGACAGGCAGAAAGATCTCAACTTTTCCTGCAGCTTCAAATCAGCTGGGTCTCTGCTTTTGACAAGGCCTAGTCAAAGACCTCTTGTCCACTCTTCTGTCAGTCTGTTGGGTTGGCCATCGACTTACCCGCCAATTTGCTTCGAGGACAGTCCTGTTTTTCTCACCTCTACCAATGAACCCAGCTGTGCATACCTTTTTCAGAGCTCTGATAGCCACAGCTGCTTCACCAGCTTCTTCAACCTGCCTCTTTCTGAAACCTTTGCTTAACCCTTACAATCATTTTCTAACCTACATATTTATACCTGTGGAGGTAGATAAAGATATATCATATCTTTTGTGTGATGTATGGCCTGAGTACTCATGCTAGCAATTAAGATTCAGATGAAACCCCCGCTTGGCTGGGATTACCAATCTGGCAAATGGCTACCAAGAAAACCATCATACTTGGCAAACTGATTGCTATTCAATAAACTCTGACATCATCAAAAAACATAACATGTCCATGTTTCTGCAGTAGTGTTCTCATGGAACTCTGCCATTTCTCCAAATAAAATAAAGTCTTGAAATTAAAATGTTCTCCATCAGACAAAAAAAGTATATGCTTACGACACTGAGGGTTATGTTTTCCTATGGCATATGTTTTATAAAATATATCTGTGTCGGCACTTTGATTTCTAACTCATAATCTAGACAAGTCTGTTAAGTACTTAATCAAATTAATCATAGGTCTGAGTTAGATTAAACTCACTACATAGTAGAAGAACTGGTATTAACAATTTTTCATTGGTTTTCAACAGTCCTACATAAAAGTCTGTCTCTGTGCTTTCATACCATTGAGAGTATGCTGTTATGTGACATATTTTCCTTTAAGCATAGCATGATGTTACCTCAGAGTGGAGAATATCTTATCCAGATAGCCAAGACCACTAATCAGAAAAACAATAGAGATATCCAGGTCTAAGTGGAGCTGGATGTATTGGCAGGTCCTTGTAGACAGAAGTGGATGTATACCAGTTATTACTCCTATTTATCCCTGTATTCCAGCTGCAAGGGATCTTGGGAGATATTGCAGTATATGGAAGACTGACTGAGAGGCGATCTTCTTGAAGCAGCTTTCATGTGAATATTATCCATTATGGGGTGGGTCTTTGAAGTGATACATCTGTTAACAAGGTCTCCCAAGCTCCTATAAGTAAAACCCTGCTTGTGCCTTCTAAACAAGTCCAAGAAACTCAAGGATTTATCAAGCTGGACTTTGGTGAAATTTTGTTTTGGACTGTAATTGTTTCTGGAGAAAATTTACATTTATACTCTTCTCCCCAGCAGAAGTTAATAAAACCAGGCTTTACGAGGCATCCCCTCCTGTTAGGAAGACACTGAGTAATCTTAATTATGAATATTAATATTAATATAATAATATTGACTTTTCCATCAGCCATGATGAGGAGGAGAAGCAGGGAGAATGAGGATGTTGTTGTTGATGATGAACTGTTACAGACTAGGTACCTCTTAAAGCCCTTATGTTAAAAGTGTGATCTCCAGCCTAGGGCATTATTGTGAGGACTGGAATTCTCAAGCAGTCCGCCAGGTGGGAATAGGGTATATCAGCAGGATTCATCGGCCCTGATTCTGTCTTCTTTATTTCCTGGCTTCATGGAAGTAAGTCAATGATCATTATCTGGTCATTCGTCCATGGTATGCTGCCTCTTCACAAGCCCAAGAACAAAGCAGACAACCGACTATGGTTGAATCTCCTACAACCAAAAGTTAAACACAAAGCTTTCTGACTTCTCAGCACTTTCTCTTACCAATGGGAACCTGACTACCACATCAACTAACAGACCATTCTGTTTAGAGTAGTGAACTTTAAGAAGTGAATGTGTTTTAGGTATTGACCTGATAACTTAAACTTGATATGGCTATAAGGTCAAACCTCATTACCACTAGGGTATATTTTAAAACATTTTTTGACCTTCTGCCAGTTTGCTTTCAGGACAGTTCTGCTTTTTCATGTCTACTGTTGAGCTCTGCTCTGCACGTCCCCTTTCAGGGCAGTAATTGTCAGAACAGCTTCAGCTGCTTCTTCCATCTGCGTACTTCTGAAACATTTGCTTTAACCCTTAAAATCATTTTATAACCTACATATTTATATATGTGAAGGTGGATATAGATATATTTATTGTGTAATGTGTGATCTGAATACTCTTGCTAGAAATTAGCTTGGGTTTGGCTGGGGTTACCAACTGGAAAATTGTTACCAATGATATAACCATACTTCGCAAATGTATTGTCAATTACCCAACTCTGGAATCATGAAAAGACACAGTGTGTTCATATATGTTTATAGATATTTACCCGCTGTGATGTAAGTGTATGTATATGTTTATGTGGGGAATGCACACATTTGTGTGTTTGTGTGTATGTGAAGGTAAAAGGTTAAGGTTGGGTTTCTTTCTCTATAGTCTCAATCTTATCATATTTATTTGGTTATTTATTTAAAATTTTAAGAAAAGATCTCTCACTGATCTGAACTCAACAATTCAGCAAGACTGGTGGGCCAGTAGAACTGTAAGGGTACTCACATCTCCACCTCCCCAGTGCTGGGATGCTATTTTTAATGTGGGTGCTGTAATGCAAATCAAGGACCTCCTCCTGCTTGCAGAACAAGCATTTTACCAAATGAGTCATGTTTCTTTCTAGCTCAATGCATTCTTTCATCTGTTTAAAAAAAAATCTGTGTTCCGGGGCATATGCATTTAAATACTGTTAGAATATATAAATGGTTACTATTGACAAAAATTAGTTATAAAAGATTGCAAAATAATAAGAGATTTAAAACATAGTCATTACAATCTAAATTTTAATCAAATATCTGTGAAGAAAATACAACATATTAAATTAAAGCTATGTTTGGAATGCGGAAATCAAAGCTACACTTTTTAGTACTAATTAGATTAAGCCTTTAATTAAATCTAAACCATTCATAATAAAAAATTTAATTATAATAAAACTATATGCTTCAAGCAATTACTAAAAAACTTTTAGTTTTGAAAATCTTGCAAATCCCATGCCAACACAATTTTTACTCAATACTCAACAATTTTACTTTACACAGTATTATGAAAAATGATAGAATTGAAATAATTTTTACAATAAAATGTTCTTTCAACATTAAAGTTAATAAAGGATAATATTGTTATGTCCAGTTTCCTAGCAAGGAAAACCCTCATGGCCTGAGAAGTAAGTTGAGGCAATCATTATGCTTCCCTACCAATAAGGCCTTATGCAGTAATAAGCTGGAAATATAAAATCTCACACATTATGAAAGGAAATGCAGCATTCACCCTCTTAATAAACAAAACAGCAATAAGATACATGACTTATCCAGTTTTGGAGAAACTATCTTAGAATGGCAATTTGGGATCTAATGTTGTAACATTCCAAGTGATACAATGCCATGATAGCTTTGTGGGTGCATTCCATGGCACCACATATCCATACTAGGTAGCAGCTACTTGAATTTAAAAATATGTCTTTTCCTTCAGACATCACTGACATTAATATGCAATGAAGAACTTGATCTTAATTTATTCAGTTTCTCTCTGAAGCAAAAGCATGCATCACTGTAGCCATCTATAATGGCAAGTTATTTTTATCTCAATATATTGATGATTAAGAAACAACTTCACACTTTAAGTGTTGGTTCCACTGCAGAATATACAAGCATGCTTGCTGAGCTAAAGTATCTTACCAACTCAAATGCTCAGACCAAAACTCTTAGTGGCAACATGTTGTTCCAGCAATTTCAAATTCATGAGCAAGGAAGAGGCATGGACAAAGCAAAAAATGAATAATTTGGTGGCTCCCCAAATATCATTTTTAAAAAAAAACCATAAATCTGGATAAAGAGATTTGATAAATACTACTCACTAAAGAATGATATAATTTGATAGCTCCAATTAGAAATAGAAGGCAAAATGACTTGATTATATGCAATGTCCATCCTAATTATACATTCTGAAGAAAAGATAGTCATCAAATAATCTCTATAGTCAAACTTTCCAATGTGTAACTTGGCATTTATCTTAAATACCATTCACAATGATTTTTATACTCTCCCACTCAGGTAATTACTAAAAAGCTTTTTACTGCGTCAGCAATATCAACATACTGAAGGTTAATTTTTATTTAACTTTATTTGTGCACAAAAGAGACATTCCTGTATATTACAGGATGACAAGCAGAATTTCTGATCTCCACTTAATGGCTACGATTTTGTTATTGTGAGAAGCAGCAAGAGTCCCCAGAAAAATCTCAATGAATGACTTGAAAATGATGAACATCTCTCCTTCGACAGCTATTTATTGAGCACCTTTACCTAGAAATCCCGCAAAGATTTGCATATCAATCTTAGGCTGTATCATTAAAACTGTTTCAAAAGACCTATACGAGTCTCTAAATATGTTGGTGGTAGCTTCTGTGTCAGGTATAGTAGTCTCTGCAATGTATTGATCTCATCTTCTGTATCAAGTAGTCTCTACAGTGTATTGGTCTTAGCTTTGGTATCAGGTAGCGTCTCCACAGTATGTTGGCCTCTGGGAGGCCATCTCAGCCTGGTGACATTGCAAGCAGCTCTGCTGTGTTACAACTGCCTGACTTCAGCCTTCCCAAGCTAGAATTGCTCATCCATGACTTTGTATTTCTATGACCCCACACCCATGCCTTTTCTAGACATCACCCCAGTGGAAACTTCCACTTGTGCGGGGATTGCTACATACTCTGAAGTCTGGATGGAAGTCAACTGGATGTCCAGCAACTCTTGTACTCTGCGTGTTTGATGAGTTAGTAGCATGTGGGCCCCACTTAGGCTCACTATTATGTCCTTTAAGAGAGCAACCTGAACCTCAGCTTGACCCGTTAGCATCCCGCTGGGGTGGCCGAGAGGCACTGTGTCAGAATATGGTACAGAGAATGAGGTATAGTCTCCTCCCCAGACAATGTTCCGGCTCCAGTTGTTTCCAAGTACACACTGAACAATTCTATCGAACAATAATATTGTTTCCTATTATTAGAGGTAAATTGTAAGAAAATGTCTATGAATGAACTTATCATGTTTGATTTTGATTTTATTTTCCTAGATTAAGTTACACCACCGTATCTTATGAAGTATTGTGCTTCAGAAGACACTGAGCCAGGCCTTCTTGAATTTTAAATAAAATGACTGTATCACACGATGTATTTCCGGAAGTAACCAGAAGAGATTATTGTGTGATCTGGAGGCGTTAGATATGTTAATCAGCTGAGGGTCCAGATGAAAGAAAAAAATTCAAACAAAAGGAAATGGAAAACAAAAAAGGCGTAAATTTTGACTTCTCCCTTACAAAGCAGAGAAACCCTTCTTTTATTGATCATGAACATCTAAGGTTCTATGACCTTGGATTTCTAAGACTTGGATCAAAAGCCACTCACCGAGGTCTCAAGCCCTTTGAATATGTGGGTGGAGGGTGTGGCTAGGTAGGTATGTGTCTCTGCTATTTCGGTTCTGTTTTCCCTTGAGATCAGTGCCTGAAGAAGGATGAGTCTGGAAATGTTGCTAAAGACAACAGGCTTTAGAGAAATGTTTACTACATTTGAATGTATATGAAAAGATTTGCAGAAGTTATAAATTATCAACTAAATGCATCATTAAAGTGAGGAATAATCCACCATGATGAGGTTGGTTGTCATCGATAGTCCTGAGGGTATCTTAATTTTGCATAAAACACTATACCAGATGTGAAAGAATATGGGATTAAAATTCCAAAAGTAATTTTAATATTTTAGATTATTTATATATGTCATAATACATTAATAAATTATTAGAAACACTGGAGATAAAAATAGACAAGAAACAAAAAATAAATTAAGTATGATATTTTAATAATTAAAAAAAGAAACAAAGAAGGGGTAATGATGAAGAGAGTAATTAGATGGACGTCTTGAAGGACCTAAACTTATTGTCAAAGAAAAAGTAGTTGGTTATTAATAGAGCTATTAATGAAGACAAAAAGTATTTTTAATGGTTACAGAAACAGGCCACATTATACAAGCATCTACAAGCAGATTTGCTTTCACCGTGGTTATTTGTTTAATTTTCTTAAGACTGTAGAGTGCTTCAGCTTCACTGACAGAATGAGTCAGGGAAATTTAAGCTGCATTCAGCCGTGTGTAATGCATCTTGAGTGGGTTTATTGTCTCCTAACTTTCCTCTATATTATAAATGATCAATGCTACTTTTTAAAAGAACAGTCACATAAAGTAATTTGTCAGAGAATTAAATTGTTTCCACATGGTTGTTTTTCAAACCTGGTAATGTTTTTATATGAACAAGCATCTACAAATAAAAGTTGGTCACATACTTTTACCTGAATATTGTTTTTGTATTACTGGATATTTTATGCAACAGGTTCTCACCATGTAGCCCAGGCTGGCCTCAGTCTCCAAAATATGAAGATCAAACACAGGCTATCATGCTCAGCACAGACAAAAAATCATTTTTAAAAAAATCTGTGAGTCTGCCTCTTTTTATTTACTAACATGGCAAAAAAAGAGAATATGTTTGATTCTAAGATATTTGTTTTTGTTTGCTCATAATATCACATATTCCTTTTTAATCTTTAATTTTATGGGTATAAGTGTTTTGTCTGTGTATATGTATGTATGTCATGTGTGTACAGTGCCTACAGAGGCCAGAAGAGGGCACCAGAATCACAAGGACTAGAGTTGCAGATGGTTGTGAACTACATGTGAGCCCTGGGAACCAAGCACAGGTCCTCTGCAAGACCTCTGAGAACCAGTGGGCCATCGCTCCTGTCCCCTGTATTACATATTTCTTAAAGAGGTACAAACTGATATCTAACAAAGCAAATACATTAATTTCATTATAAAATGCAAGCAATACAATTTATTGGTATATGCCATCAGCCTGTACAGAAATTTTCATGCTTTATTTACGCTTCCTGCAACAATGTTCCAGGGAGAATCCCCAGTGTTGTCTTTGTTGCAGTAGATGATCAGACCCAGGTGTGCCTGCAGGCTGGACAAATGCCTTGCACTGTCTAGTTACATTATCTAAATTTGATCAACTATTCTCTCCTTTGTTTGAAGAAACTATGTCTTTTTTTGTAACAAAATTAACTACATCAAGGCATCTGTTTAGAGATAGCACTCATAAAAGCTAGATAATAAAATTAATGAAAGTACAGATATCAAAGTAACTTGGAATTTTTTCCAATATCTGTTTGGAAATGAATTGGCCTCCTAGAATTACTCCTGAAATACTTTTATTAAATGCATGGCACTGTTGTCTATTTGAAGAATAGTTCAATTAATTGTTGATCCAAGCCTGCTATCTGGTTCATTCGTCCTTCTCCTTGAAGAAGCATCCATAGCGAAACTGCCTTACTTCACATTACATTGTCTGTCTATCGGCCGGGTTTAGAGTCTGCTAATAGCTACCATGCAGGTCTCCTCTGTCACCTTGGTTTCAGCCATGCCAGTACAATTGAACACATCCAAGCTACGAACTCAATCATCTGTGATACACATCTGAAATTTTACTTCAAAGTTCTACGAATATAGATTTGAAATGTATAAAAATCCACTTAGCCACAATTCATAGTATTTTGTAACAGGTGAGCTAATTAAAAACATCCTTCTATAATGAAGCTGATCTATTATTCAAAAGTCTGCATAATGTCTCTATTACATTACTGAATTTTTTAGAAGACAAAAGACAAAGCATCTACGACATCATTTTGTCTCACTCATGCGCGATGCCCTCATACATTTGAATAGAATTTCAAAACCTGCTTGATTTTGACACACCAGTTTCTAGCAGCTCACATAAGTCACAGATGCCTCTGAGTTTCAAATCGTTCTCTGTAAGAGATTCGGAAGCAGGATTCAGCAGCTGTCTCGAAAGAGAATTTTAATAACTATTTATAGTTTTCCTCCTCTGAAACCCATGTAGAGTCTGGCTTTAGTGATGCAAAATCAACCAAGGAGAATACGGTTGTCACAAAGCTAATTGATAATGAGAGAATAAAAATTAAGTGAACAAATAAACTAAACATGATACATTAAAATTAGTTGTGCAGAAATAAACGAGAGGATGTCAATCTAGAGAAAGGAAGGAAGGACAAAGGTGGACTCTGTCAGCAAGATGCCTAGGACAATCCAAAGAAAGGGGCAATTTTTCTTGTTGGGACATCAGGGACAAAAATCGACACTTCACACACACTCCTAAATGCAAAGGTTGTGGGGGAGAATATTCTAGGCAAAAGCAACAGCATAAAGCAGCATTTACACGGGAACAAAAGACTGTGCTTATGAAAGGAACTGGAAAAAAATAAAAGTGCATTTGACATCTACTTCTGGATAAGAAGGGGAAAGTTGCATTAACAGACCTTAAGGACCTCACCTCGCACAGACAAGAAGACTTCAGAGCAGAATGCACAATGTAGATATGTTCTGGCTACAATTCGTGGCTGCTGGAAGTTTGAAGCAGTGGCTCTTTGTCTAACTATCGTCAAGGAAGCCCGTTAATGGAAAAGTGGTTGAAAGAGGTTCTTTTAAGAACCAACAAGAAAGTAATGTTATTTCAGAGAGGTATTTTGACAATAAAAGTACATGCTGCTGAATTTAATATAAGGACGAAGTAATGGAAAGCATGAAAGGTGGCCCAGTTGGACTCCAGCAGTTATTTAGAAGTTTCTTCCAAAAAAAAAAATGTAAAAAGGAAAGAATGAAGAATAAAGGGATCAGACAAAAATCAAGAGTTTCATCTCAAAGTTCAAAAATCTTGCTGAGGAATCAGTCTCCATGATTGGACTAGAGCTTAAAGTAGGTCTATAATGTATTAATTTTACCATCATTAGAGCAGAAAAACAAAAATGGAGCTGGCATAGATGGCTTAGCAGTTAAGTGGCTTGTTCCCCTTCCAGAGGAATGGAGTTTGGTTCTCAGAATCCATGCTGAACAGCTCACAACTGCTTCCAGCTACAGCTCTTGGAGATGTCTTACCTCCTCCAGGCTCTACAGGCACCTGCATTGCATGTGCTAATACACACACACACACACACACACACACACACACACACACACACACCAATAATAACACAGTTTTAAAATTCAAAAGAGAGAGAAATTAAGGTCAGATGCAGTAATTAAAGCTTCCATGTTACACTCTAATTTATGGCTTTTGTGTGTTCCTCTAGAATTTGTTCTTGGATGGTTTCTACTTTACTGGAAATTTCATGACTATCCCTCTGAGTGGGGGACTGAATCCAGCACTGTAAGACTGCATGTTGCGGAGATGCTCTGCTACTGATTCACATTCCCAATTCTTAAAGTGTAAATTTCCCTCTGCCTAAGCCTAGGCTAGGCTATTCAGGAAGCTAGATTATGATAGCGTCTTTACTAATTTTGATCATATAGAGCACTGCATGTCTAGGACTAATAACCAATACCCAACTAGGCTAAATTCTTGTGTTCATGCTTGCGAATGTTTTATAATCTTCTTTAGGAAATGTTATGACTCGTATCTAAGCTTTACATATGAAAAAACAAACAATTTACTCTTGTGTTCAATACAGGGTCAAGAATGACTGAATTAAATTTTCAAATACAATTTCAAGTCAATAAATTAATGACTATATTGCTGAGAAGATTTTCATGTTATCCATTTAATCTAGAAATTTTAAAAATTACAGGAGCAAAATTAGAAAAGTTTATAAATATAAAATAGCAATCTAATAAAAAATAAATTGGTGATTAATAACTTTTCCAGCAGTAAGAAATTAAATAAATTGAAAGAACTGTTAATAGACTTAGGTTTTAACTTTCTCTTACTATGAGAAAGTAGTATTTTATTAGCTTTAGTCATCCAAGTATGACTGATATTTTTTCTTTGCTACTTTGATAAAATGAATTCTGGGATTGACAAGTATTTTAGAAATATTGACATACAGGTAGTATCCATTAGTGTCAAAGTCAAGAATACACCCATTTACGGAGTATCCAGTCTAAACCACAGGTCTGCAAGGGAGCTGGCAGACATATGCTAACACCTCTGTTGATAGAACTTATGGACTGAGGAGATGCTTGACACAAAGTTGCCACTGTCGCCCTCTATTTACCTTAAATTGGTGGCAATGCCCTGGTAAGCAAATTGAATCTGTTTAAAGAACCTGGGGCTTGAAAGATACCTTAGCAGTTAAGAGTACCCGTGACTCTTTAGAGAACTGCAGTTCAGGTGTTTGCTCTCATGTGGCAGGTCACAACTGGCCTAGTTTCAGGGAATCTGAAGTCCTCTTCAGGCACCACAGGCACATGCTCATGCACACATATACATAAGTACCAAAAATAAATCTTTACCAAAACATCAAGAGCTCAATGACAATGATTCATGTTCCTACCCCCCAAAAGGAAGTCATGTGAAAAAATTAAATATTCTGAATTATAATGTTAAAGGTAAAGTAGACCCTCTTTTGAGAATTGGGATGCCTCTTCCACTCCTTTTTCCATTACCAAGAATCGGTTTAGCAGGACATCATCTACATGAACAATGTGCATTCTGCATTACTCTGGGTGCAAGGGTCTGAAGCAATATCTCCTTCATCGACTTTGATGCTGCCAACTGAATCTTCCACCGATTTCAAGGGTCTTATCAGGTGGTGCTGATCCATTTAATAATGTGTAACATACACTGTAAATAAATGCATAAAGAGCTAAATCATACAACCTAATTTAATGTTTTCAGAAACTCCAGAAAAACAAAACAAAACAAAAAAAAACTAAAACATTTTCTTTTGGTGCTACGTAGATTTATGTTTAATTATACAGAAACATCGACAGAAAGTAGTCTAAAAACACACATCTCTATTAGGGAAATACACATTTAAAAATATGTGTCTGCATTTACTTATATTTCAAAATACCTTGACCTAATTCTTTACCATACTTATAATTTTTTTGCAGATAAAGCTGAACCATGGATAACACAGTCCACAATTGTCTCAAAGCTTACATATTATTTCAGAAAAATGGGCTAAACTCAAATAATCCAAAATCTGTATAGAGGATGAACTTCTAAGTGAAATCACTATCTGGAGGAAGTTCCTCCATGCATAATGTTACAATTTCAAGAAAAGAAACAAGTACAATTAGCTAATAATCATGACCACTGCCTTTTTTACTCAATCTTTGGAAATTCAAGTGTCAAAACTGCATCTTTAGATACAAGTGTATAATAGAATTTCCCCTGAATAATTTTCTTAATTTATCAAGAATTAGAGACATTGTATGGTTAAATAAGAGATTTTCCTCCCATTGGGAAATAATACTTGTAAGTAATCTTCAAAACTCCAAGCTGGAAGTGAAATAGTCTTATTATCAAATTTAGTAAAGTACTGAGCAAGGCACAAGTGGCAATTTGCTGATCACATGGAGAGGGATGAATTTGGCAGGGTTAGAAGAAGTAAACACACTCAGAAGCTGAGGCTTCCAAGCGACTTCCACACTCCCAGTGACCGTAATAGGCACTCACTACCTACTAATCATATCTCCAGAAACCTTTGCTTTGTATTCCTCGGAGCAGCTAATGAATAGTTGTCCATCTCTGCCACAAGCTGACATGGCTTAGGACACTTTTAAATAAGGGGGAGACCGAGTCCTGCAATTGCAATTTTGGCTTCCATTCAAAAATGCAAGATTTCAAAATCTTTCTCTTTTCTCTCTTCCCACTTTGAATCTTTAGACAGACTTGTAAGCTAATGTTCTGAAAATCTATGATCTGTTTTGTGAAAAGCAAGAGGGCTATTTTGTATTTCAACAGTTTATCACACTCCTAAGTTTCTAGCACTTTCTATCTGGGTTATTATTCCATCTTATATTTTACATCCCTCAAACACAAGCTCCATTAAGTTTCATCTGACTCTGAGTAGCACAAACATAATGACATTTGCAAATAAGCACTTAAGATGCTCTGAAATAGAGAATGATTGTGTTGACCAGAGACCCCAGAGAAGAGCTAAAATTACTTAAAAGACAGTGATAGAAAGCATGTGTTTTGTAAGCAGGGAGTTTTAATCTCTGAATGGCAATTATTTTACTGAGAATGTTTGTAATTAGCCCAGTTGAAAATGCAACAAAGTTACAAGCATGGCACTTCTTAACAATAAGAACATTAAGTCAAAAGATGGATCTGGGGGAATCCATGCTTGGAAAACATGTATAGTCCCCTTGCCATCTCTAAGATGTTAGGTTGGGTTCTGGATATAACGCAGTATCAGAACACAAGTTGGGCTCTCATGTTTTCATCTTGATTCATTTTCCCTTAGCAATACACTCTCTATTAGGATAATGTCTAAAAATGTAAGATTGTAATCAATGCACATTTACAGCTGCTTCTTGACAGCTTACTGGCATTTGTCTGTTTCCCAGAAATCAAAATCTTTTGAAGTTAGAAGATGAGATAGGTCCGTATTGTCATTTCTTGAGACTGGATCTTACAGTAAACGTGAAGCTCGTGAATTAAGCCAGACTAGCTGATCCATGGGCTTCAGGAATCCATTCCCTGACCCCTGGCATCGAGTTTACAGGAGCTGAGTCCCTAAGTTTTTGGAAAAAAATATATAATTTGGTGGATTATAATATATCATTTTGCCCTTTCTTTTGCTCCCCTAAATCCTCCCCTGTACCCTCACCATGCTCTCATTCAACTTTCTGGCCTCTTTTTCTTTAATTGATGGTGGTGGTAGTGTGTGTGTGTGTGTGTGTGTGTGTGTGTGTGTGTGTGTGTGTGTGTGTATTTCTAAACACAGTCATCTCAGTCTGTATAATGTTAGTGGTATATGTATATTTACAGGCATGATATTACAGGAGAAACAATCTTCATCGGGGAGAGCACTCTTGGGCTGTTAACATAGGTCCTGCAGATTCAAACTCAGGTGCTGAGCTCACAGGAGCTTACTGTCTGAGCCAACTCCTTGGCCCTCTAACAAATTTTATTGTGTATGTCTATTATTTTAGAGATTTATTTTATTTTTGTGTGAGTGTGTGATTTGAATGTGTGATGGCACAAGCAGGTTGTGGTATCTGTGGACACTGGAGGACAGGGACACATCACTGACGGCTGGAAATACGGGTAGTTTTTGAATCACACATCGGGAGTGTGGGAACTGAACTCCGGACCTCTATAAGAGCAGTAAGGTCTCTAAACTACTAGCTAGCCTTACACTCAGAAAATTTTAAATGAACTGAAATGAGATGTAACTGTTTTAACATATTTTGATGACTATTATTGCTAAAATTTTATTAATATTTGTAATAAATGATATTCTATATATTTTAAGTTTGACATCACTTTCAATTTTGATGTGAGAGTTTTGCTAACTTTATAAGAATGGAGAACACTTTTTTGGTTTGATAAAAAATATTGTAAAGAGTAGAACTATTATACTAAAAAGTGTAAATGAATTGCTTTCTAAACATGGTGAAATGACATTTGGGACAGAGACACAGGGAAGAGAAGTCAATTCTGACAACAGTAAGTGACCCCATAATATGATGATAAGTGACCCACTTTTACCATTAAGTTTATATTTGTAGCTATTTAACTGTGATGAATTTAACTGAGGAAAATTTCCTTTCATAAGCACTGAATTTTTCTGAGACCTCTTTTCCTAGAGCCTTGTGTTCACGCTCATGTAAATCTTCCAATTTGGTGCAGTTTTGCTTTTAGTGTTATTGTTTCCTCGCACTACATTACACTTAGGTGCTGGACTGTTGGTTATGTTTATCCATGTTTTTGCTTGGCTTGTATTTACTGATATGCAAGAGTTTTCTGTTTAGGTAGCTGTGGTCAATGGTTGTACAGCGGCCTTTACATTTCTAAGTCTCCTGCATCTTCTCCAAGTTCTTGGGGCTGAGTCTGACGATTTGCAAAAACCTCAGCCCTTACACTCATTTTGTTTTCTCTTTTCGTCTTTTGCATGCTTTTATTTACTATTTTCTTTCAACCAGTTCTAAGTGATATTTCAAAGATATTGTTTGGGAGATCTAGGATTTATTTGCCAAATCTTGTGACTCAATCAAAATTTAGTTTTCTAAAAATTTAGTTTCTAAAATTTAATTTTTTAGTGGTCCTCACAAGTTGAGTATGATGAGGTGCATGCTTCTTATTTCTCAGTCCTTCTTTTATTCAGATTGCTTCAGATCAGAGATTAAGTTAAATGTGTGAACTCTGCTACCATTGCAACCACCTCTAAATTCTGACTCTAAAATTGATCCCAAGACTTTGAAACAAGTAAAAGAAGTCAATTATGTTTAATGTCGGTGCTTAAAAAATATGGCTCTGCTAATCTATGTACCTAGATTTGACTATTTTTCCAATGAAAAAGGTTTTGGCTTTGATTTCCCAAAACTGCTTTCTGAATATAAGCAGCCTCTTAGTGACTGAAACGCAAACATAACAGCCTAGGAAGAACAAAGAGGCAGATTAAAGACCATGCAAATGGCGGGTCCTTTGGAGGGGATTTGAAGAACAGAGTTATGAATACTAAGAATGCGCTTACTATTTATTGGCATGTGTTTGAATAATGCTTGTTAATAAGGATGAAAAGCGGGAGAAAAACAAACAGATGGTGACTTGAGCAAGGGGAACAGTGGTTGTGGAAAGGAACTGAGAGTCAACGCAATCAGACACAAAGATTGCCCTCTGGGACAGCTAAGCCATCATCTGGAGTGACAGAAACGTCATTGAAGAGGATGTGTTCTGGCTTAATAAGATAAGATAAAAAAATACTTTTTCAAGTTAGTTAGTTGTCATTAGATTATTTCATCTCAATTAATAAATGGTTTTGACATAAGAACACATGTACAAATTCCTTAAAATATTGAAGCATAATAGATTGTTCTATTAAAAATAACTTTAATGCCAAGTAAGTAAAAATTCAGAAATTTTAAAAAATAGTGATTACAAAAAAAGAAAAATTATTTAAATCAAAGATAGACTATATAAACTAATTTATCTTTCTATATTCAATCATATGCCACATAATCTTAATATCAGTGACAGGTAACATCCCTGACAGTGATTCCAGAAGGTTACCATAGAACCGAAATTTTCTATTGCCTAGTGAAGTCATAGTTACTATAACATTATAGGACAATTGGAGGACATATGGCTTCCTTTAAAAGGAGAAAACTGACCAAACTTGAAGCTATAGAAGAGAATGAATACAGTAAGGTACATACTCTGAAAGATTTTTGAGATACTAATGTGAAAATAGTTGATTGTAAAGGACAAGAGAAAGTACTTTTCTCTCAAATTCTGGAGAGTGCAAACAGAAGTGTCAGAAATATAAACAAGTTTTGGCAAGGAATGAAGGTGACATTGCATGCATGGAAGTCTGCATTATGAAGATGGATCCATTAGGCAAAATAACATGAAAAGAAAGTTTAGTAAAAAGCTTTGGTTCTTCACCATATTAAAGATCTGACAAGTGATATGTAAACAGCAGTGGCTACAAAGTAGAAGTCAATGCTAGGAGATGTGTCATTTCTTAGAGCAAACTATGAATTTAATATTGGGTCATCAAACCCAGCAAAGGACAGGGAACATAAGGCCACAATTTAACTCTTGTGTAGCACAGTGACTGGACTGAGACTTTAGTTTGAGGACTGGCATCAGTACAGAATAACCATATATATACATGCATATAGTAAATCAATGGTTGAGCCAAGATTTATCTAAAAGAACAAAATGCTGTTCCTTCCTTGTATGAATATTTGGTATGATACAAATACATTAAATTGTCAGTTATACATCAGGCTATGTTGTTTGCAGAAGATACTCTTTACTTGACTTTGGAATGTTCTTACCTTTCTTTGTGAGTTCTAGGTGTACTTTCCATCAAAATAACAGAGAAACATTTGAGAAATGTATTAGGCAATTACAATTTGGTCATTGCATGAATGTCATCTAAATCTACACTGTAGAGGTCAATAGCTCCATGTAGATTCCTATTAAAATGCAGACATTGTGAACATGAGAGGCAGGAGGCTGCCGCCAATGTGGCATGCTATAGTGCTTTACTACATGTATAAAGTTAGCATGTGACAGACATTGAGGATGCCAAAGTGAATCATGAGATGAATGTATTCTAAAAAGAGTTCTGAAGTTTCAGAAAAGAGGAAAAGGTTTTATTGTGAAATATAAGAGAATGGTATTTAGTCTTCAGGGCTTACTGCAAAGGACTTGTGATTTTAAACTCTTTAAAATCTTTTGAATCATCAGTCCAAACCATGATTGTTTACTGAATGTAATTTTCTTCCTTTTGCAAAGAAAATTACATACAATAATTTATCTGTTATCTCATAGTTCCGAAAGAATAAACTGTCTTCTCACTGAATGGGTAGGTGATTTTGATTATTAACTTCAGGGTTTGTTTTTTTTAAAGCCCTAAAGAAGAAATTAAGAAAAGGACTCAAAATTTCAAGTAAAATTGTGATTATATGCACTGTGTTATTTTCTTGTACAACAAAAGGAAATATAAAAATGAAGCAGATATAAACCCCAGGCAATGGAGACCCTGTTGAATTACTATTAGTATTGTAATTTGAATATGAAATTCCACTCACAGGCTTCTGTGTTGAATGCATGATCCCCAGTCTAGCTACAGTTCAGACTAAGGATTGTCTAAGACATTTAGTACAATAACCATTGTACTTCTGAAGAGAATTAAGAGCAGGCGTTAAGAGGAAGAAACTGACAAAACACATAGGAACATATACATGCTCTCACAAGTACACAGACACAGAGATATACACAAGGGAGGGAAGTCACAAGTACACCGCCAGAGAGATATACCCAAGGAGGGAAATCTACAAAGTAACTGTTGGCCTGGAAAGTAGCTAGGCAGTGTAACGCTGTTTCTGAGGATCAACACACTGTAACTGGGAGCTCAGATGGATAAAAGAGGAAACTGAGAAAGATGAAATATGGGCATCATGCTGTAACCTGGCCTCCAGTGCCATGCTTTCCTTGTCAAGATGAACAGAAACTTTGATATGAAGCACAGACATCTCCCATCAATGACATTCTTTGACCAGGTATTTGTCAGAACAATAAAACTCTACTACAAGGGAGCAAGTGGCTGTTCCAGCAAAGTAAAAATTATGTGTACAAAGAATAGTGAACAGCGCCTTGCTGCAGAGTGTTTGTGGTTACCATAGGACACAGTTTAAGGGTTTCACTAATCTGCAGATACATAAGTAATTATGACTATCAACATAAAGCATTGTTAGCAAACCTCACAATGTAGGAATCACAATCAGTTCAGGAGGTGGCAGAAGGACACCTCAATAGGAATTTTTGAAAAGTACAATTAAAATCTCTTATCTTCAAATTATCTCCATAAAGTTATAGAAAGAAGCTACTTTTATTATCGAAAAAAAAAGCATTTAACCAGAATGTGATGTTCATCACAGGCAATCTGCTGAGGGAGCTTTGCGAAGACAGAAAGAAATCGCACCCTTTTATGTAGCCAAGAAGCTACACCCCATTACACACACGTTTTCAAGATAAATAATATCTAGTCTTCAAGTAGGAGGACGTGACAATGCCATTTGTCACAGACAGCTTATCTTGCCCATGTCTTCATGGTGGAAGGTTGTTTTGTGACTTGGAACAAGAGGCCCCTACAGTGTCCACCCACCCACAGATACTGGGAAAGAGGAGCACTGCTCTCTCTATGACTGTACATCTAAAAGATGGTACCTAAGTCCCTGTGAAAGATATTCTAGGTAATCAAACTGAGAGAAAGCCTACCCACGATCGCAAGTAAAGTTCTGTGTGTTTCAATGAGAGGAGACAATCACATCTAGCAAAGGAAACCTGAGCTTTTGAGAGAAAGGAAGGATGAGGTGAAGTGGGCCTGCTATTTTTAGTATCAGTCTAAGCTTTGAGATGATGATTGTGTTAGCGGCTTCTTCCTGTAAAACAGACTGCCAGACCCAAAGCCCTGAGAGAGCAAAACATGGAATAAATGAGCTAGGTAGTCCTTTGAAGATCAAGAGATAAACGGAGAATCTAAAACAATTATAAAAAATACAGCGAGAATAGGAGGTAAAGTAGGTGTATTATGTAAACAAACTGAATTCTTATATTGTGCAATTAACAGCAAAGTAAAAACACTTGAGTTGCATACATAGACACACCCTGGAGCTGTGTTCGGGACCATTTAGTCCAGGGGATCAGTGTGGATGGCACTGGGAAGCAGGGCAGGAGCATAAGACTTCACATTGTATCTGAAAAATATTTTGAAGAAAGGAAACATGGCAGAGTTTTCAGTGACCCCTCAGGGTTGTGAAATGCAAAGACATCAAAATGAAAAGAAAATAGTTCAATGACACCGTGTAATTTTTAAAATATACACTTTGAACTCTTTCTCTATGTATCTCTCTGGATATATATTTATCGCTATATCCAGGAGATAAAATATTGCATGTGCATGCCTGTATGTGTTTAGATACATGGGCATATGTATACATGTGTGCATGTATGTGAGAGTACACCTGTGTCTACCCATTAGCACATTTATATAAGAAGGATTAGATTAACAAACTTTAAAAAGAATGGCAAAACGGTCCAAGAACTACTGCCTATAAGATAACATCCTAAGTCCTTCTGTGACAGGGACCACAGTGTACAAAGTCTCCCATCAGACCATCTTCAGAGGCTCTGGTTTGAGTCTTTTCTTTCCTTAATATTTTTTTTTATTTATTTCACATACCAAACACAATTTCTGCTTCCTCCTGTCCTCCTCTTTCCACCCCCACCTCTTTTCTACCTGCCCTCATTCCACTCCTCAGGGAAGGTAAGGCCTCACACAAGAGTCAACAAAGCCTGGCATATCAAGTTGAGGCAGGACCAAGCCCCTCCCTGCTGCATCAAGACCGAGCAAGGCATCCCACCAGAGGAAATACGTTCCAAAAAGTCAACTCATGTACCAGGGACAGATATTGGTCCCATTGCTAGGGGCTCCACCAACGAACCAAGCTACACAAGTGTCACTCTCATGCAAAGGGTCTAGGTCTGTCTCATGAAGGTTTCCTAACTGTCGATTTAGAGTTCGTGATCCCATGAGCTCTGGTCTGCTATCTCTGTGGGTTTCCCTATCATGATCTTGACTACCCTTGATCATATAATCACTCTTCCCTCTCTTCTCTCTTTGACTGGACTCCTGAAGCTTGGCTGTGGATGTCTGCATTGGCTTCCATCAGTTATTGAATGATGATTCTATGATGATATATAGGGTACTCACCAATCTGATTACACAACAAGGCCAGGGTGGTGTTCCATTAATTCTTTGGGTTACATATTTTCTTTCTAATACTTAAACCCTGGAAATCACATCAGCACAGTGGACAGTGGAAAGCGTCTGCTCCACTGGATGACTAGAGGGAAAAGGACATTGTCTTAGCCAGTTTAGGCAGAAGTAGCAAAAGTTCTCTTCTTCCTTGCAACAAGAAATGACTTTTCCTCCATTGCCAAGTGCTCCTCACGTCTGTTTGAGACCTCTCTAGAATGCTCTTAATGCCCACATTGCACCTCCACAGAACCTACGACCCAGTAGCTAGACTCTAAGAAATGGAAACTTTGTTGTCAATGATGGGAAGGATGTACTTCATAACCCAGGCTGGCCTCAGATTGAGAATCTTGTTGCCGCAACTTGTTTTTTATTTTTTGTTTGTTTGCTTAAAAGGCATGGTGGGTTTTATTTAAATATGATAATGCAGTTTGGTTCATTTTTCATCTCTGTCCATCATTTTTTCATTTATTTATTTATTTATTAAATTTTATTTTACATTCCAACTATAGTTTTCCCTCCCTCCCACCCACCCCCCTTTGACTCTCCCCAACCCACTTCCTATCCACTCCCACCCCAGCGGGTAAGAGATCCAATGGGAAATCAGCAATGTCTGGCAAAAAATTTGTACAGTCACTTTTGAAATCAGTATGTCAGTTTCTCAGAAAATTGGGAATCAGTCTACCTAGTGATACCACTCTTGGGTATATGTCCAAAAGATACTCAATCATACCACAAGGACACTTGCTCAATAATATTCACAGCATCATCATTCATAATAGCCAGAATCTGGAAACAAGCTAGATGCTGCTCAACTGAAAAATGAGTAAAGAAAATGAGGTACATTTACACGATGGAATATTGTAATATGTTTTATGGCATATTGTATTGTATTGTAATATGTTTATTGGAATATATTTTATGGCATATACACTGCCATAAAAACAATGACATCATGAAATTTCCAGGCACATATATGGAACTAGAAAACTCATCCTGAGAGAGATAAGAAAGGCAAACATGGTATGTTCTCACTCATAAGTGGATATTAGATGTAAAGCAAAGGATAACCAGACTGCAATCCACAGTTCCAGAGGACCCTAATGTTGCAGGGAAGCCACTAGTTAGTTTCCTGCTGCTCAGTCCTGAAATAATCACACAGAAACTATACTAATTATATCACTCCTTGGCCTATTAGCTCTAGCTTCTTATTGGCTATCTCTTACATATTAATTTAACCTATTTCTATTAATCTGTGTATCTCCACGTGGCAGTGGCTTACTGGCAAAATTTCTGACTGGCATCTGTCTCTGGGGGGGCTACATGGCTTCTCTTTACTCCACCATCTTTCTCCCAGCATTTGATTTAGTTTTCCCCATCTTCTTCTGTTCTGACCTGTTCTGCTTGCTATAGGCTCAAAGCAGTTCTTTATTGATCAATGGTATTCACAACATACAGAGGGGAATCCCTTATCAACCTAAGAGGGACACATGCATCACTCTGGGAAGAGGGATTAGATGAGACCTCCTGGGTAAACTGGGGGTGAGAGGATGTCAAAAATAAGGGGATATGGTTGAGAATATGAGGGAACAAGATGGTAAAGGGGAGAAGGAACATAGTGTGGGATAATGAAAGAGATATCTTGATAGAGAGAGTCACTAAAGGATTGGGGGAAAACTTGGTGCTAGGGAAATTCCCAAGAATCCACAAGAATGACTCCAGTTAAGACTCATAGCAATAGTAGAGAGAGCACTCAAACTGGTCTTCCCTTGTAATCAGAATGGTGAATAATCCAACTATCATCATAGAGCCTTCATCCAATAACTGGTGGAGCCAGATTCAGAGATCCACAACCAAAAACCAGGTTGAGTTCTGGGAATTCAGTTGAAGAGAGGGAAGAAGGAATGTATGAGCCAGGGAGGTCAAGCTCATGGGATAAATCTACAGAGAGAGCTGAATGAAGTTTATGGAAACTCATGAACTCTAGACCAGCAGCTGTAGAGCCTCTATACGTGGGAGTCAGTGGTGAAACTTGGACTATCTGAAAGGGTCCCTAACAGTAGGACCAGGATCTATCATGGTGCATGAGTGAGTTTATTGGAACCCATTCCCTGTGGTGGGATGTCATGTTCAGCCTTAATGCAGCGGGGAGGTGCTTTGTCCTGCCTCAACTTGTTTTCTATCTTGGGCCTCACAAGAACCAACTCTAAAGATTCTCTATTCAAAATAGATTCCTGAATCTTGAGGGAAGGGGAATGTTATAGACAGAGCAGTATTCTCTGTCAACACTGTCTCCATTCCCAAAACTGTTCGTGATGCCATGATTGATTTATGATTCATTTATGTATTCTTCCAGAAATTATATTTGTAGAATGTTTAACCAGACCAATTTGGGAACTTCATATATACACCTTATAATAAACCTATCTTAATGATTTTTTACATTACCACAAAGTATGCTGGGTGGGGACCCAGAAAATTAATAGGTAAGAAATAAACAACAGAGACCAATAGCTTTAAGGAAAGCATAAAGCAAGGGAAATAGAGAGATGGTATCAATGAATATCAATTGGCAAGGTAGAAGAGAAAATCTATGAGATGAAGAAAGAACATGAAGATAAACCCAGTACCTATACATATTTCCTTAAATGAGGGTCCAGAGCTTATCTCCCCAAGAACCTTTTTCACATGGTTCACTCAGGAGTTCCTCCTTGAAGAACATTCCCTACATACAGAGACCTGAATGTTTATGAGATGATATTTTCTGAGCTTTTTTTCCCTCCGTGATAAAATCCAGTGGTCTGATAATGTGGAAAAACAAATGATGCTGTCTTTGAGATGACTTTCATGATCTTCAGTGCCAAGGAAGCCTTTCCTCTGAGACTCTCCAGTAAGTTATAGCAGGTCCCTGAACCCTTGGGTCTGGATCTACTTCTGAGAGATGTGATCAGTAACAGGAAAAGAGAAAACACCAGGCATGGGAAGACCAGGCAAAAGGCTACAAAGGAGAAATATTTCTATGCTAAGAAGACACAGTGAAGTATGGCTGGAGAGTTAATAAAACGGTAAGAAATGATATCAGAGAGGTCACCTGGGTGGATGTCTATGCTGCTGAGTGAGACTTCTCTTCCTGACCAACTCCACCAATTTAGACCTACCCTCTATAAATTTCAGGAGAGTGGCTATATCTTATTCATTCTACCAACTCTAAGGCATTTGTTTTTCAGATGTCCAATATTTACTAAATTTATCCCTTTCCTTTAGGAAATGACTCCAATATTCAGTATTTTGCTCCTAAAATAAAGTACCCAAGAGAAAAGACATTTTATCAAGAAAAGGATTACTTTGGCTCACAGTTCCAGAAATCTCTATTGGTAGTGACTTGATCCATATTACTGAGCCAATGACTAGGCAAGATATCAAACTAGAAGAAATCTATGCACATCATAGTACCCAAGACATAGAGGACAGAATGGTCAGAAGAGTCCCTGTTCAAGATACACACTTCCAGAGAAAGTCTCCAATGACTAACTTCCTTGACCTAGTCCCATCAATTCAAATAATGCCACCACTTGGAGACCATAGCCATATCCCAAGGACTCTGGAGTTTTTTGGGTCCAACCTATAACAATTACTTCATGACTATTTATTTCTTTGAAGTTACTGTCTAGATTTTCATTCTGCTAACAACATTATTTTCCTTGAAGCTTGAAGAAATTTTGCCATTTAATTTTTATAATTAGAAATGCAGAAGGCTAATAGAGTTGAAGAAGTATGTAGGCTCAATTTCAGCATGAGAAGACTAACAGGTTTGACAAGGTAAATAAAATGTGAGAAATCACTTAAATGGAGAGGGCATTCATGCCATATAAATTCACAGTGTTAAAAATAAATCCCGAGCTTCTTTTCCTTCCTACTTTAAAAGAAACTATTGGATTCTATTATATCTCCTAATTATTTCAAATTCATGATGCAAGGAAGCAATATATAAATATTTTATTAATTATGCCTGTCTATTTTGAGGTTTTAAGAACATATCCTGACAACAAATATTTCAACTCAGCTATGTCAATACAAAGTCACAGTTTAAAATGTTTTGGTTAAAAATAATTCCATTACCCATATACACAAAAATTAAAATATTTTCAAGACCAAAAAAGACTTCTGTGGGTGAACTTGTCTGTAATCAGATAGGTAGCCTGCCAAGGATAAAATGAATCATTAAATATTAATAACTATCAATTTCCTGTAGAGCTGCTGTCCTGAAAACACTTACCATAGCTCATGAGCTCTTCACCATTGCAAATGAGTCACGTCTAGCTTCTGGCTTGGGACCGGATCCCTTAATTGAGAACACAGCACTTTACGTTAGCAAAGCCTTATCCTGGGCTTTAAATTTGATACTTAGATAAAGTCTGTGAGATATTGGCTTCTCAGTGGTGCTACTCGTTCATCTTCCACACCCACCCTGTACCCAGACATTGTCAACTCTTCTAAATAAAGTGTCGAGATGCATCATGGAGCACCGCTTTTAATAGCATACTGTATTGCTGTTCTGAAGCGACTCTAAAACATGGCTACAGACCTGCTGCCTTAAAACAACAAAAATTTATTCTCTCACAGCCTTGGAAGTTAGATATATAAAATCAGCTCTGCACAACCAAAATCTGGGTAACAGCAGGACTGGGGCTCTCTGTGGAGGTTTTAGAAGTATATTCTTTGTCTCTCTCTTTTTCTGATGGCCATATTCATCCCTTGGTTTCTTAGTATCTTTTTTACTTTTCTTACATTTATTTATTTGGAATGAAGCCGGGGTTGCCAGGGCATGTGCTTGGAGGTCAAAGAACAACTTGTGTGCGTGAGTTAGTGCCTTCAAACATGTGGGTTCCAAGGATTAAACTCAAATCACCTAGCCTAGTGACACTGATTATACCCAGTGGACCTTCCCACTGGTCTCTGGATATTGTTCTTGAAACCATCATCCTCTCTCCTTCTCCTCTGCATATTTCAAAATCCTATTCTATGTGTTGAGGATCCACGTGATAGGATGTAGATCATCCCCAAAATACAGAATCAGAGCCTCCTCTCAAGATCCTTAATTTAACATAGCAGAAACTCTCAAAGCATATACACAAATAACAGTGCATCAGTTTTTGTGAACTATCACTTCATTTGTACCCATCATGAAATTTAAGAGATGAGCACCAATTTGTCCTTAGCACAATTATACATAATTATATATCCTTAAATATGATAAAGTTGTTGTCAGAATGGAACAGGCATTCTTTTTTTTTACTTTTTTAACTTAACTTTCACATTTAAAAAGATTTTACATGTGCCTTAAAAGAGAGCACACAGATAATAAGATCAGGTAGAAAGACCCAACTGAACATACTTTTCTTAAAAAAAAAAGTATACCTAAATTAAGGTAATTGGTATATTTGCTCAGCTGAAAATGAATTGAGGGGAAAACAGATAATAATTTCTAGTTTAAAACTGACTGGAATGATCTAAACTCACAGACTCAACACACTTCCTTGAGTGAAAACTATGAGTTGTACTAGTACCACAAACCCACAAGAGAACATTTCTTTCCACAAGGAAGTCTGTACAGAAATCCGTTTTCTCAGATTTTAAGAAGTAAGGTTGTCCCAACGTAAATAAAATATCATATTTTGCTTCAGGGGAACTTTACAACTCAAGAAAATGACATTAGTGTACTTTCATGAAGGTTGCTCATAATAGTATTTTCTCAGATCTAATAAAAACAAACTCTTGATAAATCCATGTGTATATACAAATTAAATATTGGTAAAATAGCCCACATCTCCTTATTGCCAGACTCAGTACTATTCTTTACATTTTTAACACACTCTAGTGCTCTCTGTGTTCTGTTTTCCTTCCTGTCAGTAAAGTGGGTGGAGAGCTGTACACCTTGCCTCTGCAGTCTGAGGAAGCATGCGGGCCTACCCATGTGGGCAACACCTCTACTCCGACGTATGATGAACAATGAACAGTGCAGTCAAATTGTCTGTGACATAGAAGTGTACATACTGTAATAAGACTGTGGAGGATACATGCATTGACAAACTGTGTTGAAAGCACATTTCTCATGTGACGGCATAATTCTCTAAAAAGTTTCTTTTTTAATTGTGTAGTACTGAGGATTTAACCTATAGACTCATGTCTGCACAGAGGTGCTGTACAGAGGCACTCCACAGCCCTGCGAGGAACTCTTTACATGGGCATTGTCTTTTGATTATATTTTCATTTCTTCGCTTACATCATAACAAAGACAAGTTCATTTTCCCCTGTGTCTATCTCAAGAGACTATCCTGGACCATGTCACCTGATGTGGGATTCCCCTCTGTATACTGTTAACGTATTTTATTTCCATTGGTTAATGATGAGGCTGCTTTGGCCTATGGCAGGGCAGAATGGAGAAAGGTGGGAAAGTTAAGCAGACTTAAAGAGAAAAGAAGGTGGAGTCAGAGAGATGTCATGCAGCTGCCCAAAAAACAAAAGATAACAAACCACAAGCCTAGTGATAAAATATAGAAAAATAGAAATGGATTGATTGAAGATGTAAGAACTAGCTAGAAATATGCCTGAGCCATCAGTCAGTGTTGTAATTATTATAGTATCTGTGTGATTATTTGGGTCTGGGTAGCCGATGAACAAAAGTACAGCGTCATTTATAATCACTAAGAGCTGGAATTCTGTTATTTTGAGGAAACAAGGAGCATATGCTTGTCTTCCAAAACATTTATTTAAGGTGCTTAAGGCAGGAATGGTTAGATTGAAAATAGAATGAAATGCATATTACCAAAAGGGAAGAACCCCAGGCTAGCAATGGAATAGAATTTATATACTCTGCCCAGAAAGATCCCTACTAATATCAAGTAGTATGGCATGGCCACTGTACATATGTAAAACAAACAACCAAATGTAATGCATACATATTTAATAAAGTATGTCATGGTTATGTCTCTGTCACCTATATTGGAAAGTTCTATAAAAAAGCCCATGAGTTTATTTTTATTTTTACAAAGAAAAGCAGTCAGTAGCTGAGGGATGATGTCAGTTAACCACTGTCTGCTAAATTATTTAATGGACACATCTATACACCAAGCATTTTGTACTAAGAGTGAATTGACGGGCAGTCCTGTTTTTTTTTTTTTTCCAGGACAATGGAGAACCTGAAGCTCACATACATGAAGTTCATATTACAATAAATGTAAATTCCCAATAAATGAAGAATAATTACTGGTCAAAGATTTTGGTTAGTGATGATCAGGATCTTCAAAGAATGCAAAGATCTTCCCAGGTATATCATGAGTCCCTTTTAACCAGCTCTATTCACTAGCACAGAACTGGCATGTCATTGGCTAAGACTCTTCCATGTTCCTGTTTTCTCAACTGCACAGCTATATCAACACTTCTGTCTCCTCTGCACGGTTTATGTGAGGGTCAGTTTATCAGGCAAAGGCACAGGACTTGAAGTATCTTGAAAAGTATTAAAATTTTAGGAACTTTATTATAAAATAAGGGCAGAATTTCTCCATCTCAACATTCTTGATGAATTAGGAGCTCTTTGCTATTGGTTTTGTTGATGTTGCGAACATGCTGTAACTTCTATAAGGTGTTTTTAGCGTCTACCGATGAGACGTGAATAATACCATCCCTCTGTTACGACACAAAAATTCTCCAAAACAAGCCAAATGCCCACTAGGGGGCAAAATCACCCTAGTTGGAAACCAGTAGCAGAGACTTACTACATAGTTTAACACAACATGACTCTAAGTTGGATAGTGTACAGTGTGAGCATTTCCAAGACACCATGTGAGCTATAGAAGTCATACATTCGTTCACACAACCAGCTTTATTAAACAGTTACTAGTGACTAGGAAACACACTCTAGGGGGTAAAGATGAACTACAAATTATTGCCCCTAAGAGGGAAAGTTAGCTATACACAGAAATATGGTTTTCAATATGCTTCAGAGTACTGGCATTTCAGCGTCAGAGAATTAAGAGTAACATTGTAGGTAAAATTGGGAAAAGAAAAACCATAGTTTCATGAATTGTTTTAAAGCAAAGTAGGGCAGTTAAGAAAACTGTGCCATAGACTCAGCTAGGAAAAGCTATTACTCTTACTAATGTGGTTTAAACTTTCATTATTAGAATCATAAAATTTTAGAGTTTGACAGGACCTTGGAGATCATCTAATTCCATCACCCCACTCCTGCTTCACCGAAGAGAAAATTGATTCTCTCTTTACCCCTCTGTACTGCAAACAGCTGTAAGAGAAAAAAGCAAGAAAAATATAAGTCAATGTGAACAGCAGCAGGGGGCTCCCGACTTATACATTCATTTTAAGGGGAATAGCATGAAGTCTGACCTTCTCCTAAATTCAGTACGAAATTCTAAGTAGTACAGGCTAGCATACTTTACCGCAGATGAAAACCATGTTGCCCTGGAGGAAGTATGGGAATCTCGGGTGGGAAATTCAGTGTGGGGGACGACTTCTCCTTGTCTGAAGTCTTTAGACATTCCCTGAAATCTGTTTGGGATGGGGGGAAGAAAAAGAAAACCACCTACAGTTATTTCCCCATCGCAGGCCCCACTCCGCAGAGTTCTGTAAAGACGATGGTGTACGCCATACTCATCAGAGTGTGCTTTCAAACGTCAGACCATCGCTAGGGCAACCTTTATTCTGTTGCGCACAGCATATGAAGCTCACCTAAGGCTGTCAGCAAGGACGAGGATGGAACCATAATCGCTTTGCTGTTTGCCTGCCTCACCCTTAAGTACAGGTGTGAGAGCACAGGTGTGTGCTGTGGGATTCCCCTCTGTATACTGTGAGGATGTTTTATTACCATTGGTAAGCAAAAATGCTGCTTGGCTTATGGCAGGGCAGAATAGAGCTAGGCTGGAAAACTAAACTGAATCCAGGGAGAAAGAAGACAGAGTGAGGTAGATGCCATGTAGTCGTCCAAGAAAGCAGTATGTGAGGTAACAAACCATGAGCCTTGTGGTAAAATATAAAATAATAGATATGGGTTAATTTAAGATGTAAGAGCTAGCTAGGAATATGCCTGAGCCATTGGCCAAACAGCAGTGAAAGCACAGTCTCCTTTGACAGTTGTGCTTCCTACAGAGCTCAGGAAGTCAAATAGAGAGGCCGTGGTAATTGTGTTGCCTGGTTGTAAAGGTATCACTTCATTAAAGCATTTAAATATGCAGACATTGAGATGCAGGTTACAGCATGAGAGTTGAGGAACTTTGAGACTTGAGATAGAAGAGTGTATATTTTAACTTATCCTTGTGTGTGACTGTAGCATGTGTGTGTACATGCACACATGTGCATGCATATGTGTGTGCCTGTGTTGTGTATGGCAGATAGCAAGATCAGGTGACTTTCTCAGTTCATGGGACAGAACTTCTCAGGGACTCTAGACCTCACCTCATCCGGACTGACTGGACCTCAAGCTCAAGGAAAGGTGTTTGCCTCGCCAGCCCCTCAGTGCTAGGCATACAAACATGCTCTGCCTTGACTAGTGCTTACATAGGTCTGGGATGTCCGTACCCAGGTCCTCGGGCTTGAGCAGCAAGCACAATGCTGATGGTGGTATCGTCTCCGCTGTCCATAACTTATTCTTATAATAAAAGATTTCAAAATGTTTGTACTCGACAAATAGCATATTGGCTATGAGTGACCTCCTAAAAGATACCTTCTAATATTTAAACCTCAAAATATTTGCATCTGGACAATATTTTAAGTTAATAATGTTATTAAACAGCAGTTTGTATTTGGGACATTTCCTCTTATTTTCTAGCTATTTTCTGTTCAAAGGACTAGACAATTTCTACTAATTACCTTGAATAAAGGTGAACAAGGAGAGAGAGAGAGAGACAGACAGACAGACAGACAGACAGACAGACAGAGACTGAACCCCAATTATTGGGTTAAAATTTCAGTGCTCCAGAGCTGTGGGTGACTGCTCTAATTTGAATGGGACATACTGAACGTTTGTGGGATTAAATGCAGGTGAGGTGGATCTGTTCCCCCAAAACAGAATAAAATCTCAGCCAAAAGTCTACCATATACACCTCCACTAATCAACAACTTAGAAAGAGATGTACAGGTAATATCACAGACCCTCAGTGCTTCACTCTGCTTCTGATCTGTTATGTGTATTCCAAAGGCCCTATATATTGAGTATTTGGCAAGGCAGATGTGACTATAACCCACCTATCATTATACAATCAATTCTTAAGGATAAAACTCCCAGTCAAAACATTTAATGTTGTCACCACAGTAAACAATTCCTAATTAGAACAAAGGCCAAAAATTTTTCTACTCTGAGCTAACAACCCAACCCAGAGAAGCCCACACAGGAGCAAACCTGCATGAGAAAGAAGGAATGGCGGTTCCTGCATCTTCTATGCCTCGCAGGTTGAGATGACTGCTCTGACTAGATAGAATCTGTTATGTTCTTATACTGACGCAGCTGAAGAAAGGCAGGAGAGCGGGTCAGGGGAGGTTCTTCCCAGTATACAATTCACCCTTCACAGCGAGTGCCATTTGGAAGAGTGAGAGTTGGTGTTATTAATGTCAGCAGAGGAACAAAAGCTTGAGTAAAGGCTGTACACATGTCCTCCTTGTCACATAGGGCTCTCTTATTCTGTGTGGCCAGATACTGCTTGAATGAAAACAAACAAAGTTCTACTATAAACAAAGTCATATTTTTATAAGAAAGGAAGCTTTTATTCTCTGTACCCAGATACTATAGCAAAGGCTTTATATAAAGTATTTTTTTTCTTTTGAGCTAAATAAGAAAAATTTCTCCAAATCTGTCTTTCGCTAAAGAATCTAAGAGTAGAATATATTCCATCTCTTCACATAAATGGGAATTGCAATAGACCTATTTTAACTTGAGTAAAACCTTAGAATTATCTGTAGTTTCCAAATTAAAATAGGTCAATTTAAATGGTAAGAGCTGAACAGCCATTTCCCTACCACAAGTTTTTGAGGTTATTGATTGTATTTCATAGCCTGTGAAACGATCCTGAAAGTTTTATATATTTCTTTAGGGATTTCTTCTCACAGATATTTCTCGGGACAACTTTATTAACAAAGGGTAGAAATAAAGGATTGGTAGTTGGTCTGCACAGTCACAATCTCCACGACGAACAAGGGAGGAAGATTAATATTGTTGCCGTATTAGCACCAATGCAATTTTATTAAAACTAGTTTTGTGGCACCAAAGAATAGCTACTTTTCTACAGCTATTGTGAAAAAGGACAAAACAGTGCCTTTTTTTTTCTATGAGACATTTGTCTTTGCCAGAAAATGAGGACAAATTTTTAAGGAACATTACTAGAATACCATTAGTTGTCAGTAAGATCAAAATATGAAAAAAATGTGTCCCAAAAGCATGAAACTTTCAGTATGAAGTATGCTGAAGGAGAATTTCAGAAATTGGGATGTAATGCAAGGCATTCCTCTGAATCTAGCACCCTGGGGTGGAAACAGACATAGTGTGGTATCTATGAACTTGTGCTCAGAAGAAATGGTAAAAATTCAGGGTCGGCAGCACTGTAACTTGAGGACGGCTGTTAGGGCCCATGTGATGAGCCCTAATCATGCAGGAATGGTACCCTGTCATGTGTGATAAACACCAATTATTTCATCAGTGAAAAATCATGTCTATCATCTCTTTGCATAGATTTTGCTGTGTATTTGAAGTATTTATGTAATTTGGTTCATTTTTTATGAAATCCTGGTGATATTTTAAATGCAAACTAACTATGTCTGGGAATATATATGAGACAATATGAATCCGGAGGTCTTTTCAATTTATAAAATAAAGGTCATAAACAATTAATTCCAATGGTTGTCTCTGTTCTAAGACCGTATCAATAAAGTAACTCTACTTCAGCCCATTTTCTCCTATGACATAAAACAGTGAGGTTCATTATGATGCCAAGTTTTCATGCTGTACCATGTAGAAAATAACACATGGACACTATTTTCTTCACGGCCTCTGGTAATATTAGGGGGGTATAAGCCAAAGGTGGCTGTCGGGTGATAAGAACATAAAAGGGATTGCTCTGGGCTTTTGAAAACCCCTGGAAAATTGAATTGTGGACCACAGGCTCATGCCAGGAAGGTCTTGGTGTAACTCTACTGGTTTTTATAGTCAAACTTTGGGTTATTATTGTCTGTTGTCCTCTTGCCTTAAATGAGAGTGTTTCCTTTGATCAGAGGCCAAAACAATAACAAAAGTCCTTTTTAGTAAATGAATATATTATTTCATAATTTCTAAATGAATTTATTTTTTATTTGGTGAACATTAAATCATGCTAATTGGGGGTGACATTCACTATGTATCCTTCTCTCTAGCCTCCAGGGTGTCCCACAACTCTGGAGCTTGTTTTCTTTGCCCTGACCTCTCATGCAGGGCTCTCCACTTCAGGACTTTCATGTAACAATCTCCTACACTTTGAGAAAGCCAAGCAGCCCTTATGTTCCCACCAATACTTTGCGACTGCTCCTCTGTGTCACAAAAACACCACCAAAATTATCACTCCTCCATGCAACCAAAACACTACCACCATCCTGCGAACATCAGCCTGGGAAAAAGATGCACACCTGATAGTCTCTGTTTCCTCTCAGCCCCACTGTCATTGTGGTGAAGGAGCCTTTCTTAGCTGCCATTAAGCAGAAATTGGCTCTGTGGGTAGCTTAGGTTTTATGCTAAGGTCTTCGCACCTTTGCTGAGTGTTTTGGAATCACTCCAATCATCTGTTGGCAGGATCTTTGATGCTTCATTGTTGAAGACACATTACTGATTATTTAAATGTCACTTGTAAACCTCAAGCTTCTGAGCATCTAATGACAGGGCTTTAAGCTCTGTAATGTGTATGCTTTCTAAAACCCAATCTCCCCACTAAATTGATCAGACAGCTTAATGGATGTGTCATTTAAACTTGATTTAGCGAAAGTAGAACTAAGAAGAAATTTAAGGTATTTTGGATATAATACTACCACATGTATTAGGGTCACTATGTTTTACTTTATAAAATGTCAAATGTTACTGTATTCAAGCTTGATTTATTAAAGAAACACAAAATTCTGCAAGGCTCAAAACTCTTCTGCTTTCCAATGCTATGGAAGACCATGAATAAGCTGGAAAATTTGAGAAAATTTAGACTTTCAAGCAACTTTGCTGTAAATATGTACCCTATGTGAAGAGCTATTCTGATACTTTGGATGCCTAACGGGTTTAGTCGAAAAGTAGACTAGTTTCGTAAGTGTCAGAGCGTGTGTCAGGAAGTACAAAGGAAGAGGGAGTCTGCTGTGGAATAATCCTTTTGTAAAAATTTGTCACTCAAATCGTTTTAATAAAAAGCTGACTGGCTGCCTAGTAGCCAGGCAGAAATTATGGGCAGACTTAGGATGCTGGGATGAAGAAGGGCAGAGTCAGAGGAGACACCAGCAGATGCAGAGAAAGCAGGATATGTAGAAAAAGAGATAACTAGCCATGAGCCACATGGCAGAGGGTAGATACGAAACATGGATTAATTTAAATACAAAAGTTAGTTAGTAACAGCCTGAGCTATTGGCCAAGTGTTTACAATTAATATTAAGCTTCTAAGTGGTTCTTTGGGAGCAACTGCTGGCGCAAGAGGACTCCGTCTACAGGAGTCTTCCCCTCCCTCCACATTACTGGAACAGTAGCGACTCTCATTGGGTGGTAACCCAGAGCCCTACCCAGCACTTCTGGAAGGAGGAAGAGCTTGCCACATCTGGGCGACATAAAATACTTCTGATCATTTGGTAAGATGCCTTGGTTTTCAGAAGGCCCGCATATAGCAAGGAAAGGAAGTCTGCTCTCAACTTTCAAAAAAAAGTCCTAATTTTTAAAATGCTACTTATTTTTCTTCAACTAAGACTTACATATATACAGAATTTGTTGACATATAATAAAGCGCAGTTAAAAATCATGAGCTTGGAAATGCCATTTTGACAACAAAAGGAAATTAAGTCCCAGAAAAGAAATGCCTGTGGGAATGACTTCTAGAAATGGAACAATTAGACCATTTCCAGAAGTGATATTTCCACGCACGAACAGTGGGCTAGAGAAAGGAGATGAAGCAGCAGTCCATGCAGAGGCTGATTACAAAAGTGAGGGAATTTGTCATCTATAATTGGTGTGTGGAAGAGAAAGTATGCCTTCTATGCTCGACTCATATCAAGGGCTCTAAAAATTAATATAATGCCTGTGTTCATAAAACTGTGTATAACTGTAAACATCACAAATATTCTTGCATCATGCAAAAGCAGAGAGAGAGAGAGAGAGAGAGAGAGAGAGAGAATCCTAAGAAATGACTGCTACAAAGAGGTACCAGCCAGATTGTTCATCTCTCAAAGTCACACTCACGCAACAATCACCATTCTGTGCTAAATTTCATTCCTCACTAAAGCACAAATGTGCTGACAGTTACACATATTTGAATTGACATTATTTCTAGATATTTTAAGCACTTCATATGTCAAAGTTGTGCAGTAAATGTAGCATTAGCTATCTTTAATTAGATTTATTTGAACTAGTGATGTGCTTGAGCTTAATGGTCAGATTATCATCCTGAAGTTGTCAGTGTTTCAATATCTGGCTAAAGGAGGGGAGGGGCATAGAAGGCAAAAACTACTGTGCCCAGCTTTTATGGTGAAATAACATTGCTTTCCCACAAGCCCTTGACCGTTTCCTGTGTGTACTAAGAGTGTGAATAAACTCGTAAACACCAACTTTACACAATCTGATCAGAGATGCTAAGTATGCGCCACCAAAAGACAAAAGGTGATGAGGCTGTTTCTGTGATCAAACTTGGTCTTGTATTATTTGTCCCAAAATGTAGACTCTGTCCTTGCTCTTTTAACCCATTTCTAATACAAATCTTGCCGAATCTGTTTAAATCAGATTCCTGATTCCTCACATTTGATATCATTGTGTGTGTTTGATATCATCTTTAGAAAAAAATGTGTGGAGTCAATTTATCCAGAATTCCCTTCACCTCTGATGTAGCCTCTTTGCAAATTCTCTATATATTTGCCACAATCCCATCCTTAACAACAACTTTTATTTACCTTGCTGGATTCGGGGCTGAACCGGATCTCTCCGTCCACCATAGAACCCATATGGAGTATCACCTTCTCTCCCCGTGAAATCTGCCTTGCTGTTTCTTAGCAAGAAAGAAGAGTCATGTTCACACGTGTATCTATTTTGAAAATTCATAGTAAAGGCCATATTCTGAAGATTCCGGCATCACAGTCTCCTTGATTGTGCTAGAGCGAGCAAACGGACTCATTCTGCCACACTGCTCGGTGGTTTGCTTTTATTGAAAGTAGATTCTTTTCTTAAACAATTGATCGCAATCACAGTTTCCCCTCCCTTCATTCCTCTCAATTTCCCCCCATATCCCCTCTCTCCTACCTCCTCCATCTTTCTTCAGACAAAATCAGGCCTCCAAGAGACAACAACCAAACAAGGCAAAACAAAATTAAGAAAAAACAAGCAAGCAAACGAAAAAAAATCCCTCACATCAAAGCTGGACAGAAGTCACTAACTTTATTCTTGCCACAACTACATTGGTGCAGTTTTCTCTAGGCTACTATACATAGTTAACACACTAACTTCCCACATTGGAAGCACAAGGACGCCCCCCCAACCTCCATTACTGGTTTGGGTGGTGACTCCACCTCTAAGATCACTGTTCACCTGATCCATTGGAAAGACTTGAATGGTAACCAGGGCAGATTCTGCCGTATTGTATCAGACGCCCCCTGCACCCTTTGGGGTTGGGATCTACTGGAAGAAATAGGCACTGTCTTTACTATTGATAATAAGGCCTTCTATGAGTACATAATGGCACATGATATTGTGGGCCAATCAGGGCAACAGCCCTGTTGCCACCACTTCATTGGACCTAAGCCCCAATTCTGATGACCACTGATCATCACTTCAGCTTAGTTACCCCACAACCTGTAGCTCTTAATTGGTTCAATAACAAACAGTATGGATGATCAGTGGCCTATTTTTGATCTTAAATTATCTGCATTAAAAGATTTGGTTAAGGAACAACTTTTGCTCAGTCATGTTGAACCATCCCACAGCAGGTTCAATACTCCAATATTTATTATAACAAAGAAGTCAGGAAAGTATCATCTACTATAGGATTTGAGGCAAATTAATGTACAAATGGAAAAAATGGTGTTGCCCCACTCCAGGAAGGCTTGGGTTGGCATATCTTGGTAATAGACATTAAAGACTGTTTTTCCCCATACCTCTGATGCCACAAAATAAAGAGTGGTTTGTCTTCACCGTATGGGAGCCTAATGTACAAAAGCCAACCAACGCTACCAATGGAAGATCTTAACACAGGGCATGAAAAATAGTCATGTAATTTGTCAGCTATATGTGCAAGAAGCCCTAAAAATATTCTCCATGTCATATTTGTAATACACTATATGAATGATGTTCTATTGGCTCACCCAAATTGAGAAAAACTTCAAAAAATCATGCCATAAATATTAAATAATTTAAAGACCCTTCATCTTCATATACCCTCAGAAAAAAAACACAATGAATACCCCCATTTTCCTTTTTGGAATATCAGATTAGTCAACCAATATGTTCACTCAATGCCTCCATTGAGGTACACCCAAAGTATACCTATGTTAAATAATCTCCAGGAATTATACGACACCATTAATTGGCTCAAGCAGTTTCTCCCTATTCCCAATGAAGAAATTAGAGGCTTATTTTCTTTGATGGAAGACCATTCCTCCCCTTCCCATGTTGTGACTTTGACAGAGGAGTCAAACTGCATGTTGACAAAGGTTAGCCAGCTTGCTTATTCTGCCTCCCAACAATAGTGTGATCCAAATGCTGATTTATGGGACTTGTCCTATGGACAGAAAATGGAGTCCTGGGTGTGCTCTAGCAGTCTGGCCCCCTGATGTAGATACACTTATCTCGCTCAAAATCAGGATACCTTACCTCCAGATTTGACATAGCCTTCATTATTTTCCACAAGGCTTGATGACTTCAAGGAAAAAACTAGAATGGGAGTCAGACAAAATCATATTCCCCTTCTCTACACAAGATACTCAGTTCTTATGGACAGACTCTCTCAATTTTCGACAAATGATGGCAGATTTTCCTGGTGTGCTGGGTAATAATTTCCTTCAGCACGGATGACTTTCTGTCCTCCCACTTTTAGAATTAAAGATAAAAAATCAAGCCACACTATCAAAAAACACCATCCGAAGGTCATTTACAGATGCCAGTAAAACTAATTTGGGGTTAATAATAATGGGAGTTAATCATAAGGAAAGGGTTTATACCCAACCAAATCCTGGATCAGTACAACTAGGGGAGTTATTGGCGGTCCTTATGGTATTACAAATGACTCAATCAGAACCCATAAATATTTTTACAGACAACTGTTATGCTACTCAAGCATGCAAAATATTATTCTTTGCAAGATTAAAATCCCGAAGAGACCCAATTTCCAAAACCATGCAAGCCATTCAAGATTAATTATAATTTAGAAAATGCCCCTGATACGTATCCCATATCAGGTCTCATATGGGGCTGATGGGAATGTTAGCAACAAGCAAGCACAGAGTAGACCACCTAATGATGACCATGACAGTGCCACTGCCTTTGCTGAAACAGGCTAGGCTCCTCCATCAGCAATTTCATTTGTCCTCTCAAAATATGCACAAGCTTTTACCTGACTTACCCTTACCCCGCTGCAAGCATTTAACCAAAACCTGCACCACATGTGCCCCATTGGCCCCATTGAGACCCCTAAATAAAGCAGGAGTAAGTCCTAGAAGAAATATTCGTCCCTAATGCACTTTGGCAGATGGATGTCATTCATTATACCCCTTCTGGAAAGTTTAAATATATACATGTGGTTATTGACACCCATTCCTCTTTTGTACATGCCTCTGTTCAAATAGGAGAAAAAGCCATACAAACTATGAAGGCATTAAAAATGGTCATGTTGGTTATGGGCATGCCCTGGGCAATAGAAACCAGTAACAGTCCAGCATATCCCTCTCAAATCTCTAAGGACTTCTTACAAAATTGGGAAATCCCCTACAATCCCTAAGGCCAGGCTACTGCAGAAAGGGTAAACTTCTCCTCGAAGGAAAAACTGGCCAGAGTTTTGTCAGACAATAAAAAGGATTCTCATCAAGCTCTGGTAGAGGTTCTGTTCAAAAGAAATTTACTGTCCTTGGATGAAGTGGACTTTAACCCTGCTTACAAATACTGGACTTCCCTTCCCAGGAAAAACACCATTCCCACTAGTAAGATGGAGGGAATCCCATAACTAATGTCTAGCAACCACCTGCTGCCAGTTGACATGTGGCTGAGGTTATGCTTGTGTGTTTCCACAGAATCAAAGCCAATATGGCTGCCGAGTTGAGACACCTGGACTGCCACAGACTAGAGGACTCTTCAGTGCACTAGTGTTGTTACCACTGTTGCCGATGGTTATATTTGCTAAAGATTTGTGGGCTTTTGTCCTGGCCCTTCCAGTACCCATGCCAGTAGCCACAATGGCTCTCTTTTCCCAGCGTGTACACCACAAACGTTTCTCTGGGATTCCCTTTTGCTACCCTTGTAAAGGCTGTTAATTTTACAGGCCTCCAGTTTAACTTATCTGAGGCTGCCTGCTTTGATATGCCATGGGGGACTTTCTGGATAATTATTCAGCCCCCCCTTTTTTCTTTCTACTAACCAATGTTATTACAATCTGAATCAAAACCACGTGAAATTCTTCATATAAATAGACAAAATAATCAAAAAGTTCAAAAGGAGGTGCAAAAGACCACAAAGATCCTGGGCAACAAGAACAATATTGGGCGGATTACTATACCAGATTTCAAGTTTTATTGCAGACCTAGAGTAATAAAAACACTGTTGTGCCTGCCCAGAAATAGGCATATACATCAATAGAATAGAGTATAACACTCAGTGGAAGCCATTTGGTATTAGACAGAGATGCCAAAATAACTACCAGAGGAATGATAATTAGAAAACTGGATGCTTAGAAATTAGATGCATATATGGCTGGATGGTGGCAGCACACACCTTTAATCCCAGCACTTGGGAGGCAGAGGCAGGTGAATTTCTGTGAGTTCGAGGCCAGCCTGGTCTACATAATGAGTTCCAAGACAGGCTCCAAAGCTACAGAGAAACTCTGCCTCCAAAAACCAAAGAGAGAAAGAGAGAGAGAGAGAGAGAGAGAGAGAGAGAGAGAGAGAGAGAAATGAATTAGATCTATATTTATTATCCTTTACGAAAAAATTCCAAACACGTCAAAGACCTCAATGAGAAATCTGAAACTGATACATGGAAAGCACCTACTAGATGAAGATGCAGAAAAAAGTTGTCTGAAGAGTGCTCCATTTGCTCAGGAATTAATGCTAACCTTACAACTGGGAACTCATGAATCTAAACTTTTTACATCAAAAAAAAATCAGTTGAGTAAGGAAAATGTCCATACAGCAGAAGAACATTAATATCCAGAATATACAAATAACTCAAAAATTAATAGTGATTCAAGAGAATAAATAAATAAATAAATGGGGGGAAGTCATGGGGTCTGAACTCAGAGTTCTCAAAAGCAGAAATAAGAGTGACAAAGAAATACCTTAAAAGGTGTTCAAATCCTTGGTAATCAGATAAATGCAAATTAAAACTACTTTATGAATTCATCTTAACTAAATCAAACTGGTTAGGATTAAAAACTAACTGACAACAAATTCTGGTGAGGGTGTGTAGAAAGAGAAACCCTCATTCATTGGTCCTGAGGATTCAAACTGCTTTATTCACTATGGAAGTCAGTGTAGAGAATTCTCAAAACGTAAAATAGATCTATGACATGACTCAGTTCTGCCCCTTCTTGGCATAGACCCAAAAGCAATAAACATCTCCCTTCACAAAGGTCAGCGGGATCCAAGACACTCAAAGACAAAACAGGCTATTTCTATTTTCTTTGGTTTCCTCACAAAACTTGAAAATTAGATACCACAAACTTGGGTCACAGGTCTCAAAGGAATTCAGCTCCTACTGACACGGATACGTTCTTCTTGAGGGCTGGATTCATAATATCATAAGATGAAATTCATGCTGGCCATGAAGAAAAGTTAAGAGTTCTATCAAGTAAGCCACAACAATGGCATGCCAAAGAAGTGTAATAGTGGTGTTTCTATCTTGGGGGTAACCAACGGTTCTCTATATGAATTTAATATCCAGTGAGAAAGAACTCATGCTTGGTAGTGTAAACCTGTCCAATAATCGTGGCTAACAAAGACATAAACCCTAAAGCACAACATTTTCATTTTCTTAAATTAATATAGCCCCAATTATTCTAAATATTTTCTTCATAGTCACAGATAAATGTTGTTCTTATCCATCATTAAGTAGTTTCATTGTGCAGCAGATAAATCCTATTATACGGATCCACAGTGGAAAAATGCAAGGAAAAGTGACAATGAGATTATTAATCCCAATTGGTACATCTACAAACAATCCTTATATCTAAGGTTCAGGGAATACGATGGAAGAAGGGGAAAATATTTTAAAATGCAGATAGAGTGTTTTTAGACATGTCAGGCATACTGGACCTATGAATTCCCAACTATATGGTTCTTCACATAAGATCAGCGCAAAACCAAATGGCACAGCAATATGGATGGGAAAATTTTCACAAGTCCCCACCCTCAGATGAAAAGCTACAGGCAGTCAATAGCTGCTGGGGGAAGAAGAATATTTTATTCTCCAAAGTTGAGAACCCTAATATGAGGGAGATTCATGCAGTGTTTTCTTTCTTTGGGATTGGGTAATGTCACTTAATATTCTATTAGGATAATATTAAGTTGTAAAGAAGCTACTTTCAGCCAATGGCTTGAGTAACGCCATGCTGAAAGAGATACATAGAGAGAGGAGGTGGAGTCGGAGAGAAGCCATGTAGCTGCCAGGGATGGAAAGCTGTGCTGGAGCCTCTCGAAACTTTGCCAGTAGGCCACAACCTCGTGGCAATACTAGAGTAATAGAAATGGGTTAATTTAAGATATAAGAGTAAGCCAGAAATTTGTTTAAGCTACCGGCCAAACAGTATTGCAAATGCAATATAGTTTTCGAAAAAATACAGTTTCTGTGAGTTTATTGTGAGACCAGGTGGGAGGGAAACCTCTGCCAGCATTTCCTACTCTGTACCAACTTGGTATCTTCGTGTTCTGTGACCAAAGTGTGTGGCGTCTTCCTCATTTTGTCATCAAGTTCCATTAGGCAATCAGGAGCAATGGAAATGGTTTATATTTTTTCACAAATATCCAGATCATATCTGACCAAAAACTTATTTGCTTGAACGACTAGCTTATTCTTAAGGAGATGTACAAATTTGGTATTGGGCTTTTAATTCGGTAAACTATGACTTACGAGATAAATACAAGTCCCAGTGTATGGCAATTCCTATTAAACTTATTCATATACTATTTGAATCTTATAAATAGGAAGTTTCCATGTTGTATTTCTGAGCATCCTTCATGTTAGTTACACTTAATTCTATCCTCGGTCCTACCCTCCCATCTGTTTCCCACCTACACACCCTTCCCATTACCACCCTCTTCTGCTTCATGTCATGAGAGGGGCTCCTCTCTTCTCTAAAGATCCCTTTTATGCCTTTAACAATATTCTTATAAATGATATTCTGTTGCAGAAGGAAAATCTACAGTCATCCACCAAAAATAAGAGAAGGAAGGAAATGACAGAGTTCCTAAAGCAAAGCTTCCATAAGAAACGCTACAGATTAAAGCAAAACCCAGTTCTGTCTTTGTTGGTGTTCATTGCCAGGGGAGAGTCTGATTCTAAGCAGAGACATGCACAGTTTTTGAAAGGAGGACTGGGCTTTGGGAAATTAGAGAAGGGCTGGAAATAGGGCCTCCACTGACATTTAAGATTAAAACTTTCTGGACATTCAATTTTCTCAAAATACTTGAAGCATTTCATTAATCAATACAGCCTCCTGGCTGGAAAGCAAAGCATTGATATGTGATTTCATTTGGGAAAACCAACCTAGGTCAGAACTCTGAATTCCTATTTCTACAAAACACAGAAAATCAAACACTGCTTCTGTTTTCTCATGTCTTGTTGGCAAGAACAAATGCTTCGTATTCTTGGCATTGATGAGCAATCTCAAGAAGGAAATTCTATTGTTAAGCGTATGCCAGAGGCCACTGGAAGCTAATAAAAGCCAACTTGCTCCTAACATGTGTGATGTGTGACCTGTTTCATAGTGCTTTTGCACTCACACAATTTCAGAGCATGAAACGTAGGAAACTGACCCCGTGTTTTTATCAGATAGCACAAGGCAAAGGCACGTCGAGCCCGCATAGACTTTGTGTGAATCATCTGGCAAGCAGTACTCTTCACACCTGCTAGTTTCATGAGCTCATTTGATAATATTAATAACAAAATTCAACATGAATGCAAAGGAAAAGAAAGCATTGTCGGGAACTAGAAATAAACATTGATTCTATTGCCTTAGCTGCTCCACAGTGTCCAAGTTCTTGGTGGTAGCACCAGTACTCAATGTTCTGAGTGCAGCCACTTCCTGGGACCTTGACGAGAAAGGAGAGCTGCTGGGAAGTCACTGTAAAGGCTTTCCCATGTAAACCTACTTTCTCTTCCATTTACTCTAGCTACCTTTGGTGTAAATCAAACTCTATTTTCTAAAGTGGCATTTCCACCAATAATGCATTGACTCCAATTTTATTTTCCCTTTTCTTATTCTGAAAACTGTCAAGGCACTAGAAATTGTTTCAGAATGTTGATCTACAAAAACAGAAAGAATGGGCTCTAAAGTAAACAATTAGGAATTTGATCGATTAAGTAACATTGAGATCTTTGACTGTAGGTCATGGAGTCATGGGAGATGCCAGTGAGGACAGATATTTTCTGAGAGCAAGCATGTGGCATTTCCAGACAGTATTTCTGGCTACAACTCAAATACCAACAATATTTCTCAGACTAATTATCTGTATAAGTGGTGATTGTTCTCCAATTAGAGAAACTTGGTTATCATCATCAAAATTACTCCAAAGGGGCTTTTAAAAATGTGAGATATCAAATAAACTTATGCTTTGTGCAATTTCAATTTCCTTCCTCCTTACTGATGAGAGTCTAGGGAGCAATAAGACTTCAAATTGTGTATTTACTACAATTACCACCAACAATACCAACCTGATTGGTTTCTGAGAATCATTCATTTCATCTTGTCTGTGCCTTCTGTCCTGACTCATTTTGATAATGAACAAAAGATTCCTTAACTTCAAATAACGTGTTTTGATAATCACAGACTAGTGCCTATAGCACCCTTTAAATGCTGAATTTTACAATAAAATTTTCTTATTTATGCAACCAATTTTATTGCTTTTCTTAGACATGGCATCAAAGTATAGTAAATGAGTGTCTGCCCTTCAAATTCAGAGTTCAGCAATAGGACAAAGACACTGTTACGAGGAAGACCCATATGTCTTTAAAAGAGCCATCATTTCTTAAAATTGTTCCTCGTATCCTACATGGAAAACCACTGTCATTAATTTTGACTCAACCACTCTCTCATTTGTATTAATAAACCCCTGACAATTTGAAAAACTTTTTCTACCTTTATTGTCTGACAAAGACAACCCACTGTGAGAAATAATGATGCTCATAAACAGGAGACAAGGAAGCAATAACAGCTTCACTTACAGATCATTAAACAAGAAACCTGCTCAGAGAGAGGAGCTCTGCCTAAGGCTCCGGATGAGGCAAGTAGATTCCAAATGGGTAAATTAAGAGAAGTACCTCACCATGCCCACGAGGAAATCTAAAGGAAAGCCCCTGCAGTAACAATGATCTACTATCTTCACCAGCCGTCAAGTTGCTATGTGACTGAACTCTGCCCTTGGAGATATCTGAATGTTTTCATTAAATAATAAGATACTTCTTCAAGTTACTATGCCATAAGTAGAACATTGTTTTTAATAAATCAGTTTTTGATGGGCAAAGATAATCACATACATGTTTTACACCCACACACATTCTTCCTCCAAAAAAGTAGCTAAAGTAAGAAAGAGTAAGACGTCTCAACATCTATTACTACCATTTCTGATCCCATCAAATTCAAAAAATGTATTTTCCTAAAATAACTCAGAAATATTTTCAAATCAATCTCAAAATCCTTCATTCATTTCCTACTGGCTCTGGCTCAGGATATCCTCTTAGGCAGATGTAGCATCCTTAGGTACTTTTTCAACTTTGTCCCAAATCCTGTTCTTCATACAGCCTTTCCTGTCTCAGTAAATAACCAATTCATTTGACTCATGTTCACCAGAGATAAATTCTGCCTCTTCCACACTTTTAAAGGATATAAGACACCACACCAGATATTCAGTTATATTATTATCTGGCAATACCAACTCAAATATATTTGAGGATTTATTCATATTATTATCAAAATTTTGTCTCCTTTAATTTTTGTGACATTTCTCACAATATGGCATCTCTGGTTTGGGATCATTCAAAATTAAGCTTATGGAAACATTATTTCTATAAGTCATCCTTTAGAGACTCGTGCTATTCTTGAACAAACAGTTATGCACGTATGACAGGGCTGCTGTGGCAGTTAATTCTGCTTAGTATCAAATACATCATTCCCAGATCTGCAAAAATATCACTGGCCCTGTACTTTTGCTCTTTGCTGGCTATCATGATGCAATGCAAACCTTGTCATTAGAAGGATGGTGGAAGGAAAGTTCATTCATAGCAGGGATGTGACCTCTCCTAAAACTCTCAATGACCCCTTCATACCAGCAGTTCCCAACCTATAGAACTCCACCCCTTTCACAGGGGGTGCATATCAGATGTCTTACATATCAGATAATATATTACCATTTGTAACAGAAGCAAAATTACAGTTATGAAATTGCAATCAAAATAATTTTATTGTTGGGGGTCACCACAACAAGAGAAATTTATTAAAGGGTCTCAGCCTTTGATCTTCAAAGGGTAATGATAAACAGAGAAATTGGATTGATTTCATGATAATTATGTCTGTTTCTGAAAATTTCTGCAGCATACAATGAAGTACACAGTCATTTCTGCCTTCCCATCATTATCTGTATTGCTGCACCTTATTTCTTCCTCTCTTTCCCTGACGATGGCTTCATTGTAGTGTGGCATAAGTGAGGAGGAGCCAGGGAGGAACTTTTATAAATGTTCTTTATAGGGTTGAGAAACTCTCCATATTCTTACTTGTCTGATACTTGTTGTTTTGCTTACACAGTGGGTCGAATCTGACAAATATCCTTTAATTTTCTTCTCAGGGCTGGAGAGATGGCTTAGCAATTAAGAGTGTGTGCTGCTCTTGCAGAGGATCCAGTTCAGTCCCCAGCACCTGCATCAAGTCGTTCACAGCTACCTGTTGCTCCAAAACCAGGAGATATAATGCTGTCTGGATTCTGAGAGCACCTGCTTTCACAGGCGTGCATGGGTAAGCATATGGTGGAGCACACACACATACACACACACACACACACTAAAAATCAATTTTCTTCTTTAATTTGTTAATATGGTAAACTGTAACTCTTGATTGGTAAGTGGGAAGCTAAAACAGTTTTATCTCTCTGGAATAAACCTTCCTGGAACCTGAATTGGACATTCTTTGTGAATGGCACTGAATTCAACTGATACAGTAAATGTTTGCCCCTATGAACATGGACTATTTATTAGTATCTGATTTTTATTAACTTGTTTTTGGATAATGTTTATGTTCGGTTTGGGTATCAGAATTGTGTCCCATAAAATGAATTGAGACATGTCCTTTCTTTCTCTGTTTCTTGAGTTTTTGTGATATTGCTCTCAGGTCTTTTAAAATATTTAATATGAATAGGCAGCAAATCCATCAGGACCAGTGTTTCTCTTTGTCAGAAGAGCTCTTTTCTTACATATTCCTTTGTGTTGATGATTACGTGGATTGTTAGTTGTCAGACTAGACGATTGTTCCCAAATAAGGCTGGAAATACACATCGCAAGTCTCTTTGTGTTCATAAACAGGAAAACACAAGGAATGCAGGAGCTACAGAAGTGTGGCTAAAGCGATCATTTTCACTGAAAGGACATGCTAGCCAATGCAGACGAGAACCCTCCTTGAAAGGCACAGTCTGTGTTGACTTTTTTCTCTAATCATCATTTCAACTGCCCATCAACCACTCCCCAGGACTATCACCAACCAGAAAACCACCAGGAAGGGACTCAGTAGAAGGTAAAGTCACTGGTCCAGGGCTGACTGTTTTGGAACAGGCAAAGGCTTCCATACAAGAAGCAGATGCTTTTCTCCCAAGTCACCCCTGACTGTCCCATCTCATAGGCAGTAACACACTGCTGGACTTCCTAAACTCTGCCTCTCCCTATCCTAGTGCCTGAGGATCCTCACCAAGCTCCCTGTCACCTCCATCCTCAAACCTCCCAGAACAGCTATTTTCAGCTTCTGCCACGTTTTATAAATTCTCTTCCTAAAGTCCATATTGTATTCCTTTGATTTTAGTGTATTTATTTTCTGACCTAATTCTAATTCACATATTAATACATGGAAAGTGTATTTTATTTTTTCTTTTAAAATGTTTTTATTCCTTTTACATACTAACCACAGTTCCCCCATCCCCCTCTCCTCCCATTCCCCCACACCTCCCTCTCACAGCAACCCCCACCCACTGCTCAGAAAGGGTAGGCCTCCTCCTATGGGGAGTCAACAAAGTATTTTAATTGCTTCTGTTGCATAACATAATTAAACTGTTGTACTTTAGCGCATTTCTCATGTGACTTTCTGTGGATCCTCACCAGCTTTGGCCCTTCAGTCTCTACCTCAGTCGTGATTGCTGTAGATGCTGCTAGTGTTGGCTACAAAATAACGCAGGTCCTCTTAAAGAACAGCAAGATCTTTAACGGCTCAAGTAAGCATTTTAACATCGAGTTCATACGATCTCTATCTAATTCCAACAACCCAGAAGCCACTAGACAGGAGAGCTGAGGCAGACATAAAGCATATGCACATGAGTAGATGGCCTCCAGTTTCCCTCTCATTTTGTTTACAAGAAGAAGGAGCCAGCACACTGGCCACAGTTTGTCAGTTCAACTCTAAAATCGATTCGCAAAGCATGAAAGTATCTGTTCCTTGGAAGTTTAGTGTTGTTAGAACACTTACTAAAAAGACAAAGTTTGCCCAGTTTTTCTGTTTATATTCTTTTATTTTGCTTCTTCTATTTGCTAGATTGTTTGTTTTGTTTGCATTTGGCTTGATTTTTGAGTCTTGACACATGGCCTTGCTCTGCAGTCAAAGCCAGCTTGCAGCCCACAATTCACCAGCTGGGACCACAAGTTTGCAGAAGCAGGTGAAGACCCTTGTGCCAGGTGTGTTCTCATGTTTTTTGGATTTTTGTTGTTATTTTTTTCTGCCAGTGTTTTTGTATAGATAATGTATATTTAGATTTGGTTTTGATCAGTATTCAAGTAGGGGGGTTAATTGTGCAGAAAATACTAGATGTTCAATTATATAATTCTTTGAATAAGCTATACTATGATATGGAATGTAAGTGAGTACTGAATAGACATTTGTATTTACTAATATTGGACCAACAGTTACAGCCATTGTTAGTAAGTGGTTAGCAGAAACAGACTGAAAGAAACAAGTGTAAACATGAAATAAACACAGATGTGTTCCCTGAAAGGCAAGAGTAATGATTTTATTTCTGTGACTATATGCATCAATAAAAATGATCTAACTTTTCCAACTAATTAGCCATTTAGAGTAGTAAAACTCAACTTGTGTTTTTAATACCAGATAAAAATCATCCCTTCCTTCTTGTCCACACACAGAATATTTTGCACTGGATTGTCCTCTTCTTATTTAAAGCTTTACATTAACAGAGCAGTGAGGGCAAGTTTAAGAGAAATAGCTACACTCTAGGCACAGATTTAAATGCCTTAGTGAAAACATCAGTTTTCCCAAACCAAGAATTAAATAACAGTCATACATGCATAATGTAATGTTTGTGTCACCAATAATAAAACATGATACCTTGGGCTTTACATTCTCCAGTGAAAGAGGAAAAGTTATTCTTTCCATACCACAGATTTTATAAATATAAAAATATACACATTAAAAATCCAGCTTTACAATTATAAATTATTGCACAGATATAAACCCTTGTTGAACTGAGTTCTCAGTCATCTGTTCTCACTGATGCTATTTCCAAGATATTTTATGATGATATTAGTGGGTAAAAATATTTTTTCTTGGCATAGTTGAAGTTCAATATGATATTATATCATCCATTTCTTTTTTACATGCAACTTCACTATATTTTTATATTTAAACTGCATTTTTCATTTATTTTACAAACCAATCACTGTTTCCCATTCCTCCACAATATTCACTAGATATTCAGTAAAATAGTCACTAGAAGAAAGTGATGGAGAAGACTTATGAGGACAATCAATTAGCACACAGACGACTGACCACTTAAATATGTGTGTTTGTGAAGGAACGACAGAGAGTAACCATGCATTGACATTTAAACTCAAAATTCTAATTACATAACAGAAACACAGCCTTAATGCCCAAGGTGATCCTCAGGAATGTATGAACAAATCAGTAAACAGCTAAATAAATGAAAAAATATATAACAGAGACAAAGCCAGAGGTATCACAATATATTTTTTAAAATGTACTACAGAGTTCTAGTAGCCAAAGCAACAAGGTAATAACATAAAAACAGACAAACCAATGGGACTGTAAGCAGAAGCCAGAAGTTAATCCACACTCTAACAGCTAACTGATATTTGACCAAAACCACACTATATAAAAAAATATAGTATCTTAAAACTGGGAAAAGAGAGCTCTTCCTTTCTCTGTCCAAAAACAACCTCAATTTTTTTTTCAAAGACCTAAGGTAAAATGGGAAACTATAAAATTACTACACAGCAACATGTAACAACAACTTCAAAACACTGGTGTCTTAAATGGGGTCTAAGGCAGGTCACCAAAGCCACAGGCAGCAAATGTTTATCATAAAGAATAATGTTCAAAATTCATAATGAACTAAAGATTCTTGTGGTGGCTTGAATAAAAATGACCCTCATAGGCTCAGATGTTCATGAATGAACTGTCTAAAACTTGAAGCAATTCCTCAGTTAAACGCTTTCTTTTACAGAGGTGGCCAAGGCTATGGAGTCTTTTCTCATCAATAAAAGCGTGACTAAGACACTGCTAGCCAGCAAAGAAGCAAAGAACCCAATTTAAAACAGGCTAAAGAATTAGGGGCACAGTCTGAGAAAGAAACACACAAATGGCCAACAGGAACATTAAAACTATATACATTCTCATTAATCATCGGGACAATGAATGTCGAAACCAAAATGAGATATCATTTCACCCCAGGATATACCATTCAAAAGACAACAACAATGAATGTAGGCTGGGGTGTGGAGAGGCAGCAGCTCTTAGGAACTGGGTAGCAATATAAGCCTCCACATACATGACGAACAACAGTAAGAAAAATCCTCAACAACAAAGAATGAGCAATGATCTAGCAATTCCACGACAAAAAATAACTATCCTAAAAAGAAACTTATACTAAATATTATTGCAGTACTACTCATAAGCGCCCACCTATGGATAAGAAAATATAAAACTCTACATATGTATTTATAATTATTACTGGGAAAAAAAAGGAAAGTATCCCTGATACTTGCAAGAACAAAAATAGGATGGTAGGTCATTAAACTAAGTGGAATCAAATAAAGAATGACAAATCTCATGTGTTTTTTCTTATTTATGGAAACCCATACATTTTCAATTTTTAAGTTACTCACTTGGTTGGTTACTACCACCCGCTTTGTGCACCATTGCCTTTGAATATCTTTCTGGCAGTTCATCATTGTAGACAAGGAGCTTGTGGCTGGCTTGGCGTTGACATTTCTCTTTTGAGAGTGTGCCGAATCCCTGTATCAAAGACACAAGAACATAGTGGTGAAACCTCTATATAGGCACCAGATCAACATCTCCATCTTCAACAAGCTGTGTAAGTGTTATCTTCAGCAATGGGCCTTACTGTCACTTTGTGGAGAACAATCTATAGTCTTGGCAACAGCCTGGGTTGTTTGGGGATTCCCATGTTGTCCCTTTGCCAACAAATCAGTTGAGATAAAGCGCAGTCCCTGTACTAGAAACTTTGTTTAGTGACAAGAGATGGCCAATTGGGACTCTGTCGCCCCCAATCTTTGGTGATTTCATTTTGATTCCCTTTATATATGTATATATATTTTAGGAAGTCTCTACTATATTAGGTTTCCATACTATGCTTCAAATGCCACTTAATTTTAACTATCCTCCCCCATAGTCCCTCCAGCAATCATCTCTCCCTTCCCTCTCCCTACTTGATCCTCCCATTCCAGCTCCAACATCTGCACACAATTACGTATTCCCTTCCCCTTTTCTAACGGGATCTATCTGTTCCTTCTGGACCCTCCCAACCAATAATTGATTTGACTTAAGACCCACTCCAAGAGATGGAAACCACACTTGATACTACTTGGATGATCAATAACATGAGACTAGATAGCCCAAGTATAACCAAAAAATACTGGTCTAAAAAAAAATAAAACCAGATAAAAAGGTAGTGATAAACTGACCCCTAATGACATTCTGCTATACTCACAAATTAGTGCTGGATTAAGGCATCAGAGAAGTCTCCTTCTGTACCTAATGAGAACAAACAAAGAAACCCACAACCAGACTTCACATCAAGAGTGAGAAATCTTGAAACACTCTACTCTAAATGGCTTATCTTCATCAAATCCCTCCCCTCAGAGGTGAGGGAACCCCACAGAAGAGGAGACAGAAAGTGTGTAAGAGCCAGAGGACACCAAGCAAACAAGGCCCGCAAAATCAACATGAGCAAAGCTCACACGAAGCAGCATGCATAGCGCCTGCACAGGTCTGCGCAAGGTTCTCAGTGCTTATTTAATGACTTCCAGGTGAGTGGTTTTATGGATTCCAGAGTATGCAAATGAGCAGGTCTCTGATTCTTGTGCTTTTCTTGGGTTGTTTCCCTTCTGTTGATTTGTCTTGCCAAACTTCAATGTGATAGTTTTGTTTTATCTTATTATATGTTATTGTGTTATGCATTTTTAAATGAATGAGTGAATGAATGGCAAACTAGACACTAGGGTAAAGGTTAACAGCTGAACTGTCATTTATACCTGCTGGGAGAAGAAAAGTCAGTTTTCTCCAGTGGAGTGATACTGGGTATATCAACCACTCCAGGACAGGCCTCACGTTCAGGAATAGTTGATCAACGTATAATGTACTCCACAGGACTTGCTATGTGTGCTATTTGGTTACAGATTGGTATTATTACTTTTCTTTTTGGGTAGATTTTTTTTTGGTTTGGAATTTTATTGTTGTTATACTGAGCTTTTGTCTATTTTTTGAGAAAGAACTTAAAGTTGGGTGGGTGGGGGAAGAGAACCTGAAAGGACTTGTGAAAGAGAAAGAATATGATCAAAATATATTTAAATTTAAAAAGTGTTTAACTAATAATATATATTATATATATTAAATTATAAACTACTGTTCTATGTATGTGTTTTGTGTGTGCATGTGTGGAAATTGAAATACAACTTGATTGAGTCTCTTTGTTAAATGTTAGGTTCAGGTGTCAAATTCAAACTGTCAGCCTCCTCGACAGGCAGAACCATATTGCTGGGCCAAAATTAGTAAGTTAGTCTGATAGTAGAGTGAAATTGAACCGTAAAGTCTAGGAACTGGTGAGGGAGGGAAGAAGGAAGTACAACAAGGAATTCCAAATTCTAGGAAAGAAGGAATTACCTCTAGTTTTTCTAAGGCACAGCTGAATGGATGTAGGATCAAACAATCTCTGATATATTTCCAAACCTCTAGAAAGTGAAATGATTAAAATTTACATAAAATGTTTACTACTCCTATTTATTATACATTTTATCTTATGTTTAATTACTATAGATTACTCCATAAAGATGTATAAAAGTTATATCCTCATAAAAAGTCCCATGTGGAAATTACAAGTAACATTTCTTTAGTTGGGAGTCTGAGTTATTATTGAATAACAACGTACATCAGCAAAGCATTCCTATTCGTGAAGTTCAGAGAACATTTCAGAAGATGGGACAGGAAGATCATAAGAGCCAGAAGATTAAGAAGTTTGATGTGAGATTGTATATCTTAGTGATTTCAGAAGTTATGCTCATCAAGTCCCATGAACATGACTGTCTAAACATGAACTGAACAAGAACAACACCAACAGACTTGCCGAAATGGAAGGGGGCAAGCCCATGAGTAATCAACCCTACACAAAGAACTACAGGCAATTAAAGAATGTTGAAAGCAGAAAAATAGTCTTCCTTAGGGAAAATCACACTGATCGATTCTCTAACACCAAACGATCAGCCCAAAAAGATACATACAAGATCATTACAAGACCTGAGAAGGTTATTCTTAGGAATATATTGGTATATACATACACATACATGCAATCAGTAGCAATTAGTGAGAAAAGAAGTCACGATCTTTTGGAAGCGAGCAAGGGGTAGTGAATGGAGAGTGGTTGGGGGGTTACAGGGAAGGGAAATGTAAATATCATTTCAAAAATAAAAAGGCAAAATCAACAAAATTTCCTTAAATAACAAATCAATATAGTCAAATATAATTTTAATCTTTGATTTCAATGTGTCAATGTTTTCTAAAATGAGTTCTAAACAATGTCACATGTTCACTGTTGAACAGTTAATGAGAAGGAAGGAAGTTTCCCGAAGAAGCTGTGCTCTCTCTTTTCTCCTTCTGAGATTCTACAGCTCATTGTCTTCACAGTTCTGTTTTATGAAACGTACACTACTATTGAATAGACTTCCTAAAATATCCCCCAACCTTGAATCTTCAAACTTACTTTTCGTTTTCCTTAGTATCTACTATCCGTCCAAATTCACAGTGCTATAGGAAGATGAAGATTGAAATGACTCAATTAATGTCTTTCATCATAACAACTGACAGATGTTTAAGCCTTCCCATGAGTCTTGCATTTTTAAAAGGAAGCCAAGAATTCCCCGATGATTTTGTGGCAAACACTGTTCCGATATTGTGACGTAGAAGAAAGAGTTCCTAATTAAGATTAAGATTTTGGGGTGGGGTGGCGAACGTCTATCACCTTCCCTTAAAATTATGACCAGTCAATGTGCCAGCACATCCATTTTCCTTATAATGGCTATGTACACCCTTCCTGAATTTGGCTTGAGATTTATGAAGTAGGTAAACATTCAGAGGATTTTTAACTTCAAATAACAGAGACAGGTAAATAGCTAATGGTTTCGATCTAGCCCCATGAGTATCTCCCCGCAGTTCTCAAAGATGTTTTCTAATCAGTATACACTGCACTGAGGAGTGGCTGCTGTCTGGAACATTTACATCACTGGGGAGCAGTCAGTTAGTCGGGGCAAATAGTACTGCATACCTTAATGGTTCTTAAGGGCATCTTTCTAATACAGTGGAGTACACTAACCAGGGTTCATTATGATAGGTCTGAGTCATCCAGAGTGGGTAAATTATGCTCTCCACGCTCTGTTTCTTAAGGAATGCTCTTCTAAAAAGATGCGGGGGTGAGGGGAAGTACCTTGTGTTATGTAGAAAGAATCTATCTATACGAAAAGGCAAAGAGAGCTGGCCTCTTTCCTTTTTTTTCAATTTTTGATTGATTCGTCATTATTACAAACATTACAAACAGATGTATTCAGATATTCACAAGAATTATCTTGTGGAAAATCCTGTTTGTTTTTGCTTTGTTTTGTTTTTTCTGAGAAAGAGTCATCTCTTCACGATCTGCAAATCTGAGCTGAACTTTGACTTTTTTCCAGCTATTTAATCAAAAGAATAGTATTGATAGGTTTCAACATCGGAATCATTTCTAGAAAATATAAATAAACAGGTAAGGACACCAAAAAGTTTAGTAAGAAAGAAAACAATAGTGCTTTGAAAACTCTTTAAAGAATCTTCTGCATCCTATAAAAATTAAACATTGTACAACTTGAACATAATAAATTTCAAGCAACTCATTAAAATCCGTGTAAGATTAGAACCATACAACAAGGTACAAATCTAATATCCATGTGCTGTAAAATGGGAAAAACTAAATTCAAAATAATTTTCCCCTTTTTATTTTATTTTTGAAATTATAATTTAATTGCCTTTCTCTTTTCCCTTTCCTCCACCCAGATCCTCCAAGTTCTCCTCCCTACTCTTCTTCAAATTCATGGCCTCTGTATTTTTCTACTAATTCTTATTATATGTGCATATTTATATTCCTAAATATTACCTATTTGGTCCATACAGTGCTACCAGTAGTGTGTTTTCAGAGCTAACCGTTTGGCACAGGACAACTGATTATTGTCTTCTTCTCTGGAGATAACTACCTCTTCTGGTCCCAGCCTGACACAGTTACCTGTAATTCTTTGTATAGGGTTGAGGCCATATGAACTTATCTGAGTACAGTTGGGCATGTTTAGTGTTCATTGTCATCCTTGTTGAGCTCACATCTGAGCAGCCATGTTGGTGAAATTTTATGCATATATTTTCTGTATTTATTAGGGCACCATCTCACTGCAAATTCACAGATACTCTGTATTTCACAGTCTTTCTGCCCTACAACGATCTCTGAGCCTTAGCCGTGGGGGCATGCCATTGATTCATTTACTAGAACTGGGTTCCACAACTTTCCGTTTTGATTGGTTACATTTTTCAATAATTGTATCTGTTACAGAGAGCTTTCTCAATAGAAAAAGTGTAGTAAAGACTACACTGATCAGTGAGTATAAGGTTTTAATCTTAGGGAAAGTTACCAGGCCCAGATGGCACTCACCTTTAATCTGAGCACTCAGAATTCAGAGGCAAGAGGAACTCAGTGAATCCTAGGTCATTCTGGTATACACACAGGAACAAAGTTATCTAGGTCTATCTGCACAATAAGACGTATCCATGAAAAAGAAAAACATCAGCACAAAATTTTCAATTTAAAAGATATTTAAAAAATAATAATCCATTAAATCCCTCCCTTCAGATCTCAAGGACCACACAGGAAAAGGATACGGAGTATAAGAGACAGAGAAGAGGGAGGACACCAAGGGAACAAGGCCTTCTAAATCATCTGAGCAAGGCTCCTATGAACTCACAGACACAAAAGCAACAAGCACAGGGCATACATTGATTTGCAAAGGTTCTGTGCTATGTATTATAGCTTTCAGTTTAATATTTTTATGGAACTCCTGAGTGGGTCTCTGATTTTCTGTCATCTCTTGGAGTTTTTTTTTCCTGTTGGTTTTTCCTATTCAACTTCAGTGTAATGAGTTTTGTTTTATATTATTATTATATTTTATTTTATTGGTTTTTTATCAAAAGAGAAAAAGAAATTGTACATCAATAAATGTATCTGGGTGAGCAAGTCATGTGGAGCAAGCCAATTCCTAATGGTCTCTGCTTCAGTTTCTGCCTCCAGGGTCCTGCCCTGAATTCCTGTCCTGATTTTTCTTCATGATGGATCGTAAGAAGTAAGGTGAAATAAACATTTTTCATGACAAATTAATAATTAATTAATATGAAAGATCATGACATAAATTTTATTATTCTAAAAGTCTTTCATGAGAAATTGGATGTTTCCTAAAACTTAGTCTAACTGAAGACGATATTCTAAGAAGTTTTTCTCCTGTTTTATAGACTTTCCTAGTTCACACTAGAAATCCTTCCCTGTCACTTTCCTCTGGTCCCTCAGCAAGGTGTGCAGGACTCACCCTATGCTGTAATAAATATTATCTATGCTATGACACATATGCACATCTTAAAATCAGTTTGATGGATAAGAGCTGCGAGTTTGGATTTCAGGCCCTGTTATTTTCTTTTGTAAACATATATTCATTATATTTATTTTGCTTAGACACTTTGTCGTGTGTAAAAGGAGCGGTGGGTCGCTTCCCGCCACCTGCCTCCCAGCTAGCTTTACCCCTGAAATAATTACACAGAAACTGTATTCTTTTAAACACTGCTTGGCCCATTATCTGTAGCCTCTTATTAGCTCACTCTTACGCATTGATCTAACCCATTTCTAATAATCTGTGTAGCACCACGAGGTGGAGGCTTACCAGGAGGATGCTAACCTGCGGCTGTCTCGGAGAGGAGAGTCATGGCGATTCCTGCCTCTGCTTTCTTTCTCCCACAATTCTGTTCTGTCTACTCCACCCTCCTAAGGGCTGGCCTATCAAAAAGGCCAAGGCAGTCTCTTTATTAACCAATGAAAGTAACAATAGACAGATGACCTTCCTCCATCAGTTGTGAGCCCAGGGTCTGATCAGAATGGAGCATTCCTATAAGGTGGGGTAGTAGATGCCCTGTCACTGTGGATAGTCCATATCCCAAAGAAGCTCATCCTCCACAACCACTCCAGGTTCTTCTTTGTCTGTCCATATCTAGAGATCAGAGCTGACTCTTGTGCACAGTAAGGAGGAGCAGAACAAATAGCCCTATATGAACTCACTCTCAAAAATATTTAAAAAACAAGCAAAATGCATTCATTTTCCAATTCTCTTCAAAATGACATTCTTTTCCACAAATCTTCTATTTTGAAATGATCAAACAGGAAGGTTCTCATATCTTTTAACATCATCTCTTGTTTTTGTCAAAAGCATTCTGGGAACTACAACATGCAAAAATAAAAAGCCTAACATTTCCATGGATCTTAGAAATTGCCTCCAAATTGTCTTAACTGAGCCAGGTCCTACTGAAGTCTTGAATTGAGACAGAAATAATGGAGAAAACAATAACTCCCAAAGTTAGTCTAAATCCACTGAGGTATTTCTAGCCTGCTTCTCCAGGAAATAGAACAGTGGCTGCTACAAAGGGAGTGTGCAGTAAATACAAGTGGCCTAAGTAATGACCTTTGTTCAGTCATTAAAACAATGATAGGAAAAAAGGAACGATAGGAAATCCATTATAGACACATATGATGATGCATTCTTATAATTTTGCTCAATTATGTGCAATGTTTAGATAGATTTGAGATAAATTGCTTTTGGAGAAGCAATTAGACAAGTTAGATCTTTACATGTAGCAGAGGGGAAAACTGGAATACCTAACCTCTCATAGTTACAAACCATGTGTGGGATTTTATCGTGTCTCTGTTGTCTCCACTCTCAGTACACATTTTATTAATGCTTTCCTGTAACATGAAAAGGCCAGGCCTGCTTGTTGGGGTTTTTGTCCTGCCTGGCCCCTCAGCTGTTTAGTCCCAGAGAAAATAATCACATATAGATATCCATAAGTTACAATGCTGATTGGCCCATTAGATCAGGCTTCTTACTGGCTAACTCTCACATCTTGATTAACCCATTTTTCTGATCTATTTTAGCCAAGAGGCTCTGTACCTTTTTCAGTGGGGCAGCTCACATCCGGCTGCTTTGGTGGTCTGGGCAGGAGTGGGAAGAGTGAACTTCCTCCTCCCCAGAATTCTCCTGCTCTCCTTGCATCATTTCCACTTCCTGTCTGGGTTTCCCACCTACACATCCTGCCTGGCCAATCAGCATTTATTTAAAACATGACTGACAGAATACAGACAATTCTCCCGCACCACTTTCCAGCTTTTCACAGCATGTATCAACATATTACAACCAAGAACTATACAATATCTTACATGGTGATTTACTAGTGGTTAAATGGACAGTGTAGACATCTGATGAAAATCGAGTCTCTGTTGTTGAAATTGCAGGTAGAAGAGAACATGCAAGGAACAAAGTCAGGACGCAAAGCAAAGAAAAGTAAGACACAAATGGAGAACTCTGACCAACCTGGACATCTGTCTCAGGTGCTGGGAGCTGATACACTTTCTTCTCACATTTCTCTTGCACATGGAATTGCTTTCTTCTTACTTGGGGTGATGATGACATGTGGGCTACAAAGCAAGCATCCAAGTCCGACCTCTCTTCTACTGCTTTCTGTCTCATCTCATCCCATGTTAAAATTAGGCTCACCATACTTCTTTCTCCTCTTCTACAAAGCATGTCTGATAATTGTGGCAACCAGAGAGTATTTGGGGAATCAGTGCAGCCGCAACAGCAGCCGGTGCTAATAAAGACTCATTCCTGATATGCCGTGAACTTGGCAGCCATTATTCTCTTGTACCTAATAGAAAAATAAAATACATTTTCTTCTGTAAGCCTCATGCCTTTTGTTTTTAATATGTCCTTTTCCATTTTGTTCTACAGACAGATAAAAATATGTGCAGTGTTACTTTCTTGTTTTATAATGTCTGAATGCGATTTTGCATGTCATTCAGGAAGAAACAAAACATATATTCACAAAGAAAGATGAAACTCTGCTAAATTATAGACAATGCTTGGGTATGTTTGAGATAAATTGATTTCAGAAGTTATGTTGCCATAAACAAGTATAGTTAAGAAGAAAGTTCTAAGGGGGTAGAGAGGTGACTCAGTAAGGAGGAACCATGCTGTTCCTGAAGAAGACTGGAGTTTGAGAACAGGTACCTACATCTGACCCTCAAATCACTAGAAATTCCAGCTACAGAAAACTCAACATCCTCTTCTGGAATCTGTGAATATCCATGTACACACACACACACACACACACACACACACACACACACACAGAAATACACAAGTTCTACAAATTAAGCAAATTAAGTTGCAATCAATTATTTAAATTACAATGCCACATGACATATGAAGTGAGAGAAGGTATCCTATTAGTGTGGAGAGAGTACTCAAACAATACATAAAAGTGACATGATAAATTCATAATAAAATAGTGTATGTTGTGTACTTTAGTCACCAAAATGCATGCAACCATTTTTGCAGTTAATCTTCATGGAAATATGCTTGGTCTTCTATTGACACTGGACAATCTAACTCTCTGCAACAAAGGCAAGGAAAATTTGTAAATATAATAAGACATATAACTTTAATTGTAGGATTTTGCTAATCATGAAAATTACATACAGGAAATCAAACAAAAATCTGATTTAAAAATTGGATCAAGAAAGAAGTAAAAGGGATATCTAAAAATCAAGACGATCTCTATGAAATATGAGCATCTTTTTAAAAGAAGCATAAAATAATAATCTTAAAACAAATGTGACTGTACAGGGGTTATGTTTTTGACAAAAGGGCAGTACTCTTGAAAGAACTGCACTCCTTCCAAAAAGAATATTCCAGTTAGCCTGAAGAAAGGTGATTTATGCATTATCTGATCTCCTACTATTATTCTTATTATGATTATTGTATTTTACATGACAATCATAGCTGAAATTTTACCCAATAAGATCTATAAACTAAATTAAAACTCTTATCCACGTCTCACTAGACACAAGCTTTATCTGACAATGTTATTAAAACTTTCAGTGGTGTCTTCGCAGGGCGGAAGGACTGGACTGAGTCTCTGGGGTTATGACTAATAAAACCACCATTCTCACTTATTGTGGATCGAGCCTCATGACCTCATCTCTCTCCAGAAAGTCACTTCACAATACCATCGCTTTGATACTTAGGATTTTGACATGTGAATTTTGGAAGGCAAACACTCAGTCCATTGATTGAAGAGTTACATTGATATTCTTCCATAAACTTCTAAATCTAGGACTTTAAATATTTTAATTCTGATTTATAAGATTCATTGTGCTCTTGGATGTGATCTGTGTGTCAGTTCTTTGAAATTTAGTCTTATCTTGGAAAGGGAATGTGAAAATAAATTATTTACTTTTTCACTTCAAATCCTTAAACACCAATTTGTGCCTTCAGAGAATTCTATCTGGTTCATTCTTCCCTATGTAGGGATAGAAGTTTGATTGTAGTCACAAAGACAACCAGAATCCAAAATGGAAACTCCATTCATAACTTTTAAAAATATTTACAGAAATGGAAATTTTCATTTACTAAAAGGATTATATACATATAGAAGATACAAACACTAAGATTAGGACTTCTAGGTAAAGATGAATCATTGGAAGCTTTCTAGGGCACTAGTGCTGGGGAAAATACACACTAATATGATAAGGACTCACCTGGAGTTGAGGTGGCTCAAACTTGTTTCAAAGTTGGGTAAGAGATCCTCTGAGAGTTTAGCTGAATCCCGACTCAAGGAAACTTTGGTCAAGACCTCAGGGATCTATTCTACATTAATTGACAGCTATGACTAAGCGTAAAGACCATGCCTACTTCGTTGATTATTATACTTACACACTAGGATGCTAAGGCTGACTCTGCACTCATTTAAATACGTGGGACAGCCATAGTGCCGCTACCCACCCAAGTCTGAAGAACAATGAGAGAACGGACAGGTTTCCCAATCTTCAGGTGGGCAGGGAAGTCACACTTCAAACCCTGGGATGCATTGTGAGCAGTGTGAGAGCAGCCTCGGCACTGGCTGGAAACTCCCGTGCCAAGCTTTTCACTCTCAAGCATTTACTAAAGCAGCTGACCCAGAGTTCACAGATACTAAATGTGACTGAACTTTCATAATTTATCAGCTTTCTGAGGCTTCAGTGTTGTCTACAGAAAGAAATACTTTCCTGTTATTTTTATAATCCTAATCCATAAATTTATATAGTCAATAAAATTTTTAGAGGGAAAATATTACAGTAGGATATTATTTAACGGATCTGTCAAGAAATTATGTTGTAGATTTGTGGTACGTGAGAGTCTTTATTGGTATAAGACAGGGGATGTATTTGTTCACACATTCTTTCTGGCTTCTGAGAAAAAGAAAGAAGGAACTGTAATTTCAAATTTCATTTACAAATGATTTTACTCATAAAATCTAAACATTGTGATCTTTAATGGTTTGCTTAGTTTCAGTACTATTGATAATTCTTTACCTCATTTCTCTTATTCGTATATGTGCACATGTGTGTAGATATTTGTGTCTGTGCTTATGGGTATGCAGGAGCCATGCCTCTGGCCCATGGTTTCATTTTTGAGGAGTAATTATAAAAGAATGCAGTTACTCATTCTGAATTTCACCATCCGAAGGTAAAAGTACCATGCTATTGTTTATATGCACCTTGAACTATTATAAACTTCAGTGAAAGCTATAAAGCTCATGTGAGAAATTAACTCCAAAGATATGGAAGGGGGTTTGTTTAAAATTATACAACCCCCAAATACCAGATTTATTATCTCATTATTTATAATGCATGACAATCAACTTCTAATGAGAAAACAAATAAGCAAAATTTAGGTCAGTCTCCAAGAACAGAAAGAACTATATGAATACCAAATACCAGGTATTTTGAAAAGTGCTCACAGAGTTTATTAAGAGTCAAAAGGTAAGGATAATGGAAATCAAAGTCATTCATTCTATTGAAAAGTGATTAGTGCACCATGGTTTACATGTCAAGTTCATGGAAATCTTAGGATAGAATGATGAAAATTAATTTATAGTGTAGATTTTAATATCAGGTGATGAGCTGTAATGTTTGCTGAGTTTCATCCTTTGAAAAGCACAGAACTTTGTAGTCTGAGAACTTTGAAGTTTCTGAGCCACCACTGCAGTGCACAGTAGTGTTCTCCAAGTGGCAACTGAAAACAGAGAGCCTTTCTTTATTATAAGAGTTCTCTTTTCAACGCGGCTGTACCAGTTTGCAGTCCCACCAGCAATGCAGGAGTGTTCCCTTTACCCCACATCCTCTCCAGCATAAGCTACCATTGGTGTTTTGAATCTTGGCCATTCTGATGGGTGTAAGATGGAATCTCAGAGTTGTTTTGATTTGTATTTCTCTGATGACTAAGGATGTTGAGCATTTCCTTAAGTGTCTTTCAGCCATTTTATATTTACCTGTTGAGAGTTCTCTGTTTAGGTCTGTACTCCATTTTTATTAGATTATTTGTTCTTATGATGACCAGCTTCTTGAGTTCTTTGTATATTTTGGAGATCAGTCCTCTGTCCAATGTGGGGTTGGTAAAGATTTTTTTCCTATTCTGTAGGCTGCCATTTTGTTTTGTTGACCATGTCCTTTTCTTTACAGAAGCTTCTCAGTTTCAGAAAGTTCCATTTATTAATCGTTACTCTTAGCCACTTGGATATCTGTGTGGCAATTTCTCAGAAAATTAGGAAACAACCTTCCTCAACACCCAGCAATACCACTTTTGGGTATATACCCAAAGGATGCTCAATCAAACCACAAGGATATGTACTGAACTATGTTCACAGCAGCATTGTCTGTCATAGCCAGAACCTGGAAACAACCTAAATGACTCTTGACTGAAGAATGGATTTAAAAAATGTGGTACATTTGCACAATAGAGGACTACACAGTGGAAAAATAATAAAAATAATGACATCTTGAAACTTGCAGGCAAATGGATGAATCTAGAAAACATCATGTTGAGTGAGGTAAGCCAGACCCAAAAAGACAAATATAATATGTATTCACTTATAAGTGGCATTTAGATACAAAGCAAAGAAAAAAAACAGATTACAGTTCACAACCAAAGAGAACGTAGACAACAAAGAGGACCCCAAGAGAGATATATGTGGATCTAATCTACAAGAGACTTAAGAAAAGACAAGATCTTCTGAGTAAATTGGGATCATGGGGACCACAGAAAAGGGTAAAGGGGGAAATAGGAGGAAGGAAGGGGAGTAGAGAAAGATACATAGCTCAATAAAAGCAACAAAAAACAATAAAAAATAAAAAGAAATAAAAAGAGTTTTCCATCCATGGTAGATGAATTCTAAACTAAAGCATCCTCCATTTTGGGGGGGCTGTACTTTCCTCCTTTCTGTCAATGGGAATGCCCCTTCAGCAGCTTCTTGAAAATGCATCGCACCAATACGATTAAAAATGTGTCGAGACCCTCCAAAGAGGAAACCTCGAGATTTATGAAGCCTTTGCCGCCATCCTGGTGCTTCACTGTCACTTCCTGATGTATTTACCTATGTGTTTCCAGCTTATGGGTGCTCCTCTTCTTCAAGCAAAAAATACTTATCAAGATCTGATGATATGCCCCTAAAATAAACCAGCATAAAATTGATGTTTGCAGTCTTTTATTAATCAGTAATCTATTAGCAATCAAATGTAGTTTTTCTCTATTTGAATAATATGTAATTTTTGGTTTTTTTTCTTTTTGGGGGCCCACCACCCAGCTTCCAAAATAATACATGGTAGTTTATTCTTTCTTATAAATGCCAGGCCTTATTTCTAGCCCGCTATTCTTAAATTATCCAATCTACCTTTTGCCTCTGGGTTTTTAACTTTCTCTATTCTATGTTCCTATCTTTCCTTCCTACTTCGTGACTGGTTGTGTGACGGGGTGGCTGGCAACTGGTGTCCTCCTCTACTTCTCCTCTTCTCATTCCTCCTTTCTCTGTCTCTCGTCTCTCTGTGTCTACCTATTCCTTCTGCCTGGCAGCTCTACCTAACTCTTTCCTACCTAGCTCTTAACTATTCAGCTCTTTATTAGAGCAATCATGTATTTTAGGAGAGCAAACTAACACAGCTTCACAGAGTTAAAAAAAAAAACACAACATAAAAGAATGCAACACATCTTTGCATCGTTAAACAAATATTCCACAGCATAAACAAATGTAACAATCTTTAACAAATATTCCACAACAGTACTACTTCAGAATAACCTGTTTAAAATTTCTGTTTAAAACTATGTGTCCTTAACATCTCTGAAATGTTTTCATGGTTAGATTAAGGCATTCTACTTTTAAAAGGCATTTTAACCAGATGAGGTGATGTCACAAGTCACAGCTTGGAGGCAGAGGCACAGAGATGCACAATTTGAGCCCAGATTGTGCTGCATGAGATACACCCCTCTCAGAAACAAAAAAAGGGAATAAATACGTAATAAATATGAAAATCTTCCCAGTTTAACTTTTTTCAGCACTGGTTAAGAATTTAATCCAAATTCTATCTCCATCTAACTTATTAGGTCAGAGAAAATTCTGTCTGCGGAATATGCTCTTAAAATGTTTTCCAGTTATGAGAAATTGACTTTTGGCTCACAATAGTTGACATTCTCGAGAAGAGGACAAGTTTCTGGGGATAAATTTGGTTCATAGTCCTGATCTGCAAATTTCTAGTTGTGAAAACCCCAAGCCATTCTACCATCTTGCTGACGTGGTTTTCTCATGCAGGAAACTTCTTTGGTGTCTCTCATCTCATAATGTGATTGAGAAGTAATAAATTAAAAGCCTATACAGAGTAGCAAGAGCTCACTGCCAGCTCCTCTTCCTAACATTAATCATTTGCTTACTTGAGTAATTAGTGAGAGCCTGTGTATGCTCTGTTCTCTCCAATAAGCGAACCCTGACTCTCTCAAAGACGGTGCACAAAGCCAGCATGGTGGAGCACAGCTGTGGTCCCAGGACTTGAGATGATCTGAACATGAGAGCCACCCTGAACTATACAGCAAGCTTGGGACTGGCAGGGGCTATGACATGCTATTCCAAGAAGTAAATAAAAAAATCACAAATATTCATTATTTTTACATTTAATAGTCTAATCTCCAACTAATTTCAATTTATTCTCTGCATTGTGCCATCATAAAAAAAATCACTAATGATATCACTGTCATACATGTTATCAAACCAAACCCGTGAGAATGGTCCTCATCTTTCTCACCTACAAGTCAATTTCTCAAACCAGCTTTGCTTCCTCATCTAAGCAATTGTTTATCTTTTTAAGATTCTACCTCGATTTTCCTATCCCAGTCAACTTTTCCTTTTGCTTGTCCTAAGCTACATATATTTACCCACCCTCAAATGTTGTGTAAACACCAACCTGCCTCACTCCAAATTCTTTGGATATTATAAAGAAGTCTCAGACTCCACAGATGTAAAACTATGCTCATTCTCCTTCTTAAGCTGGTTTGCTCCAAACTAGGAAATTCTCCGTTGGCTTATATCTCTCTGTCATCTTATGCTCCAATAACTTTTCAGTTGCTTCAATTTATTTCCTAAATGTTTTCCCAACACATGAACGTCCCTTCCCTTTCCGATGTCCTCCTCCTTTCCTCCCTCTTTATCCCATTCAGCAAAGACCAGAGAGTCATCAACTGTTAATTTCATTAGGTTTCCATACGAAAATGCTTGCTGGCATTTTAAGGTAAGCAACAAAAACTGTGACATCACCAAGTATTAGTTACTTTCCATGCTCAACAAAAGCAAGTTGGGAATGGGATGGATGATCGGGGGTCATAGTTGGAGGGTGCAGGAAAGGTATGCAGCGAGACTCAGAGGTCATGCTGGATTCTCAGGAGAAAGGCAGAGAGAAACAGAACTTGTATTCACTTCACATTCTCATTTTTATTTAATCCAAGACTCCAGCACAAAGACCTGGGCTGTCTACAGTTAAAATCGATGCCCTCACCTCAATTAACCTAATCTAGATAACTGCTCACAGACATGCCCAGAGGCTTGTCTTCTAGGAGATTCTAGATCCCGTCAAGTTGGTGTCAATATTAACATTCGCTTCCTATACTAGAGACCCCATTTTATGGGGGGTGTACAATTTTCTCCCTGTCAGATCCTTCAGCCTCACCATAGATCATTCTTTTCTCACACGCTTCTTTCCGCTCCTCTAATTAGATGATCCCCATCTACCTCTAGGTCTGAAATAATGAATTGCTTTAAAAGCATAGACTCTGTCTTCCCTCACTTCTTTCGCCTGCTTATACTATAATTGTCTTTCAGATGTCAGTTCCAATATAACCTTTTCTGATAAGACCAGGCTGCCTCCCCCTATTTTCTGATCCAGTGTACTCTGCGCACTACATTCTTTTTCTCACTACGTTTTGCTCATGTGCACTTATCCATTTCATTGTTTTAGTATTTTTTCCTTGGCAAATTTTACTAAGGGTCTATCTAATAAATTAATAACACATACAGTGACTCATAAAAGGAGTAAGTACAGCTTATGCTAGAAATGACTGGAAATATAGGAGAATAATCTCTAGGAAACATAGACATAGAAATAGATATAGATGTTGCTAGGGGTTACAATATTTAGCATGCTGTAATCTGCCCAATGATCTAGACAAAAGAAATCAAATTGATCAGACAAAAAGGCACACACAGAAAATGAGAGAAAGACACACACAGAGAGAGAATTTCTTCACTTTCAACCTCACCTGCACAGAAATTTTCCATTTGCAGTAAGTTACTGTGTCATCAGCATTTGTCCTGCTAACTTTGTGCTCGATGAATCTGAGATGAGATGCTTCACTTTGCTTACACTTATGTCTTTTGTTTTTTCTTTCTTTCTTTCTTTCTTTCTTTCTTTCTTTCTCTCTCTCTCTCTCTCTCTCTCTCTCTCTCTCTCTCTCTCTCTCTCTCCCTTCCTTCCTTTCTTTCTTTCTTTCTTCCTTTCTTTCTTTTTGAGTCAGGGCTCAAATATCGAGACTGGCTTTAAACTCATCACTCAGCCAAGGTCGGCCCTGACTCCTCATCACCCCACCCCACCCCATCATCTTCCAAGTGGTGGAAATTAGCTGTACCACATGCACCTTTATTTTTTAAACCTTAATCTGCAAGATCGCAGTCACAGGCTTGTAATAAGAAAGGAGTTTGGCTGCTATTTAAATAATTTCCCAAAAAATCTACCGGGCAACCAGCAAAACAGCGTACCCATCCACTGTCGAAGTGCTTTCTGTAGTACCTTCCCCAACACAGTTGGAGAAGAGGAGTGATGCTTCATTTTTTGTCTCCTGTGGGAGCACAGCATTTTCCTTTTAGTTTTGAAACAAAATGGGTGTATTTCTATTGGACTACCTTAAACAGAAGAGGGTGTGCATGGATACACAAATGACAAATAACACAAATATATTTCATTTGAAATAAACGAAATGCTTAAACACTTTTCATGTGCACACAAACTCCCAACTGACCTAATTACTGAACAAAATCAAATCAGAAAAGGGCATCCCTCTGTTTCAGCTTTTATTGGGGGACAGGAAGAAAGAAACTATTAGAGGTTTTTTTTTGTTTGTTTTTGTTTTTGTTTTTTTAACTGAACTTCCCCTAATGTCTGGCCATAGATGTGTAAACAATGTAAATAAATCCGCCATTACAGGTTGTCATTAGTCATAACAGCAATTTTTAATGTTATAAACTATACATTTCTTTGTGTTGTCAATAGGCAATATTCTCTTCCACCCCTGATATATTGGATTTCTTTGTCTAGTTTCTAAAACTGATCTCCAGTTTTAGAGCTCTCAAAAAAAAAAAAAAAGCTATTAACATGTCTGACTATTTCAGTGATGGGGGAAAAGAAAGTTAAGTGAAGGGGTTGAACTACTCATTCTTCATCAAAGGTGGATTAAAGGCAGAGAAAAGTCAGAGAAATCAGCATTTATTAGCCCTGAGGACTTAGAAGGTAGATAACCAGGCACCAGAGGTTGACAGGGAGGATTATTAGTTCGTTATCGCAGTTTTGGTGATGTCAAGTTTTTACTAGAAAGTTTGTCTCTAAATCCACACTAGGCACTGTATACACAAATGGAATCTCTTAATGTAGAAAATATTCTCATCAATCATGTGACTTCACTAATGAAATGACTATGACCGAGAAGGAAACAACTTAGTAACAATAAGGGCAATGTACTCTAAAAGCCACTGACTGATTTCAAAGAAATACTACACAAATCTAAAAATAGCACAAGGCAGCAGTCAGCATCAGCAATATTTTGCTTGTGTTTTTTCTAGTTCTAGGTCAGTTGCATATGTATTATAGCTATGAATTATAATTTAAGGCATTGGTGCTAATAAATAAATCACACATATTAATGAGTCACATTCTGTGAAAGATGACACTGTTACAAAGGGAAAAATAAGAGAGGAATTTTTGGCAATCTTTTACTGAAGTTTCCACTGATATTTATTTTAGACTTAGCTTCAAACTTTGCTTCAAGGTCTACCTAGAATTAAACACTTTTCCAGGATCAACAAATTCAACCACAGTGAAATGTCCAGAGATTTTGGACAGGTATTCAAAACATAAGTATTAATACAAATATTGACTTTATATTTTGTTGAACATCTAGATTTATTATCTCTCAGGGCAAATATTGACTGTATCTTCCAGGTCGATAAATCTCTATGTTCAGTGGAACAAAAGTCAATACCTGTATCATATCCATTTTCCCAGATGATAACTGCTTCTATTCATGTTACACTGCTTAGTGTTTCAAAACTTATGTTTCTTACAGAGAAAGAAAACATTAATAAAAATGTTAATTGGTAAAATAAAAGCTCAAAATTTGTCAAAAGTGCTTGCAAATAATTCTAAAATTAATGGAAAATTTCTGAGTCTTCATAGCAAGAAGTTGTACTCATAAATACTTTTTTCCCAGGAAAACAAAATCTGTTAATGATTACTAAAGGGGGTAAGGAGTGGAAAATTAATTCTCTAGTCTTGTTTTTCACAAATTAGTTATTAATTTTGTTTGACCTCAAACAACAAATCCCTGGGATTTTTCCAGCTGCATATCTCAGAAATAAACTTTTGTTAAGCATGGAGAGTGGATATTCTCACATATCCAAAATAGTGTAGACTAGTTTGGTGACTTTACATAATTTTATTTTGAGTTTTTCTGAGATTTCATACTTTTGAATATGAAAGTTTGTATCAAATAATCTGGGAGGAAATCAGAGATCCTATTTATTGTATATGGAGATCCATTGAAATGAATGGAGACCCAAGTGATTGTATTCTGTTTAGAGAAAGGAAATCTGAATGGCCATGGTGACCAACAGTCATTTCTTGCATAGGAGATTGCTAGCACTTTCCAGGGAACGCCTGCTAAGAAAATTGGCACTGTTCCCTGATCTCTCACATCTACCATTGTGGACACAGGCTGAACCTTAATATCCGAGGTGCTTGGTGTGGGCAGTGACTCACCAGGTAACATAAACAAAAGTCACTTTAGTCGTTTGGTTGAGTTCATTTGTTTACTGGTTCCAAAAATTTTTACTTTGTATTCCATGCTAGCTTGGAATTAATTCCCGGGAAACCCAGATTGGCCTGGAGCCCACCATTCCTCTGTCTGAAGTCACATTGTGTAAAAAATGGTAGAACCAAAAGGTGCAATCCCAGACTTTCACTACGAAAGGAAGACAACTTGTTTAGAGGTTTTAGAGACAACCCAAAACCACAACACAGTTGTTCTGCTAAGAAAAACAAATGCGACATTGAGCAACTGATGTAATGACAGGGTAGTGCTTACTGCTGCAGGGTCTTCACTGCTGCCGTAAGATCTGGTGAAATGATCAAAAAGCCTCACTCCAGACTGCTTTCCTAGATCACTTCACACTCAGAGTCAACCAAACCATCAAGAAACATTTGATGCCATCGACTCAAAGTAAGATAGAGACCTGGAGAAACAAGTGCACGGCCTCATCTCCTCCCTTTCAATTGACTTTACTGGGTTACTAAATTCTTCATTCATCTTTAAAAAATACTCTTCAAGTTGGCCTTTGCTTGACTTGGCCAAAAGCGAAAAGCTTCCAACTGTGCTACTCATTAAAATCCCAAGATGAGGATATCTACTGCTCCCTAATTAAACTAGCTGCTTTTTAAATGTATATTCGGGAATTATGTATCACTTCTTTGCATACTCTGCTGTCTAAAATCACTTATTACTTTATTCAGAATATAGTGGACTATAATTTCTCTAGCCAGTTTTTACAAGAATTATGGTTTGACAGAAGCCCAGTCGTGAAGGGATTACCCTGCACCATCATTTGCAGCTCTCCATGGCAATATATAATCCTTTCGTTGAATGACAATACCCAGGGATGCCAGTCCTCGGCTATGTAAGTTAGAGGCCACAGAATTGAAAATGGCAGTGCATTCACCTTTCCGGGTGACAGCACTGATAAGCTGCTTTTCTTCATTTGTGCTCTAGAGAAGGACTCCAGGGTGGTAGGACGAAAACCCGGAAGGGAGTTATCACGGAACAAAGAAAGGAAGATTCCTAATGTGATGTCTTTCCTTTCTTTGTAAAATATCATCTATCTTTGCTCTCCTTGCAATAAGATTTCTACATTTTAGGATACTAAATCGGAGGGGGAAATTCGGATTTTATTATCTACTTGTTCTTGCCATTTTAACTTTAAAACTGTAATGCTGAAGCCTTTCGACCTTTAATAATTTCCGTTACTTTTCCACATTCGTAATTATTCTCTCAGTTTCTTTGGTTTTTTTAAAAAAATATTTCTCATTAAAAAAAAAAAGCACTGAACTAATGAACTCATTCCCCAGAATGCATAATTTCCCTCAAGCAAAATAAATTGAGCTGAAACCTTTAACAAAATAAGTTGCTTAATTTCGCGAGAAGTTAATGTTTCTTTGAACACACACGTGTGTGTGTCCCTGCTTATATATGCACGCATAAACGTAATCACTTAAATACCCAACATAAGTTAGGACCTTGTGGTCTATATTTAAGCAAATGAGAAAAGACTGTTGTTATTATTCTTTGTCTCATTTTTATCCCTGTAAACACACTGCAAATGTGGGTTCTGCCTATACACAATTACCCACTGAGAAAGAAAGTGAATCATTTCAAAGGACGCAAAATATTCCCAGGAGGTGAAACCTTCAACTTCACCAAAGAGCGTTAGATGTTCATAGAACTCTCAAGCTTTCAAAGTATACAAGGAGTGATACTTGCTACCAGCTTTATTCCCTTTTGATGGCTCCTGCTTCTCTTCTGGTGTTTTCAGCACAGATGGTCTGTTGTCAAAGTCCATGAGAACTTGTCCTCACCCAAACTCTGTGCTTTTCCATTCACCACTCACTACCAGAAACTTTAATCCTCACACATTTTGACCCTAGGCTTCATATTTGCTATGTCCCTAAAAGAGAACATTTAGTTTAGTAAAATATGCATCAAGTCAACCGCTGTCACTGATGTTTTATGGACTCACACATATTGTGAGAATACACACAAGTTGCAGTCTTTCAATTCCTAGACGAGTGACCAAGACGCACTATCATAAATCATTGCCCATTTCCTACTTCTTCCAAAACTAAGACCATAACTTCTTGTGGACATACTTGTAAAACCAAGCCTAGTCCCTGGATTCATCCAGGAGAGTGATCTACTGTGTGCACTGGGCCCACATCTCTAGGAGATAGTCTCCCAACAAGCTTTCTAAATATCTTCTTTATTGTTATATCTCATGTAATCTATCATGCCTTCTCCCAAAACCTGACACAGCTGGAGTCATCTGGGAAGAGGAAACATCAGCTGAAACCAAGCCTCCATCACACTGACCTCTAGGCAATACCATGAGATATTTCCTTAAGGTGTATTTGATGTGGAAGGATCCACCCACTTGCCGAATGGTGCAGTGCCACCTGTCAGCCAAAGGTCCTTGGTTACCCAGAAAGGTAGCTGAACAAGCCATGGGGAATAAGACAGTAAACAGTGTTCTTCCATGGCTTCTACTCCATTTCCTGTTCAAGTCCCTGATTATTCAGCTTGAGGATGAAGAAATTTCTTATTTTTTTTCCTAAAGGAGATGAAAATTCTCTAATGGAGAGAAATAATTCTTAGAAAACTGAGAAATAATTCCATTGTAAAATACTTGGGCAAGTTTAACTGTTGTTTCCCAAGTGATAAGACCCATTATTTTTGTGAAGAAGAGTCTAAAAGTACGAGCCATTCCACTACAGGTTTGACAATGTGATATTCTGTCACTTATGATCTCTTATATCTCTTATTCCAATCCATCCTCAATAGCTGGCTATTAAACAGGATGAAGTTCGCTAATGGTGAGAGTTTCATGGCTAACATTTTCTAAGTGCTTACTGAAAATTGCCTCGCCTCTTGAAGAAGAAGTTACAGGTTTCATATGAATCCAGAGACTGATTTATTAGTAGGGCTTTTTTTCTATAAGTACCAAGAAAAAAAAAAGAAGAAAATGATGCGTGCCTTCTAACTAGTAAATAGAACGGAGCTTTCAACTGTGGTATCAATGTGGCAAAAAGAAAACAAGAAAATGAGAATACAGATGCTACAAGCCATGGAGTCGCAATGACTATTTTTAAAATGGTAGATTGCCAGGCAGTAGTGGTGCATGCCTTTAATACCAGCTCTCAGGAGGCAGAGACAGGTGGATCTCTGGGTTCAAGGCCTGTCTGGTCTAGACAAGACAGCCAGAGCTACCCAGAGAAACCCTGTCTCAAATCCCACTTTGCAAAATGGTAGACTTTCAGTGTGTAGAAACTGAAAATGAGCATGCTTTTTGAGACATGCCCAAGACCAAGAAAGTAGTTCAGGAAATAAGGATATACAAAAAATTGGGTGGTCAGAAGGCTTACAGATAATATTTAATCAAAAGAAGCCTTCATATTTCATGGTTAGATTATTAAAGACATTTAAGTTTTAGGTGGCTGGAGAGACAGCTCATCTGTAAAGTGCTAGCCATGAAAGCATGAGGACCCATGGTTGGCTTTCAACACCCATAAAAATGTTAGGTGTGGTGGTGTATACATATTATAACCCCAGATCTAAGAAGATGGAGACAGGAGGATTCCTGCGGCTTGCTTGCCAGCTAACCAACTCATCAGTGAGCTTCAGGTTTAATCACAGACCCAAATTCTAATAATAATAATAATAATAACAATACAGAGAATGATAGAGGAAGAAATTCAACCTCTGACTTCCACACACACTTGTCCATGTGTATACACACACTCATCCTTGCATACATACACTTGTACACACACACCTACCTATTTGCATACACACACACACACACAGCGATGATAGCACTTTAAGCAAAGTAAACTGATAGAATCCTATATATAATTTTAATGCCATATCGATTCAGTTTTGGCGAATATCATTTATGTATTTTGAATTTAACTGCATACCCATGAAGATGAGAGTTCACAGGAGGAGTCATTAACGTTCCACTAAGCAGAGTAAAGGGGTGGCAGTGAGGCACAGCTGAAAGTTTGGGTCCCAAGTTAGGAGAAAATCCCTGACATGATTTTTTAAATTTCAGAGTCATCAGCACAGAGGTGATTTTTAATTCATAAGCACGGATGATAATGGTAAAGGAGTGAACTGAAAGCAGGGACGGGGCAGAGCTTTGGAGAACGTTTCACCAAAAAGAGCTGGGAAATGAAAAGGGTGCAGAAAAGATTTAGAAAGGAAAAGTGAAAGCAAGCAAGCAAGCAAGCATGCAAGAAAGAAAGAGGAAGGGAGGGGGAGGGAGGGGAGAGAGAGAGAGAGAGAGAGAGAGAGAGAGAGAGAGAGAGAGAAAGCCCTAGTGAGGAAGCAAGGATTGTCCAGAGATGGTGCTGAGGGATGCAGCATTTCAAGACAAAATTTAAAAACTGTTAGCTCCTATTATTAGAAAATGTTGGCAGGAAATAAAAATATAGATGAATGTTCTCCTGTTTCAAAAGGTATATATCACTTCCTAATTTTTTCTACTTATCAATTTTCATTTAAAATTGAAGGCACAATCCACTCCATATATTATATTACTCTTGCAAGTTGGCTAGATTGCCAACCCTCTAGGTGTTGGCAAACAAAACTTATCAGACCATTAGACATAGAAAACACCTTTAAAAACCAAATTCATGGTCAAAAATGATTGCTCTGGGTGTTGGGATCACTGTCAGAGGAGCACAGCTGATGAGTGGGTTGATCCACAGTGGTTAGTGCCCAGCAGGCTGGAGGAGAGAGCCCCTCACTTCAGAGTACTGGTTTCCACCTCAGAGAGTCTGCGGAGACAGCTGTGCACAGGCCGTCAGTCAGGAATAGAGATTACAGCAGGTCGGAGCCTACGGATGCAGGCAGAGCCACAACAGGACGTCTTCCTCGCCCCGATCCATCCACTTCCCCGGTCAGGGATATTGTTTAATATCTCCCAAGTGCTGCAGTCAGCTGCATCTCTCTTCTTTACTTAAAGTCACCTGATTAGGGCCTTTAATTGCATCTCTGAAATGCTTCCTCAGCAACAGCGAGATCAGGGTTTGGCTGAGGAAACTGGACTGCAGTCCAGCCAAGCTTATCCAACAAAAAAGTGACCAGCAAGCAAATCCTTCAGAATCCATTTACTTTACTCTATCTAGGGCTGGGAACTATAGCCTTTATCTTAAATTAGAAAAAAAAATCCTATTACACGTTTGGAAAATTTTTACCATTGTAAAGGTTTACTTATCATAAATACTTTTTCCCCCTAATTGTGCTCTCTGTTTAACCCCCAAATACAGAATGAGGGTTCCTTATACAAACTCATGATTAATAATCATCCAACAGTAATTAACCTCTCTTCTCTCAGAGTTCATAAGAAACTCTGTTTTCGGAAAATAATCTTGGTTCTAAAAAAATACAACACTACATTTTAAAAACCACTTTATCCCAGAAAGGTGGTAAACTGCGTAGCTTTAATTATTGCCCACATAAGAACAATAAAAGTACTACACACTGGATAAAAAAATTCTGCTCTTTAAAATGCAGTGCCTATTTGGCCCCAAAACAGAGAAACTATGAGGGCCAAAAAAAAAAAAAAAAATTCTCAAAAATTCATGAAGGTGTCCTGGAAGACATTCAAATGACAAAACTAATATTCTCCCTAATTATTTTTTTTGCCAGAATCCAGACACTCTGGGAAGAAATCTCCAGCCTACACCCTTAGTCAGAACAAACATTCGAGACGATCTCGTATACAAAACTAGAAACCTAGAAGATTCCATGTACAACAAGATGAAAGAGAATGAGAGCATAGCCCACTCACAAAAATTAGACAACACAGGAATTTATACTTTACACTGGGTAGCACAAATTTTTCTCCAAAAAATTCTCAATCATAGATAGGCACACAGAGACTGACTTTTCATAAGTCAATTGTTTGGACTAGAGAAAGAAATCAACCTTCAAACAGAGAACTCAGACTGGTTCTAGGTTAGTGGTGCCCTCGGGTGACTGTCAACACACATAAAAATCTTTTACATCTTAATTTAAAGTGTGGCTGTAAGTCAAAATGTTGTAGAGGAAAATAAGACACATAGGGAGTCAAGACGCTCTATGAAAGAGTTAAGAGATATGAGATTAGAAACCAGGAACTGAAAGCATTTGCATATTAGAAATATTAGACTAGTGAAGCAGCTCTTCGGAAAGCATTGAAAAGTATCATGCCAATGTGGGTACTTTTTAAAGAGGTTAATTTCAAAGAACTCTTCGTGTAATTGTAGCTAATGCAACTTCTGAATGCAGGTAAGTCTGTGAAGGAGATAAAAATTAACCGTAAGAATACAGCAGAGAGAGATAGTCCCAGCCTACGTGGATTCTAGCAACAGCGGCTCTCCCTGTCACATGACCGAGGTGGGCAGAACTCAAGCAAACACAGCCCAGCTCGGGTTTTCTAGCCCCAGGCCCGTGAGAGCGCTTCAGGAACACCTTCTCACCAAACAGGAGCCCTCCTGGCACCGGAGGCGCCTGACATTAAGCACTATTATAATCTCTTTCTAATGAGGAATCATGGTTGTGCCCAGCACCTTGATGGGCTGAGTGGAACAAGGAGACCCTCACGCAGGCCTGAGTCACCTCAGGCTCCAAGGAGAAAACTCAGCCCCACCAGGCACCTGTGGAGCCAGACAGACAGGCACTATTATGGTGAGCAAACAGAACGGTTCATGTCCTGTGAACAGAGGCATGTATGAAGAAGTGAAGCGGGGAGAAATGGGATGACGTGGGTGGCTTCATTGCTACCCTGAACCATGGTGCTGCCAGGGCCCATGTCTTGGATCACAGTTCTGATGCAGCCAAGGCCTCTCTTGATTTCACTGGCTCTTAATACCGCAAATGTTAAGAGGATAAGGCTGTACAGAGCTGGCCTTGCCCCTCACTGCCTGCAACACTAGGGAAAACAGGTCCTGCCCCTCACTCGCTGAAGCACTCAGGAGAGAGGGTCCTACACCCTACCTGGGCAGCACCATAGAACTGACCCTGTTGGCAGACGCATGGACGAACTGACTCTGACGGCATGAGAAGCAGGCTGCATGCTCCTCTCGAATGCCATGTGGTGGCGCCAGTGAGGAAAAGATGCCCTCCTCCCCTCAACCCTTACCACCTGCAGCAAGTAGGGGACCTGATGCAATCCCTCACCAGCTGCAGCTCTCGGGAGAACAGGCCATGTTTTTGCCTGGACAATACAGTGGAGCTGACCCTGTAGATAGGGGTACATGTGAGCCAGCCGTGAGCGCATGAGGGGCCACAGCTGTGTACGATCTCCCTCCCTCATCAGTGTTGTGGTGATTGTAGTGAGGAAAAGTATCCTTTCCCTTCCTCTCTACTACCTAGGAAGTAGCTAGGAAGCTGCCCCTCTCCTCTACCAGCTGTAGCACTCAGGAAAGTGGGCCCTGCACTTCACCTGGGCAGCACAGCAGAGCTGACCCTACTGACAGGGGTGCCAGGGAATCAGCCCAGAGAATGCGAGGATAGGCGTTTTGGCCCCACTGCTCAAATGCCGTATGGTCGTGTGGGCAGGGGAGAAATGCCCCACCACCACCACCACCACATCGCACTGACTGTAACCAGTGAAAGAGCTGCTCTTGCCCCTCACCAGCTGCAGCACCCTGGAGAGTGGCCCCTGCGGATGACCTGGTCAACAACACAGTGGAGATGGCCTGGCTCCACTGTGGGAATGCAGACCCCAGACCCCCAGGGCATGAAAGCAGGAGAGCTGGTTCTGTCCCTTCCTCACTCATTACTTCAGGCTTGAACTAGTCTGGGCGATGCTGGAGAGCTCACTCTGGTGGTGCTGCCCAGGCCCAGAACCAGGGTTATGAGTTAGTTGGCCCGCTCCAACATTGACCTCATCTATGGCCTGAAGGAGCAGTGAGGGGCGGGTCCACAACACAGGGCAACAGCAGGAGATGCAAGGGTTGTCCCAGTGAGGGCCCAGGATCCACAGTCTAGCAGAAGCCAGAGGCCTCAAATCAGACCAGTGACTCTGCAATTTGAACACTTGGAAGTAAAGATATGTGGACCAGACATATGCTTGATATATATGGACAAGATAGATATTGCTGCATGACCCACTGTGTCAGACTACAGCTGCCATGACAAGATTTCTCCTTTCTGTTTTTCCTTTTTTCTCTTAAAGTTTATTTTATTGGTGAGTTGCAGGGGCTGAGGGCAGATATGAAGGAAGGGGGAAATGAATGAGATCAAGATCCATGATGTGAAAACACAAAGAATAATAAAAAAGAAAGTAAAAAAAATACAGCAGAGAAACAGAAAAATTCAGCGGAGAAATAATCTTTCAAAACTATTGAATAATCTTTGTCTCTATAATGCCCAGTGAATTCATAAATAAGGAAAAACTTCATACGCAGAAATAGTACAGTGAAATGTTGGAAAACTAAATAAAAATCTTACCCTAAAATCTACCAGAGACAAATCTAGTGACTGGCAATCAGGTAGACTGGGGACTTAGAAAGTGCAACCCTACTGGGCAAAATTTAAAACCTAAAACAACTTTGCAAGAACAAAGATAAAATTAAAATCTGTAATGAGAAAAATAAAAAATTCATAACCATAACTATTAGAAAATTCTAAAATTGTATCTTAGGAAGACGTCAAGATGAGACTGCAAGATGGCAAGCAGGCAAAGCGCGAAGTGTGTAGATGCATCTGAACAGAGGTTGGGTGTGCCAACAATGAATAGTAAGTACTGTTTGAGATTTAAAGCAGACAGGCAAAGCAGAAGTTCTCAGTGTTCCAGGGACTCTCTTCTTATCCCTTTGAGTCTCATATAGTTTGTGAGAGCAAAGCAAATCAATGACCATACATGGTCTGTGTTTCTCACTCCTACTCTCACTGGGTGGCTCAGAGCAGAGCCGGGAAGTTGACTTGACCTACCTCTCTCGAGAGGCAAGCATGTATCATGGGTTTTTCAGGCACCATGAGACTTCCAGTTGCTGAGAAACCAGCGCACCCCCTCAGTCAGTGAACATGCAGACTGCTTTGTGTTTCCTTAGAAGTCAAGGAAGCATGGAAACTTGACAGGGCACTTGGTCTTAGACATGAATCTCGTGCACCCTGTGTGGCTTGCAAACTTCCCTATATCCTTGCTACTGCCTCGGTATTGACCCTGACAACTGCCATTATATTCTGGTTCTGATAAAGGTATAAAAATCTCATTACTCTCAATAAAACTGTCACAGCCTCGGTTGTGCTGTGGCCCCTCCAACCTGGCCTGATTTCATTCCTCGCAGCCATGTCATGTGACCTTGGCCCAGTAAGTAAGCCCAGTTGCTTACAGTTCAAGAGACCAAAGTTTTCTAAGTGTTGAATTCATAGTATCTAGAATTATGAGTGGGTAGGTGATCTATTAAAAGTACAAAATAGGTAAACTTTAATACAGCAGTATAAGAAAGATTCATTGGCAGAACTTCAAGTTCTAAATTGCAATTAAACCTTTAAGAAGCAACAACCATTGGAGTCCTAATACAGTACTAAAATGCAATATTCATAATCATCTGAAAATTATATTAAGATATTTTCTTTCTGGTTTTCTAATTACAAGCTTAAGTAAAAATGGATTGTTTCATATCTTCCCATCAAAACAATGAATTACAACAGACCAAATGGAAGCAAAGATAAAAACTGACCTGTTTGTATTAAATCAGATATCAAAGACATTTTCAAAAATAAAAATAATGCCATTCAAAATATTTGATACCTTTTTGAAAAGACACGTATTTTTATAAAATGCATTTTTAATAGCTTGGAATTATATTTAATGAATGTTTATTCCTTATAAACACTAATAGCTACAACCTACCTGAAGTTCTTTGTGTTCACCAGCAACTTTTTTTTTTTTTCAAAACAGGGTTTCTCTGTGTGGTTTTAGAGCCTGTCCTGGAACTCACTCTATAGATCAGGCTGGCCTGATAGTCACAGAGATCTGCCTGCTTCTGCCTCCCGAGTGCCAGGATTAAAGGCATGCACCACCACTTCCCGACTCACCAGCAACTTTATTTTTATTTACTTTAATTCTTCAAAACTATATGTATATGCCTGTGAGATACGTGTGCATGTGAGTAAAGTTGATCCTGTGGGCCAGAAGAGGGCGCTAGAACCCTCGTCACTGGAATTACAGGTACCTGTGAAGAAGCTAACATGGGCTCTCTGTCTACCAATGTTGTCTTCCTCAAGAAAAGCACCTGCTCTTAGCTACAGAGTCGTCTCTCTGGCCCCAACAAACTTCTAGAATGTTGAGAGTCTGGAATTCAAGTATCAGAGAAATCCTAGTCTGTGGTATTGCTAATGTTGCATTTCATACTGTTCACAATACAGAGATGTTTTGTGTTATTATTTTTCCTTAAAAAATGTATAAAAATCTTTGTGTGTGAAGCAAACCGATGTAACAGTTTTGTCCCCTTACAATCCCAAAATAGCATATGAAATGATGATACATTAAAAGAAAGATGTTAGGGCTGTAAAAATATCTCAGAGGTTTAGAACATTTGTTGCCCTCACAAAAGACCCAGGTTCAATTCCCAGCAACCACATGCTAGTTAACAACCACAGGTAACTCCAGTTCCAGGGGATCTGATACCTTCTCTGGCCTCTGTGGGCACAAAACATACATGGTGAACAGACATACATGCAGGCAAAATATTCATACTTATAAAATAAAAAAATCTCAAGATAATTAAAAATTATGCCATGACCCCATCTTCACATCTCACCTTGGCTTCTCGCCCCAAGTTGAGGAAAAAGGCAAGTAAAATGCATATCCTTCACGAGCGAGCCAGTTTTTCTCTATGTATTTTTCTCATGTTCTCTAATTCCTTGGAATGCTTCAAAGCAGGACCTCACTTGCAAAAGCTTTAAATATTTTCACAGGTGTCATCAGTCTCCTAAATGTTTTCTTGTTTCTCCCACTATAATAAAGGTGCCATGAAGATAAAAGTGTGGAGGTTTGTTCTTCCCTCTGTTGTATACCCAGTGCCTAAAATCCCTTCCATATGGAAGACTTTAAAATATTTAATATATGAGCTAGTTAATGAATTAAATAGATTTACCTCTAACTTTTCAAAAATGCACCCATCATCAAATTAAGCTCTTGATCAAACAAATCATGTCTCTATTTTGCATGTATCTGATTTTGTTCCAAAGTTCCTTATCCACTAATTTTCAAAAACTGTCCGCTAATCTTCACACAGAAAACTTTGAAGATCTGCATATTAAACAAGTAATGGTTATACTGTGGAAATAGAACAATTTATAAACATACACACACACTGATTTTATTAGTCGATTAACAAGAAAAGAGTCATATGGCACATGTAATAATCTGAAGAAGCTAATGTATACATAGATATGTATACTAAAGAGATGTAAAATGAATTTGCCCTATAACATGTAACAATACCCATTCTATTCACCAGAGGCTAACAGATAAAAAGTCCAGGACCAGGAATGGGTTACTTGAATCTTTTGGCCAGTGATTTCAAACATCCCATAAATGTTACAGGCTATTGCCATTGACCCTGACCCTCCACAACTTGATAATAAGATCCCCTTGCTGACAACATCACATACGTAAATCATAGAACATGGAGAAATCACACTAGTACTGGCCAGAGAGCCTCATCACTAGTGGGTCTCTTCCGTGGTGCTGGAAAGTGCCATGCACACTACCAGAGGAGAAAAGCAATCATGAGTTGTACTCAACTGTGACTGACTTGGCAAGACCTTCCCACTGTTGTGGGATATTGTGCAATTTTGTCAGAAACGTCATGAGTAATTAACCACTTTCTGGTAAGATTTAAGTCTCATGCCACAGGACGAAACCTATATGTGGTGTTATCAGGTCAAGAACCTATGGATAGATGGGTCATAGGTCCTAGGAAATATAATGTTAGTCTGCTAAATGAACATAGTCTTAAACTGATTTATTATGATTTATTGTTATACCCATTTATTGAAATCAGTGCATCTTTCAACTCTCATCTGAGAAGCTTCTGTTCTCAATAGGTGATGACTAACACATAGACTCACTACAAGCAAACATGTACAGGACACACTTCTAAATGATGTATATGTACCACAATCCCCCACCCAAATCTCAGGCAACATTGTGGAGGAGGAGACAGAAGGACTGTAAGGAGCAGATACCAAAAATTACTACAAAGAACGTCCTGTGTAAACCCAAGCCAGACCAAATGCCAGCATGGAGAAGAGAGTTAGACCTCCAAGAATATTTGGGCGGTACAAATGAGTTCTGATGGGTTAAAAGCCAGCAACACCATGAAGCTGACTGGGTAGGAAAGGTGAAGTAGATCTAGGGAGAAGTGAGGGGAGAGAAACTATAAACAAAACACATATGAAACTCTCAGAAAACTCCTAAAAATTTATAGAAACAATATTTAAAAATGCATGAGAAAGCTTTGTTGATCAAGTCATGCTCTAACTTGTCATTTTTTCATGACTCAATGGCACCTCATACAGGAAAATAAATTGAGTGTATTTTTAATTCAGTTTAGTGAACTGATACACTTTCAGAAAAAATATAAATATTTCTGAGCACTAAAGAAATTCTTTAAAGAATGTATATGTTAGTCTTATATTTACTTATAGCAACTTTATTTTTCTCAAGGAATGAGTAGTGTTTAAAATGTTGCTTACATAAGTAACTGAATATCCAAAAGCATTTGTTAAGTAGCTAAATGATCACTGGGAAATCATCTTTATTCAAAAGAAATACTGTTTAAAAAAAAAGAAAGAAAAAGAGGTGCTTATCCATAACCAAAGCTTCTCCACTCAGAAGGAAGTTTCAACACTAAGTGCAGGAAACTTACCCGTCAAATATAAAATTGTGGCAATTCTGAGACCTACATGAAGAAAACTGCTTGAAAATCTATTAGCTAACAAAATATATATTGAAATCATATTTTAAACCATGGTCAGCCTAGATATAGTAGGGAGGTACTTGGACTTTCCCCAAAGATATGTGCCTTACCCTCTCTGAGGAGTGTATGGTGAGTGGGGGAGGAAAGTGGAGGGAGTAGGAGGAGGGGAGAGAGTGGGAACTGGGATTGATATGTAAAATGAAAAAAGATAGTTTGTTTCCTTTTTATTATTTTATTTTATTTTATTTTATTTTATTTTATTTTATTTTATTTTATTGAGACAGGGTTTCTCTGTAACTCTAGAGCCTGTCCTGGAACTAGCTCTTGTAGACCAGGTTGGCCTCGAACTCACAGAGATCTTGCCTCTGTCTTCCAAGTGCTGGGATTAAAGGCATGTGCCACCACCGCATGGCCTGTTTGTTCTCTTTTTAAAAAATAAAATAAAAATAAAAATAACAAATAGGAATAAAATAAAACGTTAGAAGTTTTAGACTTTCAGTAAGATAATTGATCCACTTGGAACTGAATTTCTTCTACAGGGTCCGAAACATTTCCCCAACACCAGTTCTTGAAAAGACTATCTTTCAACAAGTATTTCAGAAATTAAGTGGCTGTAAATATATATATATATATATATATATATATATATATATATATATATATATATATATATCTTTTTACTTCATTCCATTGATCCACACATGAGTTCTGTACCAGTGTCTTGCCATTTCTGTTACTAAGTCTCTGCAGCATGACTTAAAATCAGTACGGTGACATCTCCAGGGTTACTCTTTCATCTCAGGACGGTTCAGTGGATGCAAATCAATAAATGCAAAGCATCACGTAAATGGACTGAAGGACAGAAATCGCATGATTTTCTTGAATATATGTAGAAAACGCTTTTGAAAAAAAATTATCCCTTTCATGAAAGCAGTGAAGGAAGTAGAAGTAAAAAGAAAACACAACTTCAATATAATAAAATCTATAATCAGCACACCTCTATCCAATATTAAATTAAATGGGAAATACATAACACCCCTTCCTCAATCTTTTTGCTTCTGTGGCAGCTCCCAAATCTCTTAGATCTCAAACATCTTTAATAATAAGTAGATGATGATTATTTTTCTTCCTAAGATAACCACCATATCTCTGGCTTGACTTACAAGCTGGCTCTCCAGGTCACCTAAGAGAGGAATCTGCTCACAGCCAGGTGAAAGACTCTATCAGATCAGAGTTTTTGCCAATGCACACAATTTGCATTTTGTTGGGTACTCACTAGTAAAATCCCAACTGTGATTCATGCTGATATGAATAATGACATCATGGAAAGTACTGTAGAGAAGAGATACGAGAACTCTTCACGCTATGCTTCAATCAAGCCTTTTAAAAGAAACACTATTTTCCTGAGATCTGATTAACACAGAGTAGTTTTTAAGACTCTCATGGTTTGTTCCCTTCTTTTATATTTTTCACCTTTATACTTAAGATGAAAAGATTGCTGCCACCCTTTGTTAATTCTGCAAAATACTGATGAAACATAAAAGATTAAGCACAAACAGATGTAGGTGGAGTTATGAAACTCCATGCAGTTCAACTTTAGATTTCAATTATTTCAAATAGAAAAGTGTCTTAGTTAGGGTTTCTATTGCTATGAAGAGACACCATGACCACGGCAACTCTTATAAAGGAAAATATTTAATTGGGATGGCTCCCTTACAGTTCAGAAATTCAGTCCATAATCATCATGGCAGGAAACAAGGTAGCATGGAGGCAGACATGCTGCTGGAGAAGGAGTTGAGAGTCTGCGTCTTGATCCACAGGCAACAGGAAGAAGTCTGAGACACTGAGCATAGCTTGCATAGGCAACCTCTAAGCCCACCCCCACAGTGACACATTTTCTCTAAACAAGGTCCTAGCTGCTCCAGCAAGGCCCAGCCTCCGAATAGTGTCATTCCCTATGAGCTTATGGGGAATTTCTTTCCAACTACACAAACAGTATTATCTACCAAATTGTTTTAGGAATGCCCCTGCTGGACATTTTTAATGATTATTATATCTAACACACTGATTTTAGTGATTCTTAAATTGTTAAATCTTTAAAAACGGCAAGTTTGGGATATGATTTTTGTAACATTAATGGTACTAATGTTTTGTAACATTAATGTAACATTCACGGCACACTAAGAACACTGAAAGAGTGTTCTTGTCTTCAAAGAATAAATTATAATCATATGATGCAACAAAGAAGATTTTTTAGATTGTTTAATTTTGAAACTAAGAATTTATTGACATAATTTTCCCTATTTTAGGTGGAAATTCCTAATAAACAACTAAAACAAAATATATTAATTAATAATATTAACAAAATAACAGAGAGATTTTTTCATTGTGAATTCCACATAGGAAATAAGATTTTAAAATTTCTCTTAATAAATAATCTGATTGGAATTTATTAAATTTTGGGAAAGTATAAAAACTAGTACTGGTAAAGCCCTAAAGGTCAGGGCTGAAACAGTTCCATAGAATGTGTATATTCTACTAAGATGGTATGGGCAACAGCCAGAATCTTGTTAAAGGGAGAAAGCAATTTTCATAAACAGTACACTCAAGCGTGTTGCATTAAAAACAATGAACGAACGAGAGATCAAAAGCAGGCAAATTACAAAAATATTTTGGAGCAAGAATTGTGATTACCGTTTATAGTGCAAAAATTTCATTAGTAAGATTAATGATGATTTGCTGAAATCACTAAACCATTACGGGTTTTGAGTAAAAGCTCTCCCCTACTGTAGAGCCACTTTCCTGAGAGGAATATTTTAGGTCACTGGCTGAACTGGAAAATATGAAATATGTAACAAGGCGATGTCATTTCCAGCTTTTACAAAAGCGTTTTAATTTATTTTCCTTTGCTGCATGTTAATTTCGTAGTTACAATCTAATTAATATTAGCAAGCAGCAGTGGACAGGTAGAGAAAAAACCTGAAGCAAAGGTCTCTATAATTCAAAGACAGGTTTAAAAAGCATTAGGTAATTAGTCAAACTTACTCATAGAATTGTGAAAAGTAGCTTACTGCCTGCCAGACTAAGGGAAGACATTTATTTTGCTACACACAATTAACACTGCATCTTTTAAAAGAAACTTTCCTCAGCAGAACAAGCAGGTATTACTCTATTGTTCTAATGAGAGTATATGTAAGGAGAAGACAAAAATATCTTTATTTCTGTGCCTCACATGATTTTTCTGTGAGCACTAACTTGAAAGTGTTTCTACCTGTTAAAAGCAAAATGCATCAACAGCCAAGCAATAAAACAGCACCAACAAAAGTAAGCAAATAGCATTAGCTGTGAGTTTCTGCCTTTTTATGGCCATAACCTGAACTGCTCTGACCTAACACCAGCTCTCCTCTCTCTCTCTCTCTCTCTCTCTCTCTCTCTCTCTCTCTCACACACACACACACACACACACACACACACACACACACAATTTTGTTATTCAGGTTCCTCTTAGTCCTTATCTTAGATGTAATTTTATTTATGTGAATCTGAACTTGATCTTCTCACCTAGACTACAAGACTGGAAACCAGCAACACCAGGCAACCTCATTGACTGAGACCTCTCCAGGACTTATCTACTTGATCTATTTGGGCAGGAACATTCCTTCTATCTGGATTTCAGCATGAAGGGAATGTGCAGGTGGGTGCCTGGTGTTCACCTGCGATGAAGGAAAATTAAAAGAACATGTTTGATTTTTTAGTATCAAAGAACTGTTGGAAACAGGTGCCTGGCTTATACAGGACAATCGCATCCATGGACAGAACAGCAACTGTACAGTCTTAGAGTGCTGTCTGCCTGTGCAGACGGAAGGAGAAGCTCTGCAAAGCCCCCTCTTGGGATTTCCCATTGTCTGATGAGACTTAGCCTGTCCTAACAAACATGCTGACTTTATCTACTGCAAAATATCCTAAGGAGTTCAAAACCCTCTGTCACTCACCTCAGTCCATGTAGAGGTCCTGTCACCAATAATTCTCAAAAAAAAAAAAAACGTTCTTTTGTAAGGACAAAGAGTTCCCATAGCCTATCCAACCCACTGTTGCCTTTCTGCATGGTCATTTTTCTAACATTATGCCTCTCTCTTCCCTGCAGAGATGTGAGTGTGTAAGCATTTTACCATCTTCAGGTGTTTTCCTAGATTCTTGCACAGAATTTTTGATGATGACACTATGACTGTTTCTTTCAACTCTGGCACAACCAAAGACATTGTGATACAGAGTGACTTGCAGAAGCCTTTGGTCATGGCAATAAAATAAACATGATGCTGAGGATAGCTAAGTCTGAGCCTAGCAACATATGTGTAAGAAACAGGGAGGGATGTGGGATTCCCCTCTGTATGCTGTGAGTACCACTGGTTAATAAAGTGGTCATCAGAGAGCCTTCATCCAGGGACTAATTAAACATATGCAGAGATCTACAACCAAGTCCTGGGCTAAGCTCAGTGAATCCTGTTGAAGAGAGGGAGAAAGCATTGTATGAGTTGGGGGATCAAGGTCATCATAAGTGTACCCACAGAAACAACTAACCTAGTCCCATAGGATCTCACAGACTCCAGACCCACAGCTAGGGAGCCTGCATGGGGACCGACCAACCTAGGCCCTCTACATACGTGTTACAGTTGTGTAGTTTGATCTACTTCTGAGACTCTACTGAAGGCAGGGCCTGTCCCTAATGCTTTGGCTGGCTTCCAAGAACCTACTCCTTACACTGGGTTGCTTCACCTAGCCTCAACACAATGGGGAGGAGGAGCTTAGTTCTATCTCAACTTGATATGTCATGCTTTGCTGACATCCTTGGGAGGCCTGCTCCTCTCTGAACAGAAACAGAGAAGAAGTGAATGGGGGTGGGTGAGGGAGGGGAAACTACAACTGGACTTTAAAATAAATGAATAAATTTAATTAATAATAAAAAAGAGACAGTGGAAACTAACAGGTCACTAAATGAGCTATGAAACTTACAGATGGAAAATATTATTTTAAATAAAGTTGAATTTAATTAATAATAAATTTAATTAATAATAAAAAAGAGACAGTGGAAATCAACCAGGTCACTAAATGAGCTGTGAAACTTATAGATGGAAAATATCATTAACCTGTTAAGGACAGAATTGTATTACAAATTAATTCTAGTATTGGTGTATAATGATAAGTCCTTTTTCTTCAAACTATGCAAGGTGCTATGGAAAGAATGCTATAAATGATAAGTTTTCAGTGTTAGTTAGTTATCATTCATTAAAAAATAGCAACCAATGGAAATTCTACTGTTGAAAAGACAGTAAAATGGAAACTACCACATTTAAGAATATTAAAATCTCTGACTGGTATTTACACAAGGGTATCATTCAATGACCTTACTTAACTTCTCCCAGTTGATTTCTGTGACCCCATGGTTACTTTCTGATGTTGACAACTTCAACCACCACTCAATGCCATAATCTTTCACATGCCAAGTATTAAACATTTCCCAACCCTTGGGCAGGTTAGGAAATCAGTCTTTATTCATCTATTTGTCAAAGCAAATGAAAAGATTACCTTTAATTTCCTGACATCAACTGTAACTAGAAAGCTGGCATAGAGAAAATGAGAATGGTGGATATAATCACAGTACTAGCAGAATGAAGTTTCTACAAATTCTATAGGTAGGAGCCAGTAAAATTTCACATGCTGGACGTATTGCCACAGAACCTAATAATTTCAGAATTGATTTACAATTGTTACAGTACCTGGGCTGGTTTTACTAACACTGCTTACAGTTCACTGAGGCTGTAAATGTCTGACTGGTTACTAAAACACAACAGAAACCTGGCATCTCTGTCTTCACCTTTCTATCTATTGCCTTTATCACCTTAAACTTCAGGGAAGTTGCCTACTCAGCTGCACCCAAGTATTTTCATCAGTTATAGAGTGCCTGTCCAACAACTGGCATTATAATGCTTATGAGTCCTGAGTTTCCCTAACCTTTTTCATCCCTCTGCAAAGCTAAAGATAACAGAATAAGAATTACTGAGATTTTTCGAGATTCAAGACCAGTGAGTCTTACAGTCAGGTTGGCTTGCAGTAGGGGCCACCACCTCATGACAGGAACCCAGAAACCTTTGGTCTCCCTCAAACAATAATGATTGTCCAGCTGCCAACAGGACCCTACAAATCTTGACCTGAAAAAAAATAGCCAGACCACAGTCTGATCAAGAGAGTTTAACTGTATATCCGTCTTGACCACCCTTCTTTTGTTCTTTCCATATCTAATTCTGGGGATATTGTCGGTGTCCTGGAAACAGTGTTTCAGACATGAATGAGCCCCTATTCCTCCATGTATGTCCACACCAAAATAAAGTCCTTTCTTGCCTCCCTACCAGGCATCTCTTTGATCGGACTCTTGAGGTGGCCGGTTACCAAATCTTGTCTGTTGGGATTCCCAGGAGCAGGCCTCGAGCCAAGAACTTCAGTAAAGGGTATAATGATTTGTGGCAGTCTTCAGCTTATTATACATACTACACACATAAAGTAAACATCATCTGAGATGATTGGCTTATAAAATTGTACACACCAAAATATTCAGTGCTCTGGAGTGCTGTAATGATTGTCTGCACCTAAGTCGGTAATGAAGATAAATAACCCTTTTGTTGCAATTCCACAGAGCCAGGCATTTTGCACCAGGTATCCTTGGTGACAGAGTGACAATGAGGCACACATTAAGGATTGGATTTTAGTGTTTGGAAGTAAGAAACAGCACAGATGAAGTGATTAGAGCATTTGAATGCTCTGGCCAGCATAACTCGACACTCATTTGAAAGGCAGAAAATTACAGTTTCTGTGGAGCCTATTGGCCATGTTAATATCTCCCTGGAAAATGTTTCTCTTGTGTAATATTTTTAAAGCTTTGGATTTCTCATTTCAAACAAAGGTAACAAAGGAGTGTTTGGGTATCAGAACTGGCCATTGTTTGAAGGAATGTGAACAGCTCAACAATTCTCGAAATTACCAAAGCAATAGAGCATCCTCTCCACCACAGGGAAAACAGTGCTTTGAACTGGAATTGCAACAGCCCTGAGGGATGGATGTGAACATCAGAGAATTGCTCTGAAGGTTCACTGAAGTTTGTGTTAATCTGTCTCATATGGGGCAAAGAGAAAATAATAACCACTGCTTTCACGAGAAGCATTTCTACCAGAGTTTGATGATCAGAGAACTAAGCTGTGAATATAAAAGATTTAAGCGAAAGACAAAACCGCTTTGTCATTTTATGATTTCTTCCTGGAGCTTATTTTTCTGAGAAAACTTACTCATGCATTTGATTATGTAAAAGTATATGTATCCTGATTTCTGAACATTATAGAAGCTGCCAATATCCTTAAGGAGTCAAGGGACTGAGCCTGGGCCCTGGTGGTTGTAATGAGCCAGGTTCAGCTACACATCCTTATCAGGAAAAGCAAACGACAGTATTAGTAAAGGTGATGAAAAGATGTCTTTAATGGGGTTGCATTTAAGAGAGCAAAAAATGATCCAGTGACAACCACCAAGTTCATCTTCACAGTTCTGATTAGGTTTACTTGAACTAGAGGGTCCGAGTTCTGTTATGCAGCTCAGTAGTCCCGTAGGGGTCTTGGTCATCACTGGTCTGCCATTGTCTCAGATCTAGCTTCACTACCAAGGTGATCTGACAAGGTAGAAATCCTTTTCTGGAAGACAAGATCCCCCTCCAACCTGGTTCGGGCTTTAGACATTTTCTTTTCTTGGCATGTGATTCCTGACAGAATTCCAATTTCTTGGGCTCTACTGTTTTAACGGAATGATAGCCAAAGAGAGTGTCACAGGTCTCTTATAGAATATCCTCATTCCTGTACAGGCATCTTGTTGCAGTGTGAACAAATATGACTGTTTTGTTCAAGATGTACATGAAGAAGAAGGGGCCTGTGCACTCTGTGGGGCAGCAGCACTGATGCATAGCCTCACCCAAGACTGTAGGACGGCTCTCTCATCCCTCCTTGCTACACAATTACATTCCTTTCAGCTGTAGAGATATTTCATCTTAATTAATGAACACATACCACCATTGCTGCCCTTTAAGTTTTTCAGGCTTTCTCTATATTTCATTTTGCATGTGATTTGGCCTTTGCGAACAGATTTACATTTAAAGTCCTAGGGAGTTTTGACGAATTCACTCATTCCCATTCTCTCCCTAACACCACAAAATCTCACTGACTCCAAGTGATTTAGACCCTTTCTCAAACCTGGGTCCAGAGTAGACATCCCTGGACCCTTCCCTCCCTTGTGTCTTCACGGATACCTTCCCGTCTGTCTACTCATTTATTTTCAGACATCACTCATGGAGTATTGGTCCTATTTCAGTCTCTATTGCTAGAATATTCCCATAAGCATTCACATAAGTTAAAATCTCCTTTTTAAATTTGTGTTTTATGTACATTGGTGTTTGTCTGTGTACATTGTATGACAGTCAGATCCCCTGGAACTAGAGTTACAGACAGTTGTGTGTGGTCATGTGTGTGCTGGGAATTGAACCCAGGTCCTCTGGAAGAGCAGCCAGTGCTCTGAACTACTGAGCATCTCTCCAGCCCCAGAAGTTAAAAATCTCTTACCTTAAAAGAAAATAATATCTCGAATTCTTGCATTTTAAATCAGTCATTTTCACAAATGACCTCTTTTTTAAAAGTTATGTTAGAGTAGCATGAATATCCCGATCTACAGAATATGATTAATTCTGTCTAGGGCAGAGATTTTAAAATTTTTTCTTTGGTAAAAACTTAAAAACTAAGTAGATATTTTCAAGGAAAACGGGGTTAAATGTGAGTGACTCTATACCTCACCCCTGCTCACTCTAATAGCGGCCTTCTGGCTGGTGTTGCAAGGTACCAAGTGGACCACTTTTTCTCATTGGAGCCCGGGGTGAGCAGCCCCAGGCTTGCTTGTGGGTCTCCCCATCTCACTTAGGTAGCCAAGGGCTGGGCCATGTGTCCTCATCACAAGGAGATCACTATAGTGCCCAACTGCCCAACAGTCGGTTTCCTGCTTGGTGCATTTGACTGCTTTCCATCCTGCCCCATGTCATGGGGTGGGGGTTTGGCTGGAGTTACACCGCAGGCCAGGGTTAGAATCCCATGCCCAGGGTTTGTTTCCCAACACCCACATGGTAGCTGAAAACCATCTGTAGCTTCATTTCCAGGACTTCATTTCCAAAGTCCTTTCCCGGTGCATAGACATGCAGGCAAATACTCATACACATGAAAAAATTAAAATAAAGTAAAAAAAGTCTAGAAGTAGACTAGTAATTAGAATTTCCATTTTAGTCTATTAAAAATTACAAAACTAATATATATCACGGACCAAATTGATTTAGTGTTAGTATACACATTTACTGAAAAAAATATCTAACAGATTCAACAGAAAAGTGAACCGTAAGTGGCATATCCAGTAGACAAGAAGAATATACTAGAACCTGCATTACAAAATGTTCTAACTCATGAAGGGATTAAAGACTGTTCAGCCTTTCATGATAAAGTAGAAAATAATTACACTGTATAATTGCTACAACAATTTTTTTTGATTATTAAAACTCCAACATTAATGTTTTTACCTATTAAACAACATTCTACCATGGTTGGATTCCTCTGTGTAATTCGGGGTGGCATATCTCTCTCTCATAAAGCAAATTGAGTTCATTCATATAATAAAGTGTGGCTTAGTCAATTATAACAAAACACGTGTAACCATTTTGTTGAGGAAGTTAGCCCTGGCAGCAAGAAGAAAGTAGACGAAACATCACCCCACCCCTCCCCAACACATCTCACTCTAGTGTCTTTCACTGTGTTGTAGCAACTTATCCACAACCCTGAAAAACATCACAATGCTACGCCCGTTATTCTTAAATATTAGCAGCAATTTTTCACAGATGTTAATATACTCACTCAAGCGAAATATCAAGCTTCCACTTCACCACGTGCAGTTTCTCTGCTGAGGTGGTGAAGCCTGCCCTAAGGAAGCGCATTTTGATAGGCTTGAGTAAACTCCCAGATGGCTCATTCCACACATCAGCATAGACTTGGGCTCCTTCCACAGCTCGTCCATCCTTCTAGCTTGTAATCTCAACTTTACATTATTAGCATAACTGGGGACACTTACTTCATCATGTCTGTATTCTCCGTAGCAGTAGGAGAGAGATGATTCTGTCTCACCATGTAAGCTCATAGTTCAGAACTCACAAGTGTCATGGCTGCTTGAATGGGGCCAAAACTTGATCATCTATCTGCCTTCTATTTCAAGGAAGGAGAATAAGGAGTATCTGGGGGTAGCCATACATCCAGATAATGGATGCTAACTCTCTCTCTCTCTCTCTCTCTCTCTCGCTCTCGCTCTCGCTCTCTGTGTGTGTGTGTGTGTGTGTGTGTGTGTGTGTGTGTGTGCGCGTGCGTGTGTGTGTGTGTGTGTGGTGTGGGAGGGGGTCCTTCTGTCTGTGTGTTGTTTTATTGGTTAATGAATAAAGAATTGCTTTGAGCCTATGGCAGGGAAGAACAGAACTAGGTGAGAAAAGCTAGGCTGTATGCTGGGAAAAAGAACGGCAGAGTCAGAGAGAAGCCATGGAGCCACCACCAGAGTCAGACATGCCAAAACTTTGCTAGTAAGCCACATAGTGATACACAGATTAATAGAAATGGGTCAAATTAATATTTAAGAGTTAGCCAACAAGAAGTTAGAGCTAATGGGCCAAGCAGTGAATTAATTAATACAGTTTCTGTGTGATTATTTTGGGTCTCAGCTAGCCGACATCCAGGAACCAACAAGTAGCCACCTACTACACTCCTTGGAGTACTTTTAAAGATTCTATTAATGAAGTCGCAAAACAACCCTACACCAGTTCAGAAGAATGGATGATAATGAAAGGGTTACTTATTTAAGAGGAAAAACTTACAGATCACCATGCCAAACAACAGTTCTCTCATCACAAACAGGAAACAGAGAGTCTAGCCGGGGGAAAAGGAGCCAGAAGCAAGAGAGAAAGCACTTGGTTCCTGCTGCTTTTTGAAGTATAAGAGACCACGCCCCAGTGGGCTGGTATCGTAAAGGCTATTGGCTGAAGGAACGGAAGGATCTCCCGCAGCATATTAACATCAGGAATGTGACCCCATAGAACGAACACTCAGATTTTAGTTTGATGAAGGGGCTGTTGGCCCTACAGTTTCATATATTCCCGCTTTTTCCTTTATCCTAAACTTTAGGAAAACACTCTACACTACAACACAATGTATCTTTTGGTATAATATCCCCCTACAGATTTGTGGAACCAGGGTTCTCTCAAAATAATGCATGGTCAGCTCCTTTCTGTAAGGCCCAAGTCTGGAAAAAGAGTAAAATCATCCCTGCTCTTTCTGGAATGCGCCACATTCACAATGCTGCGGTTCCTCCCTCTGTTGACTGGAGAGTTCCCAGCATCTCAGCTCTGGCCTTGGATAATACAAGGGTCATGTGGTACTCTTTGTCTGCCTGGTCTGGCTTCAAAATTCGTAAGTCATGTCGGCAGGATTCTTATTTTTAAAATCCCCTAATTCACCGCGGGCCGGGTCAGGCGGTGAGTGCAAAGGGACGGGAGTCCCTTTGTTCTGATAGCCGGCCTGCAGCAAGCTAAGACTGCAGGCAGGGAGACTTCTGACCAGCGAGGGGCTCTGATCCTGTGGAGGGGTAAGTGTGTTGACCGCCACACAAGTCCGGTTAGGGAACACACAATATTCCCGCCATCCTTATCTCCCTGGCTACTCCAAAGGGGCAGCTTCCCCCAGCTAATCCCTCTCTCCTGCTACGCCATCCCAGCTTTCTGCCTGGAACCCCTCTCTTCCCCTCTCCCTTTTTCGGGGCTTTAATTCCTCCATCTCAGCTGGGGTGGGCACCACGGGTCAGGACAGGTGGTGAGTACAAAGGGAAGGAAGTCCCTTTGTTCTAATAGCCTGCCTGCAGCAAGCTAAGGCTGCAGGCAAAGTGATTCCTGGATAGCAAGGGGGCACTAATCCAGTAGAAGAAGACGTAGCGGAGGGAAGAGCCATTGGAGAGCATCTGAAGGAAGAGATGGGCAGGCGTCAAGGCAAGAATTCCTCCAATAATCTGAAAAACAACATGAAAACACCAGATCCCAGCGATCTTACGACAGAAGGACTTGAACGCCCTATTCCGGAAGAAATGGAAAACAGTGTCATTATGGAAGCAATAGAGTCTCTTAAACAGCGTATGAATAACTCACTTAAAGAAATAGAAGAGAAATATAACAAAAAGATGGAAGAAATGAGTAAAGAAATGGAAGACAAATATAACAAAAAGTTTGAAGAAATGAGTAAATTCGTAAATGATACCCTGGGAAACCAAGAAAAAACAATCAAACAGGTAATAGAATCAGTTCAAGAATTGAAAACTGAAATGGAGGCAGTGAAGAAAACACAAACCGAGGGCCGGCTGGATATGGAAAATCTAGGTAAACGAACAGAGACTACAGAATCAAACATAACCAATAGAATACAAGAGATAGAAGAACGAATCTCAGATTATGAAGACACCAAAAAGAAAATAAATGCCTTGACCAAAGAAAACAGCAAATCCAACAAACTCTCATCACAAAACATTCAGGAAATATGGGACATAATAAAAAACCAAATCTAAGAATAATAGTAGAAGAAGGAGTAGAAGAAGGAGAAGAATTGCAGATCAAAGGTTCTGCAAATATTCAAAATAATTATAGAAAATATATTCAACAAAATTATAGAAGAAAACTTTCCCATCCTAAAGAGTGATATTCCTATGAAGGTGCAAGAAGCATACAGAACACCGAATAGACTGGATCAGAAAAAAACATCCCCTCGCCATATAATAATCAAAACACAAAGCATTCAGATTAAAGAAAGGATATTAAGAGCTGCAAAGGAAAAAGGTCAAGTAACCTATAAAGGTAAACCTATCAGACTTACACCAGACTTCTATATAGAAACCATGAAAGCCAGAAGGTCCTGGATAGAGGTACTGCAGAAACTAAGGGACCAAGGATGCAAGCCCAGACTACTATACCCAGCCAAGCTTTCGTTCACTATCAACGGAGAAAACAAAATATTCCAGGATAAAAACAAATTTAAACAATACGTAACTACTAATCCAGCCTTACAGAGAATATTAGAAGGAAAATTCCATCCCAAGGAATCCAACACTGCCAACACTGACTACAACAATTCAGACATCTAGCGACCCTTCACTAGCACAACTCAAAGAAGGAAAACACATACACTCTATTACCCGCCCCCCCAAAAAAATGACTGGAGTCAACAACCAAAGGTCATTAATATCTCTTAATATCAATGGACTCAATTCACCTATAAAGAGGCACAGACTTAGAGATTGGATACGAAAACAGGATCCAACATTCTGCTGTCTACAAGAAACACACCTCAACCACAAAGACAGACACCTACTCAGAGTAAAGGGTTGGGAAAAGGTTTTCCAAGCAAATGGACCTAAGAAACAAGCGGGTGTGGCCATTCTAATATCTAACAAAATCGACTTCAAACTAAAATCAATCAGAAGAGATGGAGATGGACATTTCATACTCATAACAGGAACAACTCATCAGGAAGAAGTCTCAATCCTGAATATCTATGCCCCTAATATAAAGGCACCCACATATGAAAAGTAACTCTTCTAGAACTCAAGGCAGTCATCAAACCACACACGCTAATAGTAGGAGACTTCAACACTCCTCTCTCACCAATGGACAGGTCAATCAGACAGAAACCAAACAGAGAATTAAGAGATTTATTGGAGGTATTGAATCAAATGGACTTAACAGACATCTATAGAACACTCCACCCAAATAGGAAAGAATATATCTTCTTCTCTGCAGTTCATGGAACCTTCTGGAAGATTGACCACATACTCAGTAACAAAGCAAACTTCCACAGATACAAAAACAATATTTGTAACCACCTGTGTCTTGTCAGATCACCATGGATTAAAATTAGAATTCAACAACAATGCTACCCCCAGGAAGTCAACAAACTCATGGAAGTAGAACAGTCAACTACTAAATCACCCCTGGGTCAAGGACAAAATTAAGAAAGAAATTAAAGTCTTCCTTGAATTTAATGAAAAAAAAGACACAACATACTCAAACCTATGGGACACTATGAAAGCAGTGCTAAGAGAAAAGTTCATAGCAATAGGTGCCCAAATAAAGAAAACAGAGAAAGCACACATTGGAGACCTAAGAGCTCACTTGAAAGCTCTAGAAAAAAAAGAAGTTGATTCACCCAGGAGGAGTAGAAGACTGGAAATAATCAAAGTGAGGGCTGAAATCAACAAAATAGAAACAGAGAAAACAATCCAAAGAATCAATGAATCAAAAAGCTGGTTCTTGGAGAAAATCAACAACATTGACAAACCCCTATCCATACTAATCAAACGGCAGAGAGAGCACATGCAAATTAATAGGATCAGAAATGAAAAGGGGGATATAACCACAGACACAGAGGAAATTCAGAGAATCATTAGATCTTACTACGAAAGTTTATATGCCACAAAGTTGGAAAATGTAAAAGAAATGGACATTTTTTTTAGATAAGTACCATATACCAAAGTTGAACCAAGAACAGGTGAACAATCTAAATAGACCTGTTAGTCGTGAAGAATTAGAAGCTGTTATCAGAAATCTCCCTGCCAAAAAAAAGCCCAGGACCAGATGGTTTCAATGCAGAATTCTACCAGAACTTCCAGGAAGAGTTAATACCTATACTCCTTAATGTATTCCATAATATAGAAACAGAAGAGTCATTGCCAAACTCCTTTTATGAAGCTACAGTTACCTTAATACCAAAACCACACAAAGACACAACCAAGAAAGAGAATTACAGGCCAATCTCACTCATGAACATCAACGCGAAAATTCTCAATAAAATCCTGGCAAACCGAATCCAGGAACACATTAGAAAAATTATCCATTATGATCAAGTAGGCTTCATCCCAGAGATGCAGGGCTGGTTCAACATACGCAAATCTATCAATGTAATCCATCATATAAATAAACTGAAAGAAAAAAACCATATGATCATTTCATTGGATGCTGAAAAGGCATTTGACAAAATTCAACACCCATTTATGATAAAGGTGTTGGATTGATTGGGGATACAAGGATCATACCTAAATATAATTAAATCAATATACAGCAAGCCGACAGCTAACATCAAATTGAATGGAGAGAAACTCAAAGCCTTTCCACTAAAATCAGGAACACAACAAGGCTGTCCACTCTCTCCATACCTCTTCAATATAGTGCTTGAAGTTCTAGCAATAGCAATATGACAACATAAGGAGATCAAGGGGATTCGAATTGGAAAGGATGAAGTTAAACTTTCGTTATTTGCTGACGATATGATAGTGTACATAAGTGACCCCAAAAACTCTACCAAAGAACTCCTACAGCTGATAAACACCTTTAGTAACATGGCAGGATACAAGATCAACTCCAAAAAATCAGTGGCCCTCCTATACACAAAGGATAAAGAAGCAGAGAGGGAAATCAGAGAAACATCACCTTTCACGATAGCCACAAATAGCATAAAATATCTTGGGGTTACTCTAACCAAGGAAGTGAAAGACCTATTTGACAAGAACTTTAAATCTTTGAAGAAAGAAATTGAGGAGGACACCAGAAAATGGAAAGATCTCCCTTGTTCTTGGATTGGGAGGATCAACATAGTAAAACTGGCAATTCTACCAAAAGCAATCTATAGATTCAATGAAATCCCCATCAAAATCCCATCAAACTTCTTCACAGACCTTGAGAAAACAATAATCAAGTTTATATGGCAAAACAAAAAACCCAGGATAGCCAAAACAATCTTATACAATAAAGGAACTTCAGGAGGCATTACCATCCCTGACTTCAAACTCTATTACAGAGCTACAGTATTGAAAACAGCTTGGTATTGGCATAACAACAGAGAAATCGAGCTTTGGAATCGAATAGAAGACCCGGATATTAACCCACAAACCTATGAGCACCTAATTTTTGACAAGGGAGCTAAAGGTATACAATGGAAGAAGGAAAGCATCTTTAACAAATGGTGCTGGCATAACTGGATGTCAACCTGTAGAAGGATGAAAGTAGATCCATACTTATCACCATGCACAAAACTCAGGACCAAATGGATTAAAGACATCAACATTAATCCGTCCACTTTGAACCTGATAGAAGAGAAAGTGGGAAGTAGTCTACAAGATATAGGCACAGGAGGCCTCTTCCTAAGTAGGACCCCAGCAGCCCAGACAATAAGAGAAACAATGAATAAATGGGATCTACTGAAACTGAGAAGCTTCTGTAAAGCAAAGGACACTGTCAGTAAGACAAAAAGGCTACCTTCTGACTGGGAGAAGATCTTCACCAACCCCTCATCAGACAAAGGTCTGATCTCCAAAATATACAAAGAACTCAAGAAACTAGACACTAAAACTCTAATTAACCCAATTAAAAAATGGGGGTACTGAACTGAACAGAGAATTCACAACAGATGAACTTCGAATGGCCAGAAGACACTTAAGGTCATGCTCAACATCCTTAGCGATCAGGGAAATGCAAATCAAAACCACTTTGAGATACCATCTTACTCCTGTCAGAATAGCTAAAGTCAAAAACACCAATGATAGCCTATGCTGGAGAGGATGTGGGGTGAGGGGAACACTCATCCATTGTTGGTGGGAATGCAAACTTGTGCAGTCACTGTGGAAATCAGTGTGGCGGTTTCTCAGGAAACTGGGAGTCAACCTCCCTCAGGACCCAGCAATTCCACTCTTGGGAATATACCCTAGAGATTCCCTAACATACTGCAAAAGCATTTGTTCAGCTATGTTCATAGCAGCACTATTTGTAATAGCCAGAACCTGGAAACAGCCTAGGTGCCCCTTAATAGAAGAATAGTTAAAAAAGGTGTGGAACATATACACATTAGAGTTTTACTCAGCGGTAAAAAATAATGACATCTTGAATTTTGCATGCAAATGAATGGACATAGAAAACGCTTTACTGAGTGAGGTAAGCCAGACCCAAAAAGAGGAACACGGTATGTATTCACTCATAAGTGGATTCTAACCATAATTAAAGGTTTTTGAGCCTATTATTCGTGATCCTAGAGAAGCTAAATAAGAAGACGAACCTGATGAAGATTATTTAGCTATCTGTCAGGAGGTAGGAAATAGTCAAGAGTCCCAGGTAACCTTGGGTGCATGGGGGGGGGTGGGAGGGTTGTTGGAAGGGGAGAGGGTTAGAGAGAAGGGAGTAGGAGAGGAATGGAGAAAGCTCGGTTGACCGGGATGGGGGGAAAGGAGGAAGGATGAATATGGGATCAGGGAAGAATATAGTTCAACTAAGGGAGTCATTTTTGGGATTACAGGAGACTTGATTATATATGGGATCCCAGGTCCAAGGAGAGATCCCCAGATTGTTCTCTGGACAGAGGAGAGGGTGCCTGAACCGGCCTTGGCCCATAACCATACTGATGAATATTTTGCTTATCACCATAGATCCTTCATCTGGCGATGGATGGCGATACAGACGGAGACCCACATTGGAGCACCGGACTGAGCCCCCCAAGGTCCAAATGAGGAGCAGAAGGACGAAGAAAATGACGAAGGACTGCGAGGGATGCTATCACCCACTGATACAAGGGGTCGGATCTAATGAGAGTTTACCAAGGGCAGTTGGACTGCGACTGAATGAGCACGCGATCCAACCAGATTCTCTGAATGTGGCCGGATTCTCTGAATGTGGCTGGCCCGGAGTCTTTCTGAGAAGCCATTGACAATGACACTTGGACTAGTTTCCTCTGCATATACTGGATTTTTGGGATCCAGTCTGTTTGGATACTCACCTTCCTGGACCTGGAGGGAGGGGGGAGGAACTTGAACTTCCCACAGGGCAGGAAACCCTGACTGCCCTTAGGGACAAAGAGGGAGGAGGAGAGGGGGGGGGAGTGGGAGGGTGTTGGGAAGAGGGGAGTAAATGGAAACTTTTATAATTTAATAAAATTATTTTTAAAAAAATAAAATAAAATAAAATAAAATCCCCTAATTCGAGCACTGGTTTAACATGACTATGATGCAGTGGCCCAGATGACCAAATCGGCTACTACCCAGGCACACGTCCAGGGCTCTGAGTGGGCACTTCCCGACCTCTACCCCATCTACGACCTGCTGGAGCTTGTGAAGGGACCGGCCCTGTAGAACCATGGCTGCAGGATCTCCATGACTCAGGACAGCAGCAGGATGTCCAGGAGGAGATTTGGTGAGGGTCCAGTATTGATGGTGTACCAGAAGCCAGAGAACTTGAACATGATCAACACCTTACACAATGGACATTTGCAAGTGAAGCTGTGTGGACCAGAGTCTACTGCAGGGTACATAGTAGCTCCCAGTGCCGCTAAGGAAAATGAGGAGGTAATGGAGAGAGGAGAAGAATGGAAGAAGAAGTGAGGTTTTGTTTGCTTTTTGGGTTGTTTTAATTTGTTTTCCTTTTTCTTTTTTGATTGTTTTTAATTAATATTCTTGTTTGTATTTTTTCATTTCTTACTTTTATTATTCCTTTTTTTAAGTTTTCCATTGGTCCAGGTGAAGGGCAGATCTGGGAAATGGGGGCATTGAGATGCATGATGTGAAATTCCCAAAGAATCAATAAAATTATGCTTAAAAATGACTATGATGCATTCTCCTGGTATGCAGAATAGGAAACAAGAGTGTAGAAACAAAACTCCCTAATAGCACTCTCCTTAAAGGAATCCTGACTCATTGGTCTTTTTTGTTCAAAAATTAAGCCTTAGTTCAGACTGTCATAATGGCAAATGAGAAGAAGCCAGCCAGCAAAGCTGATATCGCCACTGAAGTAGCTCAGTACACACATGATCTGACACCTATCTTGAGATGGCACATACGTTAACCTGTTCGGTTTTAATTCTTAGAATGTCATCAAAACTAATGGGAGAAACTCCAACGCTCAATTTTTTGAAAGCTATTTTGCAATACAAAAAATTCACAAAATGAATATGTGTGATTAAATCTTGACATGTATACACCATGGAACCACCATCACACGCATTCCCAAACACATCTGTGACATGCCAGAAATCTCATGGGCTTCAATGTCATCCTGATTCTCCTGGCTGATCAACCCAACTCCTGTCCCCAGGTGGGTACAGCTGTCTTCTCTCTCTAATTTCATTTGCATTTTCTAATATTTAATATGAATGCAATATGACAATATCTACTATTTTTATTCTGGCTTCTAGCACTTATAATAATGTTCTTCTGGATCAGTTGTGTGTTCATTTATGTGTTAGCTATGTGTTCAGTCAGTTCATTTACTTTTCATTCTTGCATTAAATAATGTTGCTTAAATAAGTATAGCATATTCTATTTATGCATTCTTCAAAGAATGAATAACGCAAACATTTCTAGTTTAAGACTCTCATGAATGCTGCTGTGAACAATGTCATACAAGCTTTGTGCAAATGTGCTTTCATTGCTAAATACCCAGGTATTGAATGATTATTTCATGGAGGATTATTAAATCATTAGTAACTTGCAGTTTTGATAATGGCTATACACTTTCGTATACCCTTTAGCACCACATACTATATCAACTTCAGTTCCTCCACCAAAATTTGATGTTTGTCAAAATTTTATGATCTTAATTTTAACTATGGTAAAAATTTCAGCTAATAGAGTCTTACTTGGTGCTTGCGTTGCATTTGCTTAGTGAATGCTGATGCTAAGTAAATATGTGTGGGGTTATATCCCACCTGTATTAGTTTGCTTCTGCCGCTATAACAGATTACTGTGAAGTCAATGGTTTCAGCAGCAGGCAGTTATCATAGCGGAATCCCAAAACTTGAATTGCAACAACTCAACTGAACTCCAACCAGCTGAGAGCTCTACAAATGAGCTCTCCTGTCTTCTTTCTGGATTTCCTTAACTTTTACTTGACAGTCTCATGCATGTGTGTGTTCTGATTGCTTCCTTTCCCACATCCTCTCTTATCTCGCTCTTTTTCTTACTGGCAGGCCTTCATCCCTACCAGCCTCTTCCCAGAATCATGACTCTGGGGCTTTGTTTTGTGATGTTTAGTTTAACCAACATCAGCACTGTGATGGTTGGATTTGAACTGTCCATTAGCACCTGACTCTATTGAAAACCTACCATAATTATAAGTTATGAACTTGTACTTTGCCCTATCAGGTGGCATGTACACAAGAAGTGGAGAGCAGGTTAAAAACATCTTTGAGATCATTACTCTCTTGTTGCCCTCATTATGAGCTTTGTTTACTGACGTGAGAGTTCAACATTTTCCCCAGTATTTTTATTAGATTATGTGTTTTTTCGGATGTGATTCAAGGATCCATGTATTACAAGCTTGGTCTTCAGTGTGGCCAAACTGGGAGATGGGAATGTTAGCAGATCTAACTTTACAGCAGATTCTTTGGGGGTGTAGCCCTTGGAAGGGAGTACTAGTCTCTTCACTTGGGGTCTCCTAAATGTGAGCTGTTATCAAAATATTCCTCTAACTTTCTGTCAAAATGTGATTCCCTGTTCCTTCTGTTCACCATTTGGGCCATCATCAGTGCCTGTATTATATCATATGAACTTTCAGCCTCTCAAAATCTGAGCCAAACACTTTCATTCTTCTTAACTAGTCCCCCCACATACAAGGATTTCATTATAGCAATGAAGTTAATTCATTGAGTGGTAAGATATTTTCTTTCTGGGTTTTAGTTCATTAAACAGTATCTGATGTGCAGTCTGTCTGTTCTGTATCTTTTTCGTGCATTTTTAAATACCGTTCAAAGAGCAAAAATCTTACATTTTAGTAAAACTCCATTTATCCATTTGGCCTTTCATATCTCATGGTTGGGTACCAAATCAAAGAAATATTTGCTTAAATAAGATTACAAAGATGTTTGCCTTAGGTTTTTGAAATAAAAGTTTGATAGATTTAGTACTTAGGTAGCTTAAGTAACATCCCACTGCATGAATCACTGGAGCTCATATGTGTGCATGGCATGAGACATCAGTTGGTGTTCATGTACAGATGTTTTCTCTCTTCACAGTTATTAGTGAAAGCCAAGCTTTTTTTGTTGACTGAATTTGCTCTTTCATAAGAATTCAATGTATGGCTCAAATTCCATGCAACTATTATTATTATTGGTCTATTTATCTATCATTAGGCAAATAACACAGTCTTGATTAACATAGTTTTAACTGAGTTTTGAAATTAAGTATTATGAGCCCTTTAAATTTATTTATTTATTTTTGAAATTTAATGATATTAGAATTTTAAAGGTAGGTTTTTTTCTCAAAATTTTGATAGTATTTTATCAGAATTATATTCTCATACAACAGTTGGGGGAGAATTGAAAGTTTAATATTAGGCAATTTGATATAGATATATGTCTCAGTTATTTATATTTTCTTTATTTGCTTGGGGCTGAAGAGCTGTTTGAGTGGATAAGAACATTTGTGGCTTTACCAGAGGAAGGACCCAGGTTGACTTCTCAGCACCCAATCATCTGTAATTCCAGTTCCAGGGGATTCGATACCTTCTTCTGGCTTTCAAGTGCACTAGGTCCATACATGGTCCATAAATAAATAAATACTTTTTAAAAATCCCTGTTTTCTCTGAACAATGCTTTGAACTCTTCAGCACATAGCTTTTACATACATTTTTGAGATCATCTTTAGTGTTTTGTGTTTGTATTGTGAAATGTTAGTTTTAAGTTCTCTCCACGTCTCTTAACACACAAAGGTACAAGGTACAGCCGAACGCTGTCCTGGACTAACTGTGCGTATTTAATTAACACATGTAGGACAGCAGAACACTATCCTGGGCTAACTGTGCATATTTAATTAACACACGGAAGGACAGCAGAACGCTATCCTGGGCTAACTGTGCACATTTAATTAATACACAAAAGGACAGCAGAACGCTATCCTGGGCTAACTGTGCATATTTTTCAGTCTCTTTTTAGAAGATTTCATTTGTAAGTCTTTCTATTTTAACGTCCACAAGTTCACGATCGTCATCAGTTCTTCTGTTACTACTTCTATTCGATGAACCTTCAGTTTTACACATTATAATTTTCTTTATAGGAATAAAATTCTAATTTTTATAATAGAAATCTAACACCACAGCTGGCCAGGGTCTGTACACTACAAAGGCAAGAAAATGGATGCTGCCAGAAGAAGTGCTTTAAAAGACAGGTCCCACCCCCTAGTCAGAGCCACACACCCACCCCACTCCCTCCCCACCCCTAGCCTAGTTGAATACTATTAGAGAATCAAGCCCTCCAATGCCTATGCTGCAGAGTTACACAATTGAGATCCAATAGATTTATGTTGTAGTAAGTCACTAAGCTTTTGGTAATTTCTAGGCAACTAGAAAACTACCATAGGGTATGTTATAACACGCTTTTGTTCAGTCTTTTTCAAAAGTAGAACAAATTATTAAAATCCAAAAGTTTAATATCTCATAGCAAATCTTAATGTAAAGATTTCTGGCCTTAGTATTCAGTCTTTGTTGAGCTGGAAAAACAGCTTATAGAAGTGAATATTTTTGGTTTCTGCTACAAATGGCCACAAAGCTTGTGCTTAAAACAGTATAAACATATTTGTTTGTAACTATAGAGTCAGATATCTAAAGTCTAGGTGCCTACAGCACTGTGCTATTGTGGGTTACTTCTTGTAGATCTGTTGGTTTTCAGCAGTTTTGTTTGGGGCTGTATTATTTTAATCTCTGCCTCCAGTCTCACATTACATTCTCCTGTGTGCGTGTTTTTCCTTTTACATTCTTTCTTACTTTGAGTCTGTCCTCATAAGGATGTTTGTCATTAGTTTTGTTATACATTTGAACAATGCAGATTGTCTCTAAATACCACAAACATGAGTTACATCTCAAAGGACTCTTTTTCCAAATAAGGTAACATTCATATGCACTGGAGAATAGAACATGTCTGTGTCTTTTTAGGGGGCCACCATGAAGCTCACTGTGTGACACCGTCATGTTAGAATATCATCATGATCAACAGCCATCCTTTAGTTATGAACACCCAACACTGCCTTTTTAAAATAGCCAATGGAATCTTGCACATTCTATGTAGACACACATTGGTCAGTGTTAATAACTTTACTATCATGCATTGTACTGTCCTTGTGAAACAGAACTCACAAAGATAAAATGTAATTTTCGGTTTCACTCAAAAAGAGACAGTATTTGAGGTGAGGGCTATGACTGCTACTGAATTATTTATTTAATAATCAAACATATTATTACACATCATACTACCTCATAACCATAAGGAATTGTTTTCTGTCACTTATAAATAGGATAAACTACTTTTTATTCCATTTTAAAGGATACAGGAGAGATTTTCTAAAGAAGCATTTGGACAGGAGCGACTCAAAGATACTTCCAGTTTAGAAAATTGTAAGATTTCTAGGCTGAGGAATCTAATCCACTAGTCATTTTTACAATTAGAAAAAAAAAATCCTTAGATGCAGAAAGCACCAGAGGAAGTTGGGAGGACAGCTCTGCTGCTGTGAGGATCTTCTGATTGTCACACACAGACTGCTATGCAATGACTCCCTAAGGACCAGGAATCCCAACTACAATCTAGAGTTCGTGTCTGGGATTGTCATTGGGAGACTGCAATATCCTCCACAGGGAAACTGTCCATGCCTAGAAATCACATGTTATAGCAAAGAACAATAATTAAGTAGATGATGAAGTATTTATTTTGGTAGAAATGCTCACAAAAATGGGTCTCTTTTTCAGAGGTAGCAAGATAATGGTTCTTAATTTTATCGAACACATAAGAAATGAAACCATAAATATAAGCAATTGGTGAAATCTATAATCCATTTTACCCAGGTGTTGAATACCTAGCATTTATACTGTGCCTCTACCTGAGAAAATATATTCCTGAATGACTACATATTGTTATTTATAAATATCCCTGAGATATAAGAAAAAATCTGGGAGAAAATCATAAAAGACAGGGACTGTTGGAAAGAGAGCTGAAATTTCATCCTGCAAGAAAGCTCATTAAAATATAGATGTAAGAAACTCAATAGCTTCAGGAAGTTCCTGAAATTTATTAGCTCTAGTAAGCCCTTCCTACCTTAGGCTTAGGTAAACTCAAAGGACTGCTGAGAGACAATTTCAGAGAAGACCAGCTACCTATAAGAGGCTCAGACAAACACATAGCTTCCTGGAAGATATACTCTCTTACCTGCTGAACTTCCTCCATGAAGTACCATGAGCTGTGGGTTTACAGCTTTTGTTACACATGTTGCCTTTGGTGATGCAACTGCCTTTGGGTTCTTTCTGTTCCTTTAAGTAACCCCAACAAAACTGATTAATTCCCCAAGACGGGCTTTGGTGGTATCCTCAGTTTGGTGTGTTGGTTTCCTGTCTGCAGTGTGTATCTGTTTGTTCATATGTCCCAAGGAACAGTGTCACCGAATATACATATGCATAAAATTTTTCTACAGACAATAATGGAATTTTTTAATGTTTTTTCTGACTCTGCCTTTTTCAAATTTCTCTTTAGAAGTAGATGTTTTCATCTAAAACTTAATGTTATTTTCTAAGCAAAACATTCTAAGAGCTTCATGAAAGAAGGCTGATATGGGGGAAAGATACAGAATGAAAATGACTGGTACAGAAAACTATCACTATTCAACACAGAATAAACTATACCAGGCAAATGGGTGAATACCAGGATTGGTATTGTGGAATGTTGTTTTAACTAGCAAATAAATGTTATATTTGTTTATCCTGAGGAATATTACTTAAACTATGTGAAGATGTGTTGCATTTGTTTCTGCCGCCTTTGTTAATAATGTAGATATGCTACATTTGTTTCACTTTGCCTGCCTAAGACAACTGATTGGTCTAATAAAAAGCTGAAGAGCCAATAGCTAGGCAGAATAGGGTTGACAGTGATGGCCTGTCAGAAAAAATAAATCTGAAGAGAAATCTAGAGAGAGAAGAAAAGAGAAGAGGAAGAAGAGAATATGGGAGAAAAAGAGGACAAGCACAGGGCCAGAAGTCAGGCAGCTGCCAGATAGACAGTGAAAATAGGGCTTACAGAAAGCAAGAAAGGTAAAAAGCCCCAAAGAAAAATGTAGGTAAAGAGAAACAGATTAAAATAAGAGCTAAGACTGAGCACTCATAACTACTAACAAGTCTCCTTGTCATGATTTGGGAGCTGATTGGCGGTCTGAAAAAAAGCCTGCTGCAGATTGAATTCAAGATGTAAGAATAAAGTGTGGTGACCAACTGTATTGACAGGTGGCACAGGAAATGAAAATACATGTGAAGTTGAATCCTGGATGTGGATATATGCACAGGTTAAAAATGAAAAAAAATTGTGAATTATTAGTTTAAGGTGCTATAGGATTCTCTTATATTTGGGTATTTCTACTTCATTTTAACTGGCTTATATTGTTAAAATTTGGTGATTAAATCTTTATACATCTTCTCTTTTAAACTCTATTTTAAACTTCCTTTAAACATCTTCTCATATATACAGAATCTTGGGCTACAGGTATAATTCAACATCAGATCGCTTGCCTAGTCAGCATGAGGCCCTTATGAAGAACCCAGATTTCAAGGGTACGTAGACAGAGGCAAGACTCCAGAGCAATTGACTTCAGCTGTGTGGAGCTCCTATGGATCCTGGAAACAGAGTCAGAATAACTTGAGTCTGCTTAAGGAGGGCAGGTTTCTCACCCATTATTCAAATATTTTTCGGGGAGGGAGATGTTGAGCTCATAAAACAAAAGTACCTGCCTATTATAAGACAGATGGGGAAAGATATCAGTGGGTAAAGTAGTTGTGGGGAAGACTTGAATGGGTAACCCAGCAGGACTGCCATTAGAGAAAGAACTCTGGATTTCAAAGCCACAGCAGCTCGGCTTTAATCCCCCTTTACACTTCATCTAAAGCTCCAGGTTGTAGCTGTTCTTCTGTACTCATTATTATCTGAAGCCCTTCTAATCCTGAAAAGTTCCCCCGTACAGCCAGACAGACTTCCTAACCACAAGCACCGCAAAAGAATACCTGAGTGATTGTGTTAGACTGAATTCTAAGCTGTCGTTACCAAGTAACTGAAAAACTTATTATTTGAAGAATATAGGAATTAATTTTTTCTCACATAACAATCCAGGGCGGGTAGATAGCAACTCAAAACAGCCATCCAAGGAACTAGACAAGCCATATATAGTTTTCCATTCTCAGATTATTCAAAGTCAAAGTTTCCAGTTGTTGCTACTACAGATATTGATTTCCATGATAGGAATACAAATTAATTGAGCCACAAATTAGACACTCACATGTTATAATTAAGAATATAGTCACAGGAACACACTGACAATAAAGGAAAAGAGATTAGGGGTTCAGCTAGCAGACAATATAGGGGTTAATTTCATTAGTTCAATTTCCCTTCTCCATCTACACTGTAGCAGAGGAACTATAAAACTTCCACTATAAACAACAGTTCCATCAGAAAAGGTTTTCATTAGGTGTCAATGGCCCACCAACCCCAAAGCATGTAATTATCGTAAACTATGAGATGGAAAGGCACAGCCTATAATGTTACACTGTGTCTCTAGGTTGTAAACAGAATTCAAATTTACTCTAGTGTGCCCTCCCTCGGTATTCAATGTGCTAATCCGAACAGTTGAAAAATTAATAAATCCATAACCATTGTGAACTTGCTTCTCCTTAACAATGTAAATGTATAAACTTTAACACAGACTTACAGACTTCAGATGAGTTTGAACAATAATAAACTTCAAGATTTATTGCTTTTTTAAAAAAGAGGAGGAAAAGCCACCACAAATTCTTCAAAACCAACAATGAAAAGGTCACATTTGACACTTTTAAAAATATTGCCCAAACAAGAAATCCCTGGTATTAAAATTGATTCTAGATATGAACAAAATCGATTGCAACTCATCCAGCTATGAAATTAAATTATCATAAAGATAAATGAAGAAATGGCTTATTGTAATTGCATATAAAATAACAGTTATAGCAAAGGGTTACATGCATATAACATTATATATTAAAATCAGGTAGGAAATAATGCTACTTATAGCTAGATCAATGTCTTAAACATATAAAACTAAAACAAAGTATATCATTGGTCACATAAGGTATTGGCAGACCCTAAGCGTTGCAAGAGTTGTAGAGTCTTGAATATTGTCAGTTTGCTTTATAAACTTGCCACAAATATTATCTTGTTCCTCCTCCTGCTAGGCCTCCTAGTCTGTGCTTCATCCTCCTACTTCGGAAAGTGGAATAAAGCTTACAATTTGGTAATTATCAGACAGCGAGCAGGGGTCCAGTAGTTGAACTGTAGTTTGAATGGAAGAGCTTTTATGTTTATCAATGTAAGTTAATATTATCTATCCCAGTAAGAATAAAAATTAATCATTTTTGAGAGTAGGGATCAGACATGAAACATATGTCTTTACCAACAATGTTAGGCATGTGCTTTATCCCTGAGATATACTCCTCATTAAAAAAAAAACACCTTTAAAAAGTATTTCAATCCTTTGATGTTCACTAAGAAAATTCCAAACTAAATCTCTAAATCTTCTTGACAAAAAGAGCTATAGGAAATAGGCACTTCCTATGTGGTCAACAGTGAAGGAGATATTTGATAGAAGGGGAAGGTTGTGTGTGTGTGTGTGTGTGTGTGTGTGTGTGTGTGTGTGTGTGTGTAAGATACTGTCTTTCTAAGTAGCCCAGGCAGACCTCAAATTCCCCTTTTCACCTCTTGAGTGCTGAAATTACAGATGCATGCCACCATCACCGTCTAAGGTGAGTCTTTTCCCTTTGTAAAGTGGAGCTAAAACTGTGGTACAATTGTCTGTGTCGTTCCCTCGAGTGCTAAATGACACTAAAACATCATAGACTGGAATTTTACACCCAAGCCTACTGATGAGACTCGCCAGCATAGACCATCATTCCCCACATTGGAGAGTGAATTTCACTCCACTCAGTGACTTGGCACTCCTGCCCCTCACTTTCACTCTTTTTTTCCATCCCAGGGCAATATCCCCTGCACACATCTACATCTGTAAAGCACAAAACAAACAGGCTTCTGCTAAGTATATGAAAAGTTTAAATGGATATAAGTGTGTCTTACGTTGAAACATAAAAAATAAATAAAAGAGTTATTGATCATATGTAAAGATTTTCCACAAAAACTTCTCTGATATTTCTTTTTGGTAGGGGGGCACTGGGATATAATATTCTTTTAGAAAAAGGGCAGTAAAACACACACACACACAAAAAAAAGTGCCAGCCATAGTGCTGTGTTGAAATTATCAGATAGAACTCGTTTATATGATGTTTGCACTAGATAAAAATGAATATTTCTTGTGTTTTGTCATATCCACATCTGTAATTGTTCCACCTGTCCTGAATTAATATTGTGTGCTAGGTCCATATGGTTCAATAAGGTTCTTATTGGTCTGAAGGTATTTGAAATCTTTGTCAGTCTTCTGTGTGTGTGTGTGTGTGTGTGTGTGTGTGTGTGTGTGTGTTACTATAGTTTTAGTGCAAGATCATCAGTGGCAGATGAAATGCCCAATAAAGAAACTATTGCCTTAGACAAAAAGCAAAGAAAACCAACCTATAATTCACAATCCTAGGGAACCTAAACAACACTGAGGACCCTAAGAGAGACATACATAGATCTAATCTACATGGAAAGTAGAAAAAGACAAGATCTCCTGAATAAGTTGGTAGCATGGGGACCAAGGGAGAGGGTAGAATAGAAGAGGAGGGGAGAGGAAGGGAGAGGAGCAGAGAAAAACATATAGCTCAATAAAAATCAATTAGAAAATATATATGAATTCATAGATATACACTTTCCACTGCTAACGGAATTTGCTGCATTCCAAGGGTTCTGGTACATTGTACTTGTATGTTCATTTGCTTCTAGGAATTTTAAATTTTCTTTATGAGTTTCTCAGAGACTCACTCACTATTTAAGCATGCTATAACTCAATGATCGTTTAAGAGTATTAATCTCCTTGTGTTGTATAGTTCTTTGGTTGTTGACTTGTTATTTTAAAATGTGAGAAACTGTTTTTATTCTTTTACATTTCCTAGGATTTGCTTTATGGACTGTAATGTGATTTATTTTAGAGAAGTTTCAATTGGCTGCTCAGGAAAATACGTATCCTACGACTATTTCACGAAACTGTCATTTTATTTCTACTGTCAGTGAATTGTTTCTTTATTTTTTATGGGGTGGGTCTGGATAATCTATCAATAATATTAGTGTTTTGAAGCCATTCACTGTTGTTGAACCTAGACCAATCTGTCATTGTGTTTGTTTTTATGACACTGGGTACTTAGTTTAAATATGTTTATTATTGTTGCAGTTTTTAAATTAAAACTTTAACATTTAAAAAAAGAGACTATTGTCAACATAAATGTATAGCTTTGCTTTCAAACTGGGCTTGTTTTAAGCAGATTCATACCAGCATGTTGGTTAGAGATGAAATGAATAATATTTACATTAGTACGTAGTTAGCGACTCCTCACTCTGGTATCAAGATGTCAGGGATCTGTTGAAAGTTTTCAAGTCAGAGAATTGTGTGTAAATACGAACGTGAAGGGGATACATATCATTATGTTTATATGTATAAATACACACTTCATATGTTACGTAAGCAATGCAGGACTATCTACCCCTCATTATCCTGTTTTTCCTCAGCTTGAAGAAAAGAAAAAATGTTTTTCAATAGGGACAATTTCCTTAAGACTATCAAATATTGGAACAATAATCTATTTTTTAAAAATACCATTATTAACACTAGATACCAGTCCTATGATAGAACTCAATCAGGGATAATTAAAATAAAATTTATGCTAACAGAGAAATGAAATGTTTGGAATGTTTAGGTTATCACAGGTTGTCAAAATATAATTACAACAATAGAAATCTAAAATTAATCCAACATTATGATGCAATCAGAAGTGATACATAAATGGTGATTATAATAATCTGCTATAAAGGAATGCTTGAGTAGATATTGAGGTCACGATAATTGGGAATTAATCCAGAGAGTACAGTATACAGAAGGTGGATTTAAAGACCAGAGAGCAAATGAACATGGGAATATAGACACACGGTCATCCTGGCTTCCATTAAGTATACAAGACAGTATACATTCCGATAAAGTGTTCCTAAAAGTACATGGCCAAAAATAAATCAGCAGTTCTAGAACAAGATCATTTTCAATGTCAAAATTACTTTTTGCAAGAATCAATAAGCCACCATCATCTTAGAACATAACTAGTCAAATGCATTCTAATATTTACTAATAAGTGAATGACGGAGATAGAAGTTTTAAAAACATGACTACCCCATTTTAAAAGAATACTTCATCCTTTAAAGTATTGTTAAATACATAACATTTTGTAATATTTTGTATTTCACAGAAGAAAGGTGGATATAATGGCAAATTTTATGTGTCAACTTGACTAGATCAAGGGATACCCAGAAGAATGAGAACACGAATCAAATAATCCCACACAAGCTCTGAATAGTGAATACTAAGATGTTTTTATTGAAAAGGAGCTCATGAATCACAACAAGGAAACAGGAATGGAATCCAACGTTCAGGTAGGGCCAGCCATGCCCCACCTCGTTCAACCTCTGAAAGACCATTGGCTGAAAGAGGTTCTTCATCACCCAGATATATAGTAAGATGTTATTTTCAGCTGTATCTATGAGAGTACTTCTGAAAGGTACTGATGCTTTAATGAGCACATTTAGCAAAGATATCCATAATCCATATTTGGACAGGTTTATTCCATCTATTGAGAGTATGCCAGCCTATTACTAGAACAAAAGAGGCAGAGAGAGAGAAGATTATATCTGTTTGAGCGGAACATTTGTATTGTCCTCCCCTAGGACATTCAACTCATGGTTTGGGGTCATCAAAGACTACAGAAGTTCATAGCAATTCCTTCCCTCCCTCTTTCTAGCTCTACAATACAAGGGCACATTACAACTCCTTATTCCTACGTGACTGTAACTTCACGCCTATTAATCAACTTTCCCGCTCCTTACCTGCCCTACACTGTCAAGCCTCTGGTAGCTACCATTCTACTCCCACTTTCTATAAGGTACCATTTTCATATTTTACATTAGTGAGATTACTAGTCTTCGTCTTTCTCTGTCAAGAGTATTTCACTTAACACAGTGATCTCCAGATCACCTATGCTACCACTGCCCATAGTGTTCCCTTATGTGTAAGGATCACATTTCCTTTGTTTACTTATCAGTTCAAGGACAATTAAATTATTTTCCTTTCTTGACAATTACAAAACGCATTGTAAAGAAAATGCAAGGCTAGCTGTCTCTTCAACATACTGTTTTTATTACTTTGGCACACATGTACCTAGGTATAAGAATGGCTGGACCGTATGATAATTTTTAACTTTTTGAGAGAGGGCATCTGTAGTATTTTCTGTGATGGTTGTCCTACTTTCATTTTCCCTAACAATGTGTAAGCATTCCTCCTCTCTGCATACCATCGAAGGGACTTGCTATTTTCCAACTCTTTGTCAGTACTCACCCTACTAAGTAGAGTCACTGGGGTTTTGCATTAGCCTGATAATTAATGTCATTGATAGTCCTGTACCCCCATTGGGCAATTTTATGTCTTCTTTTTAAGGAATGTCTTTCTAGGAGGCTGGTTCAACAGTTTATTTGCCAAAATACTTGTCGTAGACATAGGAGGAGTTAAGTTCAGACCACCAGAGCCCAGGTTAAAAGTTGAGTTTCTGGCATGCACTTGTAAACCCAGTGCTAGGGAGGCAGGGACAGCAGAGTTCCTGGGTATTGCTACACTACCTGTCTGCTGAATAGCTGGATTATAGGTTCCATGAGGGATCCTGTCTCAGAAATAGACTGTGATCAAGGAAGACAACGGACATTAATTCTGATCTCCAATGCATATATACAACTGTATATACACAAGAACATATATTCATACATATACAAACATATATACATATATACACAAGAACATATATACATATACACACAAATATTTACCTAGAAAAAACTAGATCTGTTTGTCTATGAAGGGGGTGGAGGGGATGATGTTGCTCTGTTTTTTAAGAAAATGTTCTTTGTGTAGCCTTGCTGTTGGTCCATTTTTAAAGAGATAGTTTGCTTTTTCTTATTGACCTTTTAAATTTTCTTGCACACGCTGGGTATGAGCCATGGTGTCAAGATTACATATTGTAAACAATTTTACTGATTCCATAAGTCATCTATGTACTAGGTTGAGTGTGTCTTATGCTGTGCTGAAACATTTCAGTGTTTTGGTTTCTTTATTTTGGTTTATTTTTGTTCATTGGTTGGTTGATTTTTCGAGATAATGGTTCTCTGTGTAGCTCTGGCTGTCTGGAACTTACTCTGTAGATCAGGCTGGTCTTAAACTCACAGAGATCCTCCTGCCTCTGCCTCCCAATCCCTATTCCAATATGTTGAAGTAATTCCCCTGTTTCTTCGCAATTAAAAGGTTATACCTACAGATGTAAATTCATTTCACTTTGATTTTATAACAGGTAAAAGACAGGGGTCCAGTTTCATTTATCTGCATGTAGGTAACCGATTCTTCCAACAGTGATTATTGAAGAGACTGTCCTTCTGCAAGAATTTCCTCCCATCTTTTTTGAAACTCAGTTGTTGATCCCTTTACTTCTAAACTTTCTTTTGGCTGCAGTTCTGCTGGTCTGCTTGTCTGCTGTTGTGCTAATCCCTGTTATTTTACAGCAGCTCTGCTCTGTTTTTTAAAGACATGGAGCATAAAGCTCCCTGATTCCTTGCTTTTGTTCAAAATCACTTTTAGCTATTTGCAGGTTTTTATATTGTTCCATATCCTGCTTCCTAAACTAAAACTAAAAAAATTGTTACTTTCCCGATGACATGTTGATACACTGCTTTTAGCAAAGGGTTTGGGGAAAATGTGTTTACTCTATCTTTTTTTGAAGTACTTTAATTAAAAAACCTATTCACTCATGACGTTTTAGAAGGGAAAATTGACTCCGTGCCCTTAAACTGACTTAAACATAGAAGTATTTCTTTATTATGAAAATAAGTTCTTCTCTGTGGATTTCCAGTTAAAGGCAAAGAATAAATTTTTTTCCTGAAATTCTAAGACTCTTTAATAAGTAAATCTCTGAACAAGAAAAAGGTATATGAAAATTCCATAATGAGATATATTGTTTAATGAGATAAATTCCATAATGAGATGAGACAAAGATGAAGAGGAGGACTATCTCCTTATGAATGGTCCTGTTCTAATTATTCTCCTAATCTATAACCCTGTTCCTGAAATCATGCTGTTCTTGAAACAAGGAAGCAGCCTTCATGTAACACAGGAAAGATACCATTTTCACTGGGATAGCAGCAAACTCTGCAAAAGAGAAGCATCCAACCTCACCACTGCTGTTCCCTAGTGTGAGTTATATGACCACAGTTCAATGATAATGACCGAGATGCATTTTGATTAATAACAATGTCAAAGAATTCATTTTGGGGAAGGAACACTAAATCAGGAATTCAAAAATATATCAGAATTCTATATTCTCATCTAACTTTTCTTTAATTAACAATTTATAGTAACGGAGTTTCGTGATATACTTTCAATGATTGTTAAAGTTCAATGCATATTAATTACATTTAGTTTCAATTACAATTATAGTAATAAATCCAGGTTCGTTGGAACGATGATTACGTAAAGTCGACTTTATAGAGGTGGTAAAGAATAGTTGAGAATAATCCATTATTGTGTCAGTTCATGTTTACTTGTGGATCCGTGATGATTCACTAAACATGTTATCTGTCCCCTGACCTATAAGTAGGTCTCATTTGGCCTGGATACCACACTGGAGATGAAGTAAATCTCAAACATGGAGTAATAACTACACTGATAAGAGAAGTGACAGGAATTTTTGAAAGAGAATTATCAGACCAGTAATATAAAGGATGCGACAGACAGAAGTGCCCATGACAACGGGCAGGGCTACTCTTCAACAGTAGATCTCTATAAAGATCTAAAAAAGGGTAATACTGTTAGAAAGACCAGTTAAAGGACAGGGCAGAGTTATAGCCTGCTCTTGAGACAGACCCGGTGGTGTTTTGTTAGGAAATATACTGGAGAATTAAGAAGAAAAGGGAGTCAAGGTTGTTAGCTAGTTTTTAGATCAAGCAGCTCTCTGACCTAAAACTCGTCCTTTTCTCTGTCAGTCTGCATCAAAGATCACTAGATTTGGAACCATCAAAAACCTGAATAAACTTTCTAACTTCACTTGCTTTTAGCTCCTTGCTTTCATCGCTAATATTAGAGGTCACCTATCTAAGTCATATGTTCCCATTATGTCTGCACCCCTGACCTATGGATCACAGTAATAACTCTGGCTCTGTCTGCTTTTTGAGATTTGGTGGTGGTTTGAACCAAATGAAAACATTAACTCTTCACTTGAGTCTGCGTGAGTGTCAAAAGTTGACTTTAGATCTCATTAGTTACAACCCAGTTTCATCGCTTCTCCCTTTCCTTGCTTCCCTCCAACCCCTCCCTCGTGGGACTTTTGATGAGGTCCTGCTCCTACCATGTTTGGCATGACAGAGTACATGTTTAACCTAATGGAACATTCAACTTTATAACCTCTAGTATTAACAATGAAAGCAAGTTGACCGTACATGTGCAGGTGATTTGTCCTGGTTCCTTCTCTCCAATCACCTTCCTCCATGTCTCAGATGGTTCTGCCTCTGTATCCCTGGACACCACCAAACTATTATCATCAGGAACTGAGACTGAGAGTCACCCCTCTGTCCACATACTTGACCACATCGAAGCATCTGGGTAAAAATCACCTATACTCAGGACTCTCCAGAAGCCAGTATAAAGGGCACTTTATCCTTCTGTTAAAATTCTCCTAATTCTGTCACAAGCATTCATAACCTTATCTAAGTGACTACGTGTACTAATTTTCCCACAAACAATAAACTTATGTATCTATAATGAAGACCAGTTCTTGGTTTACACAATTATACTAAAATGTGTGGGTGACAGGTACTGTAGTCTCAGACCCAAGGAGGAGCCAGGAGGACAGAGGTGAGCAGAGACGACTACAAGGCCAGGCATCAAGGATGAACACTGGCAATCCTTTTCCTGGATGATAACTGGTTTCGGCCTCACAAGATGACTCCTGCTCCAAAGCGACACAGCAGGAAACACCAGAGCGGAGCAGCTGCAGGAACAGACACAACAGGAAAGTAGAAATGGCCTGCCACCCCTCCCCCACCTAAAAATTCAACTAGAAAAAGTATTGGACTGACCCACTCTTCCTTCAGCAAACGACACAGTGTCATAGAGCATGAATACTGCAGCATGAAGACACCGAGCATGAGCAGGACCCATAATGGAGAGGAAAGTAGCAGCCCTTCTTCAGACTGACTCCTTCAACCGCCCCAGCACTCCAGGTATCCCAGCTCAGCTAGACAAGGCTGATGATACAGATTAATCCAGCCCTGGAAAAGGCAGAATTGAGAAAACCTTCTTATGGGACGTAAGGAACTCTTCTTGACAACTGGTTGAGGCAGTGGCAGAGACCCTGCTGTGGATTTAGCCAACAACAGAGGCCATGTTCCTTGCAACCAGCCTTCTCAAGGAACAAATGCCTGAGGTCTCCAGGATGGCAGTTAACTGCATACCTCTCCAGCCACACCTCCCATTGAGGGCAAGCCCACCAACTTCCAGTTTGCCTCCAACACATTGCCCATGCTTCCAGGAAGCAGCCATATATGAACTGGCAGGAGTCTGGGATGTTTAGGTGAAAGCTTCACCTCAGTCCTTGGCATTCATATACCCAAAGAGCCTGATATGTTTGATAGAAATTCCGTTCCAAGCACCTGGCATCCATATACAGAAAGAGTCTGGGATGTTTGGGTGTAAGTTTCATCCCAAGCCCCCTCCCCTGGAAGTTTACTTAGTCCAGACTCCACCTCTGAGAAAGCCCACCAAATGATGACTCCCTCCCCAGAGATGTTCAAGACTACTCCCATAGGGCATTTAAATTGTACCCCAGAAAACAAGCACATGGTTTTCCGTTCTTTGTGCACTTAGGAAAATAATAAAGAGATGAGTACTTTGTTTCTTTTTTTTAGATTGTTTATTTTTCTTGAAGAGGTAAGATGTTGTTTTGTCACTGAAAGAAGGGGTGCATTCCCTGATCTGTTGTGGACTTTATTGTCCAGGAACAGTGTATAATTTAAGATGAAAATTTAAAAATGCATGTTTTCTGAAAAGCTATTTTCTTGAGATAATGTTGAATAAAATAAGTTTGAAAAAACTTCAAAAAAAAAAAATGTGTGGGTGAGGGAGGAATCAAAACTAGTAAGTTTTTTTTCAGCTACCAATGTGCTCAGAAGGACCCCAAATTATTTTCCTTGAACACATTTCATGCCCCAGGACCCGAGAGCATTGTCACTTTTTGATGACGTTTCATCAAAAATGTTTGAAATCACTGAGTAAAGCTTCACTGAAAAAGAAAATTTTATTAAATGAATTCATTTGCCTCAAGTTGATGTTATTATTACTCCTGTATATTAGAAAGTTTGAAAGGCTACAGTTTTTAAAAATTATTTCTTTTATAGTTTATAATATAATTATATTACTTCTGCTTCCCCCTTCTCCCTCCAAACCCTCCCCCATATCTCACTTGTTCGTCATCAAATTAATGGCCTCTTTTTTTGTTAATTATTGCTACATTATATATATAATATATATATATTCCAAAATATGTTAATACAACCCAGTCTGATAGGTAGCACACAATGTTACTTGTGTCTGTATGTGTGTGTATCAGGCCTGACCATTTGGTATTGATTAGCAATTAGTGTGCTCTTTACAAGAGGAAGACTATTTCTCCAGCTCTCAGCATTCCTTAGTTGCCTGTAGTTCTTCAAGTAGGGTTGAGGCCTCCTGGGATTTTCCCAATCCATGTTAGCATGTCTATTGTTGTTGCCCTTATTCAGTCCATACTTAGGCAGTCATGTTGGCGAGACTTTATGGGTGTGGAATTTGACATTCCTGGAAGACACAGTTTAACACCAGACTCCCTGATGCTCAGCTCTTGCACTCTCTCCTGGTCCTACTTTCTGAGTGTTTCCTGAGCCGTAGGTGTGGGAGTTGTTTTGTAGCTGGTGTGTCCACTGGGACTGAGCTCCACAACTCTGCATTTGTTTGGTTGTAGTCTTCTGTAATGATCTCTGTTGCAAAGAGAAGTTTTCTTGGTGAGGAGTAAAACTACATTTACCTGTGGGTCTAATGGCAAGTATTTATAATGCCGCTAGTGATTATTCTGGCTTAATAAAATGGTGGTTGTCACTTCTTCTCCAAAATTCATGACATCACTAGCCCTGGGGAGTTGGTTCCGTTTACACTACCAGGCATGCTTTCCCTCTTGTTGAGCAAGCCTTATGTTGTGTTATTTGTCCCCAGTCTTTTCTGCCATTGGTTCTCAGTTGTTTTGTTGCTCTCTGGGAAAGTTACATTATATACAAGTGAATATGTGCAGCAAATGAAATAAGGAATATGGTAACGTGCTGCTTCTTGGTTAATTTGCTGCTGCATAAAATTTCTTGAACCAGTACTCGCCCAAAAACAAAATTCAGAACAGAGTATACTTCCTGGAGGCCAATTATAATATAATTAAGCAAATGTTCTCTAAAGGTGATTCGCAGCCTTGCCTAACTTCTGGATAATTTCTTTTTATTCCATATTTCCAACATTGGCTGAGATACATCTATTCCTCATAGAAGTCTGGGAGACTGAGGAAACAAAGATGACATTTACAGCATCTCACAACCCTCGAAAGCACAGAGGTAATTAAGAAGTGATTGAAAATTTTACTTTGAAACTACTGGGTGTTTTTAAAGTTTGGTGCTTTGCAGTTCTGAGAGAATTCAGCCTATCCTAGCATTCCTAGTTGGGAAAAATGAAGGAAGATTCCAGGAAATGCTAGCTCCAAGTTACTCACTCAGAAAGATTCCTCCTCAAAGCTGAATTTAGAGATTTCTCTCTAGTTTTTTCAAAGGCTTGGATTCTTACACTAAACACCTTTTGCTCAACCTACCTAATATAGCTTCTGTATTTCCAACTGGAAGCTGACTCCATCTAGAATTTGATGAATTACAGATCCAACAAGAACAAATAAAAAGCCTTAAGGTATAAAATACTAGTAATTTATAAACAAGACATTTTAATTGAATAATTTATCCTTCAGGTTTCATTTTCACTAACTTAATTGAAAATATTCTACATTGAGCATATTATTTTTAAGAAACACATTATACTATATTTTTAAAATAAACAAGCCATTGCAGAGTTGAAGAATATAATTGAGTATTTTGACTCTACAGAGATACAGAAATGGTTATTTGTATTATCCAATAAAGTTGTGCTTAAAGACTTAAAAATGCCTTTTTACAAGAGAAAATCCCAGAGAAAGCCTGTTATTTTTCTCTTATAAGCTAGGGGAGTTATTGTAAGTGATAGCAAGTCGGAAATCTATCCACATCATTAAATATCCTCACCAGAAATCTGAGCAACAAAGAAAATTAAATTGACTTAGCATAATCAGTAACATTTATAAGTAGTCCTTTCCCAAGAATGCCTCAACAATCCTCAGAGCTCTATCACACTAATCAATAGTCCCCGTTTAAGGTTGGGAAGCTTTGTTTGTGACTTTTTTTTAAGCATTTGAAGATTGGAAGGTGATGCACCATAAGCTCTATAACGGAATAAACCTTTTCCTTTGTACCAACGACAAGTACCCTATACAATTGATCTGTTTTCTATGTTGCAGAACAACAAATAGATGCCTGCTGCTCAGATACCTAGAAGATACAAAGGCCAATCATTCTCCCATAGTGTTCTTTCCATCCCAAGACAAATGTACACAACAGGCATGTGTACCTATATCAAACCATTGATGCTGCCTGAGGCTCAAGCCTTGTGGGGCTGAGATCTTCTTCTGAGGAAGTGTGCCAAGAATTTAAAAATAGAAACATCTGTGCTTGATCAAACTGCTTTCTGTCTTTAAAGAACTACTCACCGTAGAGATTTTTAGACAGTAATTTGTAATGTTGTGGTCAGGCCCTGATTTTATATCAATTATTCATGAGGTATTTCTTTTAAAAGAGTTTTGCCTTTGAATATTTAAACACCATGTATTTTCATATGCTGTTCAAATACTTAACAGAGAGCATCCAGCAGCTTCAAGTGGAGCTCCTGTCAGAACAAAATCAACGGATGTGTAGAGGATGCTGCCTTAAAGAACTTCTCAGCTATATTCTTTCATAAGTGTAGCCCAAGGAAGATCGAAAATTAGAAACATTAGAGTTCTAAATCAGAAGGTACTCAGATGACAAAGTTCTGATTGATTCACAGCTCTTTGAATGACACAATGTTTCTCGATTTACTACTTAGGTCTGGACTACTGTGCAAAACAAGAGTTTCGAAAGAATTTAAACGTAGTCTTAAGAATATGGGTTTTATAGCAAGAACTTTCCTTGCCGTGAGGTGCAAATCCTACCATGAAGTTTTGACTTGCTGATGAACAGTGCAGAGCCACACAACAAAGTTGCATGTATCAATAAGATCAGCTTCTCTAGAAGAAGTACAGGTATGAAGGATGACTTTGTGAACAATAATGTGCTTATCATTTCAGATAGGAAAATTTAATGATTGGTTTTGGTGAAATAAAAGAAAGTTTCTTAATTTTTATTACTTGTTAAAACCTGGAAAGAGCTTTTGAAAGGAAGGAACAAATCCAGAAATATAGTTGTGGTAGAGAGAAGTTTCATAGGGAAAGGCCTGAAGGTACCGAGTGGTTATATAGGCTTAGTAAGAAAGGCAAAGAACAACTCTCAAAGATGAAACAGTGGCCCATCAAAACCAGTGTCTCTTCTTGGGATGGACAACACCACTACCCTGGGATACTGCATGATTTTCTTTTGACCATAAGTAATTCGAAAGGTTTTGATGTAGGAAGAAAAGGTCCTGTGTTGAGAACAAGATGGAATTACCTGTATGATAGGAGACTGGAAGCAGCTCAAGGAAGATCACAGCACTTGAAGTCAAATGGGTAGCATCACACGTGCATCTCCAGCATCATCCTGAAAGCTAGGTAATGACTGTCAGTTTCCAACAAACATTCAGAGAAAGGAGGCATCATCAAGTGCCATTTTCCTAGGACCCTGGAGTGACCCTGAGTAAGTCTACTGACACCTCAGAAATGTCATTTCTTTTGGGGATGTGAATAAAACCAAATAGCCAAGGTGTCTTACAATCTGTAAATCCACCCACTTCACAGGGTTTTTTTCTATTTGCCATGCCTTTTAGGTTTTTTTGGCATGTTTATTACTGGATATTGGCAATTTAGAGTTTCCTCTATTTTAGATTAGTTTGAACTAATAAATAATTTATGACTCAAGAGAGAACAGTTATTCCACTTGGTAATCTTCTTCTACACACTTGAAATTATTAACATCTGACCTCTGCAAGGTACCATGTTAAGACTAGTGGAAGTGTACAGAAGAGGAGAACATCATATATCACATCAAGAATATTAAGACAGGAAACAGAAATTAACATAAAGATATGTGAATAAAACTATTTAGAACACCAGAGAAATTACCTAATCATCCTTTGGTCCGATTATAATCTAAAACAATGAAACTAATAACCCATATAACAACCAAATGGTTGTTTTATTTATTAAATATGACCATAAAAAGCTTAGAACAAGTATATAAAATTATAGAAATATTATACACAGAGTAGTTGGTGGATAGACAGATAAAGACATATACATTTAAGTGGACTTTCATCAAACCATAGTTTAACACACTAAATATACATCAGAGGTCACTTAGATTAACACAGATTTTCCACAAAAGCATTTGGAATAAAAATTTCATTAATAAGTTAATAAGTGATTTAATGCGGTCTAGTAAATTCTCAAAATAAATTACTCAATTATGTTTAAGATAAATATTTATTTAGCAAAATTGACCATAATATTACTAATAATGTTTATTTTCTATTAATAAAATTATGCATTGAATTTTTGTAAATGTAAATAGTTTTCTTATAAAGTGTGAAAGGAGATACTATTTATGAGAAAAAAATCTCACAATATGTTTCTTTAATAACAATCTCATACTTCTCATACTTTCTTTGTAATATTAGGGACAAGGATGGAATACTAGATTTCTAGAAAATATAAAATTTCGGGGCTGGAGAGATTGTTCAGAGGTTAATAGCACTGGCTGCTCTTCCAGGGGTCCTTAGTTCAATTCTCAGCAACCACATGGTAGCTCACAATCATCTATAATGAGATCTGGTGCCCTCTTTTGGCCTGCAAGTATACATGCAGGTAGAATTAAAAAAAGAGAAAAATTAAAATTCAAAAGTTCAAGTTTTTGCATATTTAAATCATTCTAGAAAAGAGATTCTAAGACAGATTTCTGAACATCACTGTTTAAAAAATTGTGAGCCTTTAAGTTAACAGTATATGATATGCCTAGAGATAATTCCCAAGAATGATCAATGCTAATTCTGTGTAATCAATATCCAGTTTAAGCAGCAGAACCAGCAAAGAATGCCATTCCTTTGTACAATGTACTGCCTCTGTGAGTGTAGTAGAAGCTGGATTTTAAAGAAATAGCCAATCTCAGTGACTTAGCATAATAATTTATTTCTTCTTCTTTTTTCCCTCTTTCTTGACTCAAGACAGACAACTCTTAAAGTAATAGCTTCTAGTATGAGGTTCCTTCTAGGTGGTAGCTCTACTGAGAGACATTTTACTACTACCTGGCTTCAGTAAATTAAATTGATTATTTTGGAAGATATTTTTGCTTCTGTATTCTACGTCTTCTTTTCATATTAAGACTTACACAACACACACACAAGAGAGAGAGAGAGAAAGAGAGAGAGAGAGAGAGGTGGGAGGAGACAGAGAGACAGAGAGACAGAGGTTGGAGGAGACAGAGAGACAGGCAAGGAGCAGCAGCAAGGGATGTTGATGTACTGTGACCCCACAAATGCCTGAAGCAGCCAACAAACTGCTGCCATGCCTGGGGAGAGTCGGTCATGAATCCTTCAGCAATCAGCAATCATTTTGTTTTAAGATCTTAACCTCCAGAACAATTAGAATGTAAATCCCTGTCATTTTGTCTACTTCACTGTGGCACTTTGTCAAGGCAGCCTTAGTAACCTAACACCCTTCAACAACCACACAATTCCCTTCTAGGAAGTTGCTTTTGCCTCCTGTACTTCCCAACTTAAGTTAGTAAGAAGTGTCACTAACTTAAGCTCATTCCCAAAGGTAGAGAAATTAAAATTCACTTCACGGGATGAATTTCATGATATTTGATGGATTTATATTATAATCTTCACTGCATTCAATATATTTACTTTGGGCATCTTCATCTGGGATGTGAAAATATTCTGTTTGCCTTTCATCTCTTGATAGACCTGCACCAGTTATTTAATGCCATGGCATTCTAGCGGAGACTTTCTGATTTCTTCAGAGTCTTCTCATTAAGGCTGGCTCCTCCTCTCATGCTTATTTGTGTATTTGTCCCTTCATCACATTAGATCTCCTTTGTATTATAATTCAACATGATCATTATTTTGTTGTTCAAATTATTCTAGTTTTGGTCACTCTGTCCTTTGAACATGCTCTCCTCTAAACTTTTCTTGAAACATTCTTATTCCCAGGTACAAGAAAATGCTCCAAACTCATCTTCCATCTTCTTGTGTTCAAACCTAGAGTCAACATCTCTCCAGGTAACCTCTTTATGATTATAAAATGACCCTAAGGAATCATGGTTCCAGAATAACTAAAACTAAAGCCATCTCCAAAAAAATTATATGGAAACCTTCTACTGTAGAAACTTTCTAAAAATAATGCATAGCCTTATATAAAAAAATAAATGAAATTACCTTATAAAGGGTCAATAATGGTCCTACTAGATACTGCAGGCATATAAATAAAAAGCCCAATGCCAGGAATGGGTTATCTCCTTTGGAGTTGTTGGCAAATGATGTATCATAGATCTTCAAACATTATAGTCATTGGTTATTGCTATTGGTTACCCTTTAAATCTTGAGAGTAACACCCTGTTGCTGGATACACTATGCATTTGAATCATAGGGCAAGGACGTACCAAGCTGGTACTCATATGTATGCTTCATCCCTACTAGCTAGCTTTCACAGTACTGGAGGCTGCTAGCCACATTCCCAGAGGACAAAGGACACACCACTCTTACCCAGATGTGAACGCTATGAGCCACAATTATTGTTATTACTGTCTTGCCAAGGCATGCCCATTGGTGCAATAGATGCACAAATACCATAGGAATAATCAACAACTTTCTGACTGGATTAAAGTACCAGTCTACAAGTTGAAACCCATATTTGGCACCATTATTGTGGCAGAGTACTTGTCCCTAGGTAGATCATAGGTCCTAGCAAAGAATCTACTACTATTTCTCTAGTAAATGGATATAATAAGCCAACTACTACTAGCTCATCATAATATTCATATATTAGTACGTTGATTAACCTTCATCATAGAAGCTTCATTTTGCAATAGATGGTGGTTAACACAAAGACTCCCAAGAAGTCAAAGGGTAAAGAACAAGAGACTGGAATGCCAGTCCTTCACTCCCCCCAAGGCTCAAGGATACTGTGATAGGAGAGGAGGCAGAAAGATTATAAGAGCAAGAGGCAACTGGTGACTATAAAGAGGCAGTGTTGTTTGGACATAGCAGGGCAACTGCACAGATGAATTCACAGCTGTTGAAGCACCATGTACAAAATGCAAGCAAGTTCAGGACATACTAAATTTCAGCATAGAGAGAGGATGTAGGGACAACATCCCATGCCTAGATAAAAAAAAAATCACTGAGTTTTGATAGCTGCTGGGCAGGGGTACCAGCAGCATAAAGCAAATGCCCCACATTGACCTAACTTCCTAGAACTAGGCCCCACCTTTTAAAGATTTCATTACCACCTCAGGCTGGCAAACTCATGCTGTACTAGCTTTTCGTGATTGTAAAAATATTTGATGTAAACAAAATTATAAGGATAGCTGGCTGGGCAAAGGAAAAGAACCCAGTCCCTGGTCATTAGACCACTTTACGGTGAATGGCACTTGTTGAAATGATCCTAAATGAGCTGCACAAATAGTACTCGCTGGGAATTTTTTTTAAAAAAATAAAACAAGATACAATGTTGAGTGGGTAAGGGAGGGAGAGCTTCTCTGGTAGGAATTGGGGGAAGGAGTTTGAATATGGTCAAAATGTATTGAATGAAATTCTCCGAGAACTAATAAAAATTTTTAAAAAGAATCACAGCATCAGTGCTCTTTGGGCTTATAGCTGTTAGTGTTTCACTTCTATTCTTCTCAGCCCAGAGAGAAGGGTGTGTGTGTGTGTGTGTCTTTAGTATATACTTACATTGATTATGCATATTATTTACCTATAAAGTGAATGTGACTTTATGCTTGTGTTCCAGGCACAAATTCATTCCTTCAGATAGCAAATGAATGTTCTATCTCCTTCCTTTGAGTAATTAGAATATAACTGTGTTTGTAATGCCACTTCTATGCCTCAGTTACAAAAGATTCTGACTTCCATCTTATTAACATACTCCATTGCTTGTTTTGATGACGCATGTTATTTTTGATGGTTGTCATGTGACAAGGATCTAAGAGTGGCCTCATTATGTATGCCAGCAGCCTGTTGGAAACAGTGTCACAAACAACCATTGAATGGCTACAGAAATTGAATTTTCTTACTCAAAGAACCCTCAGATCAATCAGGGCCAATGCCTGACTTCAGAGAAGCCAAGAAGCAGAGAATGTAAGGATGTCATGACCAAATATGACTTATAGAATAACAAGAAAAATAAATACATATTGAGTTAAGTTAAATTCTGGGTTAAGTTTTTTTATATACTATACATATATTTGCATATATGTAAATAATATCACTTGAATCTTGACTAATACTGGAATTGTATTTTTAAGTGTTTTGATTCTTCTAAAGTTCCTTCAATAAGTTTGATTTTTGCAATTTTTTAAACCAATGAAAATTTCTATTTTAAAATAGCTATCTACTCTTAGAACTACTCAGGACATTTTTATCATACCACGGTCTCATAAGCAGTCAATGGGCACACAGAGACTTGCAATACCGGGATTGTACTTCCTATAAATGCTGTGGGCACTCGTAGCCAACTTTATCCATTTCCAAGTGAACCTGTGTGTATATTTTTACTCTTAACTCTTTTATCTAGCCCTCAAAGCAGAATATCTGCAGACATGTCAGATTTTTTTGTTTAGAAATAGATTCAGGCCTTTGTAGCAAATATCATATCTAAAATGCATCATTAGGGAACCCTACTCTAGAAACTTTGTGCTTGGTGAATGCAACCAAGAGCAAAACAAAAGCAATTGTTCTAACCCATCTTCTCTAATGATATTTATTATCATTTTGTCAATCCAACCAGAACTCATTAAAATTATAGATGTCCCTACTTTGACTTGCAAATGTTCCAGTTAGCATTTTCAATGCTTCAAAACCTTAGTCAATAGATTTCATCATTTCGGCTTCCTTTGTGGAAAATAACTAAATGATATAAGTAATAAATACATATGAATCTTTTTCTTCTTTCCAGACGAATATTACTCCATATACCTGTTTGCCTAATATATTGAGTTATGGCAACTGTAATTTATGAGCATAGAAAATAAATGTGTGCAAATTAATTTTTCCTAGAAAATAATCCATATTTATAACTAGCTGTTGTAACTTTGAGTTGTATCAACTTAGCTGGACTGGAGGCTTTTCTTCTGAGTGTAGATCACTATGGTTCTGAGTCAGAACAGGCCACAGAGGAAAATATCCAAGAGGCATGGCGGGCAGAAGTGAGGCAGGCAGCAGTGTTTTTTCTTAGAGCCCAGAGCAGAACTGTAGGCTGCTGCCGCTCCTCTAAGGTCTCACCAACCTACTCACTGACTTTTTTCTGATTTGCTTCAGCCAGTGGCATCTCCAGCTCCCACCAAACTCCCATTTCGGAATCCTGGTCCAGGTACATGCAAATCTTCGGAAACAAGGATGTCCATCTGTTCTACAGATGACTGACATGGCGGAAGTTGTAGGCAGAGGAGAGAAATGGGTTGTAGGTTACTTCAAAGTGCTTTCCCTCAGCCTTATGGATTCTAGTTCCTGTTTGCCCTCCTCCACTTCCTCTGCTCCACCTTCTCCTGCCTGACTGCTCACTGCAGGCTCATCCACAAACACAGCAGAAATAGGCTCACAAGGAGTGGTGTAAACAGCTCCCCCAATCGTGGAAGATGAAAACTGTGAAGGAAATTCCTTCTGCCCCTCACCACGATTTTGCTCCTTTGTTCAAAATCAGTAAATTTTATTCTATACATAGGATAAAGGGTAAAATATAATAATGCTTTGAACCTTGAAGGCCAGAACTTCCACAGATTTTTCTTATAAACCAGCACTTACTGTGACACTAGGCATATTAAAACCACCTTGCAATGTTATGAGAATTAGAGGTAAAGCATGTAAAATCCCTACATGTAGTAAACCCTAAACAAATGACAGCTATTATTACTAACATAAATATTTTATATGACTTTTAAAGTCAGTACCCAAAATAGCAGGTCATGAGATATAGAAAGTTATATACGTCATAGACATGAATAACTAGTAAAAGCTAGGATGTTTATTAAAATATGTATCATGCCAATAAAGAGTGCAAATGAAAAAATATTAAAGTGTTCAGTTTAGGTTCTCTGCCTCCCCAGTACTGGGCTCAAAGGTGTTTGCTACCACACCTTGAACTCACAGATCCACATGTCTCTAATTCCCCAGTGCTAGGATTAAAGGTGTGTGCTACCACACCTTGAACTCAGAGATCTGTTTTTCTCTGCCTCCCAGGCATTGGGATTAAAGGTGTGTACCACCACACCCTATATCTTCCTTTCTTTCTTTTTTATTTTTAATGACTTTAACCTTTTAGCCTGCATATATTTTTAATATACTGTAAACCATTTAGAGGTTTTCTTTGTCTTTGAATCTCTTTTTACTGTATATCTCTCTTTTTCTGACCACATGAGTCTTTAATTTACCAAGCAATATCGGTAGGACTAAAGCCGTGGCTTTGACAGCTAGATCCAGCCCATTCCTTAGCTTTCCAGCATCATGGCTGAGATACCAGCCAGAGCTGTGCTCACTGCCACAACTCTATGGCGTTTCAAGGTCCTTGCCAGCAAGCAAGCTGCAGCATTCTGCTCAGAGACCACACTTTGTCGGACTGCCTGCCTGAAAGAGTCAGAGTTTGCTCTGGCAGGACAGTCCAGAAAGCCAGCATTATAAAACAGCACAGCTTTTTTTCCTGCTACAGCTGAAAACCCGAAAAGCATGCATTCAGCTTTTCACCAACACCATTTAAGTGTTTCGTGGCAGGACCTCTTAATGAGCTACAAAGTTTTGGAGCTAAAGCTGAGTCAGGAAGCCTCTCTTAGATGAGAGTGCTTGCTTGCCTCTAGCAAGCAGATCAGACCCGAGAAATTGCTGCTACCAAGAAAACATGCTTTACTCTATTCCTTCTCAAGCTTTCTCAGGCTTTCTGTGGATTCAGTTATCCACGTCTGGGCACCATATGTAACATGAGGGCCGGCTTGTTGGGGTTTCTGTCCCGCCCGGTACCCCACAGCTGGCAACTCCCAAGGAAAAATCACACACAGGACTCCATAAGGTTATAAACTGATTGGCCCATTAGGTCAGGCTCCTTATTAGCTCTAATAACTTATGTTACCCCATTATCCTTATCTACGTTAGCACATGGCTCCATACCTTTCTCAGCAGGGCAAGTTACATGCTGCCTCTTCGGTGGTCTGCGCAGGAGTGGCAGAGGAACCTCCCTGCTTCCCAAAATTCTCCTGTTCTCATTGCATCACCTCTACTTCCTGTCTGGTTTTCCACCCTATACTGCCTGCCTGGCCAATCAGCGTTTTATTAAAATATGATTGACAGAATACAGACAATTCTCCTGCATCAGAACTCTGTATAATTAAACATCTACGGGTCGGGACCAAAGTCTATTGGTTTCTCACAAGTTTTTTTTTATACTTGAACTCAAGTTTCTTCACAGTACTTGCAAAAGTAGCTTAAAATAGTCTACTACTACTGTAATACAAAATGAGAAGTATACGAATTTTGAGGCACATTGATCTTTAGAATCTTTATCTGTAGGAGACTTCGCCAGAGATATAAAAGAAAAGGACTGAGCAAAAGCTAAGTACTTGTTGTGGGACATGTTATTTTTTACTCTTATTTTACATAGAGATACTGATTATTCTGGTTGTAATATTTCTCATTTGTAATATGAAGTGTGCTGTATATGACAAGACATTTGCTAACTATAGCCCCAAAGCATTCAACACAATATCAATCCCTTCTTCCACCACTGTAATGAGCAAAATGCATGTCCTCCTTCTTTACCTCACTCTCAATGAACTGATGAATCAGATAAACAAACCACACAAATGAAGTTATTGATATTTCCTTGACAACACATAGTAATGACAATGAAATCTAGTCATCTAGTTTTGTTGCACGCCAGCCCTTCCATGGGACTAAAACACACAGATTTGAACCTAGTTACTCTGATAAAGTCTATGTACCATTGTGTCATTGCCAGTGCTACTGTTCTGGGCAATGTTTCATTGGTTCCTATAGCCCAGTGTTCTTGATAATGGTTTGAGGCATTCTCAGTTCGACTTGGTACCATCACTTTGTCTTCATCCTGAACTTGTCTTTGGGAGTTTTAGTCTCAGCCTATCGTTTTTCCAGTGCTGATTACTTAGATTTATGAAGCATAAACAGACTTCTTAGCAATGCCTCCTTTGAAATCTATTCTAAAAATAGCACCTTTCCTTATCAGGATATTTTTAATTAAATAAAGATTTTCAACATGGATAATATGGCTGTATATTATTTGCTGAGGACATCCATTCTCTCTCCTATATAGTTCATTATATCAACATATGTAGTGTAAAACTACCATCTAGATTGAACCTTAGAAAGAATTCAAATTTTATTTTAAAATTTTATGATAGAGTTTTTATTTGTTTGGCCCAGGCTGGACTCCAACTTGCAATCATCCCTGCCTCAGTGTCCCACATATTAGGATTGCAGGAATACACTATAATACCCAGCTACAATATTCTAATAAAGTGCCTCTGGTAATATTATGTGAGAGGGATATATGATTATTATCTATATGATCTTTCGCAAAGGATGGAATGTCCATTGTAATTTAGGTGAATCTTAAAAAGGCTTTAATCAATTGTCTTAAGAATTGTACTCAATTACTTATAGAAGTCAACTTCTGAGTGATAAAAACTGAATCTGAAATCTAAACTATTTCATGCTAAACTATTTTTGTTAGGAGTAACTTAAGAGTCTTGTCACTTAGTTCTATTATTTGTAATGCCATGGAGATTGACATTCAAAAGCATGACTCACGATATCCCCGGTGCCACTGTCATTCAAGTGTGATATTTATAACGCTGCTGAGATCACTACTGTGGAGCTGTGCATTTGCAAGCCTGCTGACTATTTACTTAACCTCGAGCTCTCGCCATACCTTCAAAGCCAATGCTGTTGAGCTTACAAAATTAATAACAACTTGACAGCACTATTATTTCACTATTTGCCAGTCAACATTGCTAGACCTCATGCCAAAATTTGATTGGCTTTACTGAGACTTAATAATTCTCAGTCAAACCTCATGGACCTCGTCAAACAAAAATTGCCAGTCTATGACTAAAAGAAGAAAAATAATTGTAGTATTTTTTCTAAAAAAAAAAAAAAAAACTTTTAGAAAGAGTTTTGATGTTCAAAACACTGCATTCAATCTTTGCGTTAATTCATTTGTTACATAAAGATGTAGAAATCAACCTACTTTACTGTTCTAACTGGTAAGGTAGGCATATAATTAAAGGTTGATAGAGGCTGTGAGAGCTTTATGTTGTGTTTTGAATCGAGTAATGGTAATCTCTTAGAATTATTTGACTAGTTACAAAGGCTACATTTTTACAGTTAATTAGCAACTTGGAAGTGTTTTAATAGAACAAGTCTATTAAATTAAAATTCTAAAGTATTTCTCAAATAACTGTAATTAAAAGTGCATGAAATTTATTTTCTTCTCAAATAATCTAGCAATCAAAATTTGAGGAGCATTTCTTAAGCCAATCCCGTTTTCTTGCCTAAATTAGAAAAATCACTTCACTCTGTAATGATGAACAACTGACTTCGAGATGCCCCCAAATAGTATTTGCTTAATTGATCGTGGTGTCCTTATGTGTAATTTCTATTCTGGAAATGTATCAGTATTCGGATGAGTCAATACATACACAATTGATTTGATAATGTGCAGTGAAGATTCAGGAAAGAAACAAAGAAACACAGATGAGACTTCCCATATTCTGCAAACATGGAGAGGTAATTATTCTCACATCTGTAGAGATAAAATAACTACTCTTAATAAAATCTGAAAGTTTATAATTTTCTTGATTCTATCAGAAGTCTGAGAAGTATCAATTTCTGGTTAATCAACCTACAAGCCTAAAACCTTAAGAAACAGGAGCTCTCAACAATAAAGGAGATGGAAGTAAAATCTAAGCCCAGGCCTCTGGATGTCAGTAAGACTAACTCGAAGATTCTTAACTTAAGAATTCCTAACCCCTGAATGTGAAGTGCTAAGAGAATCTGAAATCACTGAGGGCTGGAAGGACTACAATCCCCACCCACTCAGCCTCACCAGGGGCTCACACAGGAAGGAACCTATGTGTGTGCTGACACAAACTTGGGGGAGTAAAAACATCCACCATGTGGAAGAGACACACAAACATTACCCATCTGCTACCGTAGACATCTTGGAGAGGGGGACATCTCTTAGTAAAGCATGTTCTTGGTTGGAGAAGAGTACAGAAAAACGGAAGACGTTCTGAGGGCGGTACTGAACAAGTGGAACATTCTCTTCCAATACTCAAGGAAACACTGCCTGCTTGTGATAGAGGCTTAACAAAATTAAGCTGAAATTACCTCGACAAGGACCATCCCATATTAGAAGGCTACTGATGACAGTGAGAGACAACCGCTCGGAAATTGAACTTCTCTAAACTGCAGCACCAAACGAGAACATACATGACACAAACCTGCGGCCTGAGGCCTGAGGGAGGAGCAGAATGACTTTACGGGCACGCAACTCTTTAGTTTGAGAGCCTGGAAAGCAGCTCTTTCACCGACAATTTAACAGGTATATCACTAAGCCAGAAGACGTGTGAGTCTATGTTAACCATGAATTTCAAGACTGATCGGATGCATTCCTATGCAATTATTAAAGAGGACTGATGGCAATGTTGAATACCAATTTAATGTTTGCAGAGACTATGATGATTCTAACATCTAAAGTACCATAAGATGTCCGAAGGAAAATTTCACATTTCTGAACTCTAATCTAAAGGGTTAGTTTTCTGAAACTACTATAAATATAATTTCTGAACTGTTCTTATAGAAAAACTAGCACCCTTTTATGAAGGCTGTACTTCAGGGGAAAAGGGGAGGGCAAAAGTGGATTATCAATAGAAGACTGATTTACCCAACATGCATACCTTAAGGAAACAAACAAACAAAAAAAAACCTTGCTTTGGAATTAGTTTCTGTGAGCTTCATGAATTCTCAATCAAAATTCAGGTTACAGCGGGCTTTTCTTTTTTTGCTTTATTTCATTTGTTCTCATCTTGGTAAGCCTTTCTGTGCTTACCATGGTTTGGGAACTATGTTCAGGCACAAAATCAGAAAAGTCACAACCCTTGTCCTCAGATTGGCTGTTAAAATCTGCATGCCAAGTTCTCTGATAAAAAGCTCCCACAAAAGTCCAGGGGCGCACTGAAAGGCAGACAGAAGGTTTCCAAGGGTTTCCCTGCGTGACCAGTGCTTGCACTGGGCTAGTTAAGCAGAGACAACCAAGGCCTAAGAATGAATGCTTGCATAACTTCTGAGTCTCCCCATGAGTACCCTACAGGTCGCTGAAGGAGAAAAGATACTCTCTAAAAGACTAGGTGTCGATTCGGAGGCTGCATCTCACCCTGAACTCTGTGTATAGGCATTTCGGATTTTATGATTTAGTGTGACAACTCCTTAAAGCTATTGTGCGAGATTCACAGGGGTTCGGGCCAGAATCAAACCCAATATTCAGCAAAGGGACCTAGCTGGTGGATTTAGAAACGGAGGACAAAGCACTGTAGAAGGCTTCAAGGCCCTAGGTTCTCTGGTTTGGCAGCTCTCCGGCTGTTGAGGAAGTATGCCACGTGGATGACTTCCAGGTTTGTGAACAGTGTAGCAAATACAAGTGGCTTACTTCCTGAGATAGGGAGTAAAACAGAGAAAAGGGTTAGTGGGGAAAGGAATTCATTCACTTCAGGGTCACTAACTTTGAGCTGCCTTGTAGGGCAAGGGAGCAGAGGAGGTAGGGGAGGACTTAGAAATGCCTATCTTCACGTAGGGGACTAGCGGGAAAGAGCAGCCGCGATATGAACACTCGTGCTGGAAATAGCAGGAGGCATCCGACTGTGTTCCAGGTCCCATCAGTGTGACGTTCTGTGTGATGAAGGTAGGATTCTCATTCTAGGGAGAAAAGGAAGATTAAAGAAATTCATCTGCCCATGTCACTAGGTGGCTGTTGCGAGAAAGCAGAATGTGAATTCACGTGGTGGATTGCCAGAGCCCATATTAATGATGCCGTTTAAGTTGCAGTTAACACTACCACATTAAATCCATAATGGTTTGTTGTTTACCACAGTACCAGTAGTCCAACCAGTAACTGTGATTCCCTAATTCCATCTGCAGCACTGCACTCCTGCGCTTTACCGTATAAGAACCAGGCTTCCTGCCGTGACTGTATCCAAAACATCTGCAGCTATCCCTTAGTGTCCTTCCTTCCCACCCTAAAAGAAAGAAGCCAAGTAACCCGAGTTTTTCTCACCAGCAACACTATCAATCCTGGATAGAGCGAGGAGTTAAGTAAACAGGAAAAGCAAGCTCATTTTTAGAACACAAGCAGATTAAATTTCACAAAACGTATTTGAAACCTTGGTTAATTAGGATTAATGCAGCATCCAAGAATAACAGGCCATGCATTTTCAAGCCTTGATTCTTCTAGTTAATTATCAGCAAGTACGGGGTAAAGATCCTGTAGATGATGGTCCCGGTAATAATAATGACAATAAGAGCACATGCATATTATGCGCCTATAATATATCTTGCTGTGCTTTAAGGGTTTTACACACATCATTACAACAGTGGCCATTGCTTTGGAAGTTGTCCTTTGAGAGCTAATGTTCTTTCCTCCTTTTCCTTCTAAACTCTAAAGAAAAACGACTCCAAAATGCTTAAAATGTTAACTATTAAATAATCTTTTTTTTTTCTAAATTTATAGAGCTCAAACCATCTAGTGACCTTCAAATGATATCAGGATATAGAAATTGATGCTTAACTTGCAGGAAAGTGATGTATTTATCTAAAGAATTGTAAAAAAAACTAATGCCAGAGGGTGAAGGTCAATGGCAATGTTCTTGCCAAAGGGAGAAAAGCTAAAGGGTTTTGAAATGGCAAAGGGACAATGACCCAGTTTAGCACGTAGTGTTCTTGCCCATGACTGTTGTATTTCCCATGGCTCCCTATAAAAGCCCTCTTTGAGGTATCAAAGATCCTCATGTTATTATTTTCAGAGTATGCTAGTTTGTTTCCAATCTTTTCAAAGTACCAGCCCTTAAATGAACCCACTATTTATTTACATTTTTATTGTGCCTCTCCCCGTTTCTGTATCTCCGAGTTTCTGTCTGTCTGTCTGTCTGTCTGTCTGTCTGTCTGTCTCTCTCTCTCTCTCTCGTGTGTGTGTGTGTGTGTGTGTGTGTGTGTGTGTGTGTGTGTGTGTGCACCCATGCTTGGGACACTCATGTCACAACAAGCATATAAAAATCAGAACACTACTGTGCAGAACCGTTTTCTCTTTCCACCTTTTTATGTGTTTTCTGGTGGCTGAACTCAGGCTGGAAGGCTTGTGTATCAAGTACCTTTACCTGCTGATCCATCTTGCCAGCCCTTTCCTCACGAGTCACGACTCAACTCAGGTATGGACTTTGGAGCGGTGACTACATGGGCTTGGATGCAAAGGTGACACCTCCCTAAATCCTCACAACTGTCAATCAATATAAACTCAGAAATTGGCAAAAATAAAAAATAAAAACTTCCTTTGTAGGGTCTTAGGAATTCCAGTTCAGGAGATGGGTTCAGGCAGCTCAAAAAAGCAGAAAGACCGTCAAGGGAAGAATGAAGAAACAGAATTAAAATGCCGGTAACAAAGCCCAATAACCTTGTGATGGTTGACATTCCTGTATGTTGTGACTGTTCATGATGTGTTCAGATTGTTAGATGCCTGTAGAAAGAGTGAAAAGATGGTCAGGTGTTCTGACCGAAGTCCACATGTCAGGTGGGATTTCACAGCCTGTCTCCTGAGGCCTCTAGATCCCTTCTTTAACTTTCTTAATTTCATACATGTCACAGGTGAGGCAACTGAGAAAGAGATTAAATAAGCTGAAAAAAATCACTCTGCAAATTAATGACACCTGGGCTTAGATGCTGGCAACTTAAAAATCAAATCAATGAATAAGTGTGGCTTCCTATTAATAAACATTGGTGGTAACTGACTTCTTAAAAACTATTTATCTTATTTTTTGAGATTATAATACAATTTCCCCTTTTCCTTCCTTCCTTCCAAATATTGATATTGCTCTTCTTTTTTCATTAGTTGCTGCAACATATGTATGTATACATTCTTAAAGACATAAACGCAACCTGCTCAGTCTCTATAATGTTACATAAATGTATATTTTCAGGGTTGTCCATTTAGCTTTGAATGTTCTCTTCCCCAGAAAGAGCTTTCTCCTGCTCACAGCATTCCTTGACTGTCCATAGTTCTTTTCACAGAGTTGAGGTTGTGTGTTCATTCTTCAGCTATGATACCACAGGAATAGCCAGAAGGACACAATAACCCTAAGGAAGCAATAGTGCCACACAAACCTTGACAGTAACTACAGCCTAGGCTCACGAATCAGTGGAAAAGAGGGAATAGAAAGATTTGATGAACCAGAGGATCACACAGTTTGCTATGAGACTCTATCTCCTAGGCTAACTGGCTTTTTGAATAAGGAACTTGTGTAGCTACTAGAATGTAAATACTTTCTAATATGTAAATTTTTAATCTTTTTTTTTCAAAGTTTATTAAATTATAAAAGTTTTCATTTCCGCCCCTCCTCCCAACACGCTGCCACTCCCCCCACTCCCTCTCCTCCTCCCTCTCCATCCCTAAGAGCAGTCAGGGTTTCCTGCCCTGTGGGAAGTTCAAGTTCCTCCCCTCTCCCTCCAGGTCCAGGAAGGTGAGTATCCAAACAGACTGGATCCCAAAAATCCAGTATATGCAGAGGAAACAAGTCCCAGTGTCATTGTCAATGGCTTTTCAGAAAGACTCCGGGACAGCCACATTCAGAGAATCTGGTTGGATCACGTGCTCGTTCAGTCCCAGTCCAACTGGCCTTGGTGAACTATCATTAGATCAGTCCCCTTGTATCCGTGGGTGATCGCAACCCTCGCGGTCCTGATTTTCTTTTTCATGTTCTTCCTCCTTCGGCTCCTCATTTGGACCTTGGGGGCCTCAGTCCGGTGCTCCAATGTGGGTCTCCGTCTGTATCACCATCCATCGTCGGATGAAGGTTCCCTCTGGTCTTGCCTTCTTTGCTCACATTCTCTTTCCTTCTGCTTCTCGTTTGGACCTAGGGAGTTAAGTCCAGTGTTCCAATGTGGGTCTCTGTCTCTATCTCCATCCATCACCAGATGAAGGTTCTATGGTGATAAGCAAAAGTAAGGTTATGGGCCAAGGCTGGTTCAGGCACCCTCTCCTCTGTCCAGAGAACAATCTGGGGATCTCTCCTTGGACCTGGGATCCCATTTATAATCAAGTCTCTTGTAAACTCTAAAATGACTCCCTTAGTTGAAATATATTCTTCCCTGATCCCATATCCATCCTTCCTCCCTCCCCCCATCCCAGTCCTGTGAAGGGCCGCATCCACATGCTCCATTACAAGATGGTGCTGGCATCCGGTTTCACCGCCAGGTGAACAAGGTAATGCACACGTGTTTGGTAACTTCCCACTGCTGCGTCCCCGCCTACTCCCGAGGCATCATCTGGGATTATGGGCAGCAGACCAATCCAAGAGTGACACGTCCGAAGCAAGGACTGTTTCCTATATAAGGGATGGGTTCCTTCATATCTGGGTCTCCGCCATGGAAGCTTATGCTCTCTCTCTCAGGACGCATTAAAGCTTTTCTGCAGAAGAATCCTAGTGTCCCACGTGGTTCTTGCTGGCGAGACGGTAGCGAGGGACATTTGGTGCTGATACCCGGGAAATCCTGACCATCACTCACACCAACGGGGATCTCTTGAATTCACCTTGGATTCAGGAAGGATTCAGAACTGCAGGTCTGCATGTTCAGAGAGGTATGATTATTCCTGGACTCAGGATGGCATATCAGAAACTGGATGCAGTGAGAGGTTAGGCGCAAGCGCAAGAAAAGGAAATAAGTAAAAAGGACCCCCCGGTGGTTCTAAAAATGGGGGAGAAGATTGATCTACAAGGTCAAAAGCTTTATGTTATGTTGTGTGTGTTGTCTTTTGTGTACTGGACAGGAGAAAGATATTTGAATTTGCCTAAGGATATGATGTTTTGGAAAAGAGGTTCTGTTTTCGTCTCCACAGAAAATGAGAGCCTAAAGGTGTACTTGGGATTTATGTGGTTTGAATCACCGAGACCTCCTGAAATGTTGTAGTGTATACCCCTAAAATGCAACGTCCCAATTCAGCAGGAAATAGCCAGAGAGACTGACGACGCCCAAATTCCCTGAAAGATTAAATGAGGTCCTTTCAATGGTTGCAGAGCAGCAAGCCTGCTTCTCTGAATTCCGCTTTGCTCCGTACACCGGTTTGGGCTCGAAATGGGTGCAGCTGCGGCTGGAGGGTGGCTGGAGCAAAGCTTTGCTGGGTGGCTATGGGGGAGGGCACGTTGTGCCAGCTCAGTCAGTGCCTGGCCTGGAGGGTGTCACAGCAGTGCCGAGAATGAGAGCGGTGCCACAAGCAGCCAGGCCAGAAGGCTTACAATGTACCTAAAACTGTGAGGGTCTCTGAGGCTAAAATGGCTCTGGTTCCACTTGGCTATGCTAAACTATGCTGACTTCAGGCAGGACTGATTGTAATTATCATAATAAAAGCGCAATTAAGGTTTAGACGCAGTAAACAGGCACTACCGTATTACATCTACATAGTGCGACTTAAGTTTTAAGAACTGCTTAGCATTTTAAGAACTCAAGTCCTCCTGAAAGATTGTTGTATATACGCTTGGTTTATCTAATGTTTCAGGATCCGCAGGGAGGTAGATACAAAAAGCCCTTGGATTTTAAGGTGATTGGGTCATTGGCTAAATCTGTGAGAATTTACAGCCGCTTTTACTGTGGCACAGGTGTTGAGAGTTTGCTAATAAGGAAGCAGTCCTGTTTGCCACCTCTCCCATCAGCCCCTTGAGCCACAGTGGCTCCGGCGCAGACCTTGAGATATTGCCAGCCTGTGCCGCCTCGGTCCGGGTGTTGGCTCCGCCACACTCCCCCCACCAACACAGCCGCAGAAAACAAGGCTAGCCCCGTGGGGAAGGCAGGGGCGCCTGGGGGTGGAGCCGCCACTTCTTGGCCCAGGACATGCGGAGCCGCGCAGCGAGCAGGCCCAGGGCTGCGCGCAGCCCTCGGATGGCGGGGCGGGCTCTGGAGCCCGAATCTCAATGGAGGCTGGCAAGCCGCGTCCCTAAAGGGACAATGTTCAACGAGGTTTACGCCTGCCGAGTGCGGCCTAGAGAAAAAAAAGCCCATAGTTTCCAACACGCCTCTGGTAGATTAAGCAATAGTCTAGTTATCTTCTAGGTAATTGGAATGGAGAACTTACCAGTTCTTGTTAAAATCGAAAAAAGGGGGGGAATAATAAAGAAATTGCCCCTGATGCCAAGAATGGCTATTGCCATGGCTCTGTTCACTATAAATTTTTTAAATCTGAATGATAATGGCCAAAATGCTGCAATACGACATTGTTCGGATCCGCAGGGGCCCAAAGATTTGGTTAAATGGAAAGATGTGCTTTCTAATGAATGGAAAGGCCCGGATCCCATTCTATTGAGATCCAGGGGAGTTGTTTGTGTGTTCCCACAGGATCAGGAAAATCCATTCTAGATGCCAGAGAGACTGACCCAAACGATGAGGAGAGACCCACAACATGTGGACTCGCCTAAAGATTTGGCTCCTGTTCCTCCTGCCATTTTGCGGATGGATGACAGCAGTTGTGATGAAGCACCGATGGGGGATACTCTCAGCCTTCCCAAAGCCGACAACAGGGCACAATCGGTAACAGCAAAAGGAACGTGAGTTTTATATGTTGATTTTCTACAATTAATTCTGTCTCATTTAAAAATATGATAAATATAGCTAAAACCCTAGATATATTTTCCTTCTGTTCACAGAGTGAAAATAGTTTTTTATATAAATAGAATATCTTGCTGAAAATTATTCAAACTGTATATGATGTGAACGTAAGAAGAAATCCAAAGTTATTTGGTCTTCCAAAAACTTAGCCAACCCCACCCATTTTCATGGTCATGTTTATTCTCACTTGTATGGGTATCTACCTTTAGACATGGAGAAAGAACCATCCGTTCTATTTCTGTTGCAACTGCCTCTCCTTCCTTCTTCACCTCCTTCCAAGAGAGCATTTATTTTATGTGTTTGCTTACCCTATGCCTTCCTCAAGTCATGGGAAGTCACTAAACAACTCTTTCTTCCTTACTGTTTTCCATACTCCTACATAGACTAAAAACCACTGAGTGGCTCTTGGGGTTCCAACGATCTCTTTTATGAAGGGCTGGACAACAATGGCTCTGACACTGTGTCTTACTTACTTTACCCCCCTGTGCTGCTGAATCTGGGCAGCAGACAGTGAGCAATAGTTATTAACTCAGTATTCTGGAGACTCTGCCCCAATACCTGATAAAAGCTTGATGAATATCTCATAATATCATGGCAATGGAATTTAAATTTCTGCATGACCCTGAGATGAGGCAAGCCCTGTTTTAGTTTGGGTACAATTCTTGTGACTAGCACAGTGCTGGAGTGGCATTCTTGTGCACCCCTTCCTTAACAAGGTGTTATGTTATTTCTCCATGTTGCCAGTTCCTAATGGTTGAACTACTGGTTTGATGGATTATGCATTATGTATTTCCACACTGACTTCTATATGTTGATGTGTCTTGTATTTCCATCAAAAATATAAACTAGGATAGATATACATGCTTTCAGATTCCTGCATTGAGAGATAATCTGAAGTTATTCAACATAGATACAATTCAACATAGATACAATGAAATAGCTCAGTTTCTTTATTATGTTACAAGCTCAAAAAATTTTGAGACATTTGATACTTTTATTAGATATTTGGACTTGTTCTTATTTATATTGTTTTTTTAGATTATTTATATTTATAATCTCTGTTGCATTTCTATGGGCTTTGTGTATTTTTCTTGTCAATTAGCAAACACTTTCTAACCATTCAATACCTATCCTTTACTGGTCATCAGAGTATCATAAACAATTTGAGTTTTTTGTTTTGCCTCAACTTTCCTTTCAATATAAGATATGCCAAGGATGTTTGCCTTCAAATTTTTACATTTGTTAATTTTTAATAGCATCTTGGTTCTTAGTCTTACTCCAATATCTTCCTAGGCATTTTGTAAGTTATATTTACCTTTGTTTTAATTCCTTAACTTTAATACTTATTGTACTGTAGTGGTTTGAGTGCATTGTAAAATGAAGGCCATTTTCATTTCCTTCACCAAGTTAAGATTATTGATTAAACACTCCACCCTTTTCTCATTGAATTAAATAGTATTTTACAAACAGGATGTTTATTTCAATTTTAATTATACATATCCTATATTACATGTTTTTGTGTGGTTGTATATTTTATTTTTGGATTTTGTATTACTTAACCCAAAGCAGCTTACAGGCTGGGAACTTACAGGCTTTCTTCTGAAACCTCCTAGGCTCCGGGCTTACATATCCAGCTTCTCATGTAGTTTGTAAAACAGATGTTCATATTATTTTGCTAAGAGTTGCTTGACTTTTACATTGATTTGTTACTGGGCATTCAAGCACAATAGTCCAGATTTTACCAGACTATAGATGTAACTGGAATTTCTCTAACAATTAGATCTCAGTGTTTGCAATCAAAAAGAAAAATGTTTACAATAAAAATCAAACTTTTCAAGTTAGAGAAATAAAATTATCAGAGACCTAAGTCTAATGCTCTAAGGTCCCATGCTCAAGTGGGAAGTATAAAATTTTTATGAAACCTCCTTTCCAAGTATTCATGAAAGCACCCAGGGGAGCTGCATACAATTGTCTGTAACAAGTATTTCTTGGTGCTGGTAATGTGGCTTCTGAGCATGTAATTCACCTCCTTTGCAACTTCACTGCTGTTTAAGCCAGAACTCTGCTTCCAGAAGCAAAGCTACCAACACTCCCTTAAAAATAGGAAATAGGACTTTCCAAAAAGCCATTGATCATGTTGATGACTGCAGAACATAAAGCAGTGGGGATTTTCTTTCATATGTTTATGAAAAATGTGAGTGGTGAGGAGAATATGGTAACTCTGGCCCTAAAAGCAGTGTAGAATTTATAGACAGCTCTTTAAATTCAAATGCTTCCTTCTCTTCTTTGCAAGAACATACGCAAGCTAGCATAGTTTCTAGATAAGGATGACTCTCAACATTAGCTGCTATGCTAAATGCTGCATTAGTTTGAACAAGAAAGACACCCATAGGCTCATGTACATGAATGCTTAGTCATCAGGGAGTGGCACTACTTGGGAAGGATCAGATGGCATAGCCTTGTTGGAGTGGGTGTGGTCACCATATAGGAGAAAGTGTGTCACTAGTGGTAGACTTGAGATTTCAAAAGCCCAAGTCAGACACAGAGTCTCTGTCTTCTTGCTGTCTATGGATCAGGATATAGAATTCTCAGCTGCTTCACTGGGACCATGTCTGTCTGCATGCTACCATGCTCCCCACTATGATGCTGGTGAACTAGACCTCTGAAACTATAAGTAAGTCCCAATTAAATGTTGTCTTTTATAAGAGTTCAGTGGGCGTGGTGTCTCTTCACAGCAATAGAGCTGTGACTAAGACAGAAGTTGGACTTCTGTCTTATCAGGGAGCAGGATATTGCTGTGATAGGCTCACCATGCTGTTTGTTTATGGAATGTAAACTTTGGGATTTGGGATTAGGAAAACAGTTGAATGCTTAAAGTGGGGCTGAAAGAGCCACACCAGTAGTAGCACGGAAGGGAGTGGTGCCACAAGCAATAAAGATTATCACAGCATAGTTTAGGAGGTTTCAGAGTAGAATATTAACTGACTTAGAAACCACTCTTGTGATAGTTTGGTAAGGAATGTGACTGCTTTCTCCCCTTGTTCAAAATAATCTCCCTTAGACAAAACTGTGAGTTTAGGATTTCAAGACAGAGTAGATTTCAGATTCAGATTAGCACTGACTCTGTCATGTGGTTATCAGTTGTCACTCTTAAGCAGATCTATAGTGAAAAAAGAGCAATCTGAGCAAGAAAAAGAAGAAAGTGTACAGTTTGAGGAGGAAAGAATCACCAGGAAGTGTAATAGCACTAAGCCCGTGCTCAAGGAGATAAAGAGTTTTTTTTTTTAAAGTCTGATGCTACATGAAATAAAATGAGTGGTGATGTCAGGGTAAGATGGCACACAGCTAAACTTTCAAGTTATGGAAAAGAATTAGAGAAAAGCTTAAACAATGATGGAGATCATCAACAAAGCTAAGGCAGATGTAGTTGAAGGAGGGGTCAGGTTCTAGCCCTATCAAGCAGCAGAACTTGACTTTGGCTTTAGAGTTAAGAATGCGAAAGAGGCGTTAATCTCCCTCTGAGACTAAGGAAATCTGCTGAGGTCAGGCATGTGTCAGGTGTGCCCTGTATGGAGGCCCAGAGTGGCCATGATGGGAGCCTGTAGAAGTGGGCACGGTGGCACCAGTTGTGGAAATGCAGAGTTTAGAATTTGCCCTGCTGGCTTTCACTCTTGCTTTGATCTGCATTTCCTCTCTATGTTCCCTTTCCTCCCTTAATGTATATTCTGTACTACAGAATGATGGAAGTATATGATCTGATTTTTAATTTTGTTATTCCTGGAGGTTCAGAGATTCCTTGGGTCTCATAAGAAACTTTGAACTTTTAAGCAGTGTTTAGACTGTAATCGATATGTGAATTTTTGGAGTTGGACTGAATGCATATTTTGCATTATGATATGACTACAGGCCTATGGGAATCAGGGAGTAGAATGTGATGATTTGAATAAGAAGGGCACTCATTGGATCATATATTTGAATACTTAGTCCACCAGGGAATGGCACTACTTGAGAAGAATTAGAAGACATGGCCTTGTTGGAGTAGTTGTAGACTTGTTGGAGCTGTGTGTCACTGGGAGTAGGAACTTCGAGGCTTCAAAACCCAAAGCTAGGACCAATGTCTCTCTCTCTCTTCCTGCAGCTTGTGGATCCAGACATAGAATTCTTAGTCACTTCTCCAGCAAAATGTCTGCATGCATGCTGCCATGCTCCCTCTGTGATAATAGTGGACTGTAAGCAGGCTCACATTAAATGCTTCTTTTTAAAATAAAAGTTGTCTTGTTCATGGGATCTCTTCATAACAATTGGACTGACTAAGAGAAGTGCAAAACAATCAGTCATTTAAATATACAACTCAGGTCTTAATCTTTTCGCTTCCTGTAATAGATGTTTAATATCTCAGTGCCCTGGTTTCTGTCAACTTTGTGATCAATCCCACAAATCCAGTAGCAATTTCCGTTTGTGCTGCCATTGTACAAACGTACATATTGGGAGAGGTTTTCTTCCTTCTGATTTTTTCTATCTAGCTCATTCCAAACAGCATAAAGAAGAGGCACATAGTGAAAAAAGAGGCTCCTCCAGGGGAATGACTGTATCTTGACCTCATTTGCATACTCCTCAACGTTTGGAAGAGTTCTTGCTACAAAATGAATGTGTAACTTGACCTGATTGACTGGCATTAGAAATTCAAATTTGAACTGACAGCAAAAGTAATACACCAACAGATTGGTGTTGGACAAATCGTGGATGAAGAGATTGTCAATTTATTCTGTTGGTCAAAATTGTAGAAGAAGTCTAACTTCCCAAAGGCCTTTTAAATTTCTTTATTAGTTGAGTTAATTCATGCCATATGGACTCTGGTGTGTGAGAGATTCCCTTTGAGTCAGGTATTTTCTTAAATTGTTCAGGGTTTCATTACAATTAAAAATAACATAAGAGTAGAAAACAAATCAAAGAAAGAAATAGACATGTAAGTTATTTTAATACAACCCACCTCTAGGATATTCAGCAATGGTTGGAAACATTTTTTACGACAGAAGAGTTAATTTGCAAAGTTTAAAGCAGTTGGGCTTTTGCTTCTCAGAACTGAAGATTCGTAATTCAAGATCAGACCCATACTCACGCTAGTTCTTCAAAATGTTTCACCCATAGTTCAAAATGATTAGAATGTAAGAGTAAATTAAGTAGTGTTATAGAATATGGCTTCAAATCATTTCATCATCTTAAGAAATGGATTTTCCTCAGAAACAGAGTACGTTTGAACAGCGTGTTAGGCCTCTTTTGATGTATTTTGACTGATTCATTTTTTTAATTAACCTCATAAGACTTTACTTTTGAAAGGCAATATGGTAATCATAAAAAAGAAACTGCAAAGCAAGACTGGTACGCACCAGTCTGACAAAACCAAAGCCAGTAAAAACGCAAGAAAGGAAATGATGATATCAGCGGCTGGTATCTGAAATAGCCTAGTTATTTCCCGCTCCCTCATCTTTGCTTTATTTTCATCAGCATCTACAAGCTGTTTGCAATTGCTGCAAAACACCATCGAGAAACAGTGTGAAAAGAACTCTCTTCAATAGGAAGAGAAGTTCTCCAGCTGAATGTCAAGCTGCTTCACTTCTGGGCAGGTCTCATTCCCTTTTCGCTTTTAAAAAGTCCTTTTCACCATTCAGAAGACGTAACAGGTATTTAATTTGATGGTTGTCGTGTTGTCCTCCGATAACCTCACACCTTCATTTTTGTAGCTAACCTTACCAATAAAACCACCTGAGCACCTCGGCTACAGGTCCATTTAGCACATCACAAACCCAGCAGACCTTGACTACCTACTCAGCAGGGCAAATAAATATGTTAAAGGGCCATCCTAATGTTCTCATTTTGAAAGTCAAGAAGCATTTAGTTTAACAGCTATCTAATTTATCACACTGGAAGGGCATATGCCCTACAGAATTCACAGATGACTTGGTCTTGCTTGTCCTCTGGGAAGAAGGAATGGAGTCCTGTACCAGATCAGCTCAATTATCAGGTGTTAGCTCCATGTGACGTGACACCAAGTAAGTATCAGGTATGAGCATGCAGTGCCAGAATTTTCCTGCAGTGTTGACTCTATGCATAAATGTTTACCCTGGAAGACAAACCTGGGGACTTTGGACCTCAGTTATAGGACTGTCTTACTTCTACGAGAGAGTCTATTAAATTAGTGGGACTGGGTACATGTCAGCAATGAAATTTTGTCGTTTGGGATCTAGTGATATGACAAAATGACTTCAGTAATTTCAACAAGTAACCATATAAAAAAGTGTCATTTTGGCAAAAGAGCCCTTAAACTATCATTTTACCTAAGTAGATTGTAGCAAGAAACCTAGCTGGTGGCCTTAAAGAAGAAACAGTCACTTGCAGGCAGTCCATGGAAGCATTGCAAAGCAAAGAACTGCTAGTGGCCTCCAGACACTGCTGTGTAAAACAATTGGGGGTCTGAGTCGTATAAACACAAGAAATAAATTCTGTCAAAAGTCTCAACGAGCTTGTAAAAATAGTCCTCCCTTAAGCAAGTTTCCAGCTTATAACACAGCCCTGATGAACCCTGATTGAAGCCTCCTATATCCAAAAGAGAAGATCCAAGCAGACAATGCCAAAATTCCATGACGTGGGAAACTGAGTGATGAGAATGTGTTGAGTTGCTAGATTTTCAGTACTGTGCTATGTAGTAGCAGACCACTAATATGCACCTCAACCTAAGAGGAATCAGCAAAAACTTAATAACTAGGTGCCCACCAAGGTTGAGTCTCCTCCACCTTCCATGAAGAAGATGAACCACTGCTCTGATCAGGAAGGAACTCAAAAGTTCACCCACCACCATGGACGCAATGCCAGTAACTGTCACTGTTAGGCTAAGCTTCATACTATTACACTTGCGACAACATCGCAAAACAAACAAACAAACAAACAATTAAATAAAATAAGAACACATAAATGATGGGCAACAATCTTTTTACCTCTCACTTTTTGTTCTCATCATTTCCTTGTAGTCTCCTTTTTTTGTTGTTGGCAGTGTTAACCCAGTTATGTGCACAAAATAAATAAAGACCAAGGCTCCAAATTTATTACTGAAAATGATAGACACAAGGGAGTAGGTTTTCAGCTTAGAGTCAATAAAATAGCAACAGACGCAGAGTGCACAGCTAGCTCGCGGAATCGTCTCTGGCAGGCTTGCATAACCTTGCAGAAACCACAGTAGAAAGAAGAGGGGTGTAATTTCATGCTCTGAGTTCAGTGGACAAGGTCAGCAAATGAAGAACAGAACTTTCATTTGTTCATGCAAGAACAGGAAAGAGGAGATGGGCCTCAAGATTCTTCTCTCCTTGTTTGTAATTGTGCTTGACAAAACAAAATTCCAAAATTCCAGTGGTATAAATCTCATGATGTCAGGAGCATCTGTACATAGAGCATCTTATGACAGGGTTTGATTAGATTCCCGTATTTCATTATTTTATTTCATTGCTTAAGTTTTTAAATTACATCCAGCTTCTAAAACATGCAAGCTTTCACTCTAAGTCAGTTTTTAAATGGTATCAGCATTATTAGCATTTTATTTCTCTCATGCTCCACACTTTTCCTGCAATTATAACATCATTTCAACTACTCATTAAAATATAACCAAAGCCTCTGACCTTAAAATTAACCAAAAAAAAAAGTTAGAAAATTCACAGCACCGTGCAAATATTCTGTCTTGCTTAGCTACCATTATCTTGTCAAAAAATCTATAGCACTTTCAAAACTTTTTCTCCCTTGGGGTTCAAATCGGAAAAGACTTACCGAGCCCGAAACATTGCAAGCAATTAAGCGATAACTTAAAGAGTGCCCATGAGACGATTTAGAATACAGTTTAGAAAGATTAACCTTCCTGTTCTAACTATACGTCTCAGAGATATCCAGCCTTTCCTAGGCTCCCAAGTACAAAAAAAAAGGTATGTTCACATATGACTACACTCAAACTCACTCCCTGCTATTTGTTATGGTCCAAAATTAACTGATCAACTACAAACTCCAAATGCATTTTGTTAGAGAAGACAGAAACTGCAACAACAGTAACTTTTAAAACTTGTGTATATTAACTCCCACGCCAAGCAACAAGGTTTGCTGATGCTATTAGCTCTGGTGGTGAGGTCACATTGTTCCTCCTCCATCTCTCTGTTCTGCCATTTGCTGAATGCTATCTTCATTCTCACGTTGAAAGGCTTTCTCTATGTAAGGATAATAAGTTAACAGAAAAGACTTGAAGACAGAAGTGTGTTTTCAAAACAATGTTGATCACATTCTGTAGCTTCAGTATAGTCTCTTATTCTACGTCAAAGTTGATTTAATCAGTATATAATGTATGCACAAATAAAAATGTGCTGCCTCATCGATTTGTACAATTTTCATATTACAATCATTTTTTTAAAGAAAATACCAAAGCATGTCTGTTTTTAGTCCAGTTTGTCCAACCTTGAGTAAATTCCTGAGTCTGGAGCAAGGAGATATCAAGATAAGCCAACTCTGACACATTTTTGTGTTCCTAGGTAAAGAAGTTGCATATTTAATTTACTTCTCCAATCTAAATTAGTAGAGAGGAGTAGGGATAATGTATTTTAGCAGAAAGTGAGAAGAGATTCTAGTTCAGTGAAAAGAGTCAATATTCCCAAAAGTCCTTCCTTGGCACAGCAGTGATAAAAGGCAGCTTAGTCCACCCTGGTGGAAAAGTCTTCAGCTCATCTTGACAAACAGAATCAAAACATTCAAAGCTCGGCCCTGCAGCACTGTGGTGTGAATGCTCATCTTACCGTGCCTAAAAGATATAACTACGTCCAAGAGTCAGGGACCAGGGTCTCAGAACACTCAACTATAAAACACCGGCAGATGAAGACAGGTAACTCCTTCCACTTCATTTACTACACCAGTTATCTCATAATTTCTCCATGGTAAGAAAGCATCTTTACTTGTCATAATTCTGTTCATAGCAGGCTCAAGCCAATTAGGTCATATCAAAATGCCTTTCTCCATGTAATTGAACTTCCCCACACAAACCTAGCTCTTTCTCCCCTGCTCTGCTATAGGCTCAAAGCAGTCCTTTATTAACCAATGATATACACAGATACAGAGGGAAATCCCACATCACATAAATATTTGTTAGGCCACATAAGCCAGGACACTGGCATGGAAAGGAGACATAGGATCATCATATTGTTGAATACAAAGAAGAGTATTTTCCCAAGACTTATTTATGTATCTATTTATTTAGTCACTTATTTCATTTTGCCATGGTACATACTGGACTTGAAGTTACCACTGAGTTCTTAAGATTATTTTAAAATAGATCATTGTATGTAGTTATTCTGATACAGGTTCCATTTTGGGAAAAATAAACCTCAAAATGAAGATGATAATGCTGATTCATACAGAATTTGGAAATAATTTAAAAACAATTATTTTGTTCTTAGGACATGTTCGGTTGTCTTATTGTATATATTTAGTCATATACGTATAAATGAAAACATCAGAAAAATTCACACAAACAGAATGTGTTACTAGAATATTAGAGAAATGATGCCCATTTAGGACATTTCCTGGAAAAGTTGTATCCTAGCACCCATCCTTCCAAATGTCGAAAGCGAGGTGACAAATTCAATGTCGTTACCACAGCACTATGTCTTAATGATTACTTGACAATTATTGATTCATATTAAAACTGATTAGGAGATTCTCCTAATGCCTTCATCTTACGCTATATCATCAAAATCATTATTTTCAGTATCTTCAGACCTCTGGTTTATACACAGGGATAATATCATTACTCCTCTGCTTAGAAAAAAATACAGTGTGCTGTAACATTGTTTGCAGATATAGTATGTTTTAATAGATTCCTAGTAATATAAATACCTGTGGAAAATATAATTATAGTATGAAAAGAGGGAACTTTATTAAAGACATATGTGTCAAAAAGATTTATTTGAATTCTGGAGCACAGGACTTGAAAATTAGCGATTTAAATATAAAAGACATTTTTTTTGTATCCCTAGTAGTAATCATGGAAAAGACAGAATAGGATCTGGAGAGAGGTAGCATGGTGGTGTGGATCACCCATGCTTTTAGTTTACTGCTTCTCTCTCTCTCTCTCTCTCTCTCTCTCTCTCTCTCTCTCTCTCTCTCTTTCTCTCTCTCTCCCTTTCACACACAAACACACACACATGCTTACACTCATTTGTCAACTACTTAGAGAGATTCCTTATAAAACACACATGCACACATAGGTGCTTACACTTATTTGCCAACTATATGTTCCATCAATGAGTCACAACACCAGGCAACATGGAGATTTTGGCTGAAGAAGAGTGGATATTTAAAACCAACAAGCCTCTTTGATAATCTTCTTACCATTAATCCCAAGGTTATGGCAGTCAAGCATTAAGCATATTTCTAAGTTTGTATACTACAATTATGAAAATGAGAACCCATAAAAGAAGACATTATTGCAGTTTTTCTATAATTGAAACTTGTTAATTCACAGTTTCTGTTGTATTTTAATGCCAGATGTCGGGGTTAACAAACTCATTAGAAAAGATTAAACAACTGAATATCCTATGAAAATGCAAGGTTACCTTTTCCAGGACAATTTCCTTTTCATTGGAATGAACATAATTTCACAGTAGCTCTTTATTCACATAGTTTGCAACATGAACTCATGAAACATTTGAAAACACCTCAATTAAACAGTGCTAAGTTCTTCAGATGTATAAGAACAAAAATCATTAAAGTGTTTGGAAAAAACCTATAAGCTTTATTTATGGCTGCGACCTTTCCAAATGCAGTTGTCCTTGTTAGAAATTCTGTTGGCCACGTTCATTGGAAAAACACAGAAATTATACCAGAATATCATTTCCCTGAGAAACTTAACTGGCTTTTCCAAGTCAAGGAAGAATCACTGGAACTGGCTTTTCTTAAATAGGGAATATATATATAATCTTTTTTTCCAACAGTCTTTCACTAAATTTGACAAAAAATGCTTATATTAATTACAACAAAATAGAAATAAACATCTTTTCCATGAAATCTATGCTAAAATAAAACATATTTTCCAAATGGCCAACTGGTGGTTAGAAATCAGAACTTGAGGGGGAAAACTAATCCCCCCCCAAAAAAATGAATAATGAAATGACCTAAGACATGTTCTATTCCCATTATATAAATTACAACCTCAATAACAAGATTAACTATTAAAATGACAACAATACATGGGGTTAGAGAGATGGATAACTCAGTGGTTAAGCTTGCTGCCCTTGCAGAGTAACTAAGTTCCATTCCTGGAACCCATGTTTGGCAGTTCACAACCAATTATGACTTCAGCATCTAGCCTCTAAAGACGTCTATACATACTTACAAACAGAGATGCATGTGTGTGCGTGTGCCCACACATAGACGAGGTTAAAATTTTCAAATGCATGTGTTTCATTGGAATACCAACCTATAGAGGCCAGGAAATTAGTAACAGGCTGTGGGGGTGGGCTTTAAAGAAAGGAAAGACCCAGAGGCATAAAGGTGTAAAGGGGTTTATTGAAACAGGGTTAAATGGAGTGGGATGGAAGGGCAGGGTAGAGAAAGGAATACTTGGTGGAGTAAATAAAGCTAAGAACATTTCAAAAAAATCACATGGAAACCTATACTACGGTAGGAACTTGTGTGTGTGTGTGTGTGTGTGTGTGTGTGTGTGTGTACACATACATACTAAATACATACATAGTTTTTTTCTTTTTCTTAATTTTGCTTTTTGTTCTGTTTTGTTTTGCTTTGTTGTCTGAGACAGAGTTTCTCTATAGTTTTGAAGCCTGTCCTGGAACTAACTTTTGTAGACCTGGCTGGCCATATGTAGTTTTAAAAAAAAAATGGAGTTCCCCAATAATGGGACAACAATGTCCATACTAGACACTTCAGGCTAACAAGTAAGAAGTGTCATGCCATGAACAGGCTACCTCTTTTATAATTATTGGTCAGTGAGCTTTCACAGGCACACGAATATTACAGGCTATTACCAATACTGTGGGTTAACTTCCAGAATTTGGTGATAAAAGAGCTTATTATAAAACATAACATTTTCTTAAGTAACAGAATATGGAATATCAAGCCAGTACTGACTCAGAATCTTTATCCCCACTGACTAGCTTGACAGTACTGCAAAGTGCTATGAACACTACCAGAGGAGAAAAGTAATTACTCTTCCCCAGCTCTGAACCCCATGAGATACAGCGGCTGCCCTGGCAACGCATGCCCATTGCTGCAATAATGACACAAGCATCATGGGACTAACCAAACACATTCTGATTGGACTTCAGCGCCACGCCGCAAGATTAAACCCATGCCCGGCATTAACAAGATAATAACCCGTGCCGACACAGGCAATAGACCCTAGGAGAGAATCTGCTGCCATGATTCTGCCAAATTAACAAAATATTAGACTGATTCTTAATGACTTATTATTGTATCTCTGGAGGAAGGCATCTCTTACTCTCAGCAGGAAGGTTTCTAGTGCAGATGGTGATTATCACAGGTCCCACAGTACAGAGTGAAGACACACATAGGATGCTCAGGTCTGAATGAAGCATATATGTCACATTTCCTCCTCCTATGGTTCAGGGGCCATTGTGAAAAAAAATAAAGCAAAGAGACTGTAAGTGTCAGAGGCAGCTGGATGAACATAAGCAAGTATTGTTCTCCAGACACAACAGGACACGTGAATTCACAACAGTTCTGGCAGTGTGGACAAGACCAGCGCAATCTCAAGCCAATTCCCAGTGTGGAGATAGGAGTCCCACCCCCTACTGAGGAGGTGTTGGCAAATGATAGTTTCTGGAAGAGAAAGAGTCAACGTTCTCTAAGAGTATAACCAATGGTAAGCCAACTGTCCTCCAATTGGAAGTCATACATCCAAGAACGTATGGGGAGCACAAATTGGATTTTTGATCTTTGTGGATAAAAAACTATAAGAATAAATAAAATAACTGCTATTTAAGATGGTAATACTATAAACTGTAAAAATAAACAGCAATTTATGGATACTAACTACCAAAAAATCATATTTTCACCCATGTGAATGGTTTTATAAAATAATTGCAATGCATTCAATTATCATCATTATTCTGATTATGGGATAAACACATAGGATGTCTGGAAGATAAAAACAGAAGAAAAGAAAGATAAATAACATCTATATTCTGTCACTCAGAAGTTTCTATGCTAGAGTAATCAATAAACCACATGCTAGAACCTTGTCTCTCCCCAACACTGAATTTCCAAAAGTGGAAGACAGGGCTCCTAAAGAAGCCATATGCTTTTATGAAATCATGTCCTTAGCTTGGATCTTAAAATTTGAAGTTTTATCCCGAATTTGGCACTATTGGGAGGCTATGAGACTTTTAAGAAGGGAGATCCAGAAGTGTGATGTGAATGGGACCAGTTGACACCAACCAGGTCCTAATCTTTTCTCCTCTTCCCTAGACAAAAGGAAAGTGACTTTGTTTAGCTACATCTCCTAACCATAATGTAGGGTCCCCTCACAAGCCCCCAAACAAGTGTCGATGAACTATGATGTAGAAATGTCACTAAACCTTTTCTCTTTAAATGTCGATTGTCTCAAGTCTTTGTTATAATAACAGCCCACAGTCTTTTATTGAAACATTGCATGTAACTCTACTCTGAAACTCAGACCAAGAGTCAACACAGAAGTACAGGGAGGATTTCCCACATCTTTATATTTAATTTTATTTGTAGGTATTAATGATTATAGTAATAAACTATATATTGCTATAATTTATTAGCACATATTCATGCTAATGTCCCCTTAGAGTACTATGGGCTGAGAGCAGAAGTTTTAACAATTTTGCAGTAAACTCTTAAAAAAATAAAACAACTAATGCCTCATTACATTTTAGTCTCATTTTTCATCACTTTTATAGAATGCTGTGATGAGCTCATACATAAATATCTGTGTGTGCATCATTAGGTTTTTAGATGAATAATTAATGAACAAACAAATCTGTATATTTTAAGACTCTTGACAAAATTTGTTTTCCAAAAAACTTTAAGCAAATTTTATTTCCAAGAGAAAGTGAATTGTCATTTAACTCTGAATGATAAAGTATCATTATGCATTATGAGTAAGAAACAGGATGAAAAGGAAGATGCTAAAATATTAGTGCAGATTTACCTAAATGGTAGAATTGTAGGCCCAAACCATAAAGCAGGTGCTGTATTTTCCCAGTTCTCTAAATTTATAATCTGTTAGTTTATAACAAGACAAAAACCATTAATTGAAAGATATAATAAGCTGGGGGAAGCAGTGTTGCTCGGCAGCTAAGAGCACTTGCTCTTTCACAGGACTTGGGTTTGTTCCCAGCACGTACATGGTGGCTCACAACCACGTGTAACTCTAGCTCTTAGAGTTTCAGCACCTCCTTCTGGCCTCGGCAAGTATTAGATGTGCGTGTGGCACACATACACACGAGCATGCAAAACACTCATGCACCTAAAGATGAAATAAATACTTTTAAAGGACATAGTAAATAAATAGGAAATATGTTTCTCTAAAAATAATTTAATATTGGATATACTACCTCATTGGCAACTTCTACTGCATTTTCAACCTAAAGTTAGTTAATAATGTCCTCCTATTTACATAATATCAATAGAGAAGGCTCTAGGAAACTGATTAGTGATTTTACACTACACAGTTTCTACAGTGCTGAGTTGGCAGATGGTATCTTAGAAGGGAGTCATTTCCCTGAGTACATTTATTAACCAGAAATGCAGTAATAAATTTTTGCAAACTTTTCACAAATAATTTATAGACCTAAAACATCATTTTAGGGTGCCTTCTCTTCCTATGTTCTTTCTAGTTCCTTGTGATTATTTTGGTAACTACAATTACTATCAAAGTAGTGAGGTCCCTGACATGGATGAGAATTACAAAAGCAAAATCTATGAGTTCAGCCTAGGGAAAGGCAATTAGGGAGAGGTTTGAAAGAGTGGAATTGCCTTTGCGTTTATCACAAGTGACATTGTCGTTGTCATCATTAATCTCTCTTGGTTATCATAAGTACCTTCTTATGTTTAATGATCTGTTTCTCATTCATCTCCACTCTGCCTCTGTGCCATCCTTTGTTAAGCAAGTACTAAGTGAACTCTCTCTGAAACTGAATTCTCTATCGTAAAGAGCTGCATTTTCTCATGAATTTTCCTAACCCTCTGTACCTATAGGACTACATTCTGTTCACTATCAAATTAGTTACAAAGGATTCATATATCTTTGATTAAACACTTTTTGTTTAAATAGTAAGTTTCAACTCATTCTTCTGTACTCACTCATTGTATGTGTGTGTGCATGCGTGCACACTTATTCATTACTGTGAACACAGATATCATTTTCTTAACATGGCTGACTCTCTCCGCCCCTTCTGGGAATCAAACAGAGGCTCAGGCTTGCTAGTCAAACACTCTTCAACCCAGCTATATCCTCTTCTCCATAAAAACTTCTTAATCCTTTTATTTTATCAATAATGTCTTAAATCTGCTTTGATGACTATGAAAGGTTGTAGGTGGATGGCTAGAAATATATCATTTATTTTTAAAGTGTTACATTATACTAGATGATTCTGAGAAATAATTAACAGAGACTTGGTTTTCCTGCCAGCTACTTACTATAGTTGTGGTATATATTGGTATACAATAAAGGATACATTTTTAAACTGTATTACATAAAGTTATAGCACAAAAATAAATTCGAAGGCATTACTACAAAAAATAATGAGTATATGAATATATGCATCACCCTAATGCTTCTCCTGTCCCCTCCTACCCTTTTGTCCTCGTCTGTCATTAAGATGAGTTTTTTCACGGTAAAGAAATATACCTTTGTCACATTCATTATATAGTGTATATGTCATGTATATGCGTTTAGTCCATTTTCTTTTGGCATAATTACTTTGAAATATACTAACATTGCTGCATATTAAAAGTTATTTGTTCTTCCTGATGAATAAAATATGTCTTATTACATAGACAGGTGTGTGGATTATGTGTCGCTTGATATGGCAACAAGGAAAGTGTTGTCGACACCCACAAATAAGCCTTCATTGAGCATAAACTCACCTGGATTGAAGTGTTGGATTGGATGTGTAGCAGATGCATGGTTAACGTAGACAGCAAAAGCATTAACTATAAAATAAAACCTAAAAGCTCATGAATAAATCTTCACTAAAAAGTAACTTCTGATCTTCAAAAAAAAAAAACAGAGAAACCACAAATGACAAGAAAATATTTAAAATAATGTATCTGATAGGTCTCATTTCAGAACTGTAAAATGTGCTCTCAAAGTCCAACTCTTAAGTGTCTAATAAAAATAAATACACTGAAGTTTTGATCATGTAATTCCCCCCAACACTGCAAAGGAGAACACGAAAATACACTCAATCTGGTTGGTTATTGGAGAAATATATGATAAAACACCCGTGTGAGGGGTCATAGAATCTTTCGAATGGTTAAAATTACGAGAACAAAGTGTCACCCAGTGTTGATGAGGATGCAGAACAAGACGGTTCGGCTGCTGGTAGAAATGTAAATCTACCCAAAGATTCCCTGCAAAATGGTGCAGCAATTTATCGAGAAGGCATAGCTTTCTAATCTATATTTAACCACATGTTTCAAAAATTCAAAGACATTCAAACTATTTGAGCCTTCAAACTCTTTTCAAAGACCACTCTGGTTCCTATAAACAAGAAATTTAAATAGAATCATAATGTGGGTTGGCTCCATTCTGAGAGTCTGACTTGCACTTTCAGACTTTACATAAGTGAAGCAGGATTTTTTTTTTCCACTCAAAATTCCTATCCCTATCGTACCCCATGTTTAGCTACAGAAGCCTTGTCTCTATTCATACTATAGCCTAAAAGCCAGTATTCATAATAAAGAAATAAAATGTTTACATAAACAAAACATGTATTTGCAGACAACAAAACATCCTTTATCTGGTTTCTACTCCTAAGAATTAAGCTAACAATTTAGTCCGAATTTAAAAATCTTTGCCCATTCCCCAATGTAACAAATCATTTTATTTTAAATAAACTAAAAAATTGTAATTCTGATTCTAGTTTCAAGTCAAACTAAGTCCCTTCAAAATTTTCAAATCATTTTAAGCATCACTTCTGTGATGGTCTTTGGATACATAGATGAACTAGATAGTGCATCTGCCCTTGAGGCGCTCAGAGTCAGCGGGTTTATGATGTTGTCTTGGCTGGTGATGATTTACCAAGGAGATCCTTTCATTAGCGAGCTTTATGACTTTTAAAGCTTGATTGTGGCAGCTGAACTGCCAAGAGCCTGTCACCAGTTATCTATCACCTATTATCAGGGAGCTGCAAAAGGGTGTACCAAAATTCTTCCCCTCTGAATAGCCTACATCCCTTCAATCCAGCTGCCTGCCTCTCTTACTTTTAGTCTTACCATGTGACTGAGAAAAACAGAACGTCTAGGACCCTCACCTTGAACTGTGGAAAGCCCTCTCTTTTCCCCACAAGTCTTGCTAAGTTCACCAATAACCTTCTCATAGGCCAGTTCCTTGTCATCAGCCTTGTTGACTATTCTAGGGCCCTTTCCAACCTCACCTCCCTTTTCTCTCCTCACGACACAGCCTTTTTTGTTCCTCTTCTAAGTCCCTGAACATCTCTTCCCAGGTTTCATTCTATCCTCGCCTCCCGTCCTCCCGGAAGTGCCAAAATTTCTCAGATTTACATGCTTGCATTTCTCTTTTGCTCATGCAAAAAAAAAAAAGAGTATTACAATCCATATTCATATCTGTAACTACTCTATAAGTTCATGGTTTCGGAGTCTAAATCCTATAGCTGCTATTTATGGAATGCCTACTATGTGCCTGCTATGCTGGTGACTTTGCATAAATTATCTAATGCAATTCTCAACATTCTGGCTTATTTTTCAATCCATCCCATATGTCCAGGATATAAGCCCAAGCCAATCCCTCTCAGTACACAGTAAAAACCTTTTACACTTGCAGTAGGATTTTAAGAAAATCTTTCCATTCCTAGTCCAAAAGCAACTTTGAGAATTATTATTTTTAAAGACAGAATTTAGACAAATAAAAATCACTTAAGAGCACTCAAGTAAAGCAGTCCTACTATACAATACATGCAAACATTTCCTTACAGAGAAACTAGGTAACCAAAGTTTCTTCTATATAAACAAATCTGGTGGGAGGGACATAAAACTAGGAAGTGTAGCATCTAAACCCAGAGTACCATGACAGTCAGGAAGGATTTGACTTTTTATGCTTTATGTTTTCCAGGAACTTTCATTTTCATGGTAGCTCGGTAAAGCCGCAGCTGCAGATACTGGAAGATAACGCTGCCCAAAGCTTAGCGCATGCCAGCTGACACCTGCCTCTCTGCTGAAATCACAAGACCTCATACGCCCAGTGCGTTGTTTGTCTGTAGCTCATTGGCGCTTCAAGGCTCTACTTCCTCATCAGCTCCAATGAACTACTGTTACATTAGACTGTTTCTAATGTCTCCCTCATGCCAACTTCTTCCTCGCCGCACCAAAGAAGCCTTTCTAACACCCATTTCTGGTCATCTAGAAACAAAATGATATGCAGCATCCCTCTGCCATTGCTACAGCAGTCCTCCTCTGCCGTTGCCTGGTTTTACAATAGATCAACATCTTCTATCTTCTCTTGATAAATGGATATTTTAGAAACTCACATACAATAATATTTATGATCTTAATTTTATATTCAAAAACCACACGCAAGAATATGAAGAATGTACATTAAATTGTGCACACGCAGGCACTGACGATCTGTCACCTAGAGCACACCACCGTGGAAAATACTGAGAAAAACACAGCTCACCACCAGTTCTCCTAAAGTCAATGTTCTCAGGAGCGGAGACCTCTGGAATAAACTCATACTAACCTTACAGAGACAAAAACACGAAACCACCCCATGTATTTATTAATAGAGAAAATATTGCTAGCCAAGTCATTGTACATGTGTAATAAGTAAAAATTAAACCTTTTTAAATTATCACTTTCACAGGACATGTAAAGGAAATTCACCAAGAAAAAAGCATAGGCAAATAAATATTTAAGATTATTTATAAAATTAATGTATATGATAAACAGTTTCCAACTCAATAAGCCAACAACGTTACTATTAGTCTCCAAAACAATGATTTGATAAAGAATATCACCTCATTGCGTGGGACATACACCAATAATTCAAGTTCAGCAAATATTAGAAAATTAACATAACTCATTATACTTAACAGAAAAAAATCACAGGACCACCTCAATAACTGCAAAAAAATACATTTAGTCAAGTTCAGTGCTTAATTTTTCCACAGGGCGGGGAACTATGGAGGCAGGATTATTGCCTGGATCTGATAAAAAAGACAGTTACACAGAAAAGTGAATCAATCCCACTGCTGACACGATATTTTCCGAGCAGACGCGTTTGCTTCTAAAAAAAGAAACAAGGAAGATAATTGCTATCAAAAAATCTAAGCATTTGAACGTGGGATTTAGCCAAGGAGCTAAGACTAAGAGGGAAAAAATGACAAGTATAATAGATTTGAAAGTGTAAGATATTTCATTGTTGTGGACATGACTGGTGTTTTGTTTCTGTTTTAGCAAAAGCCCAAAGGAATCTAACAAAATGCTAATACATGCTACCGTAGCTGCTCTGACCATATCAAGACCCATGCTACAAAACCGATCCCGAAGATAAGGATATTTCTATATACAAGCTACAAATAATTGAAAAGCAGGGTTTTATATTGAAACATTTTTCAATAACACAAAATAAGGCAGAAAGTAAACACAAAAGGTTTCCGTGCTGAATCTATAAAACGTTGACGAGAGAAACAACCAAATTCTAATGACGATGGGATTTATCATGCTAAAAGACAAAAATGCAGTACTGTTCCAAACAAACTACTGGTACAGTCACCATGGAAACCAGCATGGAAAATTCTCAAAATGCTAAAAATAAATCTACCATATGACCCAGCTGTACCACTCATTGGCAAACGCCTAAAGGACTCACTATCCTATGCCACAGACAACTGCTCAGCCATGTTCACAGCCTCTTTATTCACGAGAGCTGTGGAAGGAAACAACCTAAATCCCTGCAGCTGATGAATGGATAATGAAAACGTGATACGTAGACACAATGGTATACTACCCTGCTGTAAACACACATGAAATCATGAATTTTGCAGGTAAATGGATGGACTAGAAAATATCCGAGAGGAGGGACCCAGGCACAAAAGACAAACGCCACATGTATTCTCTCATTTCTGCATCCTAGCTTTGAGTCTTTGGATGTAAGGGTATCACTGCAGTAACTGAAAATTTAGGAAAGTAAAAAGGGACCATGGAGAAGGGGAAGAACAGCACATGGACGTGATGAAGCGTTAGATAAGGATAAGGGGAGGGAGGAATGACACATCTGTGGATGTGAGGAGGAGAGAGGCAGAGGAATAAAGAGAGAGGTAGGATAAATAACACTAAGGATGTTTGACAAAGCCAGAGGGAATCATATTATTCTATATTTGCTTAAATCTGCTCGCACATGTACACAATAATAAATAAAGTTCTGCCACTTTCAGTGACAATGTTCCCCTACGAGTTATAGACGATCTAACAAAAACTTTAGTTTTAAAGTGAGAAGATTTCCTTTGTTATAGTGGATCATGCAGTTCAAAAAACCAAAAATAATATAGGGCTACTAATGTGCCCTTGGTTGCAACCTAGAAATTGACGGTAAGACCCAATTTCTGAAGACATCACACCAGAGAATTTGGAGGAACCTAACTATAAATGAGCTGACAGTCTCTTCCTTGGGGACTAGCTCTCATAGTATTGGAGGGGCTGCACAAGCTGCCAAGGGAGGAAAGCGCTCACTAGTCTCCTCCAGCTGTTGTGTCGACAAACAACAATGAGCAGAATGGCAAAATATGTTGAAAGGAGCCATTATATGACACATATTATGGCAATAAATGGTAGCTGTCAAAATGGACCTGGTACCCACTTAATAGGAATAACAGGAAGGAAGTGATATCTGTTATTATAAGCCTAGTCTGCTGCAGATGACTGATGGGGCCGGGGGCCTTAGAATAGATTCTACGACTGATCCTTCACTAATCCAGTATAATTTCTAACTGCATTCCAGATGCTAATCCTTTTACCCACAAAGGAGTGTGGATCTCACTCATCATCAAGGAAGCTTCCCGGAGATGGAGCACATTATATAAAGCCACAACTGATCAAACGGGGAAAATTGACTATGGGATGCCCATCCTCAAAAAAGTCCATCTACCTACAAGACAACCTCTACACCTAAGGCTCAGGAAACATTGCTCAGGAGGGGTTGGAATGATTGGATGAGTCTTTTTCATTATTATAAATGACTCAATCTATGATACTCTGTAAAAGCAATACAAATGGACTGTTTAAAGCTAAAATATATGGACATTGTAACAAGTTAAGTTCAATGTAGTTATGCAATTAAGTCTTATTTGGAAGTAAAAGTACATACACGCAACAACATGAGTTTTGATCAAAACAAGGACTCAGTACATAGACATTGTAAGAATTCACTAATGTGAAGGCAATGAACTTGCGAAATTAATACATAATGACAGATATCTATTGGTTGTCCCTAACACCTAGGATGTGATTGAGTAATGGTATGAGAAATCTTGTAAGCTTGTAAGCTTTCCCAGCAGTATGTATATATATATACATATATATATATACATACATACAGCTAGGCATGTGGATTTCAAATAGGTATACACTTGCCAAGGCTCATGAAGAGAAACAGTGACATCCATATCTCATTGAAGATAAATGCACCTCTACTTATTAAAACTGCACCAAAACACAACTTCTCACCCATCAGCTTTTCAAAACTTCTGCATTCGACACCAATGTAGCTATGGAGAAACAAGCACATTCACACAGTTTGAAGAGAATGTAAAATTATATAAGCCCTAAGGGGATATGGAAATTTTGGAACCATCTGGTAAAATCACACTGCATTTGCTCTTTGATCCAGACATTTCTCTTCTGGGATTCTACACCAAAAATACATAAGCAAATAAAGGAAATATTTATACTTAAAGCTACCCACTGCAGCATTGTTGATAGTAGCAAAAGAATAAAAATACTAAAACATCCATCAACACGGGACTGGTTGACTACCCCATAGTTCAGCCAAGCAACAGAACTCTGTGTTTGCAAAATGCAAATAAGATGGGGCTGAGGAGCTGGCTAAGTGGGTAAAGGGACTGCCCCGCCCAAGTACCACAACCTGAATTTTAATCCCCTTAATGTACATAGAAAGTCAGACTTGGAGGCATGTACCTATAACTTTAGCCTTGGGGAGATGCTTCAGCAGACAGAACCTTGAGAGAGCAGAACTCTGGCCATCCTAGGGAAGCAGAATCAGTGAGTTTCTCACTTGGTGAGATTCTATCTTCATAATAAATGTAGAGAGCAATCAGGGAAGACATCTGACATCTTCTGTGGGGTCCTTACGTGTGTGTAAAGCACAGGAGTCATTTAACTAAGCACACTAGCAAGATGCAGTCCTGAGAGAGAAAAACAGAGAATTCACACAGGTAGTATCTAATAAATTTCACTTTTGCTATTATGGAAGAAAGTGAATGAGCAGTTGCATGAAGAGGACATGGAGTAAAGCGGTCACTGCTAAAGCGGGGATGAAGTGAAAACCCTACAACTCTCCATTTGTACCAAAAACGTTAATTACCTCCTCAAAAAAAAAAAACCTGAAAATCTTAATTTTATCCGCTGAAAAATCTGAACTATATATCAGCTTTGAAATAATGTTTCAGAAAGAACCCTAACCCCTGACAAAATGCCCAATACCAAGTCTAGACCTAGAAATGTACAAAATGATGCTGGAGGTCTTACCACAACAGCGAAAAGCTTCCTTGAGTCTGTCAAAAAGGATTTTTGCCACCCTGAAGCAGCTTCCACGGCCAAGAAGGGACATGACATGTTTCTATCTATGAATTAATAATAATAAATATTCTTTGCTAGTTACCAGAGAATACTAGTGAAACCAGAATGACAGAAAATAAATGCCACCGCATTGTTTTTTAAGGGCTATAAAAGCAAAGAAGAATAAATTCAGCCATCTTTTCTATACAAACTAATCTAAACGTTCATGAATTAAATAGTGTAAAGGAACATTTCCTTTTGTATTCCAGTTGAAAATAAAAGAATGTATAACAGAGTCGGAGAATCACCATTTTACAGTTCTTAATTTAAAAATGTGTATGAATGGGCAAATACCATATGTATCAATGCGCATCACTAAAAAAACATCATAATAAAATTAAATGACAAAATAAGTAAATATTATATTCAGTCTAGCAGAACAACCAACCACTAGTACAATGGTCTTTCTGGGGGCCCAGAATGAGAGCCTATTTCCACGATGACCAGAGATCAGAAAGCTGGAACTTTCCTCTAGGTTTTTCAAGGTCATTGTGCTTCCACCTCAAAACAAATGTCCCACCCAGGTGTTGCTCGAAGTTCTGCTCTCCCAAGGTTCTTGTCAACAGGTGTGGCTAATGACAAGACCTTGTGCTCCAGAAACAGAGAAAACAGATCTGTTCCTACAGCAAACAAAAGTCTAAGGATCCAACTAAGTTTCAGTGCCCTTTATGGAGATAACTTTGGATTCTGCCTACAGAATGTTTTGGTCTAGGGTGTAAACGTGACTTGTTTTGTTACAGCAACAGAATGTTTAACTATGAATGTATCCCACAACTTTCAATTAGCGTGTTCATTTCCTTGTATCGTGTTAATGCAGTGGACGTGAGTAATAGGAAGAGATAGCAAACTGTTTGTTTTCTAGTTCTAACTCAGTAGTGGACTTTTCATTTTGGGAGGAAGACGAGTACATAAAAATAAATCCAGCAGTGAGAACATAAAATCCAGTGTGACTCTCCCACAGTCTCATAATGTCTGTTCTAAACTCTAGACATTCATCAAGAGGTATAGACTCTGGGTCTGGCTCATCTTGGCGTGTGATGCTTGTTTATTTACAAGACTTTGATTATAGAGTTTACTTTGAAAGCTATGACACTAGAATTACGTTTTTCAAAGTTCATATAGCTCTAGAACTATGCAACAGAGGATTTAAACTATTCCTGAGGTTCTCTGCTTCCAAATGCTGCTAGTAAACTAGTGGAGAGATAGAAAAGAAAGCAAAGGTTGAAGCAAGTTGATAACAGTGAAGTAAGGTGACAGGCTCGTGAAGATGCATCTGTCATGTTCTTCCCTTAAACACACACACTCACACAAACACATTTGCACACACACACACACACACACATACACACCATCTATTAATATCATGTATTCATTAAGTCTGAAAAGCCAAACTACTGAACTGTCCAAATTTGGGGGGAAAAAGATATACATTCCCAACGTTGGGAGTACCAGATTCAGTGACTGCAGATGTGAATAAGCATTGTATGAAGGTCTAGTTCACATCTGGCCCAGCTGCAGGAACAAGACAAAAGAGGCAGAACAGAAATAAACTTGAATATGCACCAGGCTTATATCCTGACAAGCCACTGTATTTAATATATACCAGACTATATACTGGTAAATCACCACAATAAAGAGAGTATTTCACCCTGTGGATAAACCTAATAAATAAAACACCAGTCACCAGTAATATGTTTATTTGTGTGTGTACATGTGTGTATGTATGTACATAAGTATATATAATTTTAAATGTTCTAGAATCTGTATTAAACAGTGAAATTGATGTATTTGTGTAATTCAATGAATCCACAATGTATTACGTCAAATGAGTACTTAAAATGAAACTTCCAGCTAATTTGCTATTTTTCATTCTCAACTTTCACAACCCAATGCATGTTTTATCTTTATAGTACATTTCAATACATACCCTTTAAAATGCTCACGAGCTGGCCTGGTTTGTGACTGTCTTATTAGGAGTACCACGTCTACCTGTTATTCTTCCTCTTGGTCATCAAATCTATTCCTCCATGACTTTACCTGTGCATGATTCCCCAAATCATGTGCCCTCCAACCCACAATGTTCTTTCATCAACTGTCTAGTGTAACACGACGGGGCCGGCTTGTTGGGGTTTCTGTCCTGCCTGGTACCCCACAGCCAGCAAGTCCCAGAGAAAATCAATCACACAGAGATCTCTATAAGTTATAAAACTGATTGGCCCATTAGGTCAGGCTTTTTATTAGCTCTTATAACTTATGTTACCCCATTATCCTTATCTATGTTAGCACATGGCTCAGTATCTTTTCCAGTGGGGCAGCTTACATCTTTCCTCTCCGGTGGTCTGGGCAGAACTGCAGAGGGAGCTTCCTGCTTTCCAGAATACTCCCAGTCTCTTTGTTCCACCTCTACTTCCTGTCTGGCTTTCCTGCCTATACTGCCTGCCTGACCAATCAGCGTTTTATTAAAATATGATTGACAGTATACAGACAATTCTCCCACACCAGTCTAGTAGTAGTCTTAGTGTCTAATATTTCCTTCAAATTCAGTGTTCCAAATAAAGTTCATTTTCTGCCTACTTTACCTCTGCATCTCACTTGAAACACTTTGTACCCTCTCCCTCTGTTTATTTTCAGTCAGGAAGTCCTCCAAACCTTACCAAACTTCCAACTCCTGCAGCCCAAATGCAACGTAAGTCATGATCACCTTACTGAGATGATTCCTTCCTCGCCGCGGCAGCACTATGATACCATTCTAGCTCAGCTCCCATTATGTCATAGACATGTACTTATTACTGTTGAGAGATCAGTAAAAGCTGTTCTGCATCTGCACCAGAAAAACTGAAATTTTAAAGAACCTTCTTGTAGCTCACTGAGTAAAATTCAAGGACAAATATCTCACTAAGTTCTTAAGCATCAACGTGTTCCTTTATATGTGAATTTTACCTTATGATTTATAGAAAAATAGCTGCATTTTCTCGAATTTCAACTAAAGCATAATTCTACTAGAAAAAAATGGTGAATTAATATCACCACTGTTAAAGGACTTGTATCTTCCCGGACACTGGAGTGGCTCCCTCAAGTGAATGCAGTCTTTAGTTAAACAGACCTAAATGGGCAGCTCTCCGTGAATTACTGGTGTTTGGGGAGGACCGGGAGGATTGATACCAGCCCGCACATCTGGAAGCCGAGTAGGCAAAAGGACTCTAATATATAACGGAAACCAGCTGCCGTATTCTGTTTCATTGAGACTGCCAACTGAGATACATTATTTGACATTGCTATGCAGAGCCAAATCATTCATCAAGCTGTTTAAAGCTCGGCACACCACCTGTCCGTGGACCAGACTCACATTAAAAAAGAAAAAAAAAAAAAAAGAAACTTTCCTCAGCCCCATTACAAACATGAAGGTACTTCCATTAGAGAGAATAAAAGTTATGAGTCTTTTCCTGACAACGTTTGCTGGCGTACCGGAAGGAATAAATGGCAAAACAAAAGGGACGGAGAAAGAACAGTATGTCACACAGCGTGTCTGAATGGTGGCAAACGATACACCTGAAACGGGGTCATAGAACGTGTCACCGAGTGGGAATAAAGTGTATTTCCTAGCAGCTTTGATTTTTAAAACGCATTTGAGACCTGCGATTGCAGGCTAGCACTTCGCGCCTTTGTTATTCATCTCAGGTTCTTATTTTAAACAGTAAAGAGACACAACAGAAATGAGCAAAGGACTCACTCATCTCCAATTTAGCTCACATCCATCTAAAACTCTCGGCTGCTGCAACAGCAGCAATGATATCTTTAAATATTCTAATTCTTTTGAACTTCCAAAACCATCAGGGAAGTCTGGGGATCGAGCTATTTTTAGTTCTAGCGACAGACTATTCCATCCAGCTGAACTCAGGGGAAACAAATTAAACATTTTGTGTGTGTGTGAAAGTCTGTCAAACACGATCCAAAGGGGGAGAAAAAGGAAATCTGGGGTATCTTAGTTCACTCAGCCACTACTTATTCTTTTCTTGGAACATATCAACAAATTTCTTTATGCAGAAGTTAGTAAGTTCCGCGAGTTCTCGCGATCCTGGGTCATGGGCTCGGGGAGAACATCCCAGGAATCCTCAGATGAACTTTGGGAGAGAGGTGGAATGAGATGCACTCGCTGAATATTCCCACGGGAAATTGAAAGCAATCGTAGAGTGAAGACATTCTGCGTATGTTTTTACAAGTTCACACAACCATTGCTCTGTTAAATTAATAACTGCATCTAAATGTATCAACCTGGGTAAATGTCAAAACTGTAACAGGGAGTGAATAAAAAACAAGGTACTTAGTGATATATAAAAATGTGATTATACCTATGCCAACGTTAAAGACACAGTACACACAGCAGAGCATCAATACGTTAAGTGGGACTGAAACACTCAGGGGAAACACCGAACGGCGGCGCAGAAGTCCCAGAAGAGGTTCGGTAGGTTCCACAAAGGCCAAATATAGTTAAAACTTCCAAGAGGATAAGAAAGGAGAAAGGGGAGATGATAAATAAAGAAGGGAGATAGTGAGAGTGGGTGCCCAGGTAGGGATTGGCTATGTTGATGCTCCAAGATTGCAAATCTGCGTAGAGTGAACATTGAGGCAAGTTTAGTAGTTTGGATTTGTCACCACCAAAAAGAAGATGACCATGCCCCAAAACCCACTACCTCCAAGCAGTTAAAACTGTCCTTGTGTCTGGAGAGATGTTTCAGTGATGTGGAAGGTCCTTTTGTCTATGTGTTGCTTTTATTGGTTAATGAATAAAGAAACTGGCTTGGCCTGATAGGGTAGAACAAAGTTAGGCAGTGAGAACTAAACTGAATGCTGGGAGGAAGAAGGCGGAGTCAGAGAGAAGCCATGTAGCCCACCGGAGACAGAACAACCAGTAAGCCACAACCACGTGGTGATACACAGATCATAGAAATGGGTTAAATTAATATGTAAGAGTTAGCCAATAAGAAGTTAAAGCTAATGGGTCAAGCAGCGTTTTAAATAATATAGTTTCTGTGTGATTATTTTGGTTCTGGCAGCCAGGACGAATATGCAGCCTCCCCCCAACATCTCAGCATGAGGCACACTTGCTGCTGTTGCAGAAAACCTCGAGTGAGTTCTTGGCACCCGCATCAGACATTTCACAACCCCTCTAACTCCAGCTCTGGGCATTTCAACTCTCTTTTCTACTTTTCTTCTGAACCCCCCAAACACACATGTTGCACACACACACATGTATGTATGTATGTATGTGTACACACACACATTTACACACACTCTTAGACCCACCAATATACATATAAAAATAAATCTATTTTTTAAAAACCCATGTTTCTATTAAAAAGAGAATGCCAAACTCGTAAGGCAGTAATGATATGACCTCATATTCTTTTTTATTAACATTTTATTTTACATACTCACCACAGTTTCCCCTCCTTCCTTTCCTCCCATTCCCCCCATTTTGACCTAGCCTCACTATCCACCCACTCCTCCTCTGTCTCCATTCAGAAAGGGGCAGGCCTCCCATGGGCTTGAGCATGGGCTTGGCACATCAAGTTGGGGTAGGACCAAACTCCTCCCCCGTATAAAGGCTGGGCAAGGTAATACAGCAAGAAGATCAGGTTCCTAAAAACCAGCTAAGCACCAGGGACAGACCCTGATCTCATTACTAGGGACCTTACAAACAGACCAATCTACACAATGGTCACATACATGCCAAGGGCCTAGGTCGTTCCATACAGGCTCCCTAACTGTTGGTCCAGAGTCCGTGTGCTCCTACGAGCTCAGATCAGCTGTCTCTCTGGATTCCTCCATCATTACCTTGACCTCCCTGGCTCATACAACCCCTACTCCCTTTCTTCAGGAGGACTCCCAGAGCCCGGCCCTGTGCTTAGCTGTGTGCATCAATTACTGGATAAAGGCTGTGTGATGACAATTAGGGTAGTCACCAATCTGATTACATGGGAAGGCCAGTTCAGGCACCCTCTCCACCATTGCTAGGAGTCTTAGCTGAGTTCATCCTTGTGGACTCCCAGGAGTTTCCCTGCCACCAGGTTTCCCCCTAGACCTGCTCCTGCCCCTAAACCTCCCCCTGCATCCAGAGCATACAACTTTCTGCCTTAAGTTTTCATCCCCCATTTTCTCCACCCATGCCCCCAGTTTCCTTAGGGAAATCCATGCACCCCTCTTTGGGCCCTCTTTGGTTTCTAGCCTCTCTGGTGCTGTGGTTTGATTATCCTGTACGTTACTGGTAATATCCACTTATGAGTGAGTATATACTGTGTTTGTCTTTTTGGGTCTGGGTTACCATACTCAGAGAACTATTTTTTTCTAGTCCTATCCATTTAGGACCTCATCTATTCTTATAGCTGAAATGATCAGTTCCCCAGATTCAGTGACGAAACCCTAAAAATAAGATGGAGAAGTGATTGAGAAAGGCAGCTCAACCTTAGCCTCTGGACTATTTTATAACTATGTGAGCAAAGATGCCTGTCTACACACTCATAACACACACACACACACACACACACACACACACACACACACATGAACCTATGTGCATACACTCATAAACCATACATACAAGATAAGCCAATACCTGCATGCTGTTTTCTTTTATCTTTGATGTAGTTGCTACCTAAACAGGAAGAATTAAGCACTAATAACAACTATAAATTATTTGTGATGGTGTTAGTCAAACAAGCTAATGAAGAGAAACCATCCTTGAAAGCAGGTGTGTCAGAATATATTGGACAATAATCTGAAACTTTCATCAGTTTGAGGAAGCAAATTTAAAACAGAAGAGATAAGTAAGAAATTGAAATGTATCATGAGATGTAAAATAACCATACTTTCAGGAAACCCCTGATTGGAATAACCTTTTATTCCTTCCATGCCATGTGGCTTGGAAAAAAATCATTTTACGTAATCCAGAAGGAGCTACAGATGAATGATGAGAGACAAGAAGGTGGTGCAGTGAAGAGTGAGCCACACCATTTAAAATGGAACACAAGAATTCAAACAGAAGTACACCTAAAAGATGGCGTACATATTCCTGCCAAGCCGTTTACTATGCGTATTTCTATAGCTTATAAAAGATATTTTCATCTTCTGGCCTACTGCTCACAATTTAATTTTATTTTTAGTCAACCTCTAAAAAAATCCACAGGGTCTTTGCCTTTATATGTATCTGAAGTTTTACTTTAATATACCATTATTTGGTTTCATTATTTAAAATACATCTGTGAAGAGACCAGCAATTACAGATAGCCAAAATAATAGACAATGATTTTCTAGAGAACACATTTGGCTGCTGCACATTGTGCTAAGGTGGCAAGAAACTCATAGAGAGAGGGTAAATTTGAGTTGTGTGTAAATTCTGGCAAACAGACTCTCCTAATCTGAGAAAATCTCAGCTGTGTTGGTAAATTTCTTTCCCAAATATTATAGACTGAAAATTTATGTCCCCCCACTAAAACGTATGTACCGAGATAGCCGTTCTGTCAGTACTGGGCTTCAACTTCCTTCATAACTGTGGGATGTAAACTTCTTCCTCTCACTAGCCACCCAGACCATAGTAGTTTGTATAGCAGCCTGAGCAGACGAGGACATCACCAAAATGTATCACAAGCAAGAAAATATCAAATGTCCCCGGTGTTTATGATTGTCTTCCTGGGAAGAGGCACTAGACGACAGAATGGATCCTGATAAGTAGATGTTCTCAGAAGAAAAAAGCAATACATTTGCTGTGATGGTGGGGAAAGCATCAGCTTCCACTCCAGTGGTCAGAGAAAGTGTCTTCAATTCTTTTAACATTTGTTAATGTACGGGATCTCCAAGTGAGATAACACAAGCCCACTTCAGCGTGGTGGTGCAGTCGTCCACACATGAAATGATTACCAAGAGACACTCCTGTCTGTAAGTTGCTGTCTGATTCTTCAGAAACTACTTTTGAACACTTACAACTGATAGTGAAAACCAGAGCCAACAAAACACAAAGTTCTTTTCCTCCGCCCGAATGACAACTCATTTAAAAGTTGAGACGAGAATTAAGACTGAATAACCTGTCTGCAGTTTTCTAAGAACCAGAACGAATTCGTAGTAAAAGTTTCAATGTTGGCACTCTTCTTATGTTATTCTTCGATACTCATAATGGATTTCTAGCCTCAGTCATTACATTAAAAAAAGAAAAAGAAAAAAACAAACCTAAATACCTCTCAAAGTAATATAGACTCAGGCTCAATAAATAACAATTGAGATAAAAGCCATAAATGTTGGTGTTTGTAGGTACAGTGAGTGAGGGTAATGCATTTCGTAAAAGATTCTTGAAAGTAGCTCAAAACACTTAAGCTGACACACTGTAGTGATTTGTTAAACAAACAATAGAATATAACATGATCTCCGTCTATCTGCATGCTGATACTGCTAATAAAATTATCTAAATACCAGCAGACTGCCAAATGTGCTGTGCAAATGTAAGGTTGATTGCCTCATTATTTATTTCGTTGTTGATCTGACATAATTATCTGTAGTAACTAAAATCATTCTGGAAATCACGTGAATTAAAGCAACACAGTTGAAGGTGAAGTCACTGTTCAGACTAAACACTGTCATGGGGATTACTGATGCACATGATGCTGCCATGTCAAAAGGATTTTGATAAGTTCATTAACAAGCAAATTACAGCTGTCAAATTCTCAGGGATATGCCATAAATAAATGAGTTGATTATGATGAAGTTTTACTTTATACTGTTCTTCCTTTTAAAAAAAAAAAAGAAAAAAATTCCAACTGGAACAGTTAGCAGTCAAACTTTAAAATGTTGACTTTTATCGTTACATTTTTAAAATTATTGAAGTGATTTTATTATTTAGCCCTTATTCTTAAGCAGTCATTATATCAACTTCCTTCCTCACTCTCTCTCTCTCTCTATCTATCTATATATATATATATATATATATATGTATATATATATATATATTCCTTTTCAACTTTTCAATTGGTAGTGGTCAGCCGAAAACAAACTTCATCTATGAAAATGTATACCCTTAAGAAAATTAGGCATTAGGATTACATTTTGTTAGAATTTTAATATTTATTTGCTTTATTTTGTGTTCTGTGTTGCTCAAGAGTACATAATGTGTACAATGTGTGTGCAGGATTCTCAGGAAGTAGAAGATTGAATCCCGTGGAAATGGAGTTACAGAGGGTTGTGAGCTGCCACGTGGGTGCTGGGAATTGAACCCAGGTCCTCTGCAAGAGCAGTGAGTGCCCTTAACCACTGAGCCATCTCTCAAGTCCCTTACTAGAATCTTAAAGTAAATATATTTGAATCATTCTCTGAAAAAAACTTTCCTCATAACATAGAAAAATATCTGCCCATTTCCCAAAATAGCTTTCAGTATCTGTACAAACAAAAGTACATAGTTTAACATATCACTTAGTAGTTAATACAGAAATCCAAACTTAGTCTTTTTCACAATTTAATAAATATTATGCCATTCACCATAAGACATATTAAAACAAAATGCAATAAATGACCATGAAAACGTTCAAGCAACTAGAGGAAGAAGTAGCACATCAAAAATAATGACATCACCACGTAGAACAGGAGGATAGAAAAGAAATTTTCACCGGAGGGATTTGGGAAGGGTAGTAAGAGGTTATGAAACAGAACATCAGAATACAGCAATGATCTCTTCTCAAAACACTGTTCCATGTGCAAAGAAACGGTGAAGCGAGAACACCAGAGAATCAGCAGCAATCTAAGCATCACCACTGGACTAAGGGCAAAAGACACAAGCAGAGTCCCTGAACCAAACCTGGCAGAAAACCTCTTGCTTTCCAGAGTTCAGAACTTGGACACGTTACTGTAGAGAGTAGGAATTTAGCTGTAGGACATAATTTGGATATTTGATATTGGTACAGAGTCCAAGTGGACGCATCCTTGAAAGGGGACTATGCCTGCTGGTGCAGGGACAGCCACCTTGATGCAGTGAACAGACTGAGCTGGAGATAGGTGCTGTGTGTTTTATCATTCTTAGGATTTCTCGTTTCAAAGAAATTCAAAAGAATGCATACCTACTAAAGATAAATAAAAATATACTGAATTTTTAAAAATGTTTAGGAAAGATACTTATTTCAGCTGAAGAAGTGAACAGATTAGAATGCAGTGTTTTTGCAGAGTTACATTTCGGGCCATATGCCAGCTCTTCGGGCACTTATCTGCTATAAAACCCACTCTCCCAAATTAACTTACATGAAAATGCTTTATTGAATTTGGTTTAGGGGAGGAAATTGCGTTTTATAATTTATAGCAAACATCTGGCTTAAATTTTCAAAACTCCTCTTAATTATAGCACATTATAAGGTACTTTGCCCCCCAAATTAATAGATTTTTTTCTGTGTGTTTGAAAATTTACTGAATTCCTCCCAAAATAGATTTTGTTCCGCAGTCCTTATTGCTCAATTATTCTCGACTCCGCAGATAACTCTGCACATATGCCGCCTATTCGGCGCTCATTCCGTGGAATGAGAATGCTGATCTTGCCATTTGGTATGACAGGAACTTAGGAACAGTGATTTGTTTTTAAATTATTGTTAATCGTTTTCTCCTCATTATACTGGTAAACTTTTGTGCTGTTCTCACAGCTGAGCCACCAATCGGCTTTCCTTGGTTGTTACCAATAGTCTACCTTTCTCACTCTGTTCCTATACAGAGTTGAGGCAACCGGCCTCATTAGTGTTTAGAAAGTAAATTTTCAAATAAGTATTGCTCTAAGTGAAAAAAATATACTTCTTAAATTCTCGGCCCCCGAAGTCAAAGCCAATCCTGTGCGGTGGAAACTGAAGAAAGCAAAAGAAGGTGAAAAGGAAGAGAGAATCAACGTAAAAACAGAGAATGCGAAGGGCGCAGGAGTCAGCAACCACTTCCGGAGAAAATGCCGTTTGCGCGAGTTGAAAATCTCCGCAGAAGATCTCTGTGACCTACCTCAATGGCCACATTCTCTAGATAACTTCTAATTTGTTTCTTTTCTCCTGTTCTTGACAAGGAGAGTGACAATGACAGTGTGCATTTGTGTATTTCTTCTATCGTGTCCATTTTGTGGGGTCACAAAGCTCTGGGTCTTTAACCCTGAGTCTTCAGCTTGCTCAGCAGATGCTAAGGCACTGAGCTACATCCCCAGCTTCCTGAGTCCTTTCTGTCACGACTTAAATACACCTGACGCTGTACTGGTAGCTACGTATGAATTTAGAACCGAAATATTCCAGAGAACTGAGTCCCTTGCCATAGTGCCATTCTTGAGTCTTATTTTCTGTCCCGAAGAAGCCCCCTAGTGCTGCTCGGTTCTAGCTCTTGAATCTGCATGTCCTTGTTTCTGTGGTAGTTTAAGATACCTTAGAGATATTTTAAAAACTTTCTTTGGTTATAGTGACTTCTTAACAGAAGCAAATTAGTCTGTGGTTTCTAGAAAAGAAATGTGTCAAATTTACCCATTTCTTGCCCCATAAATATAAAACAGAAACCACTTTAAAAATCCAACTTCAGTCCATGCAGTAGAATAAAAACCCAGTGCCATTGTCCTTGACTTCTCAGTCAGCCTTCATTGCCAGCCACGTTCAGAGTGTCCATTTTGATCACATGCTCCATCACTCCCAGTCCAGTTGGCCTTGGTGAGCTCCCATTAGATCAGTCCCACCGTCTCAGTGACTGACTGATTTTGTGGGAGCCTGGTTTGTTTGGATGCTCACCTTTATAGACCTGGATGGAGGGGGGAGGGCCTTGGACTTCCCACGGAGCAGGGAACCCTGACTGCTCTTAGGACTAGAGAGGGAGGGAGAGGTGGGGAGGGAGGGAAAAGGGAGGTGGGGAGGAGGTGGAAATTTTTAATAAATAATAAAAAAGTAAAAAAAAATCCAACTTCAGTTTTTTGAGGAGAAAAAAATAAAAATTGAATAGAGTTTTAGACTGCTTAGACTTATACAGCAAATAAACAACATATTTCAAAATATAGTTTTTTAAAAACCTCTTAGCATCACAATTCAAGAATTTCCTATAAAATCTATACTTCAGTGTGACTTGGCTCTAAATACTTAAAAACTATTAACGATAGAGAAATTAATTGCATTTTCTGTTCTGTGGCACGTTTTTAATTTTCTATCTCCTAAAGGGGAAAACCATAAGTATAAAGAATTATAATGTCCTAATCAATGCTTTCTGATTCACTACACTTTCTTGGGGAAACGAGAAGCAAGTGGCTTTAATTAATGTTATATCATTGGATATTTGTAAGATCATTATTTCATGATGCGTCTGAGAATACGAGGGCATAACTACTTTAATACATGCATTAAAGTGTATGACAGAGGAAAGAAATGGACTGAGATAAACATTCGAGACTACAATTTTCAGCAACCCCTTCTTGCTATAGTTTTTGTTAAATTGCTTGTATGAATACAGAAGGTCAGAGAGGAGTTAAGTATCTGAACCATTCAATCTCTATGACTTCCGAATGCCTCACAGGTGTGCTCAACTCTCGGGACTGAGCCACTCTGAACTGCATATTCCTTCAGTATCTTAGACCACAATCCGGGAACAGAAGAGTGGAATACTTTGAACATGAACTGTCCCCAACAAACTCATGTATTTGAACACAGGGTCCTTCACTATTAACACTGTTTTCTTTTTATTTTGGGTGGGGAGGGGAGTAACAGATGCTTTAAGAGGGAGGCATGGATGGTGGAGAAATCTCTCCAGTTGGAAGAAAGCAGCAGGCCATGCATCATCACACTGACCTGCATCCAAGTGAGCCTTCTGCTTTATGACTACTGTTGCAATGCAATCAAACACTTCACAGTCCTTCTACGACCATGCCTTCCCTGCCAGGCTGCATTATATTCCCTGAATCATAAAACACTGAAGAATATGCCTTTGCTCCCTTAAGATGTTTCCGTGACGTACTCTGTCAGAGTAAAGAGAAAACTCATCTAAAAATTGTTAGTGAGAAATAGGGTCATCGCGATAACAAATCTAACCATGAAGTTTGTGGATCCTCAGAACTGATTCGTGGAAGGCATTTGGAAAACTCTGGAGATGTGAACTAAAGAAGTCCCCAGAGTTTTGTAAAAAGAGCTCGGTACAACACTGTTGGGGAAATAAGACAAGATGATGTCAGCAATGTGGACAATGAAGGCCTGACTCAAGAGTTTCCAAAACTCTACCAAGAATTGGGCTAGAGAGAATTCATATTACATTCTGGCAAAGGATGTGGTGGCATTTACTCTTCTCCTGAAATTTTAAATGAAGGTGAACTCCAAAGTAATGAACTGATTTGTTTGGCAGAGAAATTTTGAAGGCAATCATAGCATTCAAACTATTCTATGGTTATTGCTCATTGCCTTCAGTCAGGCACATTAGGACACAAAAGCTCTGTACAGTTATCAGTAGGAAAGGCTTGATTTAGAAGATTTATTATAAAATTCAAGTATATAAATTTTAGCTCCTCTGTGTTTATTAAATTATTTTGTAACAATAAAGTTCAAAATATAAATATATAGTAATGTCTAATAGATATCCACATAACTGATGGTGTATTTGTGAGCATATTGGCACAGAGATGAACAGCAACAGAATCACTGTTTTCCATTTACAGCCTAATAAAACATAACTGCATCTCCCTCAAGCTCTAGCATCGTGAAAAATGTGTGACTGCTCTTCATTTCCCTGGTATCAGTGAAAAACAAAGATTTACAGTTAAAAATCAAAATTAAGAAAACTGTAAAGTATGGCACACAAGTATGAGGTAACCTTGACTTTGGTAGTAAATCAAAAAACTGCAAAAGACTCACAGTGTCTAATAACATGTCAATCCAGGCCAGGCTGAAATTGTTCTTGATGAATGAAAATTATAAACATAATTTCCCCAAATGACAAAGAAATGGAATGATAGAAAACATAATTATAGATTTCAAGTGTATGGTTTAGTTAGGAAGACGAACCTACCTAACACAGTTCTGAGACCAAAGCCTTGCAAGAGCCGGACACCTTAATATTCACACTTTTACACTTATGACTGCTTATCTGTGTCACAGGGAAAGAGAGAGGTATCCAAGGAAAAGTCTCAAGAAATAGGAGAAGATTCCATGATAAAATACACACACACACGCACACACACACACACACAAACACACACACAAACACAGCTCCACCACCACCCCACACTCATGCATTTAACTTCTAAATGGTAATATAAGAGGCAATGGGTCTTGGGTCATGAAGAGGAAGTCAAGCCACTAATATTCTGTGAAGTTATTTTTCTCCACTTAGTAAAGCTGAATCCATCTCCCCACCTCACCTTCTCTGTGTTAACTCTCCTATTCTATAGGAGAGTTATATTTATATTCTTAAATACCCAAGGTCCCCATTGTATCCATGTACCAAGAGATTCCTTGGGAAGGGGAGAGGTTCTACAACTTTTCTTATTGATATCAACTCAGATTGTACCTCTTATCTCTAGAACAACCTATGGAAAGCACCATTCCTTTTCAAATAACTACTCTGTTGTACTTTCCTGAGATTGTGTAGGAAAGCTAGTTCAAAAAAATATGTATGTTGTTATTCACAAAGGAAATGGATAGCTCCAAGTTAGATGCAAATATCCAAACTTCTACCCTAAGAAACAAATCTATTATGATGAAATTTTCAGATATAAAGACATGTTATTCAGGAGACTAGACTGGAGCTTTCCTTTTCCCATTGGTACCCATGATTGGGATCAACACAGAAGCTGGTGAGGCTCATAGACCTACATCTTCCTCACTTCTTTATGTCTTAAAAATGATGCATCTGTGCGAATTATCTTGCTGAGTTCCTTAAGAGCTGGTGATAAACCTTCTTGCTTTTTGCAAGATGCTATTTCCATCTCTAATTACTCATCCGAGAAAGAAACATCTGTTGTTGCTCATTACCATTTTCTTCTCACTTCCTTATAGCCTATCTGTATTTTGAAAGTATCTTAGATTATGTTGTTACATTTTCTAATATTTTTCATAGAAGTGAATAAGGCTTTTTTAATCTGGAGATGAGCTGTGAGATCACCCTACTAACTTCATTTCTTTTCACTCCTTTGCTCCTTTTTTTTTTATTTTGCCTATCATTATTTGGAATTTTGCTTCATTCAGTAAAATAATTTCAGATAAAATAAGCATTGAACTGAGAACTGGAAATGAATTACACCTTTCACCTAGAGCACTGGCAATGTATAACTGTTTTAATCTAAATTCTGTAATTTCGTTCCAGAAGGAAGTCAGTTTTAATGCTATACACAAATACTATACCCATACTGCTCAATTTTTAATGTGCTACATTGTTGGAGAAAATATATCCTGAAAGACACTTAAAAACATACATTTTTACTCTTTGACTAGAGTGCAACAGAGGCCAGTTCCTTTAGGCATCATTGGGAGCAGCTGAGTCATCAGGCATTGGCCGTCCACCTTAGTTCTATTCCTTTAAGACTCTTCCACATCCTACGAGATAAAAATCCCCAGTGCACTATCCTGATATGCATTCACTTCCATAAGAACTTTCCCAGCCTTCCAACACCAGATATTTAAGCCTCTCCATATCCCACGCTCAACTTATTTATCACTATATCTTCTAACATTTCTCTACACGCATTTTTCTCAAATCAGTGAGTTTTTAATCTACCAAATATCCTCCAAATGCACCATCTAACTGTTTCATTTATTTTTATGTCACTCATTTGGTTGAAATGTATCTATAATGAAATGCTCAGATAACACACATAACATAATTTAAATATATGTATACCTGTCACAGTTTGCTATCTGTGACTGTGATGAAACCCTGACCAAAACCAACCCAAGGCAAGAAAGAGCTTTTTGTTTGGCTTATGCATCAACATCACAGTCCTTTGTTGAGGGCTGTCAGGGCAGGAACTCAGACAGGAACCTGGAGTCAGGAACTGGAGCCAAGACCACACAGGGAGGCTATGTGCTAGCTTGTTACCTGTGGCTTATTCAGCTACCTTCCTTATACAGCCCAGGACCAGGGATGTCACCGCTCACAATGGACTGAGCCTGCCTAAATCAATTAGCATTTAAAGATGCCCCCACAGAGATACACACAGGCCAATTCCATGGCCCCATTTCCTCAGTTGAGGGTCTGTCTTCTGGGGCATGTCAAGCTGACAATGGAGGCTAACTGTTGTAGTAAGGAGCCGCTTGTTTGTCCCAGCCACCCAGAACCGAAATAACCACACGGAAATTGTATTAATTAAATCACTGCTTGGCCCATTAGCTCTGGCTTATCATTGGCTAACTCTTACATCTTAATTTAACCCATCTCCATTAGTCTGTATATCACCAAGTGGCAGTGGCTTACCAGCAAAGTTTCAGCATGTCTGACTCTCTCTGACTCTGCTCTTTTCTTCCTCTCAGCTTTCAGATTAGCTTTCCCCACCTCATTCTGTTTTCCCCTGCTGTAGGCTCAAAGCTGTTTTTTAGCCATTAACCAATAAAAGCAGCACATATACAGAAGAACCTCCCACACCAAACTGTGACAACACCCAGAAATTCTTCATAATATTCCTGTCACCCACCCCATAACACTCCTGCATGTCCCCTGAAGTGACTTCACACACTTGAAAGGCAATTACTGTTCTGATTTCTATTAAAATGCATTAGACCATTTATTCTTAAACAGCCTATAAATAGAATTATGTTGTTCATACTCATTAGTGCCTGGTGTTTCTACTTAGCAATATATTTTAGGATATATCTGTGCCATTTCAAGTATTATTACGGTGACAACATTTGCTAAATGGCTAAAGGTTATAAGTGTGGACTTGGCAATGCTGGGGCTATGGTCTCGAGCTTTGCTGTGTGACAGAATTCACATGGCGCTTTTATGTCATGAAGAAACAAAAAAGAAATTAAGACTAAGCAATAATTACCAGGAAATGAAAATTCCCCACCATCTTGCTGTGTTACAGAGACAAAGTCACGGATGGCAAGGATTGTCTAGTGACAAAACACTAGGCAAAGAGTAGTAAATTGTCACACTTTTGAGAAATGTGTTCTCTAAGGTGAAGACCTCTGACACAGTGCAAAATTTCTCAGTTCCTTAATGCTGGGAGTGGAGAGCCCCTACAACCTCCCCTGGGAAAGCCCAAGAGATTCATTTCACTTGGCATGTGTGAAAAGCAGTGAAAGGCCGAACTTAGAGAACTGCAACTAGACCCACACCTTCCCGCTGTCTATAAGTGTTCAGCCCCCTTCTTTCAGTACAGCAGAGGGAAGACATCTCGCATAGCCTAAATGGGCTGTTATTCTTAATGCCTAGCATTCAATCAAAACACACTATCTACCGCAAGATATAAAATCCTCTGATGAGCAACTGGAGAAATCAAAGAAGAAACTCAGCAGAGGCCCATGCATTTTAGCTATCAACAATTAATTTCTCAAATAGCTGTGATGTGTTAAATTATGAGGAGTGTGGTTAATCTTTACATTCTTGTATTGCCTCAGCATCCATTTTCAATGCAAGTTGGAGCTCATAACAGAAGCTGGGCTCAAGCACTCTGAACACATTTCCAGATTGTTGCCTTCTCCTGTGTAATAAGGTCAGTCCCAGTCTGCCCCAAGGGAAAGCTCAATCCAGTCTACATGAGCATAATCATTTCAACCCTTGTGGGCTAGGAGGACATCACACTATGATGGAGGTGAAGTCAGAGGAAAAATCCTTTGCTTCTGGCCTGCTTGCCTTATCGACCAAAAAGACTAAATAAAAAGGTCCAGAAATAGCTCACACAATATAAATTCCATGCCATTATGAGTAGTATGACATAATCTGGGGCCATCATACCCCACCCCTCCCAGGACATGCGTCACCCTCTGCCACATTGTTCATGGTGTGTTTTCTACTTTCTCATTATCAACTTAGTATCTTATTTATCAGATCATCCACTATGGTCTGCAGAGCTTGCGTTTTGGTGACCACTAAGTGTGTGCTACACTGCAATGCTTGCACCATTCCCCTCATGTCACCTTAGCACGGATTCACCAGGTCACCGTGCATCACCACCACAAAGGTGGTTACAGTTCAGTAGGTTATTTCACAGCAAAAGAGCATAGTCACAAAACGTCCATCATATCATGATATAATTGTTACATTTATTAATAATATTATTAATCTTTTAGTTTTCTAATCCGTACATTAAATTTTATCATATGTATACACATACATAAGTATGTGAATATAGGAACCAATATCAAGTATACAGGGTTCAGTATTCACCACAATTTCGTAACCATTGGCTGTCTAAAAATATCCCAGTAAATAAACAAGAAGTCCTACAGAGGGATTAGCCCACAGGCTTTTATGCTTTGCTTCCCACTTGTTTCCTGGCCTGCACTTATACAAAGGGCATGCTGACTTCACGTGATAACGTATTTCAACTGACTGAAGTATTACTCTTCCTATTTCAACTCCTAAATGACAACATGGAGAATACTGGGAAAGAAAAATAAGCTACCAGAGAACGTGAATCTTCAAAAGAGAAACAAATACAGATTTCATTACTAAAACAAAACAAAAAAACTATATGGCAATAAAATATTCAAATGATTATTTGGGAAGAGGTGGTTGGAATAGCAACAGAAGACAGATTATCAAAGTGTAAAGGAGGCCTATAAAATTGTACAACAACAAGAATACTGGTATGGTTTCTGTGCTATAGAAACTACCTGAAATTGGGCTCTTTATAAAGAAGAGAGGCTTGTTTGACTCACTCATTTATTTTGGCTTCTATGGTGGCTGAAAGTCCAGGGTTTATCATTTGATTGCTACTGGCGAGGACCCTCAGACTGCACTTTACATCCCAGCATGCAGGAGAGATCGCATGGCTAGAAAAGAAGCCAGGGGCCTTGATGCAGCAATCCATTGAAAGAGCCTGGTCCAGTCCTGAGGGAACTGCAATGGTCCTTTCTGAGAATGGGGATCCATTGACCTACTTACTTTCTACGACACCTCTTAACAGTCTGCCGTCTTCAGTACCTCCACACTAATGAACATGCTTATTGTATACAATTACATGAAAAAAATAAAGGAAAATGCAATGTGCAAGGTATTTGTCAATTCTAGCCAGAGTGTATAAATATTTATCATTAGTTTATAATCCCACAAATAGAAGAAAGAGATAAAATAAGAAAAAATTAGAATTTAAGAGATATGTGTATATATATATATATATATATATATATATATATATATATATATATATATATTGATAGGAAAGAATAATTTCAGGAAGTTTGACAGTCCTGTGCACAGGAAGGAACCCAGACTCAGGCAAACCAATGCAAAACTTCTGAAACCAAGTATGAAGTATTATAATGAATTCAGGAAGAAAACAAAGAAGCAACAATTAAAGTGGCTTAGACCTTTCTGTGAGAAACTTTGGATGCCAGAACACAATGAGACAATATCTTTAAAAGCTGCAAAAAAAAACCAGAGACAGTCAAAAAAGACTTCAACACTGAGAGCACAATGCACTCATCCCGAGACAAAAACAAAGAAAACAAAGAATTCATTATTACAGAACATGCATTAAAATGCAGTTAACAGATGTCTTCAGGTTGGAGGAAAAGAACCCCAGAAGAAAACATGAAGATTTGAATGAGAAAGTGACCCTAATGATGAATACAAAGGGAAACATAAATTATATTGCATATTCAAAACAAAAATAAAGGCAGAGAAAGTCAAAATAATTTAGAATTTTCATAAAAAGTGGAAAGCAAGTTAGTGGGCTAGAGCTGATTTTTGAAATCTTTTCCAATTATGTTTTAACATATATACATAAATCTTAGGCATGCTGGCCAGTGAATATCAGTATGTGTACATATACTATAATTAACACTCCAGTCAGAATATGGAGATTTCCAGCAAACTTTCTTAAAAGTCAGGCTTCTTGTACATACAATAGGTTAGTTTGCCTGCTCTAAAATTTCACATAAATGAGATCAAACAGTGGCTGTTGTTTTATATCTAACTTACTTTATTCATATTACGCTCTTTATAATAGTAGGAAGCATTTCACTGTGTGAATATTTCTTATTCATTCTATTGATGAACATATAGTTGCCTTCAGTTGGGAACCATCATAAATAAAGCTACTATAAATGATTTTGAGTTCATGATTTCTATGATGCATACATCACAACAAAATTATTGGAACTTAAGCAGTTATGAATATAGGTTTAGTTTGGATATATGGAAAGTAGTTTTAGGAATCCACTATAACTGAAACAACTTATTCGATATCCACAATGGAGCTTTCTTGCTTCATTTCTTTACCAAAATATGGTGCTTTAATTCTATAATTTTATATGCTTTTTTGAATATGTAGAGATACCCTTACCATGGTTCCAACTGTGTTCTCCTCCATGCCAACACTTGGTATTTTTCCTTCTGTTTATTAGCAACTTGAATAGTTTGCTTTTAAGTACCTCTTTGAAATGTGTCTGGTCTTTAGAGGTGGTAGCTGCCATTCCTTCATTGTGTAGAATGTATGAGTTTTGCCTGAGTCTTATTTAGAACATGCATATGCAATTATCTTTGCCCAGACTAAACTTTGCCAAAATTTTCCTCTGAGAATTTGGTCTAAGTTTCTTATTCTGTGAGAGTTTGACTACAGAAATAGAATGTGGTTCTTTGCTTATTCTGCTGTATTGTTAAGTAAATGAGTACTTAGACATCTACCCACAATGCAGCATGGTTGCCAAATGCTGATGGGCATCAGGTAAGCAAGGCAAGTAAAAGGAATGGCTCAAATAGAAAACAGGATAACTACTGGGAAGGGACCTCATGTGTAGAGATCCAACCACGTGTTGGAGATTAGTGATCAAAGAACACAGGGTCTATCTAAACAGAGACATAGAGTTACGCCAGTTGTTACCCAAGTATGCTTATTCTCTTAAATCTATATTTGCAATTAATTTAAAAGCTAGAAATATCTTCAGATTACACCAAAAAGAAAACAACAAAGAATAACATCAGTTATCTGTGAGTCGCTGTACCCTGTAAGTTTATAGCCCTTGATTTAATTATATGTTGAGGAACACTAAAAACCCAGAATGATGTGCAAAATAGTATGACTGCAGCAGTATCCACTGAACTTGTGAGGACCTCACGTTGTGTGGCAAAGGGAATTAAGGTTGTTACCCAACTGACCTTAAGCTGAGACTATCATCGACTGTACAAGTGGGTCCAGGGTTGCCGCAATGGTTTCCTCAGAGATGCTAACGTGCAAGACAGAAGCTGCTACACATTAAGTCATACAGCAGCCTCTATGACGCAGAGAAGACCGAAAATCTTCTCTTCTGCAGCTTCCAGAAAGAATGCACCGGAGCTACCACCTTATTCAGCTCAGTGACTCCTGGGTTCCTTCTGGACTCCAGAAGCCTCAGATAACAGATTTGCGTTGTTGTCCATCACAGCTCTATGATGATCTGTCACGGCAACACCATTAGAGCCCTTCCCAAGGAGGGAAAGTCAGTTCAAGATACACGGGAAGTTATCCTTATACAACATAATTTAAAAACGATCAAAGAGGTTTAGATAGTGATAAGATTTCTCGTTTGACTTTTTGAGACAATACAGATGTCCCTCTTTGAAGTTTGTTTGAAAATAGGTTTGTAAATATTAATAAACTCTTAATTCCATTGAAACTGTGCTGTGGAGCTGATAACATTCACACAGATGATGAAATACATTGTCAAATTATTTTACAAAATTTGCTAATTTCAGTTTTACAAAGAAACCAACACATGACTATAAATGGATTTCATTCGAGTCACTGGGCTTTCTTTACCTGAAGATCAAAATGACAGCAAAAGTAAAACTTCATCACTGCCCTCTACCCTAATGCAGTGCCCCAAAACCAGTATTTTCTGGAGGGAAAATATCAAAATTTCCACAAGAAAGGAAAAACTTTGTATTTTCTCTCTGTGTAGCCAATGGTCATTAGTACATGATTTAGTCCTAAATGAATGATAATTTTTCTTTCCTATTTTTTTTGTTGTGTTTGTTTGTTTTGATTTCTTTTGTTTTTGTTTTTCAAAACATGGCTTCTCTGTGTAACTCTGGGCATCCTAGAACTTGTAGATCAGCCTGGCCTTGAACTCGGAAATCCACCTGTCTCTGCCTCCTGAGTGCTGGGTTCAATGTTGTGTGCCACCACTGCCCAGCTAGTTTCATTTTTTATTTTAGAAGTAATGACATTTTTGTTCTAGGAAGTCACAGACCAAAATGCCGAAAACATGGTGTCTGATGAAGGCCTGATTGCAGTTCACGGACCACTGTCTTATATACATATTTTTCTTTTACTTGAGAATTCTGTACACATAATGTGTTTTGATCAAATTTACTCCCCATTCCCTTCTCTCAAATTTTAATGTTCTCCCTATTCCTCTACCACTTTTCCTTCCTAATTTCAAGTGGTCTTTTCTTTTTAACCCCACTGAGCCTGCTAAGTGATGCCTGTATGTGCATGCATGTATGACCATCTACTGAAGCCTCTCAGGAGCTTCGTGTTTGAGAGACACTGGTTCTACTTCCCCAACAGCCATCAATTGCCAGGAACTTCCTCCCTAGTGGTGCAACTTCATGAGCCCCTCTTCCATCCATGCCGAAATTCGCCTAGCTTGAGCCTCTGCAGGTCTTATGCATACAGTCACAGCTGCCATGAGCTCTCACATACAGTGGTGCTGGTTTTTCTGGCAGATACTGCAGCAATTTCACAGAATCAGCCACTCCTATTGGCTCTTACGATCCTTAGGCTCCCTTTGATGAAGACACTTGAGCTTTTAGGGGCGGAGAGTGACATAGTGCTCAGCATGGAGCACCCCACTGTCTCTTACTCTCTGCATGTTCTTCTCTAGGTTAATCGCCATCTACTACAAAAAGAAGTTCCTCAGTGGAGGTGGAGAGCTGCTCTGACCTGGGGACTGAAAGGAGGTGACAGTATATTGTTTAATCAAAGACATACCTATATGGAGTTATAAAATATGATTATTTTGCTTGGAACTAGAGAAATAGGTCGCTGGTTTACAAGCCATCACTGAAACTTATTTCTTGGTTCAAACAATGGCTCCTTTAAGATGCTGAGCCAATTGCCTGATCACGTTATCCCATATTATCTCCCATTTTTAAAAACTGGAAAGGGTTTTTGCCATTAAGAACAATTCCATCCAGACAAATGAGTAAATTAATATTTAATTCTTCGATCATTAGAAACCCCATAATGTCCACTGTTAAAATAATTTAAATATTTAATATATTTATGATGTGATACCTTTGTTTAACTAAATATAACTGCAATTAGATAAATTATTATGTTTATCCAAATGAAATCTGAAAGCTTATTTCTTGTCTTTTAAACAATGAGCACTATAATAACCTCTAATTTTAATAAATTATATAGCCATCTGAATTATATAATTCAATATCATAGTGCTGAATACTGGATTTAGAAAAAATGTCTGGCAAGTCATGTTATGGAGAAATACAGAGTTTATAAATACCATCTTTTCAACATTAACTTTCTGTGAATTCACAAATCATACCAACCTGGTGAAAACTAAGATGTGCATATCACTGCAATGAGTAAAGATTCTAAAACCTCAAGATGCATGTCCCCTCAGAATGCAGAAGTACTGATGAAGGGTCTCAGTTTTAAATAGATAAAATATGGATATTTTAACTTGTTGAGAATCTTTGTGTCTAAAATCAACACCAAGTCTGTAGTCCTCCTTCTGACCAAGAATGATGCTCTCACTTACGGCGCACCAGTGGAGGGTGACTTTCACATTAAAACTCACCAGAAGTCATTTGGGTTTCTTTGCCCTAGAATGGGACCTAGAAGTTGTTAAGCAGACCCTAAAAGACCAAGCCATCAATAACATATGTTTGAGTTGTAATGCTTTAAAATCCCGTATACTCACATTAAATTTTAAAACACTTCCAGACATAAAAGTAAAATTCCTTGTTCTTGGGAATAATAATAGAATTTGTTGACAATGGGCTATAAAACTTCTTTCTGCAGCAATGCTTTATCTGTCTATTGTCTCCAATGTGTCTAGAACTTTATCTTCATCGAAGTTGACTAAGATTTTCAGTTCCCTTTGGCCTAACCCTTAAAGCCCCACTACTTCTTCCTGCCTGTTTACATACCTAGACTCTAATGCTATATCCAAATCCATCTGTGCTGTGCGACTGGAAAGTCAGAGGTTAAGTAGTTCATATAGAAGAATGGTTCATTTCTCCTAGTTGTAGAGGATAAAAATCCAAGGTCCAGAGCTGCCAGGGGTAGTGATCCAGTGAAGATCTACTCTCAGCTTTCAAGATGGTACCCCAAATGTGTGGTCCTCCAGAGGGCAGCAACAGACTGTCTTCCAATGATAAGAGGTGACAAGTAGGTGAGACTGGCTCTCCTACAGGACTTTTTAAAATAGGAATGAACAGCATTCACGAAGGTGGAAGCCTTATGATCAATGTCCTCTCAAAGACCCTCTCATAATACTTTACTCTGGCAGTGAAATTTCAACATGAGGTTTGATGGAGATGAAAGGTTGAGACAATACCACTCTCCTGTCCTCTCAGAATCTGAGGTAGCCCTCTTCTCCTCCGTGTGCCGGCATCCTAGAGCCAAAGAGTTATATATAAAGGCAGTGGGAAAGTAAACGAGGGAAGAAATTGAAGCAAATTTCCCGCCTAGACTCCTTACTCCCTCGTTACTAACTAACTTTCTTCCTGCCGTCAACCCAGAATAACTGGAACACATTTATACAACGGCATTGTGTTTGTTGCAGAAGAACCACTAAAATGAACCCTTCTAGAATAATCCTAGGAGCAGGAAAACATCAAGTATGAAGTGATATTTGTTTTTCTGCACACTTAGTTAGAAAATTCCTGGAACAGGGAACTATCTTTTATTTGATAATTACAGATAAATGTTTTTGCTTAAGTGGCCATGTGATATACTGAGTTTTATTTCAAGTAGAGATGAATTATAAAAGAGGATGCAGTTTCTCTATTTCAGTTTTAATCTAAATAACACAACAGTTCATACAAGAAACACTACATGAGGTAAAATGCAAAAAGGAAGAACAGAGATCCCTGTTTCTCTCAGTTACTTTTCTTTCAGCTAGAATTGGCTGCTGCTGTTCTTATTATTCTTAATGTTTAATAATGAGCATTGGTGTTATAAAAACATTTACATGAATAACAATTACAATAAAAGAGATGTCAATATTTCAGTATTTGATTTTTTCTAGGCAATTCACACACAGAGAGAGAAAAACAAATATTACAGAGAGAGAGGGAGTAGAAGAGGAAGAAGAAGAAGAAGAAGAAGAAGAAGAAGAAGAAGAAGAAGAAGAAGAAGAAGAAGAAGAAGAAGAGGAGGAGGAGGAGGAGGAGGAGGAGGAGGAGGAAGAAGAAGAGGAGGAGGAGGAGGAGGAGGAGGAAGAAGAGGAGGAGGAGGAGGAGGAGGAGGAGGAAGAGGAAGAAGAAGAAGAAGAAGAAGAAGAAGAAGAAGAAGAAGAAGAAGAAGAAGAAGAAGAAGAAGACTAATACCCAGAGCAGTCTTTAAGAATAAGTAATATTGTGATCTCTATTTAATAGATGAGAGGCTAACTTTAGGGAGTATACATATAACCAATAAATATTGAAACTAATATTGTATGCAAGTTTTGAGTCCGAACTTCATAATTGATTTTTTTCATACGGTATCATAGTATGTTGCTGAACATCCTCAAACTTAGTAATATATCTCTGATTGATCTTGAATTCGCCATCCACCTGCCTCAGATTCCAAAGTACTAGGACTATAAACCCGTGTCAGCACAATTGGTCAAGTCCATATTTTTGACCAGCAAAGGGTTATTATAACATTATGTCTTGTCCTAAATCACAGTGGCCTCAAGTTTAATTCAGTGGTTTCTATATACATTCGAGGCCTGCTCTGTTCTGTAAGGGAATGGAGGAGGAGTGGATTGGTGGGAGAGTGGGGGAGAGGGAAGGTGGGAAGAAGGACTGGGAGAGGAAGAAGGAGTGGAAACTATGGTCAGAATATAATATATGAGAGAAGAATACATGAGAAAGAAAAGGATATACCCTCAGTGTTCCTCATATTAATTGCCTATATAACAATGAGCTCTTTGCTCATAAATATGTTCTTACCTGGATTTCAGGTCCATGTTGAGGAGGGCGGAAAAGGAAGAAGTGGCGCAGTAAGGTACATACAAGATCTCTAGCTGAGGCTCTGCAATGCACCCAGTCATGTGCCTTACAAATATATTTCTCTTAATGTTCAAGTTTGCACCCTGGGTTTTGTTCAAGGAAGATACCCAACAGCTTTCAGATAAAAACTTGCTTCTAATTTAATACTGAACCCCTAGTGGATTATTAAGCTTTTCTTGCTGCAAGAAGGGAATATCTTTTCAGGATCACAAGTAAAATATTGATACCTGTCCATTTTTAACTAATGAAAAAAGAAAAGATAGGGTCTAGCTATGGAGTTCTGCTGGCCGGTAACTCACTGCATACAACATATACACCATGACCAGGCTGATGTAGAACATGCATTGATGATCGCCCTGTTTCTCTCTCCCAAGTACTAGGACCACAAGCATGTGCCACCACACTTAAAAGCAAAACTAGGAAATTAATGACTTGTGTACCGAGTACATGTTCTCATTGCCACAGTTTATTGCTACACAGGTGGAGACTCTATCTTTGCACAAAAGATTGCGTATCTTTGGGATAAAATATACTCCTGCTGTTCATACAGGCTAAAGTAACTGGAAAAGTCAAATGCAGTGAGGATTTATAGTGATGCATTCACATAATGCCTAGTGATGCATTATAACATACCAAAATAAAAGTATATGATTTTCTTCACTTCATCTCAGAGCCTAGAATAGTTACAGTGACAGAAAATGTAATATCATTGCTGCTTTAACACACTAGGAGAAATGTAGTCTAAAAATAGAAGTTGTGGGTAAATGATTATACAAAATTGATCTCTAGCCTTTCCAAGACCGTGTGGGAAACTTTCTTCACTTCTTTACTTTTCATGCCAATTTAAATAAAACCCAAGCAATGGATTATGCTCGTAATAGCTTGATTATCAGTAGAGAAAGCAGGGAAGGCAACAACGTTTTCCTAGCATCCCATCAGCTAGAGCATCCTTCCTAAATCTAGTTTGCAGAACTAGTTCAGGGAGCCAGGTCTCTTCTTCTTTGGTTTCTGTTTTCCTTTTGCATCTTGTAATCACTGAGGAGATAGCAGCATTGCTCCAGTGCCTGCCAATGGCACTCAACATTCCTTATTGTTTGTTTCTGTCTGTTTCTTTTTTTAATTTATTTTTATTGCTTTATAAATAATACCATTCAAAATTTCCTCCCATCCTCCCATTTCCCTCCTGCTCACCTACTGACACTCCCCCTCTCACCTTCCAGTCCTAAGGGAGGGCAGGGTACCCTGCCCTGCAAGAAGTTCAAGGCCCTCCCCTAGGAAGGTATGCATCCAAAAAGACTAGGATCCCAAAAATCCAGTACATGCAGTAGAGACAAATCCCAGTGCCATTATCATTGGCTTCTCAGTCTACCTCAATTGTCAGCCACATTCAGAGGGTCCAATTTGATTCCATGCTCGTTCAGTCCCAGTCCAGCTGGCTTTGGTGAGCTCCCATTTGATCAGGCACACTGTCTCAGTGGGTGAACCAACACCTTGCGATCCTAACTCCCTTGCTCATATTCTTCCTCCTTCTGCCCTTCAACTGGACCTTGGGAGCTCAGTCCAGTGCTCTGATGAGGGTCTCTGTTTCTAACGGCTAACCTGCCCTCCGTAGTGAGGTAATGAGATCTTGTTAAAAAGGAAAACACCTGGCTACTTGGTTGTATTAAGTTCTTGTGTCCTGTGGATCAATAAGGTAGCTACAGCAACACTGTATCATTGCATATCTTTTACTATTTTAATATTTAATATTCTCTTGCAAGGAGATGATAAATGTCTGAGGTGATGGGTTTACAACTATTTACTATGCTTGATCATCGCACTTTGAATAATGCTTGAGGTGACAGATATGGTAATTGCCACGACTTATCATTATACATTTTACTCATTATCTTTGTCTCACTGTGCTCATAAATATGTGCAGTCTCTATGTATCAACTGAAAAAAAATGTTGACTTTTCAAAGTATAAAAAGTATAGTTGATTTTTCAATATGTATAGATACATACTGCAAAGGGAGATACCACCTATTCTATATCCCTTCCCAAACTCCATGTCTCCAGACATTCACTTTCCTCTACTCCTCCTTGGAGAGGCCATTTCTTGTATTTAACAAAATAAGTGAGATGAGAGGGGCTTCCCTAGAAAACAATGTCCATGAAATGGTTTGTTGCTGAGTTTGTGTTTAATACTAGCCCTCTCTCATCCAAAACCCATTCCACACTTGACATCCTTTGTGAAAATATACTTAGACATCATAAAATATTTATTTCATGAAAGACCTAAATTTTGAAGAAACTGTTAAATAACTACACATCATTGTGATGGAACCAAGCATGTTTAATCTGTGCTGGGTTTATTCCAAGAACTCACTTTACCCTAGTCAGTATTCTGACACTGAGGCTGCCTGATGAAAAAATTCTGGGTATCAATGTTACTCACCATGTTTCATTTTCTGCTGTAATGAAGGAATGAGAACATGTTCTATAACCTCTGGGGAAAGGTATTCAGAACTCATTACTCCATTTGAATGGAGGAATAGCAGTCCATATGGTCACTGTATAATTTACAAGGAGTTACACTAACCCTGAGAATTATTATTCAAGAAAATAACACAATACTTGCTCATCCATAAATAAGAAGTTGGAAATTAGATGCAATAGTTTTATACATTGACTGTCCATAATTAACTTAATGTCTAATTCCTCTGCTACATTTTGATCCAATATTCATAATAAGAGTAATAATGTGGATGTATCATTATCTAAAAATATAAAAAACAATATGTAAGTTCTGTTTAAAATACAGAACACATTTTTTAATAAGGCAGATCACAAAAAAAGAGTTATGACCAGTATGAAATCAGATTTAAGGGCATAAGGGAAAAATATTGAAGTGCCAAGAGTTAATAATTATAGCTTTGCTGCAACACAGCAGAGGACATCCTTGCCTTATTTAGTCATTGCCTATACTATATCACCATTGTTAATTACTTTATTGTCATAAAATGATTCAAAAAAGCAAAGCCATTTTCCATAGATTTACTTTAGCTAATCATATATTGATTGATAGAAGTTCTGTCAATATCTTGACTTTCAAAATTTATGCTATTAACTTGGTTAAATAAACCTCACAAGTTTCCTACATTCGATTGGGGTAATTGAACCGATATTCACAACTATGTAATATGAGAAATTAGCATTCTTCACTCACGTTATTTCAAGTATGTTCATAACTTTGTGACTTAAACCACTCAAATGTAACTCAGTTTTACCCACATTACGGGCACATTTAGTGACCTTGAGTCCATTCCAACTACAACGCTTTTAGTCAGCTGAGCACGGGATCTGGGTAAAACAGAAACACGTACATTAGACAGGCAGTGACTGCTGTACCATGCAAACATGCTGCTCTCTCCAGGGTGATTATTATCTCATTAACATTTCAACCTGTTTGGATGAAATTTACTCAAAATTTAGGCTTAATTAGACATTATTTGGGTCACTGTAATGCTAGGAGCCAGTCTTACTTAAATTTCCTCTTATAAAACTGAAGAAAGTAAGTAGAGGACTGTTCATTTTATAAGTATCTGACCCTGTTACACATGATAATTAAGATGAGTAAGGATAAACTCCCAAAGTTCCCCGTCACTCACTGCCAGCCATTACCTACTTGACACATGGTCAGATTACCACTGAAAATGTGACCATGACTGTCAACCACAGCAGAGGAGACAGCAAGCACAATGGTGTTCAGATATCAGTCTGACTTAGGGCTTATGGCTGTCCTAGATTCAGGTTCAGTGGGTTGAAAGCTGGTTCAAAATTTAGAGGGTGTAGTTCACAAAGGTGTCAGGAGCCTATTCTCAATAGCCATCAGCAAGAAAACAGGCATCAGCAAAGGTTTAGATAACGAGATGTGGTTTTATAAACATTTAAAATTTTTATATTAAGTAAACGTTTAAAATTGTTATACTGCAGTAAGGAGTTAGTATGAGTTCAAGGTAAGTTCGTCCAAATAAAATGTTGGTGGTAATTTAAAAGACAAAGTCCCATGGAACATAAGCTACAGGAAGGAAGAAATAAATGTGCTTCAACATCCTGTGTATATGTGTGCATGTTGTGATGTGTGTGTTGTGATAAATATGCATGTAACACATTGATAAAGGTAGAAGCCGGAATCAGGTAGTTTTTGGTATCTCCTCCAGTTTGATTTGATCTCTAAACAGCAATGCACTGAGAACGGCATTCATGCAACAGAAGGGAATAATTTAGCAGGAGCAAGTTTTAAGCAACTGTATGACTATTCACTTCTAGCAATGTTCTCCATGACTATCTTTTTCTAGACACACAGATGTCTTTAGCTTCTTCTTTGAACTTTCTAATATTGCTTTCTTTCCTTTAGATAAAAGAAGAAAAAATAACTTTTTTATTAAAGTGAGGAAAACTGCTGATAAGTCTTAGTAGCACCTGTGGGCTATTGACAGCTTAGTATGAAAATTTCGACAAGCAATTTCTGTTTTAAACCAGTTTGAAGATCCAAGGCACTGGTGACCAGGGTGGGGCTGTTTTGTAATCACTTGAGGAGCTGAAAGGAAATCACTATGCTTCAGTTACACTTGTTGGGGTTGTAATCCATTTGGTCTGGTATATGTCCTAAACATTCATCATTTTTTTTCCAAAAGTATCTATATTAGTGATTTCGTCTTGCTGATAACACAGAATCACAAAATGGCTACAGTTGGAGCAAAGGTGTGTCTGGGGTCTTAGTTCTGGAGGTCAGAGGTCAAGACATGTAGATCTGGTCTTCTTGACATGACCCCAAGGTGATTCAAGGATGCACAACCTTGGTGTGCCTCTGCATCCTGTGGTCTTTCTCTTCTCTTCATAGTGACACCTGACTTCAATCATATGACTCCACCTTAATGACCTTACCAAACACTAATCATCTCCCAAAGCCCCCGCCTCTGAACACCATAGCTAGATTCCTATCCTCCTAGCACATCACAGTGTAGCTTAACCTTTGAAACATAAAAGAGAATAAGTCAAATTCAACCATAATGCTTTCCCAGTGAAGATAATCTGTGGCCCTGCAATGAAATGACACATCTTTGAAAGAACTACAAATTATTATTGTCTAAAATATGACGATTTTGGATATAGAGCTAGAATAATTTTCTGGTGATAAAGATGACAGGAAATTTGGCATGGTGGGGCTCTGATATCTCCACAGACCGAAAGGAAGGATAGAAAATTTTGATTATAAGTTAAGAACTGAAAATTGGTAGTTTCATCTTTGAGAAATGAAAGTATGTCAGAAACACTAGTTTCCCCATTGGGAGGGAATCACCTATGATTAAAGGAATCATGAAAATGTAAATCACTCTCATCTCTAGGAAAATCAGTTGTTCAGAAATTCAACTATTATTTCCTTTTCAATGCTCAAGAGACTGAATATACACAGTAGTCTCAAAGCAAAGACTGAAGGAAGGAAAAAAGAAGGAAGAGGGAGGAAGGGAGGAAGGGAGCTGTAAGAAGAAACCAAACTGAAGCCATTTTGAGTAAAACTTCCATTTTGAATAGGGTTTAAATAAAGTTTAAGTACCCAAGATCTCCTAAGTTGAGACATGAAAGTGGGGCAAGCCACCTAGCTATGGTTGAAGAAATCAACCAATGAGAATAGGGTAAGTGTATCCCGAAGAACTGTTCCTAGGAAATTCCCCTATCCCTGAATCCTGAATGGTGGAAATGTGATTGGAACTTGGCACAGATGTTGATGGCTTTTTGTGTTTTCTGCTTAAAAGTTTTGTAGTATCCAGGTTCGGGGTCACAGTTCAGCTTCCGGAGTCTGGTCTGCATCCCTGATGAATGAGTAGTGGCTTGATTATAATAAAAACTTTTCTTTTATGCATTGACTCGGTGTTTGTGTTGTGTTGGATCCAAGAAAACACCATAACAAAGTAAAGAAGGAAGGAAGGAAGGAAGGAGGAAAGGAAGGAAGGAAGGAGGAAAGGAAGGAAGGAAGGAAGGAGGAAAGGAAGGAAGGAAGGAAGGAAGGAAGGAAGGAAGGAAAGAAAAGCATAGATGGAAGGAAGAAAGGAATGAAGAAAGAAGGAAATGAAAGAAAGAACAAGCATTCAAGATCCAAAAAGTGGGGAAAGGAATAAGAAGTCTTTCATCACTCAGCTAAGGCAGAAGTGAAGCGATCAGACAGGACTCTTCATCTAATTTTCCAGGTCAGGTATTGCAACAACTCTCTCACTGTCAAACTTCTTTGAGAACTCATCTCTATCCAACTAAAACCAAATTTTAATATCAGCACCCATATTCAACTTTGTGAAATATGTTTTATGTAATTGAAAGTAATAATACTATTTAAAGTACAAAATAATACAATTTATAGATTTAGCTCATAGTTCATCATGGTAGTTGTACACAAACTGAACCCAATATAGTGGCACACATCTATAATTCCAGCACTTGGAAGCTAAGGTAGGAAGATAGTTATATTCATCCTGAAGGACATTGTAAGATGTATCGAAAAGAAAAAAATCATTGCTGTGAAGATGTATTCACTTTTCATACAATCTTTTCTAGCTTTTAACCAGTCTTAGTTATCTCTCTCCTGCTATGACTATTACAAAATGACTCTCAATCATTTATTTAAATAAAAAAGCCTAAAACTTAAACATTATTTTCTTGATTCTTAGCACTGATTATATACCAATAACAGCATTATCTTATTTTTACTCATTTACTATATTAGTGAGCTCACTTAGCAAACCAGGTATCAGAGGGCACAACAGGGGTGCAAGTACACGGAGTGTCCTGCTCACTGAGTAGATGAGCAAATGGGAGTTGAATATCATATAGTAAATGCTAGAACCAAATGAAACCAGCAGGGCCTGAAGGAAGATGAAACATACCACCCAGTCAGGAGAGACTCAGACATTTTCCCAAATATATTCCCAAGCGAAATATCAACCTTGAGAGCAAGTCATATTTAAATAATTGGGTCAATAAATAAAGAAAAAAGTATATGAGGGGTATGGAAAAGTAGACTAGAAATGGTGCTGACATAACTGGATGTCAAGTTGTAGAAGATTGCAAATAGATTGATATATACCACCATGCACAAAACTCAAGTCCAGATGGATCAAAGCCTCAACCAACCATGATGGATCATGGACCTCAACCAACATAAATGCAGTTACCTTGAACCTGATAGAAGAGAAAGTGGTAGGAAGCCTTAAATGTATTGGCACAGGAGGCCACTTCCTAAATATAACACCAGTAGCACAGACACTGAGAGTAACAATCAATAAATGGGACCTCTTGAAACTGAAAAACTTCTGTAAGGCAAAGGACACAGTCAATAAGACAAAACAACAGTCTACTGAACGGAAAAAGATCTTCGCCAACCCCACATCTGACAGAGGGCTGACATCCAAAATTTATAAAGAACTCAAGAAACTAGACTGTAAAATACAAAATAACTCAATTCTTAGCAACAGTAGCCTTTAAGTCACCCACCCACTTGGGCGTGGTCTCTTATACTATATATTCATGATGTAAAGCATGTGCCTGGTCTCTCTTCTGGCTGCAGGATTCGGTTACTGTTTACCATTTGGGCAGAGGACTATGATTTGTGAGTCTGCCCCTAAATAAATAACTCTCTAGTATACTCAATTCTGAGCTAGTGTGGAATTTTAAGCGTCTGTGTTCAAGCCTCAATTCAGGGGGAGGGGATGCTTGGGCCTAGACCCACTTAATGTGCCAGACTTTCCTTTCCCATAGGAGCCCTTACAAGATAGGAGGAGTGGGTGGGGGTTGGGAGGAAGAATTGTGGATGGAATGTAAAATAAAATTAAAAAAATAAATTAAGATTTAAAAAGGAAAAGCTTACAGGAGAAAGTTGTTAATAAGATTGGATGCCTAATTGACTAATAAGAGAGAGGCAGATTAAGATGGTGAAGGATCTCACCTATTCAAAGCATCTGGGCTTCTTTGGGTGCAACAAGGACACACCTGAGGGTGTTAAGTAAGATGTGCATGATTAAAAGTTAGGTCACCAAGGTTACACTGGCTTCTCGGCAGCAAATGTACTGGATGATGACATGTCTGATTTGTGTATACCAATTAAACGGCTGCAGTTTTCATACTAATAATTGCCACTAAAGTAGGAGGAATTTTGCCTCTCAGTCACACATTCTGATAGAGATTACCTGCCTTGAAAATATAGAGAGTGAGGTTTAAATACTTTAGCAATTGACTCTCAGGGTTGGTATAGGATCCCAGAATAGCCCGTTAGTGAGATTTAATCTCTGGTGCACATAAGAGAATTGGTAATAGAAGCCTGTACAGAAGAGTATGTTTCTCTATTATCATAATTCACTCATTCTCACCCAATCCGAAGACTTCATTGCATTTAGTAAACACCATTTACAGATCTTCAGGGGGGAAAAACGTAAAGACATGAAACAAACGAGCGCATTCCCCACAGTGTTCAGTAAATAATCCCACAGTCTTTTTTCACAAGTGCGAATGCCTTGCAGTTGCCTGTGCGTTCCTTTTAGGAGGTAGCAGATGCTTCCTGCTTAACAGGAAGCAAAGGGTTTGCTTAGAAGCCCCACGCAGTGTGTTCATTGAAGCACCTTCTCCACAGACTTTGTGCCAGGTGTTCCACATGACTGAAGAGGCACCTGCCGTATGCTCTCCAAGGTGATCACAGATCGAGCGATCTGGAAATGATACAGTTAAATGGTCTGGAGAGAAAAACTTTACTGATCCTTTGTAAAAGAAAAAAATAAAACTTAAAGGAGTTGCCTTTTGAAATAGTAAAAAATCAGTAATATAACATATGGCTATAAAGTAAATCTTCTGTTGACAGATAACTACAATATAGTAAGAGTATCAAGAAATTACTTTGGGTTTTCAAAGCATATAGATTTATGGGAAAAATAGATTTATTCGTCATCATTTTTGTGATTTCCCAATTAATTTACCCACAGTATATACTGTCCCTTCTATTTTTGGACAAGCACCCGCTAACACGAGCATTAGCCAATACTTTTTGTTTTGTTTTCCATTTTATCTTTTACTTTCTTTTACCTGTTTTCCCAAGCATCAAACTATTTATAGAAAACTGACCTAAAGCAATTCAAATGACGGCAATGCGGTATGAAAAGGGGACTTGTATGGGTTAAATTCAATTCACTCAAAATTTACATACTTACATTCAAGACCTTACAATGTGACTAATTTGAAAATGGGGTATTCATAGATGTAATCATTTGAATTAAGGTAAGGTGGTCACACTAGGTCCTCGTGTAGACATTCTTAGAAAATGAGAGAATTATTCACAAACACACAGGCAAGTGGAGAAGTTCATGTGGAAAGAGAAGCAAAGATGGGCGCGATACACCAAAAAGAGAAGAAATGGCAACAGTCGCCTACCAGGAGCTGGGACAGTAGATGAAACTTTTGTCACTCAGAATCCTCAGAAGTAAAAAGCATCACTAATGTTCCTGGATCACAGACACTGGGCTCCAGAACTGCAGAAATCGTGTCTAGAACAAAGTAGAAGTCACTTAGTGTAGCTTCCCTTGCTCCCAAATGCCTCGTGAACTAGTACAGTAGAGAAGTATGAATAATACATAAACCTTCTGTTTGTGTGTTATTGTAATCTGACTACCATGCTAGCCTAAACTCTCAAATGCTTTCAACTGTTTGACTTAATTATGGTAACAGAATATAGAAGAAAACCAGAAGTAAAATAAAAGCCAGTGCTCATCAAACACTATTCCCTACAGGATATTAATTTTTAGGAGGTAATAGAAAAAAGTACTTCCTACAACAGATCATTTGAAAAAGCACTGAATTAAAGCAAAGTAGGAGTATTGGGACTCTGGATTAGACAGAAGTTAGAGAAGTTCTTAGGAGCATCTCACAAGGATAAAATGACACCCTAATTCTGCCACATTGTCACAGCTATTTTGATGCAGTCGTTTTAAGTGATGTCTAAATGACACTGTCAAAATGAGAAATGGTTACAATGTGTCCAGCAGACACCTCACATAATCACTCTGCCGCTAAATGCACTTCAATTATGAAGAGGGCCAAAAAGAGATTACAGAAAATATACGTTAATGCCTTCTGGAATTATATGTCTACTCTGCACTTCAAAACCTTCAATACATCCATGTCAAAAAGTTTAACACTCTGAAATACATAGTCATCCTGAGTGTGGTGATTTTATCATAAAACCTCTCAGTACATGAAAATGAAATAAATTTCCTTGATGTAATAGAACATATCTACCAAATCTTCTGCCGCATTCTTCCTGGAGAAATAGTGAACATTTTGCTCTGAAATTGAGTTGAGGCAAGATTCTGTGCCCCCCAGGTTCACATTTCTCTCTCTGTTTATTTGCGACATCATAAACAAAACTGCACCTACCATAGTAAGGCAAGAAAAATTAAAATATTCTTTATTTGCCACATGTATGCCCGTCTAAACAGAAAATGTTAAGGAATCATCCAAAAATAAACATTATAACTAATGATGAAATTATGAAGTATTCATGGCCAATATTTAAAACCCATGTAGTTCTATATGCTAAGAATAAGAGATAATAGTGCACATTTTAAAGAAAAACTAGGAATAAGTTTAGCAAAAAACACAACTAGCAAATATTTGAAAGTATTACTAAAATACAATTATAAATTGAGACATACCATATTCAAGAATTAGAAGAATGCGTATTGTTTTAATAAAATCCTAATTTATTGATTGAATAATTTAGTATCATATCAATAAAAATTCCAATAGACTTTTATGGAAGAAATGGACTTTGACATCAAAATTTATATGGCAATGCAATGGATTTAGAATGGATTTTACCTAAAAATAACAGTGAAGTTGGAACACTCACTTGAAGTTCCAGGCTTTCTGCAAAGCTGCAATAGTGAATAAGATCTGACATTTGCATGCAGACAGGTCATCAGAAGTTGACAACTATTCTGACCAATATACACAGTCAGTTGCTATCTGATAAAGGTGCTAGGTAAAGAATGGTATTATAAGTACACGGTTTGAAGCAATTACATATACATTAGAAAAAACTAATCTCAGCCTCTACTTTGCTCGATATTAATTCAACATGGATCATATAACAAAAAATGCAAGTCACAGTGTCACTCATACACGATAAAATATGGCAGAATAACGTCACAGTTTGGAACGGACTAAACTGTCTTGGGACCATAAAAGAAAGCATGATAAAGAAAGGACTTAATTAAATAAAATACTCTTTGCTTTTTCAAAGAACTTGTCATGATTTACCTATCTTGGGGTCTCCTAAGGAAGAAGGTAACAAACTAAAACTAAATATAATATTTAAAGAGGAAAATTGAGGAATCTCCCACAGTGTCATTTGAAACACTTAGACATATTCCTGGAAATCTGAAAGTACTGTAGAATCAGAAAGTAAAGGTTAAGTAAAACTGAGTGCTTATGAGATGAGTGTCAAAAATACGTTTACGGGGCTGGAGGGATGACTCAGTGGTTAAGAGCCTGTACTACTCTCCCGGAGGACCCAAGACTGAGTCCCAGAACCCACCCACATCAGAGAACTTATAGGTAGTTACATAGAACTTCTGCACCAGCTGTCACCTACATTCACACACACACACACACACACATACATAATTAAAAATAATAAAAACAAATTCACCTGCATGTATATGACTTAGAGCTGAACACTTGATATTGGCTCCATTAGGGGCCTCATGCCTGGGCAAGACTATTTCTCATGTACTCAGCTTTTCTTAATTGTCTTAATTTTCTTAATTGCTGTAGTTCTTTGCCTAGGGGTGAGACCACATGAAATTTACTGAGCAAGTTGTACTATATATTGAGACATATAAACATATAAATATGTAGGGGGAGGTAGTATCTTATACCATGTGAGTTATATCTCAATCCCAATTTTAAGACACTTGCTGCGGGAGTATCTTCTGCTGCTTCAGCCAATAGCCGCTGAAGCACGAGACCACGGTGCTGCGGGAGCGCCTTCCACTCCGTCAGCCAATAGCCGCTGAAATACCAGCCCACTGGGGCGTGGTATATTTCTCTTTTAAAAGAGCCACAGATCTCGGCTGGGGCCTCTTGATTCGGGCGCTTGGTCCCAGCTCCTGCTCCCGGCTCCTGCTCCAGTGACTAGGCTCCCTTCCTGACGGTTTATGGTGTATGTAAGTTTTACCCCCCAAAATAAATAACCCCTTAAAACATAACTGGTGTGGGATTGATTCGCCATTAGACACTATCCGTTTCGGAGAGGAAATCCTAAGAAAAGGTAGAAGCAGAAGGGGGAGGAAGAAAGGGGAGTGGAGAAAAATATATAGCTCAATAAAAACAATAAAAAACAAGTAAAACACTACCCTTAGAAATCAATAGTCTAAAATGAAACCAAAATGATAGTTCATGTAAACAAAATGCAGCAAAAATGACTTCACAATTTCTCATGAAACAGTAACTGAGAGATTCCCCACAAGCAGACTTGACCTTTAAGACACACTAAAGAAAGTTCTTCAGATGAAAAGCATAGGCTAACCAGGAGGAGCAAGAGACCCTGCACAGAGTGAAGAACGCTGGCGTAGTGATGCTCTACAAACACCATGGCACACCAGATGCCTTTGCCTATACTGTCACAGAGCTGTCATTGTCCACAACAGACAAATAGAGCAAGAATCTGTTCTTCCTTGCTAATACCTTTGCTAGGCCACTGGCTAGGTATTGTGTACCTGCAGCAGACACTCCCACCTCTGCCATAAGATCTGCCATTGGAATTCCTGCCTGAGAGTGGGGGTACCCACCTTCCATCTTCATAGTGCCGCACAGACTACAACCTCCGCACACCTGCATCTCTAGATGTGTTGCTGTAATCTGTGCACGGTCCCCTCACTCTCTTTCCTTGGCTCTAGAATAGTTCTATGTCCCACATCCAAATCCTATTTGTCTGTTATCCTTTCTAGATTTTCCTTATCCTCAGCTAGCGGAGTGAAGCAAAGAGATTTTACCTCCACAGACAGGCTGTGTATCTCTTTTCCTGGGAATACTATATCTTAGTTTTTCATTCGCACTGTTCTCTTCAGGCCTGTGTGTTCATGTGTGCGCACGTGTGTGTGTGCATGCACGTGTGTGCATGTGTGTGTGTGTGTTTAACTTATCAACTCCTTGTGATAATTGTAAACAATAGTGCGAGGCTAACCTGCTCTGTCGCGCCGCCATTTGGGGACCTTACCTCTCCCCATCACTAGGCAGTCCATTCTCTGGTAGCTTTGTAGACTTTCACCCTTAGCAGAGAAAGTCTCTACTGATCTTCTAAGTGAGGCTGATGCCAGTTTCAAAGCAGAAGTGCCTTGAGACTCATTACAATGAACATTCTCAAGTAAAGATGTTTTGGCAAAGGGTATGCTTTGTAACAGACCTCAACTTCCAATGACACTACGACCAACCGAACATGTGATGGAGGAGTGAAAAAGAGAAATGCGGCAGAGGAGCAGATCATTGTACAGAGGAATTAGCAAGATTTTTGTTGTTTGGTTAGTTGGCTGGCTGGTTGGTTGGTTGGTTGATTGGTTGGTTGGTTAGTTGGTTGGTTAGGGCATTGTTAATTTCCTTTCTTTTCTTTTCTAATTTTTATTTCTATTTTTTTTTATTTCTTTTGGGGGTGGTTTACAAGTGTGGAGAGCAGATATGGAAGGACCAAGAATAGTGCATGATGTGAAATTCCCAAAGATTCAATAAAAAAAGTTATGTTAAAAAAGAGATTACAGCTTGGTCTTTATTGAATGATAACTTGTCTTCTATAACAAGGTAAGAGAATTTTTGGAAAGCTTAACACACTTAATATTCTCCATAAAGTGCCACAAAAATAAATTAAGCAAAAACGATCACCCATTAACTGACAGGGTATAATCATTTATATTAATTATATTTTTAAGATCTACCTAGTGTTCTAACCCTTTAAATGACATGCATGAAAAGAATGAGTCATAATTTGCTCCTAGAGATTTGGAATTCTCAAATTCACCATTGAGAACTGCATCTGTGATCTTTATTTTAGGGTCATAATAATATAGTCTTATTCATAAAATTAGATTCTATTGCCTTAAACTAACATCTTTTTGCACATTTTTAGTGATTTAACATTATGAAAATATAAATCAGTTTGTCTGAACAGATCTCTTGCCTAACATCGTCAAACATCTCTTTTGCAAAATTTTTCAGTAGACTGACTATTAAGAGCCTATTCTTCAATGTTTGTCTAATTATACCTGGACAAACAATAAAAAGAAAAAATCTAAGCTTGCAATTTAAAACTCCTTCAGAAAAGCTCAAAAGATTTTCTTCCAGCTTGATTGTCTTCAGCGTAGGTTATTTCTGTGGAAACCATAACAGTGGTTGCAGGGGGAGTTTCTTTCATTAGCATGACTGAACAGACTTTCACCTTTGGCATATAAGCCATGGCATTTCCTTTCCACGGGTATGAGAATTTTTGACTTGAGAATTTTTATGGGAGAGCAAAAGAACATAAATTCTTGAAACTATTGTGAGAGGAAAAAAGACTGAGGTGAAATGTCCTCCACCATCTATAAAAGTGTTTCATATCCTATATCAATTAATATTTAAACTGAAGAGCTATGGAACAGAGCACGAAGCCCAGATATAGCACTAGATATATCTGGAGACTGACAGAGAGTGGCTAGAATTTCTGACTGGTACAGTGACTTCATTCTTGTGACCCACATATAAAATCCTTTCCTTTCCTTCAACAGATCTTTGCAAAATAAAAGATACAGTAGGAACAGCAAATAGTTACTGAGCTTTGCACCAGAACTTTAGCAAATCTGCACTAAGTGGCTTCTAGGCATTGCTTCATTGAGCCGTCTCAATACCACCAGGTAGGTGTCATTACCTGCTATATGTTACACACGCAGAACCGAGGCATAGAAGGCATAGAAGAAAATACTGAAGTTTCAATGGTACAGAGATTTTAATCTATTCATATATTCTATAAAATGATCAGTGAGTAGCTATGATTTAAACTAAAGAAGACACGTTTGCCACTTATATATATTTATTTCAGAATACATAAATATATCCTACAAGGCAATTTTTAAAAGGTAAAGAAATAGAAATGCAGGCAAAATATATTAGCAGTTAGTACATGGCAGAGAAAACTCAAATATCTCTCTTGTCATAAGAAAATTCAAATTAAAAATATTAGATTCCAGGTGCTCCATGTTCATGAGTTTCTATGGTCCTTTGGTATCCAGAAGACAATGCTTCGCTCTAGTTCCACCTCTGGCTTGTAGAATACATCTAGCTCATCCTCCTCAGAATTCCTTGATCAATCAGAGGAGATGGGGTGATATGAATGTCTTATTTATGGATGTGTACTTTGCAGACACCTGCTCCCAGCACTTTGGCTAGTAATCTCTGCACAAAGAAACTTCTCTGATAAGGACTGAGAAATGCATCTATTAGTACAGACACACATATTTAAAAGGCAGTTTGGTAGTTCATCCATTTAGCAAAGTGATAGCAGGAGTGGGCTGCTGGGGGAGGGAGAGTTAGCTTTCCTTAGGGGTGTGACTTGGTAAGTTGACTCTGCTACAATGGATGTTCCATACACACACACACACACACACACACACACACACACATATACACATATTTGATATTCCACATACACACACATGAATACACTATGTATATGAATATTTATATTTATAGGAATAATTTGGAAAATATTTTATGCATATATAAAATTCTCAGAAAATAAAAATACATTTTAATATATTTGATATTAACTTCTCTAGGACCCACCCAAAGCTTTCTTGTAAGTTCTCTTTACTTAAGCAAGTCTGAAAAAGCCCAATTGCCCTGAAAGGAAACCGTTCACAGGCTTAAGGATGGGAGAAACCTTGCCACAAACACCATGCGGATGTTCATTACCCCATCAGCCATCCAACTAAAGGTTTTAACACTTTTGATAATCTGCCTGCAAATATTGTAAGACTGTAATTTCTTAACATAGTGTGATGCTTTTGTTAAGCTTGAAATTCACCACAATAATACAAGAAAATTTGCTTAAGTTTTCTATTTTTACTCCATTTTTAAAAGAAAAAAAATGTCTTCATGCTTGCTCTCTCTCTCTCTCTCTCTCTCTCTCTCTCTCTCTCTCTCTCTCTCTTCTTTCCTTTCTATCAATCTCTGATTTTCAGGATTAAATATAATTCAAATAATTTTAATAATTACTTTTACTCATGTTGTCAAAAGTTTGCCATTGGGAACCTCTTTGAACTGGTTCCTGTGGACTGACTGACTGACTGACTTTATTTATTTATTTATTTATTTATTTGTAACATGACTCCATTAATCTCTCAAGCCTCCTGGATTTCTAGCATAATAGATGTCTCCAGACCACCTTGCACTTTCCTTGACCCACATTTCTAGTCAGCCATTTCTCCAAGGGTGGACCAAGTGTTCGAAGATACAACCCTGATGCCATGGATAATCATTGTTAGTAGGATGATATTGTTTCTAAGCAATTTTTGTGGACAGAGCTATATATTTAAAATTCATAACTTTGTCTTCAGTTTTCCCATGGAATTGAACATCGTAACATTTTATCCTTTTTGGTTCTGCAAGTATATTTTATATTAGATTGTTTCTTTGTCATATATTGTATTAGCAATTATTTATTATTTCTAATAATAGTTATTACTATTAATAACATAAATTAATACTAACATTAAGACAACAACATATTACATCGTAAACGTTATACTGATTGGCAAAGGTTTTATTCAGATATAACTAAGCCAATGCTCAATTGTATTACAGAAGCTTACAGATCCTACATTGGTTCTAACGATTTTGAAAAAGAATAACATAGAAAGAATCACTTTACTCAAAGTTAAACTTACTGTATAGCCACAGTAATTGAGACATCATGGTACTGGCAGATGAAGAGAATCATAGATCAATGAGACAGAACAAAGAACCCAGAAATAGAACCACACAAATACACCCAACTGATGCTTGACAGAGGTGCAGAAGTAATTCAATGGAGGAAGGACCATTTTCTCAATAATGGAACCGTCACAATTGGACATTCATAGATCAAGCCAGACAAACAACGTAACGCTCAGACTTCATTTTACAATTTCACTTGAAATCTCACATTTAAATATGAAATGTAAACTTGGAGAATTTTATGGAAAAATAGATAAATTTTAATTCCCTAGGGTAAGATTAATAATTACTAAACTTACCACCAAAAGTAGCATCCACTAAAGAAGCTGATGTGTTAGACAAAAGTGAAAACTTTTACCTGCAAAAAGTTCTTATAAAAGAGTAAAAAGTTAAGGTATGAACTGAGAGAAAATGCTTATAAGTTCCTGTCAAAGCACTAGTGTCTGTAATGGATGAATATCCTTCAAATGATAATAAAGACAGAAAAGGGGGAAAAACAGAAATTCAGAAATTTCTGGAGTCACCTCACTGAAGAGGACTTTGTAGTGCACCTCACCCATCTGTGCTACCGTACAGTTCATGAACCGGGCAAGGGACTGGAGATTGAAACACACAAAGACACACAGACAGAGACACAGGTCATCCTTGATGACAGAATGCCCCCCTTTATTGTGTCCAGGGGCAGCTTATATAGGGATCCTTAATTGATAGCCATGCCCCAGCCAAACGCACCAGAAACCACTCCCCTGCCATCAGGAACTACTGAGGGTCTCGTGATCAGAGCAGCTGCAAGCATTACAAGTTGTTTACAAAAAATTTAAGATCTGGGAGGTTCACAGCTCCCAACAGACGTAGAGATGACAAATAACCACACAAGATGTTCAACATTTTTAGCCACTAGTGGACTGCAAATCAAGTCACAGTAAGATATCATAGCAGATCTATCAGAATGGCTACATACGGTGAAGTAGTGATGAGTAGCCAGTGATGAAAAGACCTGGGAAATGAGGACCATAATGAGTCCAGCCACTCCGTAACTCGATATGACTTGACCTCAAAAATTCAAGGTAAAGTCTTTCATATGATCCAGCTGTATGGCCAAACAGCCAATAGCAGAACACAGTAGGGAAGTCTGTGTGCCATGCTTGCTGTGGTACTATTGGCAATAGCCAAGCCACACAGTCAGCCTAGATGCACATCTATGGGGCAGGGTAAATATTGCAGCATATGCACACCATGGAGCACCACTCCTCCATTAAGAAAAATGATTATTTTCTGAAGAGTTCCCTTTACTTATCGGGTCCAAGATGCCACTGTTGACCAATAGCAAATTTGCATGTATATATTTCCACAAATCAATTATCCATAATTTAGTTTAATTTTAAGGATGGGCATTCCTTGTTCTGCTTTGTAGTAAAGCTCAACCTCTTTCAGGTATTTCAGTATTTTCGTATTTTTTGCAACCGTTTCCTCTAGTTTAGAAGCCTTTAAAACGATCATACTTGTCACAGGACAGAGAAGGGAAGTTGGCATTTTCCTCTTAAATCTCATCAAATTTATAATAAGCTAAGAGAAAATTGACATATTAGCGAGGAAACTTCATATCCAAAAACACGACACATTTCTCTATTTATAATGTATTCTTGTCTGTATCAGAAAAGCAAATAAAATGTATAAAACGTGAGAGCTTTTATTATTTTTGTTGATACTAATAATTGTCGGCTCCTGCTGAATTCCGAGAGTGCAGTGCACCATGGATGTTTAGTGAGTATTTAATACATATTAACACTTGTTACAGGCATAAATAAGACTGTTTTATCTATTTAAGAGATGTATATAAGTGCATCAAAATTATAAGTGAGTATCAAAATGCCAAATTTATAATAGTGAACCCTCTGATGTGGTTAAGAATGTGAAGTACAATCAAGAAGAGGCTATGATTGCATTCCAAACCTATATATCTAGCAAATATGCATGTTCATCATTCAGTATGTTGTTGATTTTACATACCATGAAACATTTCATGATGGAGAAAAGCAAACACCAAAGCCCCATCTGCACCATAATTTTCTTGCAAAATATGTAGGAGTAAGTACATACTTAGAAACTGGACCTGAGTGCTTTTAAAATGAACTCAGCTGCATGCATTTTACCAGCCTTCTAAGTACATTAGCAGACTTAGAGCTGTAATTTACGTGACCTATAAAAGGGTCTTTAAAAGCAAGTAGAAAATCCATGCATAGCTGATCTGTTTCTTCTATTAGTCAGGCCATTTCATGGGCACTATAACCCCATGCTTGGGTAATGTTTTGCAATTACAGTATTGAAAGTGTTATTTGGAGCAAGGAACCCCATAAAATATATAGCCATTCCTGAAATGTAAACACACACACTGAGGAAAGTTCCAGTTATATCAGTTTTGGTTTCAAGACTAAGGCATTCCTAGATGTCTCCTCCAGGTTGGACTCCATACTTCAATACTATCAAGAAGTTGCAAAGGACATGCTCCTCTTGTCTTTTCCTGAATGTTCTTCCAGTCACATATTTGTAAACTAGTGATGTATTAAAGTGCTTATGTAAATCAGTGTTTTAGTAATTCATTAATTTAGACAAATAAAAAGAAACTGTTCTCTTTGATAGCAGGGAGCTCTGCACTGACAGCATCATCTGCCATTTACTGATCGTGTAATGGAAACCCAAAGGTTTAGCATTCTAACACTTGATTTTTATTAATATGTATTTAATGTGTTGTTATTTTGCTTTATTAATGGTTTTAATAAAATGCATGGTTTACAAAATTTCCTGTTCTAACACAGATAAATTATTCTGATAGAAGTGGTTTTTTTTTTTTCTGCAAAGAATTATGTAATATGTTCTAAGCACTCTCTGCATTTTCCCTGGGAACTTTCAGATGAGGAAGAGGGTATGTGATTTCATTAAGAATAAAGAACTGTGTTGAACATACACCTTCAACCTCAACATTAAAATAAGCATAGAGTGAATATTTAAAAGTTAATTAAAAGGTTAAATAAAAAAGTTAAAGTGAAGACAAAACTATTGTATACATAGAAAAAATATGTAGCAACATAGAGAGATGATATGATTCCCCTCTGTATGCTGAGAATACCATTGGTTAATAAAGAAACTGTCTCGGCCTGTTGATAGGACAGAGTAGAACTAAGCCAGCAACACTAAACTGAATGCTGGGAGAAAGAAGGTGGAATCAGTGAGAAGCCATGGAGCTGCACCAGAGACAGACACTAGAACTTTACCTGGTAAACCACAGCCTTGTGGCGATACACAGATTAATGGAGATGGTCTGGTTTGGGATGTAAGACCTACCCGATAAGAAGCTAGAGCTAATAGGCCAAGCAGTGATTTAATTAATACAGTTTCTGTTTGATTATTTCAGATCTGAGTTGCCGGGCAGCCGGGAAACAAACAAGCAGTCTCCAACAACAACGGTGATTACCCCTCTGTGTCTGGAAGCTATGGAATTGGTGTTGTGTACAAAGAAAAGGGAGTTATATTTTAATTATTTGAAGGACATAAAGGAAATGTTATAACTTTGAGGAGAATGAACATTGTTTCAGAATCCTTCTGCCTTACACTCCATTAAGCCAGAGTTGTTGGACAGCCTTGACTTGAGTTGTCAGGAAACAGAAGCCAGGGAAGATTTTTGAAGGCACCCTTAGGGAAGTTCTTTATTGCTCCACAATAGCAAACGTTCATTGAGTGCCAACAGACACAGCGACAGCTCAGAATAAATTGAAGGCTGGAAGCAGTTTCAAACTAATCACAAGAGCGAGATGATCATCTCAAGGGTGAAGAGGTAAAGGGTGAGAGAAGATTCTTAAGGACAGTTAAGAGATGCTGAACAACCTCTGAGTAATGCTGTAATGATCCTTTCAGAGAGCGATAAAAACAGTCTAACCCTTGTTAAAGCTCTGTTGAAGGAAGTCCACTTCACACATGAACGACTCCACCAAGCAGTACTCAACTGACGCACAGCAGAGAAGTGGGCAATCATGTCGTGGGATATTGGTTAAAGACGTGTTACATTCTTTTATGCTGTGGATTATTTGTTTAATGATGTAAAGATGTGTTTCATTCTTTTATGCTTCATTTGTTTAACTCTGTAAAGTTGTGTGACATTGCCTGTATGAAACACCTGATTGGTTTAATAAAGAGCTGAACAGCCAATAGCTAGGCAGGATAGAGAACTAGGCTGGCAGGCAGAGAGAATAAATAGGAAGAAGATAGAGGGAGGAGCGAGCAAAGGAGAAAGAAAGGAAGACACCAAGGGCCAGCCACCCAGAAACACAACCAAACACAGAGTAAGAAGGAAAGAAAGAAATATAGGGTAGGGAAAGGTAAAATCCCAGAGGCAAATGATCAATCAAAAATTTAAGTTAAGAAAAGCTGACTAGAAATAAGCCAAGCTAAAATAGTGCATTCAAAAGTAAAACTAAGTCTCCATGTGTTTTTTGGGAGAGTTGGGTGACAGGCCTCCAAAAATCCAAATAGTAAAATAATGAATAAAATATTATTTATCTAAAGCTGATATAGAAACTGTCTTAATGCCCTCCTTTGGGGTTTCCCATATATGAATAAAAGAAACATTTTTTTCTTTTAACATTTTGTATAAAAATAACTTAAAAAATACATGAATTTAGGTGACATATTTAATTTAATAAATAAATAAGCCAGGCAGTGGTGGCAAAAACCTATAATCCCAGCACTTGGGGCACTCTGTGGCTTCAAGACCAGCCTGGTCTACAGAGATGTGCCAGGGCAGGCTCCAAAGCTACACAGAGAAACCCTGTCTCGAATAACCAAGTAAATAAATAAATAAAAATAAATAAATTTAATAATTAAAACATGACATACACACTAATATTAGGTTATTTATGTAAGACCTGAGTAGTAATAAAACAAAGAACTGATCACCAAAGAACTTCCTGGGTTTCGCAGTGCTCCATTTCTTAAACCCTGAAGATGGAGTAACTCTGTTGTGGGATGCTGCTTTGGTTGAAACAAATGGCAGAACACATGTGCAGCATACAGGAATTAGGACTAGATATATGGCGAGCTACTTTGAGGCTTTTCGGGGGAAATAAAAGATACATCATTTCCGTAAGAACAAACCAACTGTTGAACGCGCATCTGAAGTATTTCCAATGAATTCTGTCTCGTATGTCAGCCATTCAAGACAGGTATTGCTAACCCACTCTGATCAATGATGAAATCAGGGCTTAAGGTGGTAAGACACTGACTGGTAAATGATTCAGAACCAGAATCCAAACCCAGGTGTGTGCCTATGGACCCAAATTCCACGTCCCTTCCATCGCACCAGGATACCCAGGCAAATGTGTCTGTAACTTTATGAAAAATGATAGCAAAGAGAAGTCTTTGATTCCTACCACCGTAGGAATGGCCCTGTTGTCCTTCTGAATACTGTTCTTTTCAATGCAATCCTCTGGTTAAAACAAATCTCTAGCCTGCTTTTTTCCTGCCTACAACAGAGAATTGTAACAGATACACGACAGAAAATAGCTTCTCCTTTCAAATATGTGCCACTTTCATCCTTCTGTACCCTGCACCCTGAAGATGTGCCACACTGTGCAATAACAAACAAGTTCTCGGAGATGTCTGGCTCAATGACCTGTTACCTTTATGATGTTTATTTTTGAAATTAAAGAAAAAATTAAAAAAACTCAAAAAATTCAAGAACAGGGCTAATTATTTTGTTTAATTTCACTCATGTTCTAAAATACAAAGGCAACTGAAATACCAAATACAGTTAGCACACGTACTTATATCAATGTGGGATATAAGATCACGTGTATCAATGAAAACTCTTTCACAAATACATTACCAAGAAAATTGTGCTTGCAGAATTCTTCCTTACCTTGTGTCCATGCATCCTGAATATCACACAAACAGTCCCCGTCCTCCTGGCCTCCTCTTCACCCACCTCCAACACCAGCAAGCATTCCCTGATAACACACAGCCAAGCAGGCTAGAAACACAAGCAACACACTCTCTGAAATCCACAGGAGAAACAGAAGCCAAGGAACAAAACATTCACTGAACAAAGACAAACACAGACAAAAGCACTTATACCTATAATCACCTCAAATTCAGAAGTCTAGACACCAGCATAAGAATACAATCAATAACAGCCAGGGCAATATACCATCACTAGAGGCCAGCTATCCTACCACAACAGATACTGAATATTCCATCATAGCTGAAGCCCAAGAAAGAGACCTTTCAATCACCTATATGAAGATAGTAGAGATACTTAAAAAAGGAAATGAATAAATCCCTCAAAGAAAGCCAAGAAAACCCTAACCAACTTTTGGGGTAAACTAATAATGCTCTTAAAGAAAGTCAAGGAAAAAAAACAAACAATTGAAAGAAATGAATAAAACTATTCAAGGCCTTAAAGTAGAAATAGAGGCAATAAAGAAAACACAAGTGGAGGGAATTTTGGAAATGAAAAATTTGGGAATGTGAATTATGATGATTTCTTGTTTATGAAAATAATGTTTTCCTGAAGATCATCCAAGATTACTACATCAAGAAAACTTTCACTCACCAGAAAAGGGGATAATAAGATAGTCTACGATAAAGTCAAATTTAAACAATATTTATCTATAAATACAGTCTTATAAAAGGTCTTGGAAGAAAAGTTCTAACTCAAGGAGGTTGACTATACCCATTAAACTCAGAAAATAAATATTCTCACATCAGCAAAACCAAAAGAAAAAAAGGACACACACACACATATACACATCAACACCACCAACAAAATCACAGGGATTAACAATCACTGGTCATTGATATCTCTCAATATCAGTGGTCTCCATTCCCTAATTAAAAGGCACAGACTAACAGAATGGATGTGAAATAAGATCCATCCTTCTATTGCATACAAGAAACACATCTGGCATCAAAGGTAGATACTACCTCAGGGTAAAGGGTTCACTAAACATGTTCCAAGCAAATGGACCTAAGAAATAAACTGGTTATGCATTTTTGTATCTAACAAAGTAGAATTAAAATGAAAATTAATCAAAAGAAACTGGGCACGACATATGACATACTTCTAAAGGAATCCACCAAGATGACATTTCCATTTTTATCATCTATACACCAAACACAAAGGCAGCCATTTCGAAAAGGAAACATTGCTACAGTTTAGATCACACCCTAAGAGTGGGAGATTTCACTACCCTACTCTCACTAATGGACAGGTCATTCAGACAAAAACAAAATGGGGAAATATTGGGCCTTACAGACATTACAAACCTCGTAGAGCAGAACCTCATATAAGAGAATGTGGGAAGTACACTTGAACGCATTAGCACAGGAGACCACTTCCTAAATATAACCTAAATATATAAATATAGCTGAGAGAAACAGTTAATAAATGAGACTTCCTGAAACTGAAAAACTTCTGTAAAGCAAAGGACACTGTCAACAAGACAACTGCCTACAGAATGGGAAAAGATCTTCACCAACCCCACAGCAGACAGAGGGCTGATCTCCAAACTATACAAAGAACTCAAGAAATTGGTCATCAAAAGAACAAATAATTCAATAAAAAATTGGGGTGCAGACATAAACAAAAAACTCTCAACAGAAGAGTCTAAAATTGCTGAAAGACACTTAAAGATATGCTTAATACCCTTAGCCATCAGAGAAATGCAAATCAAAACAAATCTGAGATTCCACCTTACACATGTAAGAATGGCAAAGATCAAAAACACTAATGACAACTTATGCTGGAAAAGATGTGGGGTAAAGGGAGCTGGTGAGAGTGCAAACTGGTACTGCCCATTTGGATATTAGCAAGGTGCTTTCTCAGGAAATTAGGAAACAACATAACTCAAGACCCAGCAATACCACTTTTAGGTATGCATCCAAAGAGTTTTCAATCATACTACAAGGGCATGTGCTCAACTATGTTCATAGCAGCATTGTTTGCCATAGCCAGAACCTGGAAACAACCTAAATGTCCCTCAGCTAAGAACGGATAAGGCAAATGTGGTACATTTACACAATGGAGCACTAACAATGGAAAAAATAACGACAGCTTGAAATTTGTGGGCAAATAGATGGAGCTAGAGAACATCATATTGAGTGAGGTAACCCAGACCCAGAAAGACATTATCATATGTACTCACACATAAGTGATTTTTAGAGATAAAACAAAGAAAACCAGCCTACAATTCATAATCCCAGAGAACCTAGACAACAATGAGGACACCAAGAGAGACATACATGGATCTAAACTACATGGAAAGTAGAAGAAGACAAGATCTCCTGAGTAAAGGAGATTCCATCTTATACGAGTCAAAATGGCTAAGATCAACAACACAAATGACGGCTCATGCTGGAGAGAGTATGAAGTAAGGGGAGCACTGCTCCACTGGTGACAGAGCAAACTTGTACAGCCACTTTGGAAATCAATATGATGGTTCCTCAGAAAACCAGGAATTCTATCTCAAGACCCAAGTATACTCTCTTAGGCATATACCCAAAGGAAGCTCCATTCTACCACAAGAACATTTGTTCAACTATATACATAGCAGCTTTATTCATGACTGACAGAACATAGAAACAGCCTACATGTCCCTCAACTAAAGTAAAAAACACCCTGAGTGAGGTAACCTAGACCCAGAAAGACAGACATGATAGGTACTCACAGGTAGACATAGTTGCTAAGCTAAGTACAATCCACAGACCCAGAGAGACTAAGTAAGTGGGAGGATAGGGGAATGCATACATAGATCTCCCTGGGGAGGGGAAATGGATTAGGTTTTGCAGGTGTTCTTGGGGCAGGCTCGGATGGGAATAAGAGGTACCAGATCTGGGTAGGAGGGTTGGATGAATAAAGCACAGGGAGAGAAGGCTGGAATGGGGGGGGATATTTAGGGGAAACAGTGCAGCCGAAGCTTCCTGGAATCTTTAAGAGTGACCCTAGAATGGACTCCGGTACTGCAGGGTACGGTGTCTGAACTGGTCATCTTTTGGAAACAGGCAAAGCTTCAAGTGGTGAGACTGGGTTGCATTCAGCTGAGTTGTTGTTTGATGAGGTCCCATGACGATGTCTGAACAACCTAGTTGATGCTAGGACAGAGTATTGTCCTTTGGAAACCGACAGTGAGACCTATTGCCCAGAACACCATCCACACAGCTTATTGAACAAAGAGAGGTCAAACTGGTGCCTACATGGAATCTTCATTTTTATATTCTCATCTCTTTGGTGCCCAAAGGCTACCAAAAGAGAAACCTGAACACCAGCACAGGCACAAAACCTTCAGCCAACAATCTGTCCTGCCTGAAAGATATGCTGGAGCAATGGTGGCTAAGAACTCGTGGAAGTGGCCAAACAAGGTTTGGTTTAATTGAGGCCCATGCCATGATTGAGAGAGAGTGAGAGAGTCCATGCCCATCACTGACTGGATGGTCAAAGCCTAAGATTGAATAACCCAGAGACCTAGGAGAGAACCAAACATGACTGGCAAAAAGAGAAAAAAATCAATGAAATGATTATTAATGAATTTCCTCTCTAGTCGTAGAACAGTGCCTTGTCCAACTGTCATCAGAAAGTCGTCCTCTGGCAAAAGAAGGGTACAGATTCATGATGTAGGTTGACCTTCTGTCTATGTGTTATTTTCATTGGTTAATAAAGAGACTGCCTTGGCCCTTTGATAGGACAGAAAATTAGGTAGGCGGAGTAAACAGAACAGAATGCTGGGAAGAGGGCAATGAGGCAGATGCCATGGAGCCAGCCACCAGGTCAGACAACTGAATCTTTCCCGGTAAGCCACCACTTCGTGGTGCTACACAGATTATTAGAAATGGGTTAATCAAGATGTGAGAGTTAGCCAATAACTAACTCTCTAGAGATAATGGGTCAGGCAGTGTTTAAATTAATACAATTTGCGTGTTGTTATTTCCAGGGCTAAGCTAGCCATGTGGGAGCCGGGTGGGACAGAAAGCAGGCCTGCCCACAGCTCCTCACTACAGATTCAGAGATCCAGAGCCAGACAGATATTAAGGAGAGGGAGAATCTAAGTCAGAGGTCATATTGGGTCCTATAGACATATTTTTCTTTGGACTGTCATCTCACAAGACATGACACAGAGAGACACAGAGACTTATTAATTATGAATGCTCAGCCTTGTCTTAGCTCTTATTTCAATCTGTTTCTTTTTATCTACATTTTGCCTTAGAGTTTTTTACCTTTTATATTTCCTTCTTTCTTTCTTCCTTTCTTTCTTTCTTTCTTTCTCTCTTTCTGTATATTACTTTCCTGTTGTCTCCATATCTGGCTGGTGGCCACCTGACTTCTGACCCCGGGTATAAGCCAAAACTGCTCATTCATTTCCCAGCTGCCCAGACCCAAATAATCAAAGAGAAACTATATTAATTACAACACTGTTTGGCAAGTAGTTTAGACATATTCCTAACTAACTCTGAAATTTTAAATTAATCCCTTTCTATTAATCTGTGTATCACCACGAGGTTATGGTCTACCAATATGGTTCCAGCAGCATCTTTCTCCTTCAGCAACTACATGGCTTCTCTCTGACTCCGACTACTCTCTTACCATATCTCTGTTTGGATTTCCTACCTGGCTTTATTCTGCCCTACCATAGGTTGAAGTAGCTTCTTTATTAACAAATGGTGATAAAACATATTCACACCACATCTCCCCTTTTCTGCCTAAGCAAAAGGAACGTTTCAAGTCTAACATACTAAAATTACGTATAACAAAACAGGTATCAAACAGGAGTGACAGCTACAATATTTTCTTTGTGAGTCTAAAGACTCATATGTAATTTATCTTTTATCATAACTAAAGAAAACTATAACTATAACTGTCTTCAACTCTTCAAAGACCCCAGAAGGATATATTACCTAAGTAAACAGGAAGGGCATTGTAAGCAACTTCCAAAACTCTAAAATTAACAGAGACATTTTGCTGCCTGGACAGTCACCCAAAGTTCTGCTGTAATGTCGGGAGATTCCATCTTCAGCCTACAGGTATACATATATATATATATATATATATATATATATATATATATATATATGTGTGTGTGTGTGTGTGTGTGTGTGTGTGTGTGTGTGTGTATGTGTGTGTGTGTGTGTATACATACACACATATATATAGGTCCATATATCTATATTTCCCTATATATATGGACTTCAAAATCTGAATCTAAGGATACGTTACTTTGGAAAAGCAGTTCTGATTTTGTTTGCACAGAGTATGGGAACCTATGGATTCCTTCCAGGCTAATGTGACTTGATGCAATAAGACCCTCCGAAATGTTTCCATGAACTCTAAAAATACTTCACAAACAAACAATAGGAAGCAGGTTGGAGTAAACAATGCCTAAATTCCCAAAATGATTATTGTCTACTGAATCAACAAATCAGGGTCCACAGAGACCAAAATGTCAAACACAGAGCCTACAAGAGGCACCAGATCCTCTGTATATATGTTATGGTTGTTAGCTTGATGTTTTTGTGGGACTCTTAACAGTGGAAGTAGGTGTGTTTCTGACTGCTTTGCCTACCCTTGAACTCATTTCCTCCTATTGGGTTGCCGTGTCCAGCCACCATATAAGGGATTTTGCCTTATTTTACTATATCCTATTTTGTTCTGATTGGTTGTTGTTTCTTGAAGGCATGCTCTTTTCTGAAGAAAAATGGAGGGGGAAAGTACTTGGGGGAGAGCGAAAGTGTTAGGAACTGGGAGGAGTGGAAGGAAGGGAAACTCTGGTCAGCATGTATTGTATGAGAAGAACCTGTTTTCAATAAAAATTAAAATGTCTAATGTGGGTCTCTGTCTCTATCTCCATTCATCGCCAGATGAAGGTTCTATGGTGATAAGCAAAATATTCATCAGTATGGTTATGGGCCAAGGCCGGTTCAGGCACCCTCTCCTCTGTCCAGAGAACAATCTGGGATCTCTCCTTGGACCTGGGATCCTATTTATAATCAAGTCTCCTGTAAACCCTAAAATGACTCCCTTTGTTGAAATATATTCTTCCCTGATCCCATATCCATCCTTCCTCCCTCCCCCCCCATCCCAGTCCCCCGATCTTTCCCCATTCCTCCCCTACTCTCTTCTCTTTAACCCTCTCCCCTTCCAACAACCCTCCCACCCCCCCCCCATGCACCCGAGGTTACCTGGCACTCTTGTCTATTTCCAATCTCCAGGAGGATAGCTACATGATTTTCATCAGGTTCACCTTCTTATTTAGCTTCTCTAAGATCACGAATAATAGGCTCAAAGACCTTTAATTATGGTTAGAATCCACTTATGAGTGAATACATACCATATTCCTCTTTTTGGGTCTGGCTTACCTCACTCAGTAAACTGGACTTAACTCCCTAGGTCCAAACGAGAAGCAGAAAGAAAGAGAACGTGAGCAAAGAAGGCAAGACCAGAGGGAACCTTCATCCGACGATGAATGGCGATACAGACGGAGACTCACATTGGAGCACCGGACTGAGCCCCCCAAGGTCCAAATGAGGAGCAGAAGGAGGAAGAAAATGAAAAAGGAAATCAGGACTGCGAGGGATGTGATCACCCACGGATACAAGGGGACGGATCTAATGAGAGTTCACCAAGGCCAGTTGGACTGGGACTGAACGAGGACGCGATCCAACCAGATTCTCTGAATGTGGCCGGATTCTCTGAATGTGTCCGGAATGGTCCGGAGTCTTTCTGAAAAGCCATTGACAATGACACTGGGACTTGTTTCCTCTGCATATACTGGATTTTGGGGATCCAGTCTGTCTGGACACTCACCTTCCTGGACCTGGAGGGAGGGGGGAGGAACTTGAACTTCCCACAGGGCAGGAAACCCTGACTGCTCTTAGGGATGGAGAGGGAGGAGGAGAGGGAGTGGGGGGAGTGGGAGGGTGTTGGGAGGAGGGGCGGAAATGGAAACTTTTATAATTTAATAAAATTACTTTCTAAAAAAAAAAATTAAAATGTCTAAATTCTGATAAAACTATTTTGTTAAACAATGTTTTTATATTTTACTTTGTTACTACATGTGAAAATTTCAACCTGACATATTATTTGCAAAAACTAATACTCAGATGAATATTTTTAGTTTTCTCAGACTTTTTATCATTTTAGAGAGTAAGATTCTGGGTTAACATCGTTTTAAGTTCACTGTAAGAAGAAATAGCATCTTGAAACCATAAGCACAAAGTTATTTTAAGAAGGAAAACACTAGTCTGCCTTGATAGCAATGGTTATCCAATTATTTGGTTTCCAGAAGTTTTGAAATGTTGGCCTCTTAACCTATACTTCAGGGTCACATTTTCAATGATTTTTAATATATGACATTAACAGAAGCTTTAGAAAACATCTAAAATATAGAAAATATTAGATCTTATTCCTCCACTTTCAGACACTTGTAGGGGAACACTTATCCCAGCTTGATCAGTCTACTCAGGCATCTCAGAAAAGTAAAGTTCCAAGCTACAGGGATTTTGAATCCTCACATTCTGTTGGTAGGACTGTAAAATGGGGTCAACCTTCTAATAAAACCCACTGGTAATAACTCTCAAGTTTTAAATGTGTCTTTCTTATTCTGCCAATAATTCTGCTTCTAGGAATTTAGTCTATAGAAACGTTCACAAAATATGAAAAAGGAAATGTTTACTTTTCACTTCATGAAAATCTATTGGAAAGAGGTTGATTAAACATCAATTGTGATAGAATAGTTTGTGGATTTTCAAAGCTGTGATGTCTTTAAAAGATATTCTGTAATGACAAATATTGAAGCCATGTATAAACCATTCTTGAATGCATGCAGGTTACAAGGTTACAGCACAGTAGATGTGTTATAATCATTGCATGTAACCTCCCTCATCCTGAAAACTGTGCCTTCAGTGTCTGACAGAACATTTCCTCTACCACCTTTGATTTCACTGAGAAGCTTTTCCTTTTTCAGTTCAGACATTTACGCATTACACATGTGAGAACAGTACATGTGGATGTAATTTTTAGAATACTCTCTCTTTTAATTCAATTATTTATTTTTTTCAATTTACTTTTTATTAGCATATAGTCATGGTTTAAAATGGAGAGTTCCATTATAATATTTTCATGTGTATGTTTAAGTGTTCTTTGTTCATATTCAACCCCGTTGATCATCTTTTGTCCCTCTCAACACTTTTCAAGCTGTGGTAACCTGCTTATATTTTATTATAATTTATCTATTTTACTTTCTGTAAATTCTGCTCTCATTTACAACATCATGACTACAGCTTTCCCACTTTCCCCTCCCTTCAAACTCTCCCTGATCTCCCAGATCCATCTTCCCTCCACCTCCCCTGAGAGGAGAGCAGGCTTCCCAGGAAGAACCACCAAACACAGCACAAGTCATAATTAGACCAGGCACATACTATCACATCAAGGCTGGACGAAGCAACCTAGTGGGAGAGAAAGGATCCCATGAGCAGGCAAAAAGTCAGAGACAGCCACTGCTCCGACTGCTAAGAATCACACAAGAATACCAAGCTACTGAGGCAGACCATATATGCAGAAGACCTAGGTCAAATCCCTATAGGCTCCCCAGTCTCTGTGAGGCCCCATGAGTCCTGGTCAGTTGATTCTGTGGCCCATGGTCTTGTGTACCTGATGTCTCTGGTTCCTCCAATCCTTCCTCTCCCTTCTTCACAGAACTCCCCAAACTCTGCCTGATGCTCGGCTCTGGTACTCTGTATCTGCTGTCAGCAGTTGCTGGATGAAATCCCTCTGGTTGATGACAGTTATGCTAGTGATCAGTCCCGAACACTCTGCAGACAGAGCAGAGAGATAGAAGGTTTTGTGGCTGATTGGTGTCCCAATACCTCCACTTGAGGCCTTGCCTACTTACAGAATATGGCTGGTTCAGGCTCCACGACCCCCATTACTAGGGGTCTTGGCTAGGGTTATTCTCGTAAATTGCACTAAGTTTCTAAATAATCCTTAAATGCTCCCAATTCTAGACTTTTCCCCAGTATTTCCCACCCTCCCCCAAGACCTGACCAACCTTCTTCCCAACACCCCCACCCTCAGTGCACTGGTGAAATAATATATTCTACTTTCCCTTCTCGGGAGCAGTTCATCAGGAAATTGGAAATCAATACACAACAGGACTCAACAGTTTCAGGATATTTGATCACTTTGTGAACCCCGAGATTACATTATTTACTGGACAAAAAAAAAAAAAAAAAAAAAACTTGTTCCTAGTTGTGGTGTGGCTCAACCCTAGTGCACACCTCTAATCCAAAATTAAACATGGGCTAATTCAGTATTCAGTATCCACTGAGTTATCCTTCCAGTACTATCCTAAGTCTCTGCCTTTCTTTCTTATATCTATGCCCTCTCTCTAACATTTCTAATCCACCAGCCCCTATCCTGGAACGTACAAACCCGCTGTGGCGGTAATCAATTCTCATTTATTTAGGCTTTAGGCCTGCTCATCAAGAGGAAAACCATGCCTGACACTGGAATCCTAGCCACCTGCCTGCCCAAGGCTGACTTGTAATTTTAAAAGCGGGATGAAAAGGAATAGAAATCCGGAAGGCAGAAACAGTAGTGTTGTGGTTGCAGGTCTGCTAACTGTCACCACAAGGGCTAGACCCAGATTACAATGACAGCAGCAAAGGCAAACACCTCAAAGGTAAGTAAAGGGCCCGACTAGACAACTGTGCATTTCAGAAAGAAGTAGGGTAGAGGGACAAGTGATATCTGTTGCAGAAGTTCCCCAGTGCAGGGGAGGCTGTAAACATGCTGGAGGACACCGAGTCGCGTGCCCAAGATAACTGGCATTCACTGATGTTGATTCAGTGCCCACCCCAAAGGACTCAGAAATCATCACTATGACATGACAGCCCTTTCCTGGAAGAAAGAAGACTACATTTTCTTCTGCTAGAAAGGCAAAAAGATTTGGAATAAGCATGAACTTCAGCTGAGGGAAAATAGGGAAGTTACAGCTCTGCCATGCCAAGCTTTCCACACAGAGATTAGGCCCACAGTGAACATTTGGAATCATGTGGACACTGAAATGCCAGATGCTGCCCAATTACAAATCTGTCCATCTTCACTACGTTCCCCGTGGCTATTAGCTTGGATCATTACCATCTCTCCCGCCACTATGTACTCACTGCCCAGAGATCCAGACTTCTTCAGCTGTGTTCTTGCTTTTCTCTCCTCCTTTCACCCTATGTTTATTTATTTATATAGTTCTCCTTTTTCTTTCTTCCTTTCTTTTCTTTACTTGTGAGTAAATCACAATCTAAGTGAATAGAAAAAGGCAAAAAAAAAAAAAAGAAAAGAAAGCACAGTACATTTCCCTTGAGAAATGTACCTTTGGAGCTACTATATTTTTAATAATTGATAAAAAATCACATTGTTCCCTTCCCAGTGTCCTTCCCATACCAGTAAATGGTCCCATTCCTGTGGTTGACTGGTGTATAATATCCTTGCTAATGACAGCAACAAACTGGGATCTCAGGAACAACTGGGATTTCAGATCTTCTTAGTACATGACCTCCCAGAGTTCTCCCTGCACTGTTTTAATGAAACCCTTTAAATATCACTTACCTAAAATGTTATTGTATCTGTACCAGATTAATATAGATAGATAGATAGATAGATAGATAGATAGATAGATAGATAGATAGATGATAGATAGATAGATGATAGATAGATATAGATAGATAGATGATAGATCCATAAAGTCACAAATAATGTTTTTTCACCCTCTCTCCTGTTACCCTCCTTGATTTACTAATCATCCTCTCCCTCTTTTGACTTTCCCTAAGTCAGCTTGTTTTCCTCCATAGGGTATAATTTAGCAGCTTGTCTGGTCTTTTTTTCTACCCCACTCATATATCAATGCCTTCTTGTTCCGGTCAGCAAATCTTCTGCCAAGTTTGTTCTTCCCACTCTTCATTAGAGCATTCGCTCTTCTGCCAGGAGCAATAGTTTAGAATCACGCATCGTGATCCAGAAGACTAAATTTTGTTCCTTGACACCATCTACAGAGCCAGCTGTTCATTTTGCAATTCCTTCTGCATCTTCAAAAGTCATGACCTTCACTTAGGAGAAATTGAACCAACACCTGTGTTCCACAGACCTTCAGTTTCTTCTGGAGGTTTCTCTGCACATTGTTCAAGGTTATTTTTGTTAACACTTTCAGAAATCCTGAACTGAGAAAAAACTAAATATAATATCTTTTTGAAAACACTATAAATCTTAGGTAAATTCCTATGAATTAGTTAATGTCTGATTGTCATATGTTCTTCAGTTTTACTGGTAAGTTTTGATATATTGATTCCTTTATGTCTACTTTTAAAGAGAATAATTTTAATATACTATCAAAAAATGTATGATACTCAATATTTGAATTGAAGAATTTTTCTGAAAAATATTTTTATTTGTAGATGGAGACCACTCTTTTGTTTCCCAACCACTCAGACCCAAGTAATCAGACAGCAACTGTATTAATTACAACACTGCTTGGACAATAGCTTAGACTTCTTATTAGCTAACTCTTGCTCTTATATATTAAAATAACCTATTTCTACTATTCTGTGTATTGCCACAAGGCTGTGACTTGCCAGATGTTCCAGGAACCATCTCCTTTGGCAGCTACATGGCGTCTTCCTGACTCTACCTACTCTCTCTCTTTCTCTCTCTCTCTATGTATGTGTGTGTGTGTGGTGTGTGTACACACACATATATATTCTGATTTCCTGCCTGGCTTTACTCTGCTACGCCATTGGCCAAACTGCTTAATTCATCAACCAATAAAAGCAACGCATACAGGACATACCACATTATTTATTTAATTATCTGAGTCAAAGGAGAACTAATTTTGCAGTGTTCAAAGACCTTTCAGACCCAAAATTAAACATATATCCATAAAGTGTGTGTGTGTGTGTGTGTGTGTGTGTGTTCAAGAGCATACCCCCCACTGAATGCATGTGAAAAACAAAGAACATCTTACACAAGCTGGGTCTCTCGAACTAGATTTCGGGCTTGGTGACAGACAAGTTAACCTGCTCTACCATCTAAAAGAACTCCAGAATCAAATTATGAATCTGCAACTTTTATGAACTATTACTTTAACTATCTAAAGGCACGTTGCTTTTGTTTATGTTGCATTTGTTTAATGAGGCAAAGATGTGTTACATTTGTTTATGCTGCATGTGGTTTTGTGTAAAAATGTGTTGCTGTTTTACCTTGCTTGCCTAATCACCTAATTGGTCTAATAAAAAACTAAGTAATTAGGTAGTAGAGGAGTAGGTGGCACTGGCAAATAGAGAATAAACAGGAGGAGTAATCAAGGCTCGAAAGAGAATAAGGGAGAAAAAGGGGGAGATGCCCAGCAAGCCAACTAGATATGGCGTAAGAAATACAGAATGAAAGAAAGCTAAAAAGCCCCAGGTAAAATGTAGATGAAGAGAAACAAGTTAATTTAAGTTAAAAGTGCTAGAAAGAAATGAGCCTGAGCTAAGGTCGAGCATTAATAAATGTAGAGCTCAATAAAAATCAATAAAAAATAAGCAATAAAGAAATATGGAAAAAATAACTAATAATAAGTCTCCATGTCATAATTTGGGAGTTAGCTGGTCGACGGCCCAAAGAAAGCCTGCTTCATCTTCTCTCATCTCCTCATACACTGTATTGCTCACTAATTGTATTCCTTCATTTAATCTATGAAATGAAGATCTTATAAAATAAAGAGGTCTCAAATTTAACTCAGTTATTATTGAGTTGAGCTAAAAGTCAGAATTGTCAGATTAACCTCTTTTAGAAAATGCCATGGGGTTTTGCTACAACTTAAAGAAACAGAATCTCAGAAAAAAAATTCAAAAAATAAATTTTAAATTTTAAATGGACTCCAACATTTTGAACATTTTGTATATTAATTCTTACCTATGCTTCTTCCTAGTGGAGCATGGAATAAGCCAACTGACAAATGGGGTTTGAATTTAATTGTACTAAAAGGCATTTGAAAATGTTTACTGCTTACAGACAAATTCCTTCCCTCTCACTCACCCTTTACTGTATAACTATTGGAGTTTAAAGTCTTAAAGGGAAGAAAATCAGTCTTAGATAATTAGGCTGTCCCTAAGGATTTATTGTGTTCTCTTGCACACATTGGATGCTCTATCCAGTTCAAATACAGCACCAAGATCACATTGTGCTTTCAGATTTAAATAAATTCTAGCTCCCTGGTATTTCTTAATAAAATGCAGGGTCCTGATTAAGTTTCCATTTCAACCAGTTGACAAATTATTTAATACAAATATGTTTAAATCACATGGGATACATTCCTAATAAAAATGTTTATTTTTATCTAAAATTCAAATATCCCTTGGTATCTTGTATTTTTATTGGCCAAAAACAAACTTTCCAAAGACAAATTTCCATGGGATCAGTTCATCTGACCATGTGGAAATGGATGTAACCCAGAAGCCAGTTAATTCTGTGGTCTTTCCTGCAGTGCCAGGCTCATGGAACCTGAGAATTTAGATGAGATTTTGTGTCCTTGTACCTTGAGCATTCGAATGTTCTGTGAAATGTGTCTGGCCTTCTCAGAAAGAGCTGAGTCTACTTCGCTTTCTTCTGTCCCTCTCAGCACCCAATACCCTGGGGCATTTGGACAGAGCCATGTCAATATTTTGGAATGCATTTTCCACATGGGAAGTACCTGAGACACTTTGAGACCTCGAGGGGTAGGGTACAATCTTCGGCATTTGTTAATTACATGTTTGTTGATGATGCAAATCCACACTGAGAGCAGAAAGCTTTCATACCGATGTGAAAACCATCTGTAACTTCAGCTGTAGTGGCAGATTAAAATCCCCTACAGAATTCTGGAAAATTACCATAACCAAGCAATGTTCATCAAAGTAGCTAGGAGTGAGACAAAAGTATCTTTTTTTTTTTCCTGTCTAAAATCCAGGTAAACCTTGCCCAGTACAGAACTACTGACCCAGAAACGGATATCGATCTCAATGGCCCCTTAACATCTTCCTTTGGAGCATCAGTCACCAACATGTTCCTTCTACTCCCGAATGTTATACAAGGATCTTATTTCATTTCATCTCCACCCTTCCGTCCCCAAGTCAATAAAAGCAGTGATTTTAGTGATTTTTTTTGACTGTGTATTTTGGATTACTGTAGCTTTAGGGCAAAGGAAAAATTCCACATTTGAGGACAAAAACATTCAATTTTGCTATGAGATGCCCTTGCTCTCCAAGGAAGCAATCCTGCCCACCATCTGTCTGACTTAATTACTCCCTAACTATAGATATCCTGACCTATCAGTTCCATTCTCATCTGATGTGTTCATCTAAATTATTCTATAACTAAAAATAGTCGGGAGTCAGATATTGGAACAAAAGCCTGATAAACCTAAAGAGCAAAAGAGAAACGATCGGCTGACCCTGCTCTCCATGGTTCCCAAATTGAAATGCTTACAAATTTCTAAATCCCTCTTTACTACTTCCTGAACATTTCTCTTTCTAGCCTGTTGGGTCCTCCACTATCTCTGTGGCTAATCCTGACCAGCTGAACACTGATGCTACCCTCTGATCCAAGGTATAACTTTACTGTCAGTCTTGGAGCGTCAGTGAGAAGAAATCTCCTACAGCTCACATCTTTATGTAAGGCCCTCCTCCACACTGGAAACATTACACAGGAAAGAAGCCGGAAGCATTTTTTTTTATCCATTAATCTCTAAGCAAAAACAAATATCACAAAAAGCACAAAGAATGACATCAATATCCTTATCTTTAGTGCTAGATACACACCAAGCCTGAAAGAGGCAAAGATGTTTGAAATCAACTTGAACTTTAAGTGACATTTTTTCCCCAAAAACAAGCACATAAATAACTGCTGCATAGATAGATAATTACAGAACACGGTAATGAGATAATCCTCAACTGAATTCTCAAAGTAAATTTCAAGAAAAATCTTTTTCAAAAGTGTTCCAAACACTTTCTTCTAACGAGGCAAAGGATATCCAAACTCTGATTTCCCAAGCAGTAGATTTCTATAAAACCAAAGTTTAGCAGGATTCCCCAAGGTCAGCCTAATGTTTGGCTGTGGGTCTCTGCATCTGTTTCCATCAGGTACTGGATGAAGCCTATCTAACGACAATTGGGCTAGGCGCCAATTTATTAATACAGCAGAATATCATTAGGCATCATTACATTGCTATTTTTTTTCTCCAGGTGTGTTTATTTCTACTGGGTCATCCAGCCTGTGGGACCCGGCACTTCAGGCAGTACCAGGGGTGGGCTTATTCTCCTGACATAGGTCTCAGGCGGGGCCAGTCATTGGTTGGCAAATCCCATAGTCTCTGAGCTACTGTTACCCAGCACATCCCATAGGCAGGACAGACCATAAGTCCAAGGTTACATGGCTGGGTTGGTGTCCCAATCCTTCACCGAAAGTCTCGCCTGGCCACAGTATATGGCCAGTTCAAGCTATGTGTCTTACATTGCTAGGAATCTTAGCTGGTGTTATCCCTGTAGATTCCTGGGAGTTTCCCTTACCCCAGTTTGTACCTACCTGATCCCAAATGTATCCCTTCTCCAGCAGTCTCTTTCAGCATTCTTTCTCTCCATCCCCCCACCTGATTCCTCGTGTTAACATCCCCAACCACCTCCAGTCCACCCACAAAAATCTCTTCTATTTCCTTTTCCTGGAGTGATCTGAGTGCCCACCTTCCATCCCTTGAGACATTCTGTTACCTAGCCTCTCTGGCTCTGTGGATTTTAGCATGGCTTTTTTTTATTTTATAGCTAATATTCACATACCGTGTTTGTCTTTCTAGGTCTGGGTTGTCTCACTCGGGATGATTTTTTTTCTAGTTTCATCTATTTGCCTGCAAATTTTACGGTCATTGTTTTTAACAGCTCCATGATGCAAATGTACCACATTTTATTTATCCATTGTTGGTTGAGGGACATCTAATTTGTTTTCAGTTTCTGGCTATTATGAATAAACCTGGAATGATCATAGTTGAGAAAGTGTCCTTGTGGTATGAGTAAGCATCCTTTGGGTATATGCCCAAGAGTGGCATAACTGGGTCTTGAGGTAGGTGGATTCCCAATAAACTACCCTAATGATTTCCAAAGTGATTGTACAAATTTGCTTTCCACCAGAGAAAAAAGAAGTGTTCCCCTTGCTCCACATCCTCGTCAGCATGAGCTGTCACTTGTGTTTTTGATCTTAGCCCTTCAGACAGGCCTGCTGAAGAGATGGGAGGATTGTCAGAGCCAGAGGGTGCAGGAGCTGGCTCTGACTCTTTTGCTGGCTTTGGGGAACTATTCTTTACACTGGGTTGTCTTGCCCAGGCTTAATGCAAGGGGAGGTGCTTAGCCTTCTTGCAGCTTGATGTGCCATGCTCTGTTGGAATCCATGGGAGGCTTTTCCTTTTCTGAATAGAAACAGAGGAGGAGTGACTTTGGAGGGCACACGGGAGAACTGGGAGCGGGACTGGGAGGAGAGGAGGAAGGGGAATCTGAGGAGAAGATGCAAAGTAGGTAAATTTTAAATTAAAAAAATTTAAAAATGGACAGTAAGAGAATTAAAATACTAGTAGAAAATATCTCCTAAACTCTTTCTACAAATTTCTTATTTTTAGACCATTTCAACTTGAACTTATTGTTTTGCCATATTTTAAATATTTCATATTTGCCATATTACTATTCTTAATTATCTGTTGTGGTTTTAATATTTTTGTACTATTGTTAGACCATCTCCAGGCTCATAGATTGCCCATCTTTTCATTTTGTCATATTTTCCAGTCATTCTCAAATTGCTTCCCAGTCCTTCACTGTTAAATAAACCATTTTAAAACTTAATGTATGTTCTACTAATACAAGTTTTGGACAGTAAGTCTGTTACAGGTTTTTGTGTTAAATTTGAAAGGAAAACATTGCTATTTGATGAAGTTATAGTATCCTAATGTATGTCAATATTTATATATATAGATACACACACATATATATATATCACTAGATTTAAATTAATGAAATCATAATTGCACTCAACTATTACTCCCTATTGCAAGGAACTAAACAAAACTTACTGACATAATAATACATATGAGTTTTACATATATGTATTAACTGAGTTTGAAGTGCCATTTGTTGTGAGTGGATCTAGAAGGCCAGGTGAGTCTAGTTTTGCTATACCATGGGCTATTCATGCTTGCTCTTTTTGAGAGGAAATGCAGAAATCCCATAGAACATGCCCAACTGAACAATGTGTCCCAAGGTTTTGTTTTGCTTATATAGTATCTACTAATATTTCATTGTCCAAAGCTGGTAAAAAATCAAGAGGTAGTAGGGACTTCCAATGACAATATTATAGCATATATTTAATATCATGCTGGGCATGATAATTTCATTTCCCACCTAACTTTGTAAATAATCAATCTGAAACCTTGGTAGCTATGAATGTTTCTGTTGTTATCTCTAAGCCTAATGGGAGTCTCGAGTCATTCTGTCTGTCTGCTTCTTTTCTATCTGCTTTTTCATTGTTCCTCCAAAGGGGAGAAATAGTTCAAACACCAGAAAGAGTAGAATATAAAATTAGGTAGTTTAGGATATGAGGACAAATATCCATTTTCAATCTTTAGCCAAATATTTCTTAAAGCTTAGACAATGTAACTTCTCTGTATCGTGGTCTCCTCTCTTATAGAGTGGTAATAATAAAACTAGCTACCTCATAGGGTTAAGAGGATTTGATGAAATGATGACGTTAAAAGCAAAAGCAAATCGTAACAAGGCTAGCTACCTAATGGAAGGAAAGAAGTATAAACACACTTGGACCAGGTTAAATAATTTTATCTTCCTTCACTTTATGTCCATAGCTGCTGCTTTCTAATTGAACAGTCATCCTTTCTTTCTGTATGGCTTCATTCAGAAAACTGACCCCAGGCTGGTCCTCCATGGTGGTCAAAAGAGAAAGAAGCTGAAAGGGGTTCTTAAGCAGCAAAAATTCTTTTACTGAAAGGTACCAAAGCAATTTCTATTCTTCATGATCTGCTCTCTTATATGGAAGAAGAATTAAGGCAAATGTTCTCCAAATAACTTCTCTATATAACAAAAGTTGTGATAATTTGTGTAAAACCATTCAGCCAAAAGTTCTAAGCATTGTGCATATTTTATCACTCATTTCTCCCCAAGTTACCATGAGCTGAATAATATTATTCATTTTTACAAATTAAGAAAATTGAAATTTGATTAATTTTCCCAAAGTTCAGAGCTAGTACGTGGGTAAGGTTGCATTAAAACATGTCTGCTTGACTCCAAAAACCTCTCAGAAACAATAATTTTAGAATTCTTCCAAATTAAGCATGGCTCCTAATTATATTTCAGAGAAAAAGTACAAAATAGATACAGAATTATTATGTCTCAGACAATCTGAGTGAGGAGAAGTATCTTTGATGGGTTCAACAACTGAATAGATCAACCAAATTGACTAAACAGAAGCAGGATCAAAATTTCCTCTCAAATACTAGAATTTATACATAGGGAAGAGAAATGTAAAAATCAAATTATTTTTAAATGAAATCTGCTGAGCCTTAAAGTTTCCAGTGATGAGAAAAAGGTTTACAAGCCCCAAACAAAGTTCCAATTCTACTTTTTTCAGAGGAGACTAGAAAGGCCAATAAATGCTAACTCAACCGCTTATTTTCATAAGAGTGAATCTGGAACTAAAATTCACATCTGATAACTAAAGTCAATAATAATGAGGTGCTTAAGTTAAAACACAAAAAGTATAAGGAAAGAAAGTCATTTACTAAATGGTAAATTCAACTAAGAGTTGATTCTCAACTCTTGCTCGTCCCTAGAAATGTTTCGGGAAAGCCATTTTAAAATCTATCCTACTATGTATGACCATGTAATGGATTTGCTGCAGAACTCCAGTAACCAGACTATAATTCCACTCTCACCCCCTTTCACAACGTGATAATAGTTTATTCACCCAATAATTCATTCACCCAATCTCAGATTGCAAAAGGGGTAGGGTGAGCTAATCTGCCCATCCATTTTATTCCAATGGGAGGAAAGGGAACATATTTCTCTGGGAGCATTTTTCAGATTGGTTTTCTGACAACAGTAAGCAACCATGTGAAATCTGAAAACACCACACTGCAAAAGAGAGGATAGCTGTGTTTCTGCTCTCTTTAATTGAAGAGTGGGAGCCATTTCTTAGGGTTTGTCACAAGCAATGACATCTTCATATTAACTTTCCTAAAGAATGCATGATTTCCATTTCAGTGTCAAAAGACTAAAATCTCTTATTAGTCTGTAGCTTATGTTTCATATCTTATCCATTGGTAGGGTCTTCCAGATACGTTCAATGATATTACAGTCGTATATGAAGCAGAAAACTCACATCTTAAAATAGCCACAATATTGTGGCTTATTAAAAGCTAAGTACATTTTCTTCTAAAGACTGAGACTTATAAAACTGACTATTATCAATAGACAATTACTTCTGTTACCTGGGAATATATTGACATTAATTTATTAAAGGATAATGTTGTGCATTTGTATTCATTGAGGTAAGCTGTGGATATGATTAAACAGGATGCCTGTCTTATATTAAGCAGCCAGAGGAAAACATTGCAATCAGAGCTCTTGCAATGCTGAAAATTGCTCATATCAAATAGAGAAAATTGCATTATGGCTTATTTCCAACACAACTGTAAATTATTATAAGGAAACAAAATCATAACTTGCACAACGAGACAGCAGAACATTCACTCTGTGCAATAATGGGAGTTAGCCTCACCTAACAGGGTAAGTGCTTCAGAAAGAGCATCACTGAGTAGTTAAGAGTGATTGCTCATTTATCTCCATTACAGCACATGAATGCAGGAAGATGGCACAGCAATGGCTAAAGCATATAATTGAGGAGAATATAATTAGTCTCACTGCCCTAGAATAAACTGCTTTACTATTAAATAAAGAAAGCATTCGAGAGATTAGAAAAACAGACAGAACCTAAAGATTCATCTTTAAACAGAACTTTCTACTTTTAATGTCTTAATTCTTTAAGGGATTTACCAAGTCATACAATCCAAAGAGGACTACATAGATTCCTATCTGGACACAAAAATAAGAGATGATAGACAGGTGTCACAGGGCACAACTTATACATACAAGCCCCTAAACAGTTGAGTCAGGAGATTTCAAGTTCAGGGATACCCTGAGCTACATAAAAAAAAGAAAAAAAATCTTGGATTTAATTTTTTTAAAATAACAAAAACATTCAGAATAAGCCTGTCATTTTAATGTACTGTGACATGTTTATCCATTACAAAAATAAGCTTTGTAGAGAGTGATAAGAGAAAACATGAACCATCAAAAACAAGCTTAAAAGAATTTTCTAACAAGTGCTCTAATTAATGGCCCTCCTAGAATTTCAGAGAAAAGCTGTTTTATTCCAAGCCACTGACAATGTTGCTTTCTCCCAACATTACTGGTATTTATCTCAAAAACATTAAGGCGCCTCTGTTCTGAACCTAATTCCAGTTGGAGGCAGGGTTTTTCACATCAGAAACAGCAGCACTGGTAGATCAAACGAGTCATTTTCAGACAAACTATGAAGTTGCCGGAGAGATGAAATATTACATTTTATCTCTATTAAATAGTTTTTAAAAAGTTTCCACACATGAGAGACTTTCTAGAATGATAATTTTACTTGAAGATATCAGGAAAAGAAAAATTTATATTAGCCTGTGAGTCCTAACCTGCTTCTTTATTACCTACCTGAAAATCTTATTTTTATCTTTTTAAAAAAAATACAAGATATTTAGATAGCTTAAATAAATATTTATTTAGCAAACCAAATAGTATATTCCAGAGAACTTAGGAGCATACTGAATTAGGATGACGAGCAGCCCACTAGGTAATGTGAAAGAGATTTTTAAGGAGGTTCTGTGATGACATCATCAAGTTCTGTGCTTGGTCCTTTGCCCCTTCCCATATTTACCACACATGAATGCATGCACATTCCTGACAATTTTTTCTTCCCATAAGTATTTAAGTAAGGGTAAACTAGATAAAACCACAGTGCTAGCGATATGGTGATTCAGAGTGTAGATCTCTTCACTCTGGGGTGAGAGAGTGCGTACCTTTGCTCTTCTGCTTACCAGGTTGTGCCTAAGCACAAAAAGGGTGGGTTGGTCACAGCTTACTGTACCTGCTCACATCTGCCTAGCTACCTACTCTGCCACATCTGCCAACAGAAAACTTGTTTACTAAAATTGGTGACTTCATTTACTTATAAAGCATCACTTACCTTTACAGAAACAAGTTAAATGTACATATTATTCCATCGTGATTTTGTCCTTTTAATATTTTTTCTTAGATATAGAGCATGGGGTAGTTAGAATAAGAATATCCCCTGCAGGTTAATATATTTGAGTGCTTGGTGATTAGGAAATGGCACTACTTGAGAGGGATTAGGAGGTGTGGCCTTGGTTGAGTAGGTATGGTCTTGTTGGAGGAAGTGTGCCACTGGGACTGGGCTTTTAGGCTTCAAGATCTTAAGCCAGATCCAGTTTCTTTCCCTTCCTGTGGACTGGATGTAGAACTCTCAGCTACTTCTCCAACACTGCATCTGCTTGTGTGCTGTCATGATGACAAGGGACGACGCCTCTGAAACTGTAAGCAAGTCCTAGTTAAATGTCTTTTCTGTCCTAAGAGTTGCATTGGTCATGGCTCAACAATGAACTACAACCTCCCTGGTGTATTTCTTCACTGATTCCTTATTAGTAGCCTAGCCTGTTTTCTTAAGCAAAAAGTAACATCATTTCAAAGAGGGATGACTTGTTGGTAGCAAGTCCACTCTTTCAACAAAAACCAGACAACTGTGAATGATATGATACATGCAAGAATATATATACAGGTCAACATATTTGTAAATTTACTGTAAATGTTTTATATACCACTTCTATATATGGATGTGTGTGTGTGTATGTGTGTGTGTGTATGTGTGTGTGCGCATGTGTGTGTATGTATGATTATAAATAAAAAGTTTTTCTGGATCTCCACAAGAAAAAGGGGAAGACTTAATCCAAAACTGTCATAGTTAAAAAGACACATTGTAAGCATTTTATAAAGCAAACCTACAGCACTGTTTTACAACTTCAGCCTGTTTTAACTTGCCTGTCTACCTAAAAGTCATGAACTTTTACCACCATGTTAGCACTGTCACTTCCAGAGTCATCATTATAAGACGTGTTCACATTCTCATGTGGACAAGTACCTTTCCCAAGTCTCAGGCCCATGCTGGAGTGTAGCCTTTACTCTCAGCCAAGTTCTGTTACTAAACCGGAAACAGACATCTCTGTTCATATGTCAACCCCTTCCCGCCGCTTCTGCTGCATCAGGACTTGAGACAGATCGGACCTGATGGTTGCATCAGCACAGATATTCATACTGGACACACGCCTACAAAGATAACCATCAAAGCTTCGTCAAGGGTTACAACTCTGTGAATTAGATTCTGTTACCTGAGAATCCACCACCGAATCTGCTTTTTCTTTGGGCACACATCCCTATTACTAGCTGTAGAGTGACTGGCAATTGTTAGCTGTCAGGGTAGGAAGGGTCAGCTTTCTCTGGCAGTGAAGCCTCTGGTGATTCGACCATGTTCTGGTGGAATTCCACACAGCCAAGAATATTTGGGGCAGGAAAAAAATGTGTCTTGATAGATTAATTGTTTGTTTTTTTATTTTTTAAAGGACACAAAGGCAAGAGAATAGGAAAGTGTGGTAGATATGGGAAAATTTGAGTAGAGTGAATCTGATCAAAACATGGTATGTGCTCCTCAAAGCACACACACATACAAACACACACATACACACACATACACACACACACACACATACACACACATACAAACACACATACATACACACACATACACACACACACACATACACACACATACAAACACACACACATACACACACACATACACACACACACACACACACACATCTGTCTCCTCAATAAAAAGGTGCTCTGTACCTCTCTATTGCTGTTGCTGTTACTGTTCCTCTGCCCCACTGAAAAGGACATTTTTCCTTTTTTCCCTACTTCATTCTAGCTGATTAACTAGCCATCCAATAAAAATGGAAACTGATGATTCATATTGCAGTTATTGAATAGTTTTTATTCTCTAAAAGTTGAAGGATGGAAAGTTTTATAATTTTCTAGGAAAGTATTGATTTAGTTTGTGTGCCTTAGCTAGCTTGTAATAAGAAACAGTCTCCCCACTCTTTCCCAGTCCTACTGCTTGTAGATGAAATGCTAGCTCCTACTGTGACCTGATAGCCACGGGTCTTGGTTTTTTTTTACAGATTTTTCAAGAATATAAAAATTCCATTTAGCATTAGAAGCAAAATCCCTTAACAACTGAATTTTTCTTTATATATTTTGCATTGGGTATGTCAAGATAAAAAATGTTAAGTTATTCGTGTACAAACTTACAAATCAATAACAAAGGAAACAAAATTCCACTCTCTAAATATGCTATAAGGATAATTGTATAAATTCTAAAAGTTTTAGGGCAATGTTTCTGTTATTTAAATAAATGTTTTTCCTCATATAAGGAAAGATGTGCTCATGAATAAATTGTATCCACATTGTATTAACATGGCTTTGTGCGCAACCCAGTCAGTTTAATAAAGCTTACACAATAGAAAACAAAACCTGAAAATATTTTGTAGGCAGGACAGTGTCTGCCCTCAGAAGTCTAGTCTTATCTCTCCCGAGGGCCCACCTGAGGCCTCAGTTCACCTTTTATTGCTCCATAATTACTTTAATCCACTGAATTTTCTAGGATGAAACATTTTTAAACAGTTGTGTCCTATTTCTTTCAGCTGAATTTCAGCCCATTGGCAGCGTACAGTCTCCTCTTGCGTGATGCAGGGCTTGCTAAGGACCTTGCTCGGATTCGACCCAGGAAAGTTAATTGCCAACCAGGGCAGCTGCGCCTGACCCTTATCAGGGAATGAGCACTTCACAGCTGAAAGAGCCTGTTCGTCTGGATACCTCGTCAACTTTCTACTCGGAATGAACAACCTTGAGCAAGTGCTTCACTTGTCTGGTTCTGACTTTCCTTGCCTGGAAAACAAAGATCTTGGTTTACAGAATATGGGATTAAATGTCAGATCTGATCTACTTCCCGAAGTTCCACTCTCCATGAAGGTGAAAACCGGTCTTTGTTACAAGCATCCTGCAAAGATGTCAACACTCACAGAAGCATACCACCGCACTGAATGCTGTAAAAGACAGTAAGATACCCTTGGGGATCAACAACGATTTCCTAAAGGTGACCACATACCAGGAGTCACTAGAGTCACTAGAGATAAAGGGAGGTAAGGTGCGAAGGACTGAGGAACAAGTATGGAGGTTAAGAGGCGTAGGAAATCACTTTAAGACATGAGCAGCAAAATCATTTACATCCAAGAGTCTCCTCCCTTCTAGGAGGTAGAAAGTGGGGTTGAAGAATGGTCAGTCTCCTCGAGCTCATCCGTGCTAAGATCACCTTGGCAGGAGAGGATGGTCATCTACAGTGACCCAGCTCTCGAGTTCACAGAAAGAACCCAGTCACACGTGCATGCCTTTGCCATGGCTGACTTCACGGTCAAATAGCTTCCAGATGTTTCCCCAGACCTCACTAGCGAGTGACTGGGAGACCTTCGCTCTGCCCCCAGGTGCTTTTTATTTAGTTTTTGTGTGGCTTTTCCTCTATTATTACCATGAAGAAGGGTCCCGATCCAAAGAGTCTGGGCATGGTATCAGCAAGTCACTCTCAAATAAACCCCAAGAAAGCCTATAACTTTTAGTCCTGGGACCTCCCTCACTTATGCAATGGAAACAGTATAAAAGCTCCGACAGACCAACTGTTCCTTGTTTTCTAAATGTCTTCACTGAACCCATTGAACTAATCAGTTCAATTCTACTCTTCACACATAAAACATTTTCTCCAAAAACTATATATATTTTTTATTGGTTGTGTTAGTGAACAAACCCAGGGTCTTGTGCACACATGACATGCTCTCTTCTCATGAGATATCTGCACATCCTGGGAACCATTTTAAAAGTAGTGTTCAGTGAGGACAAGTGCTCATTTAGGCCTATAGGGAATCAGATATATATCTTTATGCCATGAAAGAGATCTATGAACAGATTTGCAATCGACAAAATTTTCATTAGTAGCTACAAAGATCGTAAGTGGAAGTTGATAAATGAGGTCAGAGAGAGAGCAGGTGGCTGACTGGCCTTGCCTTCTTATAAAAATAGGGTCTATTGAGGCCAGAATGATGGCGTGAAAATGCCAAGGTGGAATTCTAACCTCTGCACACAAATAAATGTGGAAACCACTTAATCATGAACTAAATTGGAATTAGGAGCACTGAAGAAATGTAAAAGGCCTCGGGATGGCCAGGTCTGCCCATGAGGCAATGAGAGAGAAATGGCTAGAAAAGCCAGACTGGGGAGGCAGGGCTGCAACATTCAATCTTACCTCCTGAAATTCATGGTGTGTTTCCCCCATACAAGGCCATGTGCTATACCTTAACAATGCCACTAAGACACACGCTGCCCCTTTCTTCTTGTATCTGGTAAGCTACCAACGTGTGACAAAGCCATCATAGCTGCTGGTCAGCACAGGACAGAATGGTCTGATGTTTAAATGTGGGGGAAGGGGGGTGAAAAGCAATACAATTAAATGAGAACTGTTCTCAGTGAATTTTTTTGAGGTTCTCATAAGAAAATCCAAATATTTTTGAGGAATTTTCTGCCAGACTCTTGACATACATTTTCTCTTCAAGTCACACAGCTGCATTATAAGAAAACCATTGCCCCATTGCATAAATTTAGAATGCACAAGTCAAACTCACCAAACTGACCCTAGTGGCAAACTGCTAAGTAACAAAGTGAAAATTTGCCTCCGAGATCTTGCTCTGAAAACATTTGAGTTAGGAAATGTCTTACTCCGAAGGAATCTACCTTAGTAATTTGTGGCAAAATGTCCACTCTAAGTAGTCCCAATTATTCATTGTGGCTGCTTTTAACATTGGCAATGGCACAATATTTACCAACCCAACTCAAGGATTTTATCCTTGAGTTCTCTCACACTCCCTCAATTCTGAAAAGAGTTCTTATATTAAAAATCCATAGGACACAGGGCTATGCTATCATGGCCATGATTTCGAACACAAGTCCAGCAAAAAGAAAATGCATGGGTACCCGGCCTTAATTCTTATTTCACATTGGTGAGGACATATGTTTTCAAAACCTCATTGCAGGAGGAATGACTTTCTATACCTCCTGTGCATTGTTTACTCCAGTTGAGAGACTGTGGTGTCATTTATACTGAGCCACAGCCCGACTCCCTTTGCAATGCTTTGGATAGATGTCACTCACTGCTCCACTCCATATAGTCAGTCCACATTCTCATCCAATCCCTGTCTTCAGCCTTTCTTACTGGTACACCCGAGTCCTCCAGACACTGGCTAGTGATGAACACCCATCACGGCCTTCCCTGTCTGTCTCCTACAACCCTCTGTCTCAGCTTTGCATCTCCATGTCGTGACCTTTTTCATTCCCTCACCTGCTTACAGTTTCCCCATTTGCTAGTTTTCTTATTCGTGAACTTCCTCAAGATTCTGCTCATTCTTGAGCTAAGCAATTCTTAAGTTGGTGACGTTTTTGTCCCAACACTAATCTACTAATTTCAGTTGGCTTATAGCCAGGATCTAGTTATAATCTATAAGTCATGTGTGGGAAAAACTCTGAGCTGGAAAACATCAGGTAAATTTGTATCAGAGGATGCACCTGTTATAAGACTTGGGACTCATAAGCAGAAAACAGAGACCATGTTCAACATCCTACAAGAAATAGAAACAAAATATGACTATTAGACATTATTCTGCTGTGCCCATGAGATCGTTGGTTTGAAACAATAAAGCACATAAAATGAAACTCTTTGGAGAATATGAGAAAATTTGTCAAATGTTTCATGACAAGTATGTGTTTTATAATTTGTAAGCGTTGACTTTATAATCACTTTCAGCTTTCAAAGTCAGGGGCTTGGCTGGTCCCACTGTACATGAAATTCCATTAACGTTAATGGTAAAACATAATGAGCCTCACAATATGGGGGAGGGGAGAAGAAGAGTCAAACAAAGATGATGCCTTAATTTTCTCCTGCCTCTAAATTAGCAAAATCTATCAGATGGTTATAACACTCACAGCTCCCATACATTCTCTTCAGTTCGCCAGGAGCCCTCTTTCATACAGAAGTCATTTTGAGCAACACTGACTGTGCACCTAAATATTTACGGGGAGCCAGCTCTTACCCTTGAGTTCTCTCACACTCCCTCAATTCTGAAAAGAGTTCTTATATTAAAAATCCATAGGACACAGGGCTATGCTATCATGACCATGATTTCGAACACAAGTCCAGCAAAAAGAGAATGCATGGGTACCTAAAAAGAATTAATGATTTCCTTTATAGCATATTCCCTGCTAACAATCTCTGCACTGGCAGTTTTTCTACTCTAATGTTGCTTCATGTGCATCATTTAATAAGATGGTCCTTGGACTCTCAACCCTGAGGAATCCTTGATTTTTCCTTATTTGGGGGAATCCCATCTGGCCACATGAAAAGATGCTTCCTTGCTTTTTGGGTGTATCACAGGGTTCTTCAAACCTTTTTCTCCACTCCATCAATTGTCCCCTCAAAAGAAGTCTGACTCTCATCAAAGTGAGCAAATGGGCCCATGTGTACCTTCAACATCTTCTTTGCTTTCTAAACCATGAAAAACATGTCTTCTCCCACACCCATTCTTAGCCATTAGTACTCCTGAGCCTGCAGCAAAATAGTGCAATCCTGTATCAGCAGAGTGGGTCATATCAGTGAACTTGCAAGTGTCAATGATCTAGTTTTATCCAGAGTGTAGGGGATCTGAAACCCTGAAGCTAGGGCCCCAAAAATTTAAGTCCTCCGGAGGATTCCTGTGCACACTAGTGTTTAAAGAGAAGTTTTTCAGAGGTAATGTAAACCTGAAAATGGGGAAGCTGGGACTGTTGGTCTACACTTTGTGATTCTGAGCTGGGGAGCATTGAACCTTACACATTTTCAGCTTTGACCATACACACACATGCGCACACATACACACACACACACACACATGCACACACACACACACACACACACATGCACACACATTTCACTGCCCATTTCCATCCATGTTGTCATAAATAACAGTCTCATTCCTTGTTTATGGCTAAACAATTGTTTCATAGTATGCACAATGTTCAGAGATGAACACTGTTTGGCCGCCTCTATTCACTTGCTACTGTGAAGAGTGCTTGCATAGAAAGAGGGCTCACTCTACCACTGCCATTTCCTTCCCTTCGGATATACACCCAGGAATAGGAATAATGGATCAGTTGTTAGGGAACCTCCATGAGTTTTACAAATGGCAATGCTAATTAATACCATGACCTGTAACATGAAGGGAAGGATTGTTTGTGTTTTCTGTTCTGCCCGGGCCCCCAGCTGTTTAGTTCCAGAGAAAATGACACAGAGGACTCCGTAAGTTATAAAGCTGATTGGCCCATTATGTCAGGCTTCTTACTGGCTAACTCTCACATCTTGATTAACCCATTTTTCTGATCTATGTTAGCCATGTGGCTCAGTACCTTTTTCAGTGAGGCAGCTCACATCCTGCTGCTTTGGTGGTCTGGGCAGGAGTGGGAGGAATCAACTTCCTTCTTCCCCAGAATTCTCCTGCTCTCTTTGCATCATTTCCACTTCCTGTCTTGTTTTCCCACCTACACCTCCTACCTGGCCAATCAGCGTTTATTTAAAACATGATTGACAGAATACAGATAATTCTCCCGCACCAATGACCAAAGTGTAAGACTATTCTATTTTCTCCATAACCTCCCCAGTAGTCACCACCTGTCATGTTTGGACAGCCATTTTTTTTTAACCAGAGTAGGGTGTTCTTTCACTGTGCTCTGGTTTATATTTCTCTGTGATTCCCCCATTTTCAATCAGGTTATTTGTTTTCTGCCTTTGACTTCTGGAGTTCCTTATACATTTGAATGACCTTCTCCTTATCAGATGTGTAGCTTGCAAATAAATTCTCTTGTTCTGTGGGTCGTGTCTGCCCTCTTCTAATTAATTCCTTCACTGTGTAGAAGCTTTTTCTTGCTTGATAAACTCCCACTGTTTATCGCTTATTTACTTCTCTGTGCTTTAGGAGTCATTCCCAGAACATCCTCTCTTCTCCAATGTCTCGAGGAACGCCGTGTGTGTTTGTGTGTGTGTGTGTGTGTGTGTGTGTGGTCTTAAACTTTCAGATTTTCAGATACTGGAGTTGTATTGTTGTGTAACCACTGAGAAATGAGTGAACTTCATTCTGCACATGAATGCACAATCTCCCTAGTTGTTCTCCTAATGACTCTGTGTGTCGATAATCCTAAATCTATTCTGCTTAAATAAACTGGGTTCTGTTGATTGTTGCGTATGTCTAAGCAAAATGCCAAACATGGAAAGTATATAACTTAATACAAATCAAACAATAGATACGTTAAATATTCCATTAAGAGGCTCTAGCACAATTATACTGTTTCATCATGTAACATACACTACCATTGGTGAAAAAGTCTGTTGATGTGCTTTTCCATAAGTCCTGAGGAAATGGACTTTTATGTAATAATGACAAAGAAAATCTCTCATGCAATCTATTGATTGAAAGTTCAACTTTTGAACTGAAATAAGAAAAAGAGTATGTTGATAACTGTAGCAACAAGTCCTATGTACTTTGCATATGAGGATCATATTAAACTATATGACTCAAGATTCACCATATATATGACAAAGAGAAGGTAGAATAGCAAATTACTTTAATATGATAAGTAACTTTAAAAAAATTTATTCATTATGTGTACAGTGTTCTGCCCACATATATGCCTGAAGGCCAAAAGAGGGCACCATATCTCATTATGGACGGTTGTGAGTCACCACATGGTTGCTGAGAATTGAACTCAGGACCTCTGGAAGAGCAGTCAGTACTCTTAAGTGCTGAGCCATCTCTCCAGCCCCCAATATGTTTTAATTTTATTTGTCTAAGTGTGTGTATTTATGTAGGCATATATGTACCATTGTGTGTGCATGGATGTCAAAGGACCATGTGGGTCCCAGGGATTGAACTCAAGTGTCAGGCTTGTAGGCAAGCATGTTTACCCACTGAATCATCTTGCCAACGAAAGGAAACAACTACTTTTAAGTCAATAGGGTCTTATTTTTGCTTTTAATTACCATGTGGTACAAGCTCTCTGGGGTTAAATATTGTAAAATGAGAGTAAATTTTGTATGCTTGTTCAGATGCCTACTCAAGACATAGTTCATAAATGAAAACTGTAGTTTTTGTGACCTACATGGTATCTAGATATATACAGTGATATGTTAGATGCAACAAGGAACAGAACAGCAACCCTTAGCCTTGTAACAGAATAATAATATTCCTAATACATACATCCCAGTTGAGATTGGGAATAAGTCACTAGTAACTTTCTTTATCAAGTACTACGTTTCCCACAAGGCATTTATTCTCCAAAATTCATTCATTAAGTACAGCTTTTTTTCACTTGTAAATTTCTTTAAAAAAATATGGAAGCTTTTCAGTAAAAGGCTTAATCCTGAAGACATCAATAGCAAAAAACAACCAACTTATTGGGATTCGTGGAGAGGTTGGTGCTCACTCAGGTGTGTGTCTTCTTTGAAATAAGTCCTAGGCAGTGAGATTCAAGGTTCTATGGGAAACACAAAAAAATGGCTATGCATGGTTTATGTATTCACATGATGTCTAGTCTGATAGGAAAAATGTGAGTTAAAATAACTACAATTTCAGTTAGAAGTGCCACAAAAATGAATAAGTGGTTTTTATCTAGGGAAGAAATGGATGCTAGAAAATGTCTTAGACTCTTGGTGACGGAGCCTGTGCCTAGCAAGCAGGGGTGATGGGTTTGACTCTGAGCATCTTCAAAAAAAAAAAAAACAGGGGAATTGTGGGTGGGAGGAGAGGTTGTGGGTGAGGTGAGGGGTGAGAGAGAAAAAGAGAGGGGAATGCTGGAGGGAGGAATGGACAGAGGAGGGAGAGAGAAGAGGGAGGAAAGATGGGACTGGGAGAGAGAGAAAGAGAAAGAGGAGAGGATAAAAAAAGGAGGGGGAGAGAGAGAGAGAGAGAGAGAGAGAGAGAGAGAGAGAGAGAGAGAACATTCCAGAAAAGTGCAAGTCAGCCATGCAAAACTATACAGAGAAAGCATTCTAGGTGGAGGGAGCAAGACAAGGAAAGACTAAAAGGAAACAAACTTTGGAGAATACACATAAAGCATGAAGGCAAGACCTAGGCTCGTCTCTCTTGCAGCACAACAAAGGAAAAAGGGGCCATCAGACAGAAATGCAGCTTAGTATGTGAATGCATTCCGTTCCTGGCTCTAGAGGCACATGTAATTCTGGAGGCTGAGAACATGACATCCAGGTGCAGATGTGATGAGTTCTGGAGGTTTTATGGGGGGGGTGGCCATACCATGTGCCCACTCAGCAGTGGCAGCCACATCATTATTTTTCAGGACATATCTCCAACATTAGTAGACTTTGGGAGGTGGACTAAGGAAATGGTCCTCAGTAAATGGATACATTTCCATTTCAATCCTTATATCTTACATCCATCCTCTGTGACATTTAGAGCTTTGAAGAATGTCTGACATGCATGAGGCCTCCCAACGCATTAATTTGATAGGTGAGGAAGTTAAATGATTCCATGTGCTCAAAATAAAGAGCTAACTGTCCTAAATACATACTTACATAAACATAAATTTGTATTTTTTTATTTCTTCGCCCAGCATGATGTTGTTAGAATGGCATTGTTTTATACATCATTAAATAATGATATTTATCCTGCAGAGTTAAGCCATATTAATTGCATCTCTCATCTTTCTCTAGAAACAATGCAAAAATATTCATAATCATTTAAAGTTGTTGGGCATCCTATCCAAATTCAGTTGGTGTCTCAGATCATATTAACCATCTAGTTTCACTGCTTAGATAATAAATCCTTAAGTTTCTGTCAATTTAATTCAATTCTTTTGGGGGACACCTCTGGTTGTCTGTAATGTGGAAGGGGTGTTTTTAAATACCTTCTAAATTGTGTTAAAGTAAGCGTGGTTGGGAGTCACCAAAGCACGAGGAACTGTATTAGGGTCACAGCATTGAGAAAACCACTGCAAGGATCAACATCCACGTCTGCCAATCTGCACGGATTGACTGTTGTCAGGGTTAAATCCAAGTTAAAGCGCACGTGCAGCTGTGGAAGGAGGTGACTGCGCCCTCGTAATTAGCAGGGCACAGCTCACACCTCATTAAAACACAGGTGGTCAGCACCATGGACTCCAAGCGCGAGCTGATCTATGAATTATAAGCCTACGGGCTAAGCACAAGGCTTGTAGCAAAGTGTCATTTATGCCCCATGAATTTAAAGACACTTTGGCCTGGGAGTCAGCAGAATTCAGCGTTGTCCCAATTTGCTTATTAAATATGCAAAATGACTTCCCTACTCCAGTTCTTCTGTGTGAAATGGTTTTGACATTAAGATAACTAGCTGTAATGCTGTAACATTGAAAATGCACAGAAGATGCATTTCTACATACGCTGCCTCCAAGAGTCTGATAGTACTCACTGTGAGCGTGTGGACAGCTACCGTGTAAACGCGCGTGTAAACGCAAAAAGCAAGAGGCTCACAGCAAATGTGCTCCTTCGAAATATGTCCAAGAAATGGAATTAACCAGCCAGACATGGTTTAACTAAAATTACCGTGACCTATGTTCTGAACCCTAACTTACAGGCTTCCCAACTCTTCTCTGACAAGAAAGATCACACCAGTATTTTACAAATAAACTTAATGCCTTTGGCTGGAGAAGATAATTTAGTCCATGATCTAAATGGAAATAGTTTAAAAAAAAAAAACACGGAAAAGCCTGCTATTGGCAATAATGAGCAAAGCAGTACAAACGTGGCAGGACAAATCAAATTTGGTTGTAAAATGAAAACATTTTAAAAGGCTGGTAAGGAGGCTTCGTTTGTTTGTGGATGCAATGTCACTCTCATTAGCAAAGGTTATCTTGCAGCTCCAGTCTGTAGCTTCTTATTAATAAAATGCAAAGTGAATATACATACTAAATTAAACATCTCACCTCTTCAGGGCCGTGTCTGACAACTGTGTTTATCCATGCATTCACTCAATTCAACAGTCATTTATTAAGCATTGCTGTGTAGAAAGCAGCTTCATTTGGGATTGCATAGGAAAAGTCGATACTTTCAGAAGCAGATTTGCATGTTTTATTGAATCATGAAAGTGTAGATTGCAAAGAAGATAAATAACAGCACTCATATTTTTGGCTGAGTCAGAATGTTCTTCGTTCAGAATACATGTGCACTGTGTGGTTCCCTCTTTCCCAGTGCTGCAGTGTCTGCTGCATGAGACTAGTGGAAGCTCCCTGAGTTTTTCTTTGGCTGTTGTTGCCCAAATAGGACAAGTTATGGACCTGAATAATGATGTTCGGTTTTATTCTTAGGCTCAGTCTGGGTTTTAGGGTTCTGATTCTATCCAGTCTAAGGTCTGAAGTTCTGTTTGAAGCTCTGGGTTCAAAATCCAAGAAATCCCAGATGAAGGCAGTGGGTGGGGGAGGTATTTGGCTAGTAGGTGCGGGTAGGGGGTCTGACTCTTGGATTGTCTTAAACTGACGCAGGACTTGGCTGCGTGAAGGTCAAGAGAGGCGGAGCTAGGGTTATCCCAGCACTGTTTATGGATTACAGGAAGTCTGCGTGGAAGAGAGGAGGGCTGGAAGAAAGCCAAGGCAGGTAATCAATGGTTCTAAGAGAGAACAGAATGGAAGAAGGGAAGGAGGGGACAGCTAGCCTACCTGGGCTCCAGATAGCTGTGGCATTTTGGGAGTCTGTGTTAGAAAATGGATCTGTGGGCCATTGGGAGCAAAGAGGAATGAAGATGAACTAGGAGGAATTGTTGAAGAGGACAGCAAGGAAGAGCTAGGTGGATCCTGTGTCCCTTACTACAAGGCTGAGTCCCAAGGGAATGGAGGTGGGCTGACAGGAAGGAGCTTATGTACAACTAATTTATAATAATCCCAAACTTGGAACAATGCCAATGTCCCTGAACCAGCAAGTGAATAAATGAATGGCTTATTCCTGCGGGGAGTTCTTCCTCAACAGTTTAAGGGAAAATACTCTCAGCGCTCGCCACGATATGGACAAACGTGTTCTGCAGAGTGAAAGAAGCCAGACAGTTAAGACGACATAGTGCATGATTCTGCTTATATGAGATTCCCGTACAAGGCAGACCTGCAGAGGCAGAAATCAGATTAGCGGTTGCTGGAGCTGCAGATAAGAGCAGAACTGCTGGATCCTGGCGAGAGAGAGTTTCCTGATCAATGGGTGTGCCCCAATGAGGTTGTATAACAGTATCAGTTTACGGAAAATAAGAAATCATACATTTAAATCAATAAAACACATGCCTTGTATATTGCTAGAATTCATAATAGTGCCTGTCTGTTTTGAGGTTCAGGATTTCTGAGGTCCTAGTCGGCTAAAATTGTGATCCTGCTCCCGTGTAAAAGAAAGGTAAGAAGTAGACTAATTGTAGATACATTTAGGGAAGACAGTGGGGCGGAAGGAGAAAGAAAAACTTCAGCTCTTGTCCTGGGGGGAAAATGATCCAATACTTTCTAGAAATACATAAAATAATTTTCAAAAAAAACATTTTTAATTTTTAGCATACTTTCACTGTGACTAAAAATCCTTTCTCTGGTGTACCTGCTGAATAACTGAACATTGCATCCTGAAAGTCTCCTGCTACAATTCTTATTGTTATTCATTGCTGACCTTAAATACTAGAAAGATTATGCAACCATTAAGATAAAGCAAATCAAATGCGTCTTTACTGTCCTCCTTGGGTCATCCTGAAGAGGGAAAACTCCACTGTGGGTGACAAAAGAGTAGGCGGTCAATGTCGGTGAGAAGTTGCTGTGCTTCCTTCCTTCACATCATCTCTACTGTCTTAAAATACCTTTCCCAGGAACAATTCAATGTCTTGAATAAGAGTGACTTTCAGAATTTCCGTGATGTATTCTAACGACAAAGCGTTTTCATATGCAACCTTTGTGCAGAAGAAGCATGAAACACTTCGTCTCCCATTGCCATGATGGAACTGAAGCAAGAGGCTGTAAAGCAACTTTCCAAACTCAAAGAGATACTAAAAAAGGAAGCAGGGCTGTGGACCCAATGCATCCTCTCCTCACGTGACTCTTCCCTCAGTGTGGTGTCATGAGGCTTCCCACACTGTTGTGTGATCCGACCCACTGGAAGGATTGACTTTGCCTGAAATTTAAAACTAGTGTCTAAACTCTCTGCTTTGGAAAAAATCTTCTAAATATAAAAATGAGAAATGAATAAAAGGCATAATACTAACCTCATAATTTTGAAACTACTTACATATTCACACATAAGCATAATGTGAGTTAAGATTAATTTAGATTGTATAAAGAAGGAAAATTAAAATATCACCTTAGATATTATTACATGGTAAGTTAGAAGGCCAGAAGAGGCTTTTTCTGTAAGTACCTAAGATTACAAGGAAGCTTATTCCGAGAGAGTATAGCAGGAGCTTTTTTAATCTTAACAATTAAATTTTAGAAAGACACTGAGAACAAAGTTCCTGAAAAATGCCATCAACGTAGAGAGCTTAGAATATTGTAGTGAAAGAGTCAACTCTTAGGCCATCCTTAGCCCTTAATAGCCACTTATCACCACCCCAGAACATAGCATCTCTGCGACCACTGTGTTACTAATTCAGAACGGATAAGCAGACCTCTAGCTCCCAACCAACCAAAGAGCTAAGATACCGTCTGATAGCATCTGAGGAGTATTAAAAAGTTTTCCCCACTTTGCTAAAGTGTACACACCAAATGTTTCCACTGATGAATTTGATCATTGCCTTGATTTATGACTTCCTTTGTCCCAATATTATAAAAATTTCATGTCTCACACTGGAACATGGAATTTGTCCTAACTTAAATCTATGGTCCAGTGCCACAGTCATTCATAATTAGCTCCAGAAAAATCTTTGAGGTGAGACTTGTGTTTTGTATTAACAACACATGTGTACATATATGATTATTACACTGATACGTATTTTATTTCATTGATTCATATGCATTACATAAGTATCGAGTGTACAAAAATAGTTTTAACTTTTCAAATGCTATCACAGATATTATACACACACATATCTACTTATAAAATCTTTGTATACGTTGTGTATATATTGTCGTTTGAAGTAGAGACCACACATAGTTGGAACTCAGCTCTGGTTCACAAACCGAGGTAAGTGAAATAATCCATAATGGGGTTCCAAATTCTGGTCACCATCTGAGGTTTGGGAATCAACCAGAAATGATCCATAATGGGGTCCCAACTCCTGGTCACCAGCTGAGGTTTGGGAATCAACCAATCCTAGGTCACCTTACCAAGTCAGGGGATCATCAAATAATCTAAATGGTCCCTCTTTCAGTCTCTACTCAGCTCTTGTTCGTCTCTGTTGCCTTTCCTCATTTATATATTACCCAAGGTCAAAGTAACCCACACCTGGACCCTTCACTCTTCACACCTCTACGTTCTTCTTCTTTCTCTCCATGTTCTATCATTTTTCTTTGACGTCTCCCAGAGAACACAGGCTGTCTGGGTTTATAGTATCTGTTATTCAGACCCCTGAGAGGTGAGATTGGTCTACATTATTTGAGTGTTTGTCTTAGGCTTACTCTTTCCAATCTACTTTTAACCAAAACTTCCACATCTCAGTCCACTCACCTGTCTTCACTGTTCCTAGCATTTTCCCTTCTATTGTCTCTCCTCTCCTACTCATCTAACAATCTTACACTAATCACTAATCCCACTTCATTTTTTCCCTCTCTTTACTTTCTCCACTCATACCCGGACTAGCTCTCATAGCGTTATATACAAAGTTCAGCTGGTGTCCCTTCATTCCTCCAAACGATTGACTCTTCAGAAATGACTGTTCTGTGAACTGATACTAATTTCGCAGAGAGTTTGCTGCTGGACAGAGACTTGAGCAGTGGAGAGTCGCTATGTCTTCTCCACATATATGTCTGTGGGCAGAAGAACTTGATGCCTGAACAGCAATCTTAAAGGTGAAAATACCACATTGTTTCCATATAACCTAGTCTTGCCTGTGCAAAAATAAATAAATAAGTAATTAAATAAATAAATATTAAATAAATAAATAAATACAAAAAGCAACAACAACAACAAAAAACCTTCCACTAAAAGTAGAAAGACCGCCTGAATTAAACAACAAAAACACAAACATCTTAACCAGTATTCTAAATCCAGACCCGCAGATCCCCCACAAAAGCAACAGGAGCATGAAAGCCCAAGACAATTTGTCTCATCCAAAAAGACCAACCCCACGGTAATGCTTCCCAATGAAAATGGCCTAGATGAAAATCAAGACACATGATTCAAAACACACTTCAAACCAAATCCTGTCAGAAAAGATAAAAATCATCAGTCCTCTACTGATCAAAGGAAAAGCCATCCAGAGGAAATTGCAGTTCTAAATATGAACACAACAAACACAGGTTTGCCCAAGTTCATAAAACAAATGGTACTAGGTAAATCACAGATAATACCAACACAGTAATAATCATGACTTTGCCAACCAAACAAAAAGAAGAGAAAGACTGGAATTAAATCACACTGTAGATCAAAAGACCTAAGAGACATCTACAGAACATTCCACCCGAAAACTACACAACGCACATTCTTATCGATGGCCCATGAACTTTCTGTAAAATACATCACATGGTAGGACACAAATAAGGTCTTAACAAAACATTATTTTAAAAGAGAATAATATCCTGCATCCTATCTGATCATAATAGAATAAGGCCAGAAGTAAATAACAAGAGAAATTACAGAAAACACACAAATGTGTGCAGATTAAAAATATACTATTAAATGATGGATGATTCTCTGAAGAGAACGAGAGGAAATTTAAAAATTCCTAGAATGTGGGGCTGAGAGATGGTTCAGGGGTTAAACTGCTTACCGTGAGAACTGGGAGTCAAATCACCAGTGTGACAAATGTGAAAGGGGCAAGATGACCCACCTATAATTCAGTCCTCAAAATGTAGAAACAGGGGATCCCTAGAGCAGATTGGCCAGCAAAATTAGTCATACTGGTGAACTCTGTATTAGCCTGAGAGACCCCACCCCAGTGGATAAGGTATAAGAGCAGTCGACAATGATTTGTGACATCATCCTAAGTTCTCCCTATGCATACATGCAAAACTTGTATAGACACCATGCATATCATACCCATACAAAACCACATGGAAATGAAATTTCTAGGCAAGAATGAAAATGAAAATACACCATACCAAAACGTATGGGTGCAATGAAAGCAGTCCTAAGATAGAAGTATAAAGTTCTAAGTACCTAATTTAAAATCAAAACGATCCCAGGTGGATGAGATGGTTCAGGGTTTAAGGGAACATACTGCTCTTCCAAAAGAATGAGCCACATCAAATGACTCACTACTGCCTGTAACTCCAGCTCCGGAGACATCCCATGACTTCTACACACACGTGCACATACTCCCACAGACACATACATACATGCATAATTAAATTAAAACATTTTTAAGAAATCAGAGATATTTCAGATAAATAAACCACGAACACAGCCTCAGCTGCAGTAGGACCATAGACCCAGACAAGGCTCTCAGAGGCAGCCTGGATCCTGGACATCAACATGGCTTCAGGCTACGGCACAGACCTCAGACATCTACATGGTCTTCAGGTGTTACATGGGCTGTGGGCATCAACACAGACCCCAGCTGCGATAGGCCCATTTACTCAGACATGGCCTTCAGACGCAGTACAGACAGAGACATCACCGTGGCCTCAGCTGAGTGCAGTATGGCCCCTGGTGACAGCACTGTCCATGGACATCAGCATGGTATCAATGACTGCAGATGCACAGTTGAGAAAAATTGACACCAAAGGCTTTTGTGGCAACCCCAACCCCCACTCCAGCCTCCCATAAGAATAACAAACAGCCTAAACAGGAAGTCATTGAAAAGAGTTCTTTTTAAAAATGTGATAAGGATGTTGAAATGTAGTTTTCCACAACTACATTTCAACTACTGATGGCTTCTGGTGGTGGGTGAAGGAAGGGAAGAACTCACTTGTACTTAAGGGGGAGAACGCTGAGAGTTTTACCATATATATCCAGTGAGTATATGGATAACACAAATTGAACTTGGTTTTTGGTCACAGGGGCGGGGGTGTACATGGAAGGACTGAGAGGTGAGTGTGAACAGGGTGTATAATGTGAAATTCCCAAAGAATCACTAAAAACATTATGTTTAAAAGAGGAGGAAACATTCAACAGATAGTAACAAAATTAGAATACCATAAGGATATGCCTGAACATAATTTTATCCCAATAAAACAGATAAAAGAAATAGATTAATTTTTAGATGCATATAATCTACCAAATTTAAGCCAAGATGAAATAAATTGTTTAAACAGTTTATTATAAAACAAAGACATTGAAATAGTAACTAAAAAACTCAAGACTAAAAAAGAGAAGCCCAGGTTCAGATGGTTTCATCACAGAATTCTATCAGAGTTGAAATAGTATATAGAACCAATGGTTCTCAAACTATTCCATGAGATAGAAAAAGAAGGAATGCTTCCAAGCTCTTTTTATTAACCTATTATTATCTTGATTCCAAAACCATACATATATAAATCAGTAAGTGTAATTTATCATACTAAGTGATCTCAAGGGCAAAATTCACATGAATTAAAACAACAGATACAGCAAAAGCCTTGACAAGATCTACCATTCCCTCATGATAAAATCTCTAGATAGATTAGGAATCGATGGAAAATTCTTCAGTTCAATAAAGGCTATATATGACAAGACTATAACCAAGAGGAAAAAAACTGCAAAGCATTCCCACCAAAATCAGCAACAAGACAATGGTGCCCATTCTCCCCACTCCTATCCAATAAAGTATTTGAAGTGTCAACAGGACCGATAAGACATGAGAAGTAAAGAAAATAGATATAAATAGAAAAGGGGAAAATAGCATGTTCCAATTTGCAGATTATATGATCTTATAGAGATTCTAAAGACCATAGCACAAAATTCCTAGAGATAATGAGACTTAATCAGAACAGTAGTTGATACAAAGCCAACATACAAAATTCAGAAGCTGTGATTATCTGCATGAGACCTGCACAATTCTGGGCCTCTCAACATTCTTCATGAAAAGGGTGGGACTCATGAAGACCCATTCCTCCTTGAGGGACTATGGGCAGCTAATGGCTGCTGGGAAACAAAGCTACATTTCCTGCTGTGTGATAGCCACCAATGAGTTACCCTTGTTCCAGCAAGTAATCTTTCATACATGATCCAGCATGAAACTCATTATAATCACCACACACATGCGCACGCACGCGCGCGCGCACACACACACACACACACACACACACACAGAGGACTTGAGAAAGTTGAGACTAGGGGCTGCAGTGGGAGAGAGGAGAAGTGAGACAGAGGAAGAGCTGGAAAAATGACTAAAATTCATTATATAAATATATGAAACTGTCAGGAAGTAAGTAAGGATGGATGGATGGAAGGAAAGAATCGGAGTAGGAAGGGCGGGAAGAAAGAAAAGGAAACCTCATGCCAGGCTCCAGTGAAATTGTATAGGATAACTGACTCATCCAACTGCTTAGCTCTGAAGAAACAATACTAAGTTAAATGGAGTCTCTTTCCTTATATCTTTGTATCTTGAGGACCCAGTAGCAAAATCTGAACCAGGATAAGTTTGTTCTGATTCCTTCTACCCACTTTCAGAATTCTTTTTTTGCTCTATGGCATCTTATTTTTCTGGATTTTTAGAGTGAAAATATTTAGACAGATCACTACAGTCTTAAATGTGACTTGAACAGTTGAGACTCTCCTGGTGGGTGGTCCATGGGCCCACCTCTGGGAAAGACTAATGGTGATGATTTTAAAAGATGTTCAGGCACAGGCATATAGCTCTGCATCTTCTCTGATGAAGAACTGATGCCATTACTCTGCCATTTTAATTAATATGTGCTTATTGATCACAATTATAATGAAGGAAACAAGATAGAAGACACCATGTTGAAAAATCAAAATGTTACTAAATCTCTATTTATTGGGATTTGAAAATAAATACACATGGGGTCTGGCAAGACACTACTTCCTCTAATAGAAATTACTCAAGAGAAATCCCACACCATCTCCCTTATGCTGAGCCCATTGCAGCAGAGTTTCAGGCCAAAAAGAAAAAAAGATGTTCATAGAAACCTATGTCGAGGGTAAAACGATTAACCACAGTAAGACTAGAAGTTCATGGTAAATTTCTGAGATTTTTGTGTATTGGATGAATATATACATAATTTCTTCAATATAATCCAAGGTAGATGGAATCACTTCGTCACACTGTTCAGAACACCAAATACAGACTAACATAAACAGTGTTTTTTTTTCAAGTTATTTTAGCCAAACAATTGGGAATCCAATTCATACAGAATCCCTCAGAAATTCTGATTCATTATCAGCCTCAGACATTCTCTGTTGCGAAGCCACCGTACTGAGATATAACAGAATCTTCCTATTAATTCCTTCCTCTCTGTGAATGCAAGTTCTCCATATGCTCCCTAGCCCCCACAGAAGAATGTTGCCACATTTCAAGATTGCCCATTAGTGAGTATCTTCTTTTTTAAAACATACACAAAGAAAACAGTGAATCTCAAAGCCATTTGTGGAAACTGAACCTATGTGCTAAATCAGGAATAGTAACCTGCTGGAAATATCAGCTCAATTGTGCTCTTTAGCAAAATCCCAACAGCATATGTTGTGTTTACACTGACTTCTGAACTCATTTAAAGTGTTAGTTCCTGCGCTAGACTGGATTTGGAAGCATAGGACAAGAAAAGGAACTTTCGAAAAGCAGAATTCATTCCATGGGGAATCTGTTGTAACAAAGACACCCACATGAAGAAAACTCTGCTAGAAATGAGTACCTTTCTACAAATCTAACACAAACAAGAGGCTCAACGCCATACAACCACCTCACACTCTCAGGGCTGTGCTCCCCAACAAGTTGGAAACAAAACTAAATATACAATTTTTCAGTACTGATGGCCATGTTTGGGGTGCTCCAAAGCCACTGGGCTTGTGGTCATAAAAAGCACAGGAAAAAATAATCTTTCAAAATTGGAGACATTTCTACAGGACAACACTGCCCTGAAGTTCTGTAATGAGGATGAAAGTGAGAAAGACTAGGGGTAAGGAGAAGAGAAGGAAAGAGGGAGAGGTGGAGGGAAGGAAGGGAAGGACAGGAGACCCAGAGAGACTCCGAGAGAGAGCCAAGTGCATTTAATAGAAACACGGACGGCAACACAGCATTCGTAAGTTTATTCTATGAGATAAACTAATCAACACCAGGGACTCTGAACCACCATTATCAAATCAAGGAAGAAGCTTGCAATGTAGGTGGTGGGCAATGCTTAATACCTTTGCGCTAATGTGGGTTTCCCCTCTGTATGCTGTTGGTTAATAAAGAGACTGTCTTGGGCCTGCGCAGGGAATAGAGGTAGGTGCGGAAAACTAAACTGAATGCTGGGAGGAGAGCAGAGTCAGGAGAAGCCGTGTAGCCCCGCCAGATACAGACACTGGAACTCTACCCAGTAAGCCACAGCCTCATGGCCAGATTACTAGAAATGGATAAAACTAAGATGTAAGAATTGGCCAATCAGAAGCTAGAGCTAATGGGTCAAGCAGTGATTTAAATAAAAAGCTTCTGTGTGATTATTTCTGGTCTGAGCTGCCTGGCAGCTGGAATGAACAAGTGGCCTTCCTTACAACATTGCACAGAGAAAAAATGGACTACAAATTATCAATCAGGAGCTGCATGTCATTCCACAGGATTTGGTTCTCTAGAGCAACTAATATTATTTCCTGTGCATAGAAACATGCATGACACAAAGAGGAACGGCAATGGGTTTTTGAAGTAAATATAAAAATTATACTAATGCTCTCATCTCATCCTTTGCATATTTAAAACTGTATAAAATTCTAATTCTATTTTCAGTATTGAAAATATCAAATGATTACATGAAAATTTTATACCTGATCCCAGTGAATTTTAGAGTGTGGAATTTTCAAGTGCAGAATATTATTTGGCTAAAAGTTACCTTTAATATGCCTAAGTATAACTATTTGCAGACATAATTTTATAAACACCCTTTGCTCAATTGCTCCAAAACTCCGGACTTGGAATTCCAAGAAAAGACTCTTCTAGCTGAGCATTAAGATTAGGATGTAAACCAAAGGCAAACAGTCAAGACCTAAAAAACAAATGAAAGAAATGCACTATGCAAAAACAAGAATCTGCCTTTGTTCCCAGCAAGTCCGTTAAGAAACAAAGGTAACCTTAAAGGTAAGGATTTTCTGGGCTGAGAATCTTTCCATCCAGAATTGGTAGCTCAAATTAGCGGGAATATTGGCTGCATGCAGCTCTAAGCAAGGTTGATGGTTACATTCTTCAGCAGGGGAAAGTTCCGGCTTATCTTCGTAGTTAGCTTGGAAGTGACATCATTAAGGCTGCTTTATCTCCCTCGGGGATCTTCAGCCTTTGCCTCAGTCGGCACACTTCAGTTTTTACGGCATCATTTGTTTCCCCAGCATCTCAATTTTCCTCTCCATGGACTCATGAGATTTAATCACACGTGTAACAAAAGCCTTCTGTTCTATTTCCTCTTTTTCTAGGGCTCCAGTTTCACATCTGTGCTGCCTGCCCAGATTTAATTCACTTGTCTCTCTCATCAAGATGTCAGGCCTGTTTCACTCCTTCTTCCTTGATGGTCTTACTTCCTGCTCTCTCTGCAGACCACAGACCTATAGCTCCGTGGCAGTCACCAAGGCCTCCATCCTGGGCAATTTTCTCTTCATTGCTTTTTGTTTACTTGTCTACATATTTCAAGTTATTTCAGTCTAGTGCATTTATATATATATATATATATATATATATATATATATATATATATATTTGTATCCTGAGTTACTGATGTTACAGAAATTCTTGCAGTCAACCATCATCATCAAGTAATGTGAGCCTCCCTCCCCCCATTGAAATGTCCACAGTCTAACTTACAAGTGATTCCAAAAAGACTTTTGTCCATCTGTGAATCTGCTGTCTCCACTGAATCTAACTGGAGCCATTCAGCGTGGGTTGGTATATGGTCACATAACATAAGGACAACAGTCAGGCCTGAAGTTTTTAGAGGCAAAACCACTATTCTTTTTGTGTTTTTCACATAACCTTCCTAGGGAAAGTTCACTAAAGAATGTCTTCATAACCAACAGAAAAAGAGCTGAATGAATCAACATTTCCAGTTTCCCAGAACTGAAGCAATGGTCTTAATTACCCACATTACAAACCCACCATTCTTTACATCCTATAATGCCCCTCCTTTATGGCAAACTGAGTCTTAGACTTGGCCCATGGTGTGTTTCTCTTGGGCATTGAGGAAGCAGCCAGAGATCGACAGCAGGCCATCCTTTGCCTTCCCACTCACTGCCTTTCAGAGGCCTTCAGAAGTAAGACTGCCTGGTAGCGATGAAGTACCAATGGTCATCTTGTTTCTTATTTGCCAGGACTACTAATATGGACAATCTTGAAATGAAACCAGTAAAATACATGACTAAGTACACCCAGGCTCTTGTTGATTGTGCTCATAGATAGGTTGGAAGATCATGTGTGACAGGAATTTAGGCTTCAAGGTAGTTATGGTGGATGTCTCTGAGTGTGCAAGTAGTGAATAATGCAGGAGGGAAAACAGAGACAAAGACCTGCCTGACACACAATAAATAGACACAGCTGTTTATTCACCTGAATTTGCAATAGCTGTGCTATAAAGCCAATGCTACTGTGAAGTGTGTTCTTGAATTTTTTTTAAATTTCATTTAACATTCCAACCACAGTTCTCTCTCCTACCCCTCCTCCTACCCCACCCCACCCCCTGCCTCAAACCCCCCAGTCCACCCCATATCTACTTCTCCCAGAGGGTAAGGCCTCCTCTGGGGAGTCAACAACGCCTGACTCATTAAGTTGAGGCAGGACCAAACTCCTACCCCGCATTAAGGCTGAGCATGGCATCCCACCATAAATAATGGACTCCAGAGAGGTAGCCCATGTACCAGGGATAGACCTTGGTCACAGGATGCTACTTTATACTGGCAAGATACTTCATCTAACTTGTTCTAAATTCTCTGGGATTTAAAGAAGAAAACTTCCATGAGTCCTCCACAAAACCCAAACTGATTCATTGTCTTTCTATCTAGTCAATCTTTCCCCAACAACTGAAATTTCCAGCAAGTCCCGAGAGCATATGAACGGAGTATTGATGCCTACAACCAACATCGTGTCTGTAAGCTGTGGATGGTCGTGGCTGGGAACATCAGTCACACAAAATGACCGTGGTTATTTAAAAGTAACCATGTTATCTCAGAGATCTGATTAATTTCTTCAGGAAATATGACTTAACAAAAACTGATTACTAATAAGGACTCAAGCTTTTTTTTTTGATCAGAGACCCAATTCAAGTCATTAGAAGGCAAAGGAAACCAAACAAAGACCTTCAACTCCATGTTGTTTAGAGTTGAAGGTTAAAGTCTCATCAGAAACATGCACATTTCAGGCTATGGACTGAACTAGAATTGAAGACTGTCAGTAAATATCTGTGCAGACTCATACCGTGTCCCCATGAGCCTGGGACTATGCTGTCAAGCTTATTTAAATACTTGGCTCCCAGATAAAAAGGCATTTTAGGAGATGGCTAGGTGACAAAGTTTGGATTCACTTCATCATAACTTTTCAAATGTGTACACTTTGGGGTTTTTCCTACTCATTTCTCTCTCCATGTAAAGAACTTAACATATAAAATTTACTTCTTAATGTAAATATTTATTATTTTTATTTTACCTATTTATTATACAAAGATATACTATTTTATTACTTATTTCTACATAGCTAGTTACCATAAAACTTACATATTAAATATGTATTTGATAAAAATTTCTGAGCATGAGGATTTGGGCACAGCTGAAGTAGGGGGAACCTCTATTTTGGGGACTCTTGGAAACTTAATCTGTGATAGTCCAGGGTCCCCCATGGGGCTACAATCAAGGTGTCAGCTGAAGCATTATCGGAATGTTCAACTGAGGCAAGACCCATTGCGCAGCTGATTTGTTTGCTGGTATAAACCAGTTTCTTACTGCACTGATACCTCGGCACAAGGTGACTGTTATTAGGAGGCTGCTCACATTACCCTCCGTATCACTGCAATTCCAGGATTGTATGGGCTACTTCTATATATTAGGCAAATTGACTCTTTGTCTGTTGTGTACGTAGCAAACATAACTCTCCCATTGGCCATCTGCCTTTTGATTTTTCTGGTGATTTTCCCCACAGGGGATGGGCGGGGGCGGGGAGCTGTATCTATCCGGCCCAGCCATGAAACCTTTGACCTACAATTTATTCTGCTTATAAGACGGGCTGTGGTAAAGGTGTCACAAAAATTGTGGAAGTGGTCAAGCAATGACTAGTCCAGTTTGAGACTCATGCTACGTGAGGGATCCCACCCCTGACACTGCTTAGAGGGCCGAGAACCAGAGGCAGGATAGTCCAGAGACCTAGCATAGAACCAAACACTACTGACCAAAAAAAAAGTCAACCAAACGATTCCTAGTGATATTCTGCTATACTCATACATCAGAGCCTAACATAATTGTTATCAGAGAGGCTTCATCCAGCAACTAATGGAGACAGATGCAGACTCACAACCATACATTAGGTTGTCCTGCAGAAGAGTGCAGAAGATTTTAGGAGCCAGACGGGTCATGGACACTACAAGAAAACCCACAGAATCAGTTAACCTGGGCTCATAAGAGCTCACAGAGATGGAACCAATAATCAGGAATCCTGTATGGATCTGAGGTAGGCCCTCTGCACATATGTTATGGCTGTGTAGCTTGATATTCTTGTGGGACTCCTAAGAGTGAGAATAGATGTCTCCTACCCTTTAGCCTGCTTTTGGGACCCTTTTCCTCCTACTTGGTTACCTGGTCCAACCTTAATATGAGGGGAGGTGCCTCGTCTTACTGCAACCTGATAGGCCATGTCTGGTGTCCTTGGGAGGCCTGCTCTTTTCTGAAGAGAATAGGGAGAGAGAAGAGGTGGGGAGGTCTTGGGGGAAATAAAAGAAAATCTGCAGTCGGGATGTAATCTGTGAGAGAAGAATAAATAAAAAATTAAATCTGTGACTAGTCAAATTTATCCAACTTTTCGTTCTTACTCTGAAATGTTGAGTCCTAAATAGAAAGCCCTCTCATGCCAAAATTCCAGGTAAATATCCACAAGTTGTACTCCGGTTTCACTTTTTACATTTTTATCACTGTCAGCTTATCCCACTGTGTGACAGATAGACCTAATTTTATGGTTTGTGTTTTCAGTAGCCAATGTTAACACCACTTAATTTTTTTAAAGTCCATATCTTCTCAAAGGATTTGGATGTTGTAATAATTAAAAATTAAATTTCAAAGCATACTTGGATCTCTCCTGAAACTTCATGTCGTTCCATATGACCACACAATTGTGCTATTCTGTGCTTACTTAATCATGGAGGGTTTGATACCTTAGAATTTCATAGTTGTTATTTCCTGATTTTTTTCATATCAGCTTTATCATCAATTTGCCTAACTCCAGAAAGTCAAGAGAACTTATGTTCATGTCATTGACTGCAAGTTGAGTTGTCTTACTAAAATAGTGAGAATTGGTCACTCTAGTAATGTCTTATCTAAGGAGAGAATGTCATTTAATTTCTTAAAGTTTACAAAGCTTTTGTCATAGAGTTCCTTCATAATTCTTAATATTATTCTCACTTATTATTTTGTGCTACCGTTGTGATACTCCATCCAATATTCTAACAAAATAACCCATCCACTACTGATTTTTGCATATTAGTTTCAAACTTTATAGTAATATGTAACTATATTCCAAACCACATAGGCACAGCAGTTTGCCTAATTATAGTCTATGCCAATAGGAATTTAAAAGATTTTAAGTCCATCCAACACTTACAAATAATCTGAATTTTAAAGTTTCTAATTCTTTAGAAAGTCCTGGTTATCAATTCATCACCATTAGCTTTAAGGGTGAAGAAATGTAATGAATAGCAAGCATTGTGAAGTCGCCCTGCTGAATTATCAGTGCTGGAAACAGGGCTATAATATATGTCTCAGATCAGCGCTCACTAAAACTGAAGTGTTATTTGAAGTGACTGTTATGTTTTAAACAAAATAACAGAAGACTCTCCTTTAGAGAGTGTGATGCCAGATTGACCACTATATCAGAAATCATATGGAAATAAAGAAGTACGTGCACTGCGCAGTGCACAGACAAACAGATGGATAATGCTGATCGGCACCCGGCCATTCATCCATCAGAGTAATGAATGCCACCTCATACTCATTTGGTCAGGAAGAAAAATCTAAGTAGGTTCTGTCCACCAGCATTAATATTTCTTTCTGATAGATGAAATCAAATCATGAAAGCAAGCAACTTTTATTGATGTTTTCCCCCTTTAACTGCTAAATCTACCTTCTGACAGGAAATGAAATAATAACAACTAATATCAGAATCAAATTCTGTAATCGCCAACGATAATTCTCTGAAGCCTAAATGAACACGAAGACCCACATAGGCAATGTGCTTGAAGCCTTGCATAGTTAAAATGAAATCGCCTCGAAGTTATTTTTAGTCCCAGTGCACAAGCCAAAGAACACTAAATACAAATCAATTAAGTTGTCACGGGCTCTCTCATCTCTGTCCCTATCACGTGAAAACTATGTAAAACTGCTGAGGGGAAAATTACAGCACCGTTTCAGAATGTAATTTTTTTTAATGCAAGCTAAAAGAAAAAGTTTTAGTTGAAGTTAATGTCCTTAAGATCTTTATGTAAACAGGGTTGAAACGTGGTAATGAGAAAGAACTCACTAAATTTGCATAGAATTATAGTTCATTTCCTTCACACGGAGAAGCCCAAGCATAAAGACTTTCCCCTTTGCCTAGATCCATATGCAACTGCCACTTGTATATTCAGCAGCCAACCCCAAGGCATTTGATTCCACCTCGCTATAGAGAATTTAATCCCAGCATTTCCATTTATTTTCCTCTGTGGTAAATAACTACAAGAAGGGAATAATTTTACCTCACCTTTTTCTCTCAAGGATACTTAGAGGGGATATCAATATTTAAAGTTTAACACTTGTTGAACATTGACAAAACTTTATTGAGCATTTATTCAGCTATATTTATTACAGAAAAACTGGTTTGCCACAATTTAAAACTTCTTCTTGCAACTTCTAACATTTTATATTTCTAGGGTGGTGTAGTGTATAATTAGTTTGTTCGGTTTTTTATTTTGTTTGTTTTGTTTCTTGTTTTTCAAAACAGACCATTGCCTTAAAAGAGTGGTTATTTAAAAGTAAAGGGGGATTTTATAAAATTAAAAGAAAATAAACCAAACTTTTAAAACTGAGAACATAGGGTGCTTAAAATATAAGGCAGGGGTTGGAACAGAGCAGCAGAGATGGCTCAGAGGGTAAGAGTATCTACCACCTTAAAGGGGTCTGAGTTCAGTCATCAGCCTGGATGTCAGTGGTCCATAACCACCTGGAACTCCATCTCCATCGGGATCCAGTGCCTCTGAGCCTACACTCATGTGCACATGCTCACACACAGATACAAGCACATGTGCATAATTAAAAATAAAATAAATCTCTTTTAGAAGAAGAAAAACGTGTACATAATTAGAAACAAACTAAATCCTTTTAAGATAAGAAAAATGTGGTAGCCCTGCTGCCGGAGAAAGCTTCCCATTTGTTCTCTTTCACAGCCAGACCAGCCCACCCCAGCATGAGAGACATGTCATTCTGAAATTTCAAACAAGATTTCCTTCCTTTCATAATCAGAAGCCTGCACTACCGTCAGAAGCATATCTGACAAACAGACCTCTTGTCATTTAATGCTGTTTATTCTTGAGTGCATATCACAGCTTCAATAGTCTTTGTTTTGCCAACTGTAGCCCACAAAACCTCACTTGTCAACCCACGTAGACGATAACTCAGATTATAGAGTGCTGGCCATCCCTTCATCCAGGGGACCTAAGTAATGCCAGTTTACCTCTGATTTTGACATCTTCAAGTATCCAGGCCAAATAGCATAGTAAATGTCAATAAAACTGTGGTTTCACTGTATTGATACAGCAGTCACTTGTCTATTCCCGTCCCAAGAGAAGGGCGGCATTTCTGGTCATTTCTCCTCATTTCACTCATTATTATTCTTCCCCATAGTCCCAGGCCATCTTGTGGGCATGAAGTCAGGCGGTTTTACAAGCAAGCACCTAAGTGCTTATGGCATAAGTGCTTATGGTACTGCCTGGCTGCATTCCAGTGACCCTGCATGAGCCTCTCCCAAGTAGAATAAATGTTTTAACTTTGTGGAAACCCATCAAATAACTTCAAACAAAGTCCAAACTCAGAAGTTAAAGCATAATTCTCTGTCCCCGAGAGCCTTTAGAGTTAGTTGCCTGTTGCAATCTAGAAACTTCCACCCCCAAATTTTCTTAGTTACTTAAACAATGACCGTATTTATTATTTCTCACAGCAATATGTGAAGGATGGGTTTATTGTGTCTTGTTGGCTTGTATTATTGTATCTTATTGCTCAGTTAAGTGCTGAGGGATAACTGAGCCGGTCTCTAAGATGCGAAAGAATTCACTCGGGGCTAGAACTGTGGTCAACTGGGAGCCTCCAGGTTTTGATTTTCTTCCAGATGTCATCTCTCTCCATGTGGCAATCTATCTTCTCGGGTATCTCCACCCACATGATGCCATAGACTTCATGGCAGGCAGGTTCTAAGAAAACAACTCAATAGCTGCAATGTGGCCTGTGTTATTAAAAAAAGAAGTCACAAGGTCAGCTCAAGCTAAAGATAAGATTTACACAGAGGATTGGAAACGTGGAATATACATTTGGACATGGTGGAACCGATCAGCCATCTTTGGAAACTATCTTCTACATACAAACACAAACGCAAGTTGACATAAATAAACAAACCTCTTTATATAGTAAACTAACAGATGTTTTTATTGGTAGTCATGTATTGATATCAACCATGTGCCAGAAGCTTCCAGTATACTAAGGCGCAACAAGGCATAAATGAGCGAAGAAGGTTCATACACATATGAAACTTTCAAAGCAGCAGTTAGAGACATAACAATCATAAATGTGATCAGTGAGTGAATTATATGATACTCCAAAAGGACATACATGATATTTAAAAGAACAAAAAATATGATAACGTAAATATTTAGAGTTGGGAGGTTTGATATGGAAAAGGGAGTGTTGTCATTCTAAACGGGACTGGCAAGAGACGTAAGTCTGGAGCCCATCAGTCGGAAAGCTAGATGGTTGGGAGATGAGCAAAGAGGACATATATACACAGAAGAGTGTTGTAGATGGGGGCAAATGCTAGAATACACCGCTGTGCTGAGGAAAAGCAAGGTCCAGTGACATTAACAGAAAGAAGGAAAAGGACCGCAGAGAAGGAACAGATGAGGTCATGTCGGGCCCATAAAGCCACTGACTCCTTTTGACTTTCTCCATACAGAAAAAGAAACTATTTTAGGGTTTTAAGCAAAGAGCAAAATGATCTGACCCACTTTTTTAGAAAGATAATTCTGGCTATTTGCTTAGACTGAACCCTCACAGGTGGTGATGGTTAGAGAGGAAATCAGGTTAGGCTGCAATATGATTCTAGCTGTCCAGAGGAAACCTGGGGATGAGTCAGATCAGAGCAGGAGAATGGAAGGAGTAAAAATGTTAGAATCAGCCTATGTTTTTAATACATCCACATGTGGTTAAGAAGATTTCATAATGTATTGGAGATTAGTTAAATAAAAGAGAGAGGCAAAGAATGAGTACTTCATTTTTAGTTGCTCAATCACAATCCCAGAAGTGCTATCAAATGGATCAGGAAGTCCTTGGAAGGAATAAATGTGGAAGGGAGTTTGGTACAACTCCAGCTGAAGATGAAGGAATGGAAATGATAGCAAGTCAAGGTCAACAGTTAATGCCCAAAGTTGAAGCCAGAACTCTGGACTAGATATAGAAACTTGGTTAGTTAGCATGTACTTCATATATAAGCATAAAATGGAGTACCATCACCAAGGGAGTCAGTGTGCTGAATTACAGTCAGAGGACAGGGTTGAAAGGGGGCATCCATCAATGAGACTGAAAAGAACTGGCCAGCTCAGTGGGTTGAACACCACAGGAGCATGGCATCCTAGAAGACATAGGTGGACAAGTGTCTGAGAGGTCAATGAGATGGAGAATACAAACTGACTATTGAAAAGCAAATAAACAGAGAAATTGCATTATTTCCCAAGCCCGATGCCATACACTGTCTTGTGAGACAGCGTCTAACCATGCCATAGCAAGCATAAGTATTTAAACTTTCTATTCTCATCTTTTCCTGCTTAAGATTAAGAACAAAACTATTAAGTAAATTGATTTTTCTTCGGACATGGAGGAAAATGTCATATATATTCTTGATTCTCAAAATCAACAAGGCATGACCGAAGAAACCCTATGCTTAGTTACCTCAATGAAGGTGTTTCCTGCAAGGCAAGATGCAGCCTGATTGCTGAGGTCTGACCGCAGGCTCCGGCCCCATCTATTCACCATCCTCTTTTCCATACCCCCATCTGCAGAAAATGATTTCAGTGTCGGAAAAACGAGAAGATGCTAGCTAAGACAGTGAACATAAATTGCAAGAGCAATATCCCCCCCCAAAGCCCTAACTTAAATACTGTCTTTAGCTCTTACCTTTAGACATCCTTCCCCTGCATCGTGCAGCATGGTGCTTTATGCAGAAGGAATGGCGTACAACTCTGCACAGAGAACTTTACTCAGATCGATAGCAAATAAGTCGTGCGCTGTTACAAATGTTATTCCACTTTACTGAGTCTATTAGGAAGGACTCACAATTCTGTAATAACTTATTTTTCATAGGATAATGAACAGCGAAGACATAAAAAAACAAAGATTTGTGCCATATTTTCTCTGATGCCATGATTTTCTATAAACCCATCACACTATTATCTTTTCACTCATCTTGTAGCTACAAGAATAAAAATGCACTCATCACTTTATACATTAGCTACCTTTGTAAGAAGCCTGTTGTATGAACAGAAGGGTGTTTTCCTTGTTACTGAAACTATGATTCCAGAGTGCTGTTCAAACCAAAACAAAGTATTTTTTAAAGTTACCTTTTCAAACAAGCAAACGAACGGTGACGTCTTGGCAGTAGAGTGCTGGTCTAGTGTGCACACACCCATGCATTTGCTCCTCAGTGACACATGTCAAGGAGACAGGAAAAAACACGTGTGTGCATCGGGCAGTGCAGCAGCACTCTGAGCACCCACCTGGCTGCTGCTTACAGGTAGGGTAGTTTCTGAGGAAAAAGGGTAATAAAATGCTAGAGTGGAGCAATAAAGAGCTCGGCAAGACCATTGCTAGGTAATTATTCAGAGAGTGAGTATTACAGAGTCTAGAGGCTACCTGGTTCTGAAGTTTCTACAGGAAGTGTCCCCAAAGCCTCATGAGCTGATGGAGCCGTGGTAAGATGGTCGTCTTGTGAGAGCCGAACCACAGTCTGCCCGCTAATTAGTTCACTGATGGAGTCAGGATTCCTTACACTGTGTGGAGGTGGTGGGAACCAGGAGACGGGCCCCTGTGGAGAGATGAGGTCACTAGTAGCAGGAGCTGAGGGAGGACATCCTGGCCTCCTTCACTTTACTCTCTTGCCATAGGCCGAAAAGCAGCAAAGTCTCGTAATCTTAGACTCTGGAAGTGCGAGCCAAAGTCCATCTTTCTTCCCTCAAGTTTATATTTTCAATTATGTTTTATCTGCTTAGTTTGGTCTGGCTTCTGGAGTTTTGTTGCTAGGTCTGTTTGCATGTGGGCACAGCTGAATAACTAAACAGGCAATCACCAGAAAAGACGTAGCTTCCAAGCATGATTTGTTCCTCCAAGGGCTGACACAGTGATAAGGAGTTTAACTACAAAACAGGGACAAGGGACAGCGTGCACGAAGGCTTCTGTGGGGCAAACTGGGAGTAAGAACAATTGAAGCAGAAAATTCAGACTGGAAAATCTTGAGTAAAAAGATAAAGAAAGCAATTAGCTGCTTGCCAATTACTGTACCAGCACCCTCTCCTTTCTCTCTAGTTCTGCCTCCTCTCTATCTCTCTCTCTCTCACACACACACACACACACTCATACGAAACAATCCAGGGTCTTTCAAATCACAGAGATTACAATCCAAATTCAAAACTGCGCTGTCTACATGCCTGTGATTGATGCTCAATGTTAATAGTCAAGTTGCCAACACATGCAATCACCTTGGAGAAGGACCTTTTAGTATTACTTTGAGGGACTGTCTTGACTGTGCTAACTGAAGCAGAAAGGTTTATCATTCCCTAGGCAGGGATCCTGGACTATCAAAGAGTGGAGAAAGAAACTGAACACTTACGTGCCTGTATTCACTGCTCCTGCATGACTGAGGACATGAAGTAACCAGCTGATTCAAGCTCCTACTGCCTTGGCATCCCTGTCATGATGGCCTTTACCTTGATCTGTGAGTTAAAATAAGCCCATTCTCCCTTAAGCTGCTCTGTTATGGCATTTTCTTTCAACATCAGAAATGGAGCTAAGCCAGTCACCTATATGTGGAACTCTATGCACCTAGGCTTTTTATAATCTATAAATGGTAACAATTATGTTTCATAATAGTAATATCAGCAGTGTATTAGAAACTGTGGTTGTGTGCATTGAACAACTATGTCTCAGTTGCTCCCCTGAGGATATGTATCATTGTTCCTTACACACAAATGAGCAAACTAACAAGCAAATCGAATCATCTATCCCAAATCAGACAGACAGAATAGATAAAGATAAGATATATCAAGAACTCAAAGGCTTCCTGCTTAACCATTTAAATAAGCAAAATATAAAATAGTAAACCTTTAGTGAAATGTCTGTGCATGTTGTGGCCATTAGATGAGAAAACTGAAATCCAAAAAAAGTTATGTAACTGAACCTTTAAAATAGATTAAAACTGAATTAACAAGGTCCTTATATTTTAAGTTCTGAAATTGAAATTCCTAATGAGCGCTTACTAAAGTGTTCTAGCGTAAGAGAGTAGAATAACATAGTTATACATTTAGGAAAATCACCTGATTCTTGAAGTTCTTACTAAATAGACCTCTAAATGAACCAGTAATCTAATTAATCTTTATCAATAAAAATTCAAGAGTCGGATATCAGGATAAGAACCTGAAAGATCAGAGAAGCAGGGAGCAGTCACCAGCCCTTCCTACCTCTATGGCTCCTCTGTCCGAAAAGGGTGAGATCCCCTCTCAGTTCACCTTCCTAACTTCCTCTCTCCTATCTCCAGTTCTCCGCCAAACATCTATGGTCAGCTAGTGGCTAACTCCACCCTCTGACTCCAAGCAAGCTTTATTTGTCAGAACACAATGAAAATATCACACAACATCTGAAAGAATCAGACACTTTGTTTGGGCCTATCCTGTAGCTCACAAATGCCCTGAGCACAATTTTACATATGTGGAACATGTTTTTTTTTTCTTTACTCTAGACATGAGTTACTCTGAAATTCTCATCTTCCATTTTTTTGTATTTCTAGAATCTATTGCAAGTATGCAAGGCTTAGTCTATATTCAAAAACATGAGATGAGTAAATGTGTGGATGCATGAGATAAACATGATAAATTCAAGCAGATGTGCTTTTTATTCCAGGGCTTCCTAAGCCCTACTGCAGTTCACACAAAGTCTATATTTATTTATTTATATGAGGATGGGTCTAAATGCATTTTCAGAGATGTTCTGCAGTCTCCGTGGATTCTCATAAAGTGCTTGGACCCATAAATATTAAGGCAGCTTGAAGGTAGATCCACCAATTCAAAGCAATTGCATCTGTACAGAAGACAACAAAAATGTACTAACCTAGTGCTGCTGCAATAGATAGGGGAAAACGGTATAGAAACAAATGGTAGTATACAAGTAAGACCACGAGACATGACACAGTGAAACAAGAGTTCATTATGTTTTCTCTGAAAACATATAGAACGGTATAGTATCACAGCGTGCCGTTCTTTCTACTAGAGTATAGGGGTATCGTGAATGGTACCAGTAGTTTACATCCTTTGCCTGTCATGACATTCTGAGAAAGTGCTTAGAAACTTAAAATGCATGTACTACATTTTTATAATCCTATAAATGAAGGTATCCAACCATTTTTAAAGTATTAGCCAACAAATTTTGATCGATTCTTGGTGAAGGAGCGGTGGGCCACTTCCCGCCGCCTGCCTCCCAGCTAGCTTTACCCCTGAAATAATTGAAAAATAAGAACTGGCCTATCAAAAAGGCCAAGGCAGTCTCTTTATTAACCAATGAAAGTAACAATAGACAGATAACCCTCCTCCATCATTTCCCCTTTTTCTTTTTAAACAAAAAAGAAAGGCTTTCATTTTAACATAGTAAAATTACATATAACAAAACAGTTATCAAGCAAGAATTACAGTTACAATATTTATATCTATTTTATCTTTTACCATAACTAAGGAAAACTATAACTATAACTAACCATTCTTTAACTCCATCAAAGACTTCAGAAGGATATAATATTACCTAATTAAACAAGAAATAAGCAACTTCCAAACTCTAGAAATGACAGAGACATCTCGCTGCCTGTACAGTCATCCAAAATTCCTTTGTACCGTTGGGGCATCTATCTTCAGCCTTCAGGCCCATAGTATACAGTAGACTTTTTCTTGAAGCAGGAAATTTTAAAGACAGTTTAGTCACTATCTGCTGTGTCCTGCAGAATGTTTCGCAGACACTTTTATGAATCAGGAACCCCGAAAGACTATCTCACCTTTAGACAAGTTTAGTAGTCCTCTCTCTGACGCAGAAATTCTCAATAAAATACTGGCAAACCGAATCCAAGAACACATTAGAAAAATCATCCATTATGATCAAGTAGGCTTCATCCCAGAGATGCAGGGTTGGTTCAACATACGCAAATCCATCAATGTAATCCATCATATAAATAAACTGAAAGACAAAAACCATATGATCATTTCATTAGATGCTGAAAATGCATTTGACCAAATTCAACACCGCTTTATGATAAAGGTGTTGGAGAGATTTGGGAAACAAGGATCATACCTAAATATAATAAAAGCTATTTACAGCAAGCTGACAGCTAACATCAAATTGAATGGAGAGAAACTCAAAGCCATTCCATTAAAATCAGGAACACGACAAGGCTGTCCACTCTCTCCATACCTCTTCAATATAGTGCTTGAAGTTCTAGCAATAGCAATAAGACAACATAAGGGGATCAAGGGGATTCGAATTGGAAAGGATGAAGTTAAACTTTCATTATTTGCAGACAATATGATAGTGTACATAAGCGACCCCAAAAACTCTACCATAGAACTCCTACAGCTGATAAACACCTTTAGTAATGTGGCAGGATACAAGATCAACTCCAAAAATTCGGTTGCCCTCCTATACACAAAGGATAAAGAAGTAGAGAGGGAAATCAGAGAAACATCACCTTTCACGATAGCCACAAATAGCATAAAATATCTTGGGGTAACTCTAACCAAGGAACTGAAAGACCTATTTGACAAGAACTTTAAGTCTTTGAAGAAAGAAATTGAGGAGGATACCAGAAAATGGAAAGACCTCCCCTGCTCTTGGATTGGGAGAATCAACATAGTAAAAATGGCAATTCTATCAAAAGCAATCTATAGATTCAATGCAATCCCCATCAAACTCCCATCAAACTTCTTCACAGACCTGGAGAGAACAATAATCAAGTTTATATGGCAAAACAAAAAACCCAGGATAGCCAAAACAGTCTTATACAATAAAGGAACTTCTGGAGGCATTACCATCTCTGACTTCAAACTCTATTACAGAGCAACAGTATTGAAAACAGCTTGGTATTGGCATAACAACAGAGAAGTCGACCTATGGAATCGAATAGAAGACCCAGATATTAACCCACAAACCTATGAACACCTAATTTTCGACAAGGGAGCTAAAGGTATACAATGGAAGAAGGAAAGCATCTTTAACAAATGGTGCTGGCATAACTGGATGTCAACCTGTAGAAAAATGAAAGTAGATCCATATCTATCACCATGCACAAAACTCAAGTCCAAATGGATTAAAGACATCAACATTAGTCCGACCACTTTGAACCTGATAGAAGAGAAAGTGGGAAGTAGTCTACAAGATATAGGCACAGGAGACCACTTCCTAAGTAGAACCTCAGTAGCACAGACAATAAGAGAATCAATGAATAAATGGGACCTACTGAAACTGAGAAGCTTCTGTAAAGCAAAGGACACTGTCAGTAAGACAAAAAGGCTGCCTTCCAACTGGGAGAAGACCTTCACCAACCCCTCATTAGACAAAGGTCTGATCTCCAAAATTTATAAAGAACTCAAGAAACTAGACACTAAAACTCTAATTAACCCAATTAAAAAATGGGATACTGAACTGAACAGAGAATTCACAACAGATGAACTTCGAATGGCCAAAAGGCACTTAAGGTCATGCTCAACCTCCTTAGCGATCAGGGAAATGCAAATCAAAACAATTTTGAGATACCATCTTACACCTGTCAGAATAGCCAAACTCAAAAACACCAATGATAGCCTATGCTGGAGAGGATGTGGAGTGAGGGGAACACTCATCCATTGTTGGTGGGAATGCAAACTTGTGCAGTCACTGTGGAAATCAGTGTGGCAGTTTCTCAGGAAACTGTTAGTCAACCTCCCTCAGAACACAGCAATTCCACTCTTGGGAATATACCCAAGAGATGCCCTATCATACTACAAAAGCATTCGTTCAACTATGTTCATAGCTGCACTATTTTTAATAGCCAGAACCTGGAAACAACCTAGGTGCCCCTCAATAGAAGAATGGTTAAAAAAGGTGTGGAACATATACACATTAGAGCTTTACTCAGCGGTAAAAAACAATGACATCTTGAATTTTGCATGCAAATGAATGGAAATAGAAAACGTTTTACTGAGTGAGGTAACCCAGACCCAAAAAGAGGAATATGGTATGTACTCACTCATAAGTGGATTCTAGCCATAGTTAAAGGTCTTTGAGCCTATAATTCGTGATCCTAGAGAAGCTAAATAATAAAGTGAACCTGAAGAAAATCATATAGTTATCCTCCTGGATATTTGAAGTGGACTAGATTGCCAGGCAAACTTGGGTGCACGGGGGCTGGGGGTGGAAGTAAGGGGAGATGGTTAGAGAGAAGGGAGAGGATGAGGATTGGGGATGGCTTGGGGGAATGAGATGGGGGGGAGGAAGGATGGATATGGGAGCAGGAAAGTATATATCTCAACTAAGGGAGCCATTTTATGGTTTGCAAGAGACTGGATTCTGGAGGGGTTCCCAGGCCCAAGGAGAGGTCCCCAGATTGTTCCCTGGGCAGCAGAGAAGAGGGTGCCTGAATTGGCCATGGCCCATAATCATACTGATGAATATTTTGCATATCACCATAGAACCTTCATCTGGCAATGGATGGAGATAGAGACAGAGACACATATTGGAACACTGGACTTAACTCCCTAGGTCCAAATGAGAAGCAGAAGGAGAGAGAACGTGAGCAAGAAAGGCAGGACCAGAGGGAACCTTCATCTGACGATAGATGGAGATAGAGACGGAGACCCACATTGGAGCACTGGACTGAGCCCCCAAGGTCCAAATGAGGAGCAGAAGGAGGGAGAACATGAAAAAGGAAATCAGGACCGCGAGGGGTGCGTTCACCCACTGATACAAGGGGACTGATCTAATGAGAGCTCACCAAAGCCTGCTGGACTGGGACTGAACGCGCGTGTGATCAAACCGGAGTCTCTGAATGTGGCTGACATAAGGGCTGACTGAGAAGCCATTGACAATGGCACTGGGTCTTATTTTGTCTGCATGTACTGGCTTTTTGGGATCCTAGTCTGTTTGGATGCCTACCTTCCTAGACCTGGAGGGAGAGGGGAGGAACTTGAACTTCCCACAGGGCAGGAAACCCTGACTGCTCTTAGGACTGGAGAGGGAGGAGGAGAGGGAGTGGGGGGGAGGAGGAAAGGGAGTGGGGGGAATGGGAGGGTATGGGGATGAGAGGAGGAAGTGGAAATTTTTGTAAACAAATAAATAAATAAATTTAAAAAATAATAGAACAAAAAAATCGTTTGCCTAATGTAAGTTATTCCAATAAAAAATTATAAAAATAAAAAAAATCCTGTAGGACTGGAAAAGCAGTGGCACAAAACAGAGTTACCAGAGTCTAACCACCCATTCTCCAGGCTCAGTGGCTGACCCCTTCAGTGTTCCTGTCTATGCCAGTATAAGATTTTGAACTAGACAAGATGCCAGAGGTAGTGGTGTGGGGAAGGATTAACACAAAAAATTCTCTTGGTGAAAAAAACACTTTATCAAAAAAAAAATCCCAGAAACAAATGGTCAATAGTATTTAATTCATGGAAATAAAGATGTTAAAAAAAATCTAGTGACTTCTCCAAGTGTGACTTCTAATGAACAGTAAAGCTGAACAGCTGACACTAGTCACTAACTTGGATTTTAAGGCAAACCCTAGGCGCTCCTTCTATAGCTACTGCACAATCGTTCCCTTTTGACTCAATTCTTTGAGTAAAGCCAGTGGTTTGTTTGAGACCAATATTCTAACTGCAGTTTTCATTAAAACTCAGCCTAATATTTTGGATATTGGTCCACAGCCTTGACCATCAAATTTGTCTCACATAATTTTATATAATTCAAGTTACTTAGACTGAAATATGTACGAATCAAAAGAGAGTTAAGAGAAGATGCAAGAAATTATGAGAATTTAAGGAGGTAAATGCAACTTCACAAATATTTTTGAAGAAATATAGGTAAACTGTCTAGGGAAAGCCCTCAAAATATTGTAGAGAGCTTTATGAGTTTATTATATATATGGAGATATTTCCAGTATATATATATATATATATATATATATATATATAGTACATGTATATATACTATATATATATATATAGTACATGTATAGTACAGAATAAAAGATGATGGAGAAAAGTAAGATAATACAACATCTCAAAGGAAAAGATAATATTTCTCTTTGGACAGGGAAATGGGGAGGGCAGAAATTTCATGGATCCTAATGAGAAAATTCTGCAAGAGGGAATCATTATGCCAAAAGGGTAAAGAATTCGTTAGAATCCAAGATCAACAAATAAGAATGAGCAAAAGAATGGAAACAGAAAAATGTGGGCAAAGGTAAAATTCCACCATCTCTTTACTGGGTGTTGAGGACAGATTCTAGATGAAACGCAGTGACCACGAAAGGACTTGATGTACAGCCCGAGCTACAGCATGGGGAGCCTTGAGCACCCTGTAGACATCTTGGTATAATTTAGTAGGCAATGGTGAGCCAATAAATACTTTCTGAAGATAATGTGTCATATCAAAGATATACGCTTTGAAATTTTAACAGACAAAGTAAAATGAATTTGATGTTTTTACCCTGGTTGAAGGTTTTGCAGGATATGTAGAGGGCTATGCTCAGTTTAAAATGAAAAATGAAACTCAGAAGAGCAGTTGAGGCTGGGAATGATTAACAGCGTGGGGGTGAATGGGAATAAGGATGAGTGTAAAGCACATTGAGCTGCTGCTCAAATATCTGACCGGTAGACTTGGCGTAGTCAACAATGATGGGTATTCCATTAAGTCAGAAAGAAATAATATGGAGGAAAAAATTGTATTTGGTTTTACATGGTAGTCCTCAATGATACGCACTAGCTACAGTCGGATAGTAGGAGAGTGAGCCTGGATAGTACGGACAATAAATATCACTCTGCTCAGGATGCTATAATAAAAACCGTAAACTAGAATGCGTATAAATGACAGACACTCCCCACAGACACAAAGAGTACACATTCTACGGTCAAGGTGCGGGCAGGTCAGTGTCCGTGAGGAACTGCTTTCTAGTTCACGGATGCTATCTGGTCATGTTCTCCTCCACGATAGAGGGGGCCAGTTGTCTCTCCATAGCCTCTTTCATCAAGACTCTGTTTCTTTTCATTTTTAACATAATTTGTATTGATTCTTGGGGAATTTCACATCATCTACCCCAGTTTCCCAGCACCTATTCATTTCCTAGTCCCTCCATATTCATCTTTCACTCTTGTAGTACCCACCCCAAAGAAAACTGAAAAGGAAATAATAAGAACAAGATAAAATAAAAACAAACAAGCAAACGAAAACACTTCTATTCTCCCTCTTTCCTGCCTCTCTATCCCCTCTTCATTTGTCTTGGTGGCACTGGGAACTGCTGTGTATCATTCAGTAGACCCTTTTGTCCAGCTTTACTTGCAAATCACGTAATGTTTGTCAGGTTCAAGGCCCCTAGCTTCTGGTACATTAGCAACATGGGCCCCACACCAAAAATCCTCTCAGATTTCCTGCAGCTGCCTGGGTAAGTTATGGAGATTGTGTGACTATGGTTTTGCAGCACCAGTCCCTTCACATGCTACTGCAGATCATAGATGGGGTAGATATTGGCGTGTGTCAACTAAAAGCCTTGGATGTGTGTCTGGGTGGTAGCATAATTGGTCTGACCAGGTCACTGGGACCATCCCCCTCAGGTGAAGGGTGGAGTCAGCTCTCCTGTACTCGTAGTGATGGACAGGACCAGCTTTCCCAAAGGTAGGGGGTCAGCTCTCCTGCTGGGGGCGGGACCAGATCTCTGGTGTAAGGGTCATTGGGGTTGGTTTTCCCAAAGCCAAGTGGTGGCAGGGTCATCTCTCCAGTGGGGAGGGCAGGACTCTGTGTCTAATCATGACGACTTCTCTTCTAAAGCTTCATGTTCTAATCCCATTAACTTGGAGATTGGCCTTTCTATCTGAAACTGGGAGAACACAAACATTCAGATTTTTACAACCAGTCAAATGAGAGAAAATGGGCATCATCCTGTGAGGAAAAAATGTAGAAAAAAATAAAAACACTGGCTGACTTGAGAAGAAGTACTTATGTAACATGAAGGGCCGGCTTGTTGGGGTTTCTGTCCCGCCCACAGGACTCCATAAGATTATAAAGCTGATTGGCCCATTAGGTCAGGCTACTTATTAGCTCTTTTAACTTATGTTACCCCATTATCCTTATCTACATTAGCCACAGGGCTCAGTACCTTTTCCAGTGGGGCAGCTTACATCTTTCCTCTCAGGTGGTCTGGGCAGAACTGCGGAGGGAGCTTCCTGCTTTCCAGAATACTCTCAGTCTCTTTGCTCCACCTCTACGTCCTGTCTGGCTTTCCTGCCTATACTGCCTGCCTGGCCAATCAGCGTTTTATTAAAATATGATTGACAGAATACAGACAATTCTCCCACACCATACTTAGGATGTGAGAATCCTGGGCATCCTTATGACTTAGTGAGAGGAACCAAGGCTGCGAATGTCACCAACTCAAAGTGCTCAAGACTGCCTACCTTACAGGCCCTACTGTTTTGTGGTTTTGACTTGTTTTTCTTATTTATTCTTCCACACTAACCTGGAATGCCGGAAGAGCAGAAGCTGTGTCTCACTCAAGATTTTTTTCCCAGCACCTAAGCCAGTGCCTACCACACAGAAGACACCTAATATCAATGTTTCAGTAAGTAAGACATTACCATAAAGGACAAACATGGTATTACTCAGTTATAAGAGAATAATAGCCATAAAGTAAAGGAGAAGCCTGCTGCAGTCTACAGACCCAGAGAAGCTAAGTAACGAGGAAGGCTCGGGGAGGCACTTGTGTTGTTCTTAGACTCTTTGGACTGTTTTCTTTTGGGGACCCACCACCCAGCTCCCATACAAACAACCCAGAGGCTTATTGCTTATGAATGCCCAACCTTAGCTTGGCTTGTTTCTTGCCAACTTTCCTTAACTTAAATTAGCCCATCTGCCATTTGCCTCTGGGCTTTTTGCTTCTCTTGCTTCTGGAATCAATCTCACTTTCACTCTTACGCTGTGGTTGACTGTATGGCTGGGTGGCTGCCCCCTTCTTTCCTCCCTCCTTGATCTCTCTTGCATCTCAATTCCTCTAATGTTCTTCTCCTTCTATTTATTCTCTCTGCCAGTCAGACCTGCCTATCCTTTCTCCTGCCTTGCTATTGGTCATTCAACTCTTTATTAAACCAGTCAGGTGTTTTAGACAGGCTAAGTAACACAGCCTCACAGAGTTAAACAAATGCAACATAAAAGAATGCAGCACATCTTTGCATCATTAAACAAATGTTCCACAGCATAAATAAATGTAACACATCTTAAAATAACATTCTACAACACACATGAGTCTCACAGTGAAGAAGGAATAGAATACATATTATCAGTGAACTAGGAGGGGTCTGGATGGGGGATGAGAATGAGAACAAAAGAATCAGCTAGGGGAGGATGGAGGGAGAGAGTACTGGGAGAGACACCTGGAATGGGAGGCATCTCTGGAAAGAACCAGAAACCTAGTCACTGGAAACTCTCAGGAACATATGAGGGTGACCCTAGTAATGGGAGATATTGAGTCTGAACTGGTCATCTCCTTTTACCAGGCAAGACTTTCAGTGGAGGAACTGGGACCCCAACCCAACCACAAACCCTTTGGTCTACAATTTTTCCTTCCTACAAGACGTGCTGGGGTAAGGTGGTGCAGAAATTGTGGGAGTGACCAACTAATGACTGGTATAGTTTGAGACCCATACCATGCTAGGGAGCTTACCCTTGGCACTGCCTGGAGGGTCAAAAACCAAAGGCAGTGTAGTACAAAGACCATAGAACCAAATACAACTAGCAAAACAACAAAAAAAAAGTCAATGAAATGATTCCTAATGATATTCTGCCTCGCCCAGTTGTCGTCAGAGAGGCCTCACTCAGCAACTGATGGGAACAAATGCAGAGACCTAAAGCCAAACGTTAGGTGAGGTGACACTCAGAATCCTGCGAAAGAAGGGGATGAAGGATGATAGAAGCCAGAGGGATCAAGGACACCATAAGAAAACCCACAAAATCACCTAAGCTGGGCTCACAGGGGCTAACGGAGACTGAAGCGATAATCAGGGAACCTGTGTGAGTCTGCCCAAGGTCCTCTACATATATGTTATAGTTGTGTAACTTGGTCTTCTTCTCAGACTCCTAATGGTAGAAGCAAGGGCTATCTCTGACTCTGTTACCTACCTTTTTGACCCTTTTCTCCTATTGGATTACCTCATCCAGCCTTAATAGAAAAGAAGGAGCCTAGTCTCACAGCAACTTAACATGCCTTGGCTGGTTGATATCCGTGGGAGGCCCTCCCTTCTCTGAAGAAAAAGAGAGGAGTATATGGGGGAGGGGTGGGAGAGGGACTGGCAAGGGAGGAGTGAGGGGAAACTTTGGTCAGAATGTAAAAACTAAATAAATGATAAATAAACAAAAAGCAAACATAAATAAATACATACAAAAAAAGAAGCTCAAAATTTCTTTGGCTCATTGGGGACATAGTGAAAGGTTATTCTTGAAACGAAGGTAGTAGATTATGATCTAATTATCCCTGGTGGCTTGCTTGGTGGATTAAGAGAGTCGTAGTTACAGAAACGATCAATAGAACAGTACCTATAAGGAATATATAGAAATACGCTTTCCAAAAAAGAAGAACCTTTGCGCTCTCAGAACTGTATCAGCGGTCCAGAAATTCACAGTGCTCTGGGTTTTTTACTGTTTTGTTCTGTTTTGGAGGGGAGGAAAGGATACCCTTGGTTTGCACCTCTAGGTCACAGTCCATGGAAGTCAAGCAGAAACCAAGCAGGAATTTGAAGCAGAAGTCATGTAGGAACGCTGCTGGATGGGACCAGCACATTCATGCTTAGTTAGCTTTCTTACACATATCAAGGCCTCTGGCTCAGGGAATAAGACAGTGGGTTGGGCTCTCCTACATCAATTAACAATCAAGATAACTCCTACAGAGAAGCCCATAGGCCAATCTGGTTTGAGCAAATCCCCAATTCAGAGTCCCATCTCTGGTGAGTCTAGGTTGTGTCAAAGTCAACAGCTGAAGCTAAGTGGGGCACTCTGTCTTGTCAACTTAATGCATAAACATATTACTTTTATATCATAACACAAGTCCTTAAACTCCAAGGTCTTGTGTGAATATTAAAATAGAAAATAGAGTCCAGCTTTTAGAAATTCTCAGTCTTTAAAATTTACAACACTTAAAAGTCCAAAATCTCTTAGCTGTAGGCTCTTATAAAATTAAGACTAATTGAATTAAAATTAAAAGCCTCCTACTGTCTTACTCCAAAGGAAGGACCACAACACAGAAACGATCACTAGTGCTCTGGTCTTAACCTAAAGGAAATGACTCACCTTAAATAACATTTTAGTACAAATAAAGAATAAAGGAACATTTAAAAAATAGTAATGCTCTAAAAAAAAGAGAGAAGAAAAGCTTTGGTGTGTGTTTTTAATCTCAGCATTTAGGAAGAAGAGGCAAGTGGATCTCTGTGAGTTCAAGGTCAACTGTGTCTATAGAGCAAGGCTTCACTATGAAATCCTGTCTGAGGTGGGGGGTGCATTGGAGAACTGACAGATGAACAGGAAGGAGGGGGTACCAAGAGGACAGGAAGCTATCAACAACACCCAGGTTAAGAGTTACCCCTTCTATGCCATGTCTACTGTTCCTGTGACTTTCCTCTTGCCAAGTATTTCTGATCAGGTGAGAATATGAAGGCAGGAAGACACATCGCTTGAGTTTCCAGGTGTCAGGGAGGAGCTGCATCTCTACAGCACCAAACATTCTGTTTTTAGAACTTGAGAAGAAAACCAACACGCCAAGAACTGAGCTGGACCCCTGGAAGGCCATATAGTGGAAACCTGTCCTGGGAGGGTGTGCAGGTCACTCTCAGAACTCAAAGGCAGAGATAGTTGGATGTAGCAGTTATTTCTAGTCCTGCTTAGAGAGGTGAATGGACTCCAGCCAATAACAGCTGTCAACTGTCTCAGTTTTCAGTTGCTGTGATTTCAGTAGCAAAGGAGAGAGGAAGGAGTAGCGACAGTGAAGAGAAAAGGCTGCCCGGAAGCCGTGGCGTTTCTCCTGATTTCCCAATTAAGATAGCAAATCCCGACCTGAAGGATGTCATCACCTTCTGAACTAGTTCCTCTAGAGCAACTGAGTCTCACACACCTCGGTCCGCAGGAGGTGATCTGCCCATGCAGAAACACACAGGGAGGGCTAATCACCATGCCAGGATCCGAATTTATTGCGTTGGCATATTCCGTCTTTTTCTGAGCCTTGAGCCATTTAGGCCATATTATTTTATTATCCAATTTATTTAGGGAGGCTTTGATTGTACTTCCATTGTATTTCTCTTTAATGTTTCCTTTCCCACACAAGCAGTCCCTCTTCTGGATCTTCGGTGGCCCTCAATTATCCCTGCTCCTCAGTGTGATGCCGTCCACTCCACCGCTCTCCCAGTGCGCCAGGTGAGTCATAACTCCACAGGGATGCACAGATTTGGAAGAAAGAGGTGATTGCTCATGGAAACGTAAACCCTTACATTGGTTTCATGCATCCCAGGAACACTAATCACCTTAGAATCCTGGTCCCAGAGAAAAAAACACATTGGCGTGTTTCTCCCAGCACTAGCACCGAAATTATTCCCTAGTAACTTTCAGTGTTACTAAATAAAAATAAAAATAAAACTTCCACAATAAAGGGAAAGGAGAAATAATCCACCAATGCAACCACATAATAAAGTTTCAACAACAAATATGAAATCTGCTCTCCTTGGGTTTTTTTTTTCATTTCAAGAAATATTCTGCAGAAACTAATAATTGTCCCTTTCTCTGAAATGGATTTCTTTTTCATAGGTGAGAAAAATAATGAACCAGAGAGAATGTTTTGATGTGATTTCTTCAAGCTGGATCATTTGTACAACATACCAGTCTTTGAACCTCAGAACCCAGGGCCATAAATAAAAGGGCCAACTGAGACGCTCAGAAGGAGCTCACTCTCATCCACTATTTTCCGACAGAGGGAGACTTTTAAATTAACCTGAGCTGCTAAATAACGTTTAGAATTGTTAAATACCATTTAGTGAAAAGGTAGGAGCCTTCTAATATTTATCTATCCTGAAACTTAAGTAAATAAATAGTTAAAATCTCCCCTTTACTCTGAATCTCTTAAACTACAAGGGTACAACAGAATTAGAACTTTGGTTTGGTCTCTCAAAGCATGGTGCTAATATTGTTTAATGGTCTTTAATGACTGTGGTGATAAAGTAACATATATGACTCACAACTTACAGAGCCTTTCTACTTCCAAGTGTTTAATAGTCCCTCTTAAAGATAGCAGATCATTGGTTAAGGTGATATAACAAAGAGAACTAAGCCTCCCACACAACACACGCTGCTGTCACATAAAACCTGATCGCCGTTTTAAAGGCAACTCTGTCTGACAGAAATATTTACATTTAGCAGCTGAAGCCACGTCTGAATTGATTTAAATAAAAAATTGAACATGACTAAAGAGTAATTTTTTCTTCATTTCCAAAACGTGGATAAATTCCCCTCTTAAAAGGGACTTTGCAGATAAGTTACGTTCAGTTTCAAAGAGTGTAATAATTTTACAGGGATGTGCTCAACAGACTAAACTTTTAGGAGGCAATTTTTAAAATCATTATTGAATGTTAAATGTCCTTAGGCTTGTATCACTTGGTATTTACAGTTTAAAGAATTCAAATTTGCATGTTCCCAAATCAGCACTTTTTTTGTAACTCACTGAGACCTATCTTTTTGCTCCAATGGTGCAATTTTTACCAAGCCTTGTCCCTGTTTTGTCCTCCAAACTGTAAAGAAGTCACAAACTGTCCACCAAGGTCATTGCCCCCCGGGTGATGCTCATCCACAGACACACATAATTTAAAAATAATGAAAATAATCTAAGAGAAAAGCCAAATGTTCAAAGACTCTGGTTGGCTAAAATGGGCACGAAGAGGACTGGGCTTGTTCCCCAAATGCACTGAGTAGAAACCCCAGAGCAGTCCCTGAGGTCACAAACCGTGAGAATGAAAGCTGAAGTGGAGTCTGCTGTGTCTGGCTCATGTGCGGTTTTCCTGGATGCACAGACTCCAAGCAATAGTGTGGATAAATACCGTTTACGTGACCAGAAGGTTTAGACTGGACAATCAGTTTTGTTTTCACCAACTCCTAACGGAAATTTATCATTTCCTGGAATTATGAACATAGGCCACAAACTACAAAAGAAGTAATTTCTGTGTTTTTTTAACCAGTAGCAATCATAGAAATTTCCATAGTATATCATTATTGTAATATTCCAAGATGTATATACCACTTATGCTTGTCTCTGTTTCAAGATATACTTATAATTTAAAATCATGGTGTATGTGGTTAGACTGACAATGTCCCCCACAGGCTCCTATATTTGAATGCTTAGTCACCAGTTATGTGAATTGTTTGGGAAGGATTAGGAAGTGTGGTCTTGTTGGAGTTCGTCTAGCCCTTTTGGGGGAAGTATTACTGCAAGTATTCTTTGAGGGTTTCAAAAGTCCATACCAGACTTTCTCTCTCTCTCTCTCTCTTTCTCTCTCTCTCTCTCTCTCTCTCTCTCTCTCTCTCTCTCTATCTCTGTCTATCTGTCTCTGTCTATCTGCTTGCTGTCTACAGATTAGGATATAAAGGTCTCAGCTACTGGTCCAGTGCCATGCCTGTCTGCTTCCTGCCATGATGATCACAGACTAGTCCTCTAAAACAATAAGTGTGCCCCAAATAAATGTTTTCTTTTATAAGTTGTCTTAGTCGTGGTGTCTCAGCATAAAGAACACTAAGACATATGACTACAGAGTCTAGTTTAATATAATCCAGAATGTTTAAATATTTTGTTTTTCAACACAGTTTATTTCTTTTGTAATCCAATGTGTTTGAGCTTATGCACTTAGAATGTTGAAGAAAATGGCTTCTAGTATTACAGGATGAGAAGAGCCTATAACTCAATAAAATTGGAGAAAGATATTTTTAAATGGAATTTATTCAGGGACTTGAGAGATGTTTCAGAGGTTGTGAGTGCAGAATGTTCTTGCAGAGGACCAAGTTCAGTTTCCAGTACCCACATCAGGTGACTCACAATTGTCTGCGAATCAAGTTCCATTGGGTCCAACGTCCTCTTCTGACCTCCACAAACATCTGTGCTCACATGCACACACCCACACACAGACACCCACAGATACACATAATTTAAAAATAATAAAAAATAAATCTAAAAGAAAAACCAAACATTCAGATTCTTTGTTGGCTAGAAAATGAGCACCAAGGGAAAAAACACATAAATTCTGTAATAAATGGAGGCGTCTGTGGCAATTCAGACAAGACCGCTATCTCCCATATCTCTCGTGGGGCGACAAAGTGACAACTTTGGTCCAGGCTGCTGTGTCAGTGTTTCAGACACAACCTTATTCCAAGGTGGAGCAGAATGCTAGCACAGCTCATCCTAATCCCAGCTGCTCATTGCAAAGGATGACTGTTGGAGAGTGTTGTGAAGACATGGGGCTCCCTTTTTCTTTGCAAACACCATGAGCAAAATGGAGCCCTGCTCTGCATGCGGTACACTTAAAATACTGGGATCCCAAAGGCTCTCATTTCAACTCTGGAAGTAGTTACTCAGTACCAGAAAAACAATTCAGGACAGTCAAGGCCTTTGGACTGGCCCCTCCCTCCACCGACTCAGCTTCTAGAATTTGGGAGTCACCTAGAGAGGACTACCCTTGGCCCATCCCAAAGTCTAAGGATCACTGTGACTTCCACGTGCAATTAATTTCAGTATTGACAATGGCTTTAAAGACTATCAACACGAGGCAAAAGTTATAAAATTAATGAATTACTCTCAAAGTAAAAAGCAGAGTACCAACTGTTAAAGTAAACAATGACTGGGCAAGCATTGTAGGCTTATGAACCCATCACTTGGGAGCTGAGACCTGAGAATGGTGACTTCAAGGTTAGGCTGGGCTGCATAGCGAAATGCTACATCAAAAGAACAAACATAAACACATGAGTAATGAATAAAATATTTTTAAAAATCAACAAGGGGCTCCACAGGAAAGGAAAGAATTGGCACTCTGGAAGACAAATCCCTGGAAATTCTGAAAGTGAAGCAGAGAGGAGAAACAGAGCTGTATTAACGGGCTATAGCACTAAGCACACGAATAAATCTGTCTTTCTGGGAGTACCAGGAAGCAGCGAGTAGATGAGGAAAATACACTCAAAGAAAGAATGTCCATACGCTCCCTAAATTCAGTTAACAGTAACAACCTAATCATATAGAGAGCTAACAGAGCTCCGTGAGGCTTAAATCCAGACTCCCAAACATGTGGGAAGAATATTGAAAATCAAAAATAAGGAGTAACTGACATTTCATCAAGAGAAAAACTTATCAGTGAGAGAGTTCTGGCTTGAGACGGCTCTGGAGCCAGGACAACAAAGCAGTTCCAGAACCTCTTTAGACCCTTCTAGAATCTAAAATTTATCCCCCAGGAGATAATGACAGCAATGGGGATGGGAAGGGAGGCCCCGTTTTTTAATACACTTTTAATGAAATATTGGCAGAGGGAAAACTGTAACTTATTTTGAGATGGGATCTCACTGTGCAGCCTTGGCTGAATTGGAACCTGCTAACTGGATCAGGCTGGTCTCCAGCTCACAGGGATCTCCCTGCTTCTCCTTCCAGGGAGCTGGAATCAAAGGTGTGCCCCACCACCTTCAGCCTAAATCTAACATTGTCTACAGATACCAGGTGAAACAAAAGGAAATAGATTCTGTGACTCTAAGATTTATCATAGCTTTTACACTATTAATTGTAAATCTTCAGCTATGGTAAAATTAGCGTTCAAAAGAATAAGTAAAAATTTATTTGGGAATACATATTCAGCTTGAAGTTTAGAACATTTTGGAAAACATTGACCTTCCACTAATAAAAGCAAAGAACATTGGTCCCTGCTGGAATCAACAACACCTTTGTTTCCTCTGTGCCTTTTCCGGGTACTGCTTCCCCTTGAAGGTATGCATGTTAGGCAGCTATTCATATTTCCAAGGACATCTTAGGTCAAAGACTACCTAAGGTTTCTGATAATGTTGATTTCCAAGACCACAGACTCGAGTCACCCTGAGGGCGGCTGTGCCTTAGCCTGTCGCTTTGGATTTGGGGTTTACAGTCTGCTAAAAAATCTTTAGGTTCTACATTAATGAATGCAGAAAAGGACAACCACTGCTAACGGGCTTCTGAGCGTGGAAAATTCCTTCCCACTGCTGTTTGCAGTCTTAGGTACTGGCTTACAATAACAGCCTATGATGATATTGTATGCAGCTTCAAAAAAAAATGTGTAGTCATCATCTGAGAGATATACATACCATCAAATGCCAAGGCAGATTTACCAGCCCTGCAGTCTGGAGCACAGCCAACTCACAGCACAGCTCTGCCCGCTGAGTTCACCATCAGAGGGTGGACATTACAGGAGCATGGCCGAGAGCCAGACTCCAGAAGCTGTGGCTGGCTCAGCAGCTTCAACGAGGGTGACTTCAAGTAAGGAGCACCGAAGGAGCATCTGAAAAACACACAAAGACATCTTCAAGAAGCATAATAATGCCATTGTCTGTCAGGAAAAGACCAGGCCAGCCTGAGTGTGCCACTCAGAGGCAGAGTCATTGTTACTCTGTATGAAAAGGCTTGCAGCCTCTAACAGAAGAAGCAGGTACTCTTAAAAGAATGGAGTACTTCTGAGAAGCAAACAAGCAAATAGAGACGGATGCTCACTTTAGAAAAGACCTGTGTCTAACCATGGATGCTGTGAGACGTAAATTCTCGATAGAGGAAACTTGGTTCCTTTTGAGTCTATGTGTTCATCAATCACTGGTCTTCTAAGTGTTTTCAGCTGGGCAAGCCTGTGTGTCTCTGAGTTAGCTTCTACTTTTCCTGAGATCCTCAGGGTGATTTCTGTGTTGCTGAACAAGGAATTCCATTGCAGAGTTAATTTTGGACAATTAACCAAACAATTGCGGAGGCAAGAACTGTGCTATATCCTAGGAAGTTATCCAGAACAGAGTGAGCATCAAATGTCAGTTTGTTGGCATATTAGTGAAAGGATCAGATCTATCATTGCTTTAGAGGCCATCTTGCAAGCGGCTCACTTTCTAACTAGAAAAAGGGTGACAGAAACTCTAATGCATTTATAGTAATTTATAATAATGAGAAATGAGTATATACCCCAGCAAAAATGCAAACATCCTAGGGAATTTCAGCAACTTTTCACGAGTTGCAAGTAAAAATCAGAAATTAACATTTTTAGAAGTTTCTGAAGCCTAAAAGGACATTTGCAAGTCCATGGGAAATGGACAACCAAGGAACAATTAAGCCCAAGAGCTACACAAAATAAAATGCTGAGCTGGGAACATCACTCAGCACATGGAATATGAGGAACTGAGTTCCATCCCAAGGACCCTTGTGACCCCAGCGCTCCACACAATTGTGGTTTTGTGTCTGTGGGAAGCAAGAGTTCATGTTCAAAGGACTCCGTCTAGTCTTACAATTAGAAAACAATAAAGGGAGAATCTCAACGAGAGAGGAGATGTAGATACTGAGCAAGTATAATTTCTACTGGAAACAAAGAAGGCTCCAAAGCTAACCACCGTAATGTAGAAACACCTCCATGGCTCTCAGAAATACAGGTGGCGTCGTGGATATGTGAAAGAAAACAGCACAGCCTAGGCGAGGAACCCCTTGGAAAGAGCGCTCTCCCCACGCTTCTGTGTCCCCCAAAGAACTCTGTGCTTAATACACTGCATGCTTCTTCGAGGAAATACCAAGATCTTTTTAACAAAAAAGAAAGAAAGAAAATTTTCAAAACATAGAATAATGTGATTTGTAATTAATCAAGTGAATTTTTGTTTTCTGATAGTTGTGAGGTCTTGTAGAGTGGATGCTAGATCTTAACATTTCCATTTTCCCCTCAAAGCCAGCACATGGGACAGGGAAAGTTAGACCAGAAGAGAGGACGACAGCTTGAATCTTCTCAGCTGGACTCTAAACCACTCACCTTAACAAGGAGAGATCCTGTAACTATCAAACCGAATACTTTTTTGAATAATATATAAATATACAAAATTAATTTCAAGAAATTTCTCTTCATTCTTGTTGACATGCACACTCAATTCAAAATTCTGCTCGTATCTGTCAGGTTCCTGATGCAGCTGTCATAAAAATGCCAGTTGCCACACTTGTGCAGGTATTTCTGGCCTTATGTTTTATGATTCAGTCATTGAGAAGAAACATTTAGATAGCTGACCCACGGTGAATTTAACAAGAACCCGACACGCATCAGCGGTATCACACACACGGATGAGATGGCTGCGGACTGGGTGACAGCCGTTACTGGGGACAGTCGGAGCCTGGAGGGCCTTTGACGGGAGTGAGAATGACAGCAGTTCTCAAAGCCCGGATGCAAATTCCTTGACAGGTTATGTAGTCACACACAAAGGCTCCTGCTGCTGTCACACCTCATCACTGTTTAAACATGTCAAGCCTCCATTAGACTGTATAAATTTAAAAAAAAAACTGGAGAAAATTGTAGTTGTGATTACAAGTGAAATAACAAATTTAAAACCGCTTCAGTCCTAAATCCATCAAGAAAAGGAAAGAAGAAAGAAATAGTGCCCCCCTATTATTCCCTATGCCTTAACTGCTTAGGTTTTAAGACATTATTGGATTGTTTTATTGGTAAATACATTATTTTGAATGTCTCTTTTAATTATTTAACAGTTACTTACTGGGCAACACCACTGGATTTAAAGGGAGATGTGCAATGCTCCCAGGAAGTGCTGGGAAGCCCATCCTTTCCCTGAGTTGAGTTCTCCTCGGCTCACACACCACCGACACCTCTGTGTAGGGCTCCCAAACCACAATTCCTTGACACTCTGTTCTGCCCGCCAACCAGGTGGAACACTTGCCCTTTGTCTGATACTACAGAAGAAGCTGGCATCTACTTAGCGTCTCTGGGGACCAGCTGCCAAAGTGGAGACTTGTAGACACTAGCTCTAACCCTCACCATCCCCATGAGCTAGGAATATAGCCCTAAGTACACTCACTTGACCTCTGCAGCTTCAACTTTCTCACTCATGAAACAGAATAATGATAGAGGGTGAGGAACTGTGGGCAACACACCAGGTCTGTGTTTTGAATACAAGCCAGGGGTCTAATTATTTTGGGAAGTTTGGTTTGTTTGTTTACTTGTTTTTTGTTTTCCTATCAAGCCATGAAGTGGATATAATGCTGATTCTGAGCTATTTTGAGAAAATATATTTTACACAGAGGGTGTCTTTTCTTAATATAGTTGAATACTACACCCATTGCTTTATGAAACATAATCTTTAAACTCTATGTGTGGGGCCCAACAGTGTCATGCTAGGGATATAAGCAATTGAATGTCTCCTGGTTAAGAATATCTTTACTATAATCGTTTTTCTTTGTATTTCCTGTGCAGTCATTTGAAAGGCTTCTCCAGTATGGGGATGTCATCGTTCGTAAGGCTGTTGCTTAGCCATGTGATTCGTGTGATTTTAGACTCCTTGGGTAAGAAAAACTGGTGACTGTAACATGGAAACCCAGCATGGGAATTCTGGCTGCTGCTTTCATCACTTAGGTCTCTGATTAATTGCTCACATAAATAGATAGATATGCAATTACTTTAAGCCAAGGCAACAGAAAAATCTTTTGAGCACCCGATTAGGAGCAGTGACTTATAACACTCCAAAGTCTGCTGTTCTTCGTAGACAGTGCCTCCAAAAACCTTAGGAAGGTTTTTGTTTCATTTTTATTTTGTTTTTAAGAAATGAGATGTCATTGGTAAGAATAAGGCTTTATTTTTTTTAATCAATTGGATAAAGAAAAAGAAGCTAAATGGAAGTTTTAAAAGAACTTCTAGCTAGCGCTGAGATGATTCATTTGTATTCTAATATTTCTATGCCAAGGCAGAACAATTATAGACTTTGGAATAAATCAGATATGGGTTCCAATCTATCTTTTAACAGTCCTTGAGCAACGTCCATTAATGACTGTAAGTTTCAATTTCATCATGCATAAACGTGAGCCAAAATATCTACCTCCCAGAATTCTTATAAAGACTAAATGAGCTGAAACACAAACTTAAAAGCAATTTTATATCCCTATTTATGTATGAGGTCGGTGTCTCCATGAAATAAACGGAACTAGAAAATGAGATTCTCTTAAATAAGAAAAATGAAGTTCACATGGTTAAGTGAAGTTTACAAAGCTACTAAAACTCACACTTTATAACCTCTGACTTATTTTTCATCCATTCTACATCTGCCATGTGTTTCATCCATAATAATCTGCCATGTGTCCAACAGCATTGGATCATTCTAGACAATCACCATGTGAGCCTTAAGCCAGAGAAACCTTGATAAAAGTCAGGGGATGTCAGGAGATGGGAATGGTCAGCAAGTCTGGGTCCTAAAGACCTTAAGAGAGACCACTCCTCCTCACAAAACATTTCCAAGAGTCTTCAGTCATATGGAGTTTTCCCAGCAGGTAAGGTGCAGCCTTGGCATTTGGAGGTCAAGATAAGGATGCCCAGAGCCTTTGATCTTCAACCACACAAAAGGAAGCTCTGCTGCTGTTACTTTCCTCACACAGAGAAAAACCAAGTGTGTAGCACATGGACAATTCAATTTCGTTCCTTTAATAGCTAGATCAAGCACCTATTAAGTATAAGGAGACTTTGTGTTTTGCACAGATGTACATTTAAGGAGATCTAGGTAGTGGTTAAGTTTTGACAGTGCTACAATTCTCTGGAGATTAGCTGTCCAAGGGAAAGCAGGGGGAAAAAAGCATGACATTCCCTGAATGGATAATGGCTGGCTGTCAGATCTGCCTTCACAGCAACATTGAGCAGTATCATAGACGGAGCAATGATATTCCTGCTCACGGAGGAAGGTCCGAATGACAAGAAATTCATTTGTATCTGGCCAAATCTTTCAACCGTAAAGAATTCAAGTTAACTCATGGGGAAAGCATCACAGATAGAAAGATTATTAATATATATAAGCAGAAATTGAACATGGACCATAGTCAAACAGTCAAACTCAGATCTGTCTTCTCTGCCATGCCCAAAGGTCATACGGTCTCTCCTGCCATCTCTAGGGAAATGCCCTGGATTCTCATCCCTGTTTCCTATAAATCTTTATGACCTAAACCTTGAGATGTGGCTCCCTTCTTTGTAATTATTTCTAGCTAATTCTCCTCTTTCTGGTGTTATGATCACTATATTTCCTAAAGCAAAACACTGCAAGAGGATCTTATGCTCTGACCCCATCCGCTCGGGTAGAGCTCTAGATATTATATAAGGCTTACTAGCTGGCTCAGATGACCTGGGGTCAGAATGATCAGTAGTTGAATGAGAATTGGTCGGGAGAGACAGATCAATAATCCACAGCAGACCAAAAGGAATAGCTGTTTGAGAAAGCTTTCCAACTGCTTCATCTAAAGACCCTGAGACTAAAACATAAGATAGCAGAGCCACCGGCACTTCCTGACTCACAAAGTCCAACTGCTATCATGACCAACTGCTGTCAAGAGGTGCATATATTTGATTAATGAGTTTGGAAACATTCCCTAAATTCCACCCAAACTCTAGACCCATGTTTAAATGAGTATAAATAATATCCAATATAAAAACAAAAATGAAACAAGCAAACAAAAACCTGGATGTGCTTTCCTTTTGAATTAAAAAGACATTAACTTGATAAATGTGTGCTCTGGGACAATGGTCTTTTACCCTGTCACTTGTATTATTTTTAATAAAATGCTGATTGGCCAGTAGCCAGGCAGGAAGTATAGATGGGACAACCAGGCAGTAAGTAGAGGCAGGGTGACAAGAACAGAAGAATTCTGGGAAGAGGAAAGGTCAGTCTGCAGCCGTCACCCAGCTGCAGGGGAAGCAAGATGAGAATCCCTCACTGACAAAGGTACCAAGCCACGTGGCTAACACAGACAAGAATAATGAGTTAATTTAAGATGTAAGAATTAGTTAATAAGAAAAGCCTGAGCTACTAAGCCAACTAGTTTATAATTAATGTAGGTCTCTGTGTGTTTCTTTGGGACTAAATGACTTTGGGACCAGGTGGAGCAGAAACCTCAATCAACAAATGTGAGCTTCAATGTATTATATAAAATGGATTTTGTAATCCCTATTAAAACTTCCTCCTTACTCTCTAATAAGTTAAGAAGTATTACGAGTCAAGTAATTGACATAATTGCAGTTTTGGAACGTACCAGTCATATACAACTTGCAGGCCTCCAAAGAACACCACACATTTACTGACATGTTATTAAAACAACTAAGGAATGTGATTTTCGTAGGAATTACAATGCACATTCCATCCTGAAGGATGGTAAACAATGAGAGGGCTGTGTTTTCTTCCTCCAAGAAAGTAGAAGGAAAGCAACCTGACATTTCGTTGCTCTGACCTTCACAAGTAGTGTAAGTCTTATGTCAGAGTTTAAAATAGGTTGTTCTAGAGGCAGGGAAAGGATCACAAAAGAAATTGAGGTCAAATCAGAATAAGAAATGAGGTCATCATGACATGGACTGAAGAGGAGCACCGCTGGGGATCTCTACAAGTGGAAGAATGGTTCCAGAGTTTGACCTCCATTCCCTAAGGTCAGGGGAAGTAGGCAGTGACCTAGAACTTCTTTTGAATAGCTTAAAATGATGATTATTTTTGATAGGAGATTTCAAGATGAGAAGGAAGAGTGTGTCTGCTTTGTGATTGTATCATTTCTGGGTCATCATATAAGAATATTCAAGGTCTGCTGGAGACCCAGTCAAATAGTGGGATGCACGCACAGTTTGTGCATGTTTACTTTATGGCGCCATATTTACTCCATCCCATGTGACATTTACCTCCTCATACAAATATTTAGCATTTCTCCCTAGACTTTACATTATCATGTTGCATTGGCATTTTTAAGATTAATAATGTAGCCCCAGTGATACTCAAGACTTTATTTATTTATTTATTTAATTATTAGAAATTTCCACCTCCTCCCCGCCTCCCTTTTCCCTCCCCCTCCCTACCTCTCCCTCCCTCTCTGGTCCTAAGAGCAGTCAGGGTTCCCTGCCCCATGGGAAGTCCAGGGTCCTCCCCCCTCCATCCAGGTATATAAAGGTGAGCATCTAAACAAACCAGGCTCCCACAAAGTCAGTTCATGCAGTAGAATCAAAACCCAGTGCCATTGTCCTTGGCACTCATTGACTCAGTCAGCCCTCATTGACAGCCACATTCAGAGTGTTCAGTTTGATCACATGCTCCATCGGTCCCAGTCCATCTGGCCTTGGTGATACTTTAAACTGGCAGATTGCGGCTAACAATATCAAGTCTTCTCCATAGCAATACATTATGCAACCCATATATCTTCCATGCTATACCACTTGCTGTTCCAAATTACTTTTTGTCTCCTGAAGTGTTACCTTCATTGCCCACAACTACTTAGAGCACTGGGTCACTTCAAGGTCTAAAGTTCCAGTTCTTTTTTGTGCTTTGAAATACACACACACACACACACACACACACACACACACACACACACACACGAAGATGTAAGTTATAAAATAATTCCATACTAGCTCATAATTGAGTATAATTGATTTAAAGGTTAGACTCACAGATCATAGTCCTCTGCAAGTACAGGGAATAGGAACCAAATCCAGAAGCCAGGAGAGAGAGAGAGAGCAAACATGCTTTACATAGGCATTTATAATACAAGAGACCACACCCAATGGGCTGTTATCTTAAAGGCTGCTGACTGAAGGAGTTTCTACAGCACCTTCCCCTTTTGTTTAAATAAAAGAATTCTAGGCCTAATACAAAACTGTATACAATAAGAACAAATATCAAGCAGAAAAATTGGAATTACAATCAGCATAAACAATATTAAGCAAAGAACATATGCTAAATGTTTCAATAATCATTCTATTCTAAGGATTCTAAGTCTTGTATTAGAAATGGCTTGGCTAACTCATAAGAGGAAAGTAACTATGACTATCTAATCTTCCACCCCATTGAAGAACTGAGAAGAGAGATAATATTACTTGGGCAGGCAGAAAGTGCAATCAAGTAGCTTCCAAAATGTGCAGTATGTGACAGAGACTACTGGCTACCTGGGCAATCACCCAAAGTCTCATTTGCAATGTTGAAGCAACCAACTTTGACTAAGGCCTAGAGTAACTGACAGAACATTTTCAGATGCAGAAAAATTGTCAGAACCATCTTATTCTGTCTTGGCAAGGTTTGGCAGTCTTTTTTCTTGCTTCCTGCTTGTCCTGTCTGCACATCATGCATTTTGTTAGTGGTCGATGCATGGGCAGTTCCTTGCTCAATGGCCAGTTTTGCCAAAAAGAAAAAAGCTCCAATTGGTGTGTCTTCAATTCTCAACATTCTCACAGAAATGGATCAGTGCTGTCAGGAGCAATTGTTTCTCATGTCAAGAGAACCCTAAGTTATTTAAATACCATATCCTACAGCTCTTTGAAGGGGTTGAAGATTACCTATCTATGCAGAATACAATCTCAATGCATCTAGAGAACCTGATTATAATCTAACTATAAGTATGACAAACATGGATGACTGTAGACCTATAATACTTAATACCTATAAAAATTAATGACTAAGACTTCATATTAGAATATCAATCTTTAAACAACAGTGCAGCAATTGAGGACAATGACCTCAAAATGTAAGCAATGTACAAGTATCTTGTGTGTGTGTATACAACACACACACACACACATATATACATACATACCAAAAAAACACAAGTGAGAAAAGAAAGATTCAACAATGAGAACTGTCTTATTTATGCTGATGGTAAATAACTCAGATAGAATGAGCAGATGTTACCAGCAACAAGGTAACTAGTAATGATAGGGTGTTGTAAGAGGCCTCTTGTTTGTTCCCAGCTGCTTAGTCCTGAAATAATCACACAGAAACCATATTATTTGCAATACTGTTTGGCCAATAGCTTAAACATATTTCTAGCTAACTCATTTCTTAAATTAACCCATGTCCATTGTGGGCCTGTTTTTGGAAAACCAGTTTATTAGGAGATCAGCCTTCCCCTCAGTGTGAGTGACTTCACTGTGGTTAATCTGGACCACTGAGACTGTAGTGGGGGATGCTCGTCTAAAACAGTGACTTCCCGGGAACTGATTCCTGAGAACTCAAGCTTTGCATCCAACCCTCTTCAGAATAATTGCAGTTTTAGGTTCATCGGTCATACAGATATCAACCATTGTTGGTCTCTCTTTCTCTTCCCCTTTCATGAGAAATGGTTTTATAGTCAAAATTCTCAAACCACTCTTTTAAGTAATAATATAATATTTTAAAAACTGTTTTTATTTTTCAAACATCAGTACAAACTAACTGTATTCATTAATATTCCTCCACTTACTCCTAAAAATAAGGACGACATTCTCCTAGTGCTATTAGCCTGAGAACAGATAGGTACGCAATTTATGAATCTTTTCACTTTTATTTGACTTTTATATGTTTAAAGTCTTGGCCAAAATGATTCAGTAATTTTGCCATGTTTATTGCAGGGAAACTGGGCAGTGACACTAAGTAGGCTTATGCTGGCCAGTGGTGTCTCAAAAGGATCATTCCAGAAAGCATGGCACATGGAACAGTTCCAGCCCATGGCAATTTAAACAACTTAGTGTGGCATCACTGTAGATATACTGTTCAGCGTTAGGAGGCCAATACTTCAATGATGCTCACTCATCAAGCATGGAGTCTTTGGAGTCTTTTGGTCCAAGTCTCATTCTAAAGCAATGGTTCTCAACCTGTGGGTCATGACCCTTCTGGGGATCACAGCTCGAATGTTGACATTACAATTCGTAAACAGTAACAAAACTACAGTTATGAAGTAGCAATAATATGATGTTAGGGTTGGGGGTCACTACAACATGATGAACTGTATTAAGAGATGGCAGTGTTAGGAAGCGTGGTGAAGCATATTGGATGAGCCCAGAGAAGCTGAGGCTCAACTACATTAGTTAAGAAGCATAGTGCCCAGGTCGCTCGGTATCACCAATATCAAGGCTGAACTCTTGGGATCAGCCGCAGCAAATCTTCTGAATCAGCATCACATGAACAAGTTTGATGATAACTTCCTGTCAACTTTTCTGAGTCACCCTTAACCCTAAATGATGAACCTTCAGTGCCAAAGATGGCCCATCTCTTCTGAACATAAAAGAGTCCTTTCACTACTCCCATTTCTTTTCAGCCTTCTCGTGAGTACTTATTATCAATAACAAAGCAGAAATAAGTTTCAGGGCACACCACTGGAAACTTCCAAAGTGAAGAAAAGTTCGGTATAATCAGCAATCAGCTTCCAATTAAGCAACAGTGGTCAGGGGACCAGCACAGACTCATTAAATAAATTAGTTAATTTTTTTATTAGATATGATTCAGGCTAGAAATCATGTGCTCTTTTTCAGCCCAACAGGAGCCTTTGACTTGAATTTTAAATATCAGGTCATTTGTCTTTGTCATATAAAATACCTTGTTAGTTGCTTAAAAGTCCTTCCTGCTTCGACTCCTGCCTGGTCCCATCACCCTCCGGGCTCTGTTCTTGCTGATTTTCAAGGTTATTTTGCAACTTCTACTCTTTCACTTGGCTCGGCACCCACAATTATAATTAATCCTTTCTTGGCAAGTGCACACATCTTCCCAGTTTCTCCCTCCATCAGGTGAATGCAGTCTCGACTCTCAGGGTCTTATCAAATAAATTATACCTGGGTCTCTTCCATCTGGATGATCCCACCTGAAACTTCGAGAATGTGTCCTCACCTGGTGTCTCTATTTTCAACCTATCCCATAGTTTCCTTTGTGAAAATATGAGAACTGAGCATCGAAAACTGCATTTTGTTAGTCAAAGCCCCTCAGAGTTTTAGGTTTTGTTTTTACACTTCCAACTCTTACTATTGTTTCCAACAGGAACACCTTTTGATCCCATGTATCACAAATAACTTTCCTTGGTATTCATTATAATGATAGAATGACTCTAATATCTGCCTGTCTGCCACTTCAATGAAGAACTAAGCTATGTGGATCACAGTTGCTATCACCTACAATACTGAGAGCCCGTCAATTTGGCACCTTCAGTTATATTTATGGCAGTTAGAAAAATGCTAATCATTCACTTCTTTCTAAGGTTGTCAGACAACTATACAGAAAGCAAGTGTGTGTGTGTGTGTGTGTGTGTGTGTGTGTGTGTGTGTGTGTGTTCATTCCACTAGCTTTCTTGTTGGACACTGTTATTTTAAAATATCACCAATCTTAGCAATTGACAGTGTAATAAAAGAAAAAGTAAGTTTTCATCACAAATTGTTCTTCCTTTTCCTCAAGAGAAAAATAAATCTATCGAAGTAAAAGCAAATTTTAATAATGACTGTTGGCGTCAAAGAAATGCGTAAGTTTCTATATACAAACTAATAGGTCATCAGCCACAGCCCGTCCTCAGAGCTCACCAGATTCCAAGAGATAACATGTTTAAATGTAAAGATTTGGAAATTACAATGGTTGTCTTTAACTGTAGTTTCATTTTGGCTGGCACAGAACCTGAAGGGAAAAAAAACTAATACTTTCTTCCAATAGTAAAGTTCTAACTATTAAAGTTCACAAGGCATCTGACTTAATTCCTGTTTTGAGCAATGTTCCATTAGGAACTCAGATAAAATGCTAGGCATGAGCCTGAAGACCTTGCTAATGACCTTTTAATGGAATTTTACATGTTGTTGTCACAGTGCATATTGACAGGTTTTGACAGCTTAATAACATCCTTGAGAATCAGAATCAACTTATGCTGAAGACCTATGACTCCCTCATGTAACTAATGAAGTAATTATTGCTCTTTCCTATGCGGGAGAAGGTCTGAACATGGTGCTGTATGATAATATAAAATCTCATGCTGAGACTCACAATAGCATCCTGACAAGCACCCCTTCTATAGTTTCATTCATTAAGTTCCCAGTGAAACAGATGAAAATATTTCCAAAGGTATTTGCTTCCAAGCTGAAGACAACAATTGCTAGTATACACTAAAGTGTGTTATTTCAGAATGGCTGGCATCCAGCATGCTCAAGATGGAAACATATCACTGATTTAAAAATTCTTATGTGGAAGCTAATTCTAGTAAGTTTCTCAATATTATGTGCAAAATATCCAATTACAAATAACCAAGTTTCAGTATTCATCCTTACAAGCTTCGCAAGCTACAGAAGAGTTGTAGAAAAACGACCACCCTTAGAGTTCTACTCCAATATCACTGTACTCAAAAGTAACTCTGAGAACTACTGAAATGCAACAGAGAGCCACACTGGGGATGACAGAAAGAAGTTGGATTAAAGAATGCAACATTCAGAGTGGTAACCTGTGAAGGAGTGGGCTATCCAGGGCTGCAGCTGCCACCAACTCACCCGTGCTCCCTTAACCCCGGTAAACACACAGATCCAGGGCTGCAGCTGCCACCAACTCACCCGTGCTCCCTTAATCCCGGTAAATGCAGATTCTCTGCAGCAAACGTGGGTGAGATGATTTCCCTGCTTTGATTTTAACGCTCTATCCTGGTGAAAAGATGTCTGTCCAGATGGCCCCTAGAAAACATGAAATGTGATATGTGCACCTTGAAAGCTGACCTGAGGCCACCCTAACTTCTTTACTTGATGATTATCAAAGACTTTGATTTATATACAGAAAAGTCAATGATTTACCTTTTGTTATTTAACAGTCACTTATGCTACTGTTAAGAACTCAAATTGAGATTGTTTTCCTCTAAAAAAAGAATCACTATATTGTACCCAAATGCTACTTAGTATAAATGGTGCCGTACAATCAGGAAGAAATCAAAAGACTTTCTTTTTGTCACATCCAACCTAAGCAGTACTGTAAGCATAAGAATAAATGAAACTTCTCAGAGTTTATTATTAAAGCAGAAAAAAAGAAAAGACTATTCTCATATAGCAACCGCCTCCCGGTAGTGGGAGGCCTATGAACGAGCCGTGAGTTAGAAATGATCCCAGTAATTTGAAGGCCATCTTAATGGGCATATACATTATCTGAAGTGTTTCAAGACTAAATATCAATATAAACTCAATAAGTAGACCATCCGAAATGCTAGCACACTAGAGCTACCCATTTTTAAAGAATAAAAGTGTTATTTAAATTTTTTATACATTTGGTGAAAATAGCCAAACAAAAATCATTGCTTGTAATGCAAAATGTGCCGTTCTAAAATTTCTTCCTTAGTCTCACTGAGTAGTGATTCATACTGCAATAAATACTATATACATAACTATAACTTTAATGTCTCCACAAGTAGGGTGGCTTTTTTTTTATTTGTGAAAGATTTTCTTTTACTCAAGCTAAAAGGACATAATTACATTAGACAGAGTTTGGGTCCATGGCTAAAACTACCAAGCTTTTAAGGTACTTTTTAATAGCAAATCCAGCATGCTAAACCACAGATCTGTGCAGCTGAAAATCAGCCCGGGAAGATTGGCGGCCTTGGATGTCTCACTCAGGCCTTGACACCTCATCCCAATCACATCTCGGTATCCAATTAACGGCTTTCACTTTTCATCGCATGGATGGATGGTCGCCAGACTTCGCAACCGTGCTTATGGCTACCTGACAGGCCAGCATCAGTTAATCCTAAGAAGGTCCACGTCAATTTGTCATTGTCCTGAAGGTTTCCTATTCCTTGGATATAAATCCAAGACCACAATGCCGAACACAGTCAGATGCATTAGCGCTAAGTTCACAGCCGGTAAGTGAGCGTACCAATATGCACAATCACCCAGAGCCTGCCTGGCCATCCGTTCAGTCTGCTGTTTGTGACTCTGTCACTTAGGAAATTCTTGCTTCTCTGCACCAGGCAGACATCAGCACAGGCGTCGCTTTCCGTGAATACTCTGGACCTCCATCTCCTCTCACAGGCTGTCACGATACCTACCATCAGAAAGTCAGTCCAGGGGCAAATCTTTCTTGGTTATGATGTCAGCACTGGAGAAAGAATGTGCTGGAATCATATTGCATCCGGCCGGGAAGCAGAGCTTTCTGGACCAAAGCAAAGGTAGACATTCCTTCATATTCATAAAAAGAGTGCCTGTTATAGCCTTTCACAGATACGATAACATCTGTCTCCACAGCCTTCTGATGAGGGATGCCAGTAGGAGGATGATTATCCATTGATAACGGCAAATAAAGCCACTAGAGACTGTCAGAAGTCGTCCTTTCAGTCCCTGGAGAGTCGGGGAAATAACTCAGATCTTTTGACTCTCAGGAAAATTTACTTTCTACTAGATAGTGAGCTACTTTTGTTACTTATTAAGGAGCTTGTTTTAAGGCGTTATTCCTTTAAAGCCAATTAACTGCTTTTATATCAGTTTGAAATGTTTGAATAAGAAATGAAAGAAGCTTGTTAGAAATACCATGCTGTGTCTGCAGCATGAGGGGAGACCGCACTTACCAGCCCACATCTGAAATGTTCTTAACTTCTATATCCTCCAGGGCAAGAGAGCAGCAGAGGCTCAGGAACTGATGGATTAAATCAATTTGTTGTGCTTATTATTTCAAACTAGAGTCATGATACTTAAGTCTGCCATGGACAGGAATTTAGCAATCGTCATTCAATCAGGGTCTGCTAGCACTGTTATGGGTATCTTATGATAGTCTAAATATAATGAGCCCTCCACCAAGATTTTGGCCCTTAGAACAGGTTGTTCTAGCATAAGTACACATGCCAAAGTTAGGAAACACATCACTCCAACACATCCAGCCATAACATCTCAGCCACGGTTTCAACCTAGCATAAAACCTTGCCTACCAACTATTGTCCATAGTGCATTCATTCTCCTTGGAAAACACATGGTTAGAGAATAGACAGAAAATCTCTTTCTGATGAAACAAACTTTCCTGACAAAAGACAATTCTAGCCCAAATTAAAATGCCTAAAGAGACATTTATTTGTGGTGCTCATTTCCAAATTGAAAGTATTCCTTGCCTCGATTTTGTGACTCTTCTTCTATACCTAAAAGCCATGTGAGAATAAAAGAAAGGTTGGGACAAGCATCTGTAACGTGTACAAAGCTCCCAGTGCCGGGTCAACTCCTCCTGTCTAGCCTCTTCCAGCATCTACCCACACCAACCTTCTATGGGGCAGAAGAATCTGATCCACCTGTATCCACACTGCCCCCCTTACCTCCCAGTGAAAATGCTGGGTCTGAGCTCCGTCTCCATTTTCACTTGTTTCCCAGTGCTCCTTGCTTTTAGTTAACACTGTTTTCATTCCTGCAGCACAGAGAATGACATTTGGACACAGGAAGACCCTGACTCCGTTCCCATTCCTTCAAACTTTATTTTTTTCCTAGAATAAAAAAAAGTGGCCTTATCACTTTGCTTAATGTCTTTGAATATTGCTGATACTGTTGGGTAAGCTGATAAAAAAAAATTTCTCCCAGTGGAAACACTGAGCCACAAGGCTCTCCAGCCCTGTTCCATCCTTCCCTGGATCTATCAGTTCTCAATTGTTTTTCCTTTCTCCTCTCAGTCATATGTCTACCAACATGCAACTCTTGCTTTGGTGAATACCCTCTCAGCACTCCACAAGGTTCCCAGTGGAGAACTGGTATCCATCTTGCAAAACACTCAACCTTAAATCCCTCATGAAGACTTCTCTATCGCTGATATAATACTAGTTTACACTTTTCCTGCTACATTATAGTTCCTCACAAGCTGAACCTGAAGGGACATGCCTACAATCCCAGCACAAGGGAGACAAAGATAGGAAGATCAGCTATGCAGAATTCATGGCCAGGCTGGGCTACATGAGACCCTGTCTCAAAAAAAATTGAACACATATACACATATGTGCCTGAACTCTTAGCCTAGAGCATAGCCAAAACAGACATAGACCGTGAGCTCATGGAGTCAGCATACAGTGAGGAAGATGACTGTCATTATGAAAAACTCTTAAAAGTTACATGCTCCTGGGAGAGTCTTACAGAAGAAGAAAAGCACCTCCCTGTGGAAATCAGTTTTGAAATTTTGTCGGAAGAAAGAGGAGAGTAAAGAGAAGAAAGGAGGGGAAAGCTAGTGCAGAAGAGAGGGAGAAATCCAATTAAGTTCAAGGGCATCCAAGCAAAAAGAACAAGAGCATGGCTGGAGACCAAGAACCAAATGGAATGGGGATTATGCAGTTCAATCTTAACCTACTTAATGGAATGTTCTTTGCAACAAAATGTTTTTTGCTATTTCCCAGAAAGGCACTATGGTGAAGTGAAAAATGTATATATTCACGTGGAACGTGAGGCTCCTAAGAGTAATAATTTTTTCTTTAATGTGAAATTGTAGATCAAACCCAAGTACTTATATATGCAAGGCATACATAACTCAAGTACATCCCCACTGCATTCCAAAGGAATCTTAACCAAGTCAAATGATAAAGAATATGAAAAGATTATGGTATAATCAATACAAGCAGAGTGCAAGCCCTATACGTCTATTACTTATTTCCATGAGTCACTAACATGAACCTAGCAACTTATTCATGATGGGAACCTTTCTGCTCCAATAAAGATACATTATATATGTGTAAATGGTTAAAGAAAAATCATACATTTGTCTATCCTCAAGCGTTATTGGCTAAATGTCTTTTCATACAGATATGTTACAAGCAATCCAGATCTAGAAACCTGTTTAATAAAAATTTTATCAAATGTAGATCTCACTGATGGCACTCATTCTGCCGAAAGAATGTCACTTAGAATCCCAGTGGAATACCCCAACAAAATGGTATGGTGTCTGTCAACCAGACTGTATCCCCACACCCCAACCAAATGATGTGGTGTCTGTCAACCGGACTACATCCCCACACCCCAACCTGATAGTGTGGTGTCTGTCAGTCAGACTGCCTCCCCAAACAAATGGTGTCTCTCAATTAGACTGTCTCCTCACACCCCAACAAAATACTGTCAACCAGACTATCTTCCCACCCCCAACTAAATGCTGTCTGTCAAACAAACTGTCTCCCCACATCCCAACCAAATGCTATCAACCAGACTATCTCCCACACCCCAATCAAATGGTGCCTGTCAAACAGACTATCTCCCCACCCCAAACCAAATGCTATCAACCAAATTGTTTCCCTACACCCCAGCATAATACTGTCAACTAGACTGTCTCCCACACCCCAACCAAATGGGGTCTGTCAACCATACTGTCTCCCCATACCCCAGCCAAATGCTGTCAACCAGAGTATCTCCCTACAGCCCAATCAAATGCTGTCTGTCAATTGGACTGCTTCCCCACTCGAGTCATTTTAAGCACTACATGCAATGTTCTCCCAGTTGAACTGAATTACTCAATGATTCTTGGTCTATTTTTCATTATAACTCTATTCAAGCCTTTCACACCAAACCCATTTCTTCACCCATATTCCACTTGACCAAAAATGGGCATCATCTGTTTTTCAGTTGGATCATTTTGTAGGAGAAAGTAACTCAAGAGCTCCTGAAGCCTGATCTGAGATAAGAAGTAAAGTAGACAACTTGTACATTCACGGTGGAGATCAGTGTGGCAGGTCCTCAGGAAGATGGAAGTCAGTCTTGTCCAAGATCCAACCATGCCGCCTTTGGGCATGCACCCAGGGTCATTACATCCTACTGCAGAGACACTTGCTCAACCATGTTCTCTGCGGCTCTATTTATAATAGCCAGATACTGGAAACAACCTAGACATCCTTCAAGAGATAAATAGATAATGAAAATGTGGTACATTTATGCAATAGAATATTACTCTACCCTTAAAAAAATGAAATCATGACATTCATAGGTAAATAGATGAAACTAAAACAAAAGAAAAATCCTACCTGATGTAACCCAGATCCATAAAAGCAATGATGGTGTGTATTTGCTTATATGTGAATGTCAGCTGTTAAGACACTGATAAGCAAGCTATAATCCATATGACCACAGATACTAAGTATACAGTAAGGAACCAGGAGAGAGGGGAACATCGCCCTATGAAGGGGAAATATAATAGAGAGTATGGATGGACAGGGTCTGTGAGAAAAATAATGGAAGGATAAAACAGAGAGAGGAAGGAAGAGAGATGGCAGGGATAGAATACAGAGATAGACAGCTAAAACTAAAAGCCATTTGAGGGGTAATGTAGAAGCCTAACACAGTAGAAGTTTCCTAAAATTATATACATATACAATGATGATCTAAATAAAATCACCAAATAATGGGGAGACAGAGTCCCAACCGAACATCTCTTATCACCAAATGAAGCTTCTAGTACTAGTAACAGGTTACATCTAATGCAGTTGTTTGCAAAGGGGATCCCATTAAACCCCCAAAACAGCCCAACTTATTGTCAAGACTAGTCATTGCTCTCCACAAACTGACAGTAAGGTCCTGTTGCTGAAGACAGCATCCAGTCGACTCAAAGAACATGGAGAAGTCAAGTTGGTGCCTATTTAGAGCCTTCACCCCTGTGTCCTAGTGTTGGCAGTACTGGAAAGTACTCTGCCCTCTATGAGAAGAGAACTGTAAGCACCAACCCGGTACAAACCCTTCAGTCTACAGTTGTGACTGGCCTGGAAGAGACCACAGTGCAATAGGGACACAGAGTTTGTGGAAGGAACCAGCTAATACCTGATTTGATCTAAGACCCACTCCGTGAGATGGAAGCCATGCTCTAAACTGCTCAGATAGCAAAGAATCTGAAACTAGAGAGGCCAGGAACCTAGGAGAAAATCCAATACTACTATCCTGCTAAAGAAATGTAGCAATAACATGACTCCTAATTGTCAACTTCGCGGCTGACCTATACAGATCTTGTCTGCTGGACCTGGGATCTGAGGACCCGATGAAATGGGGCCAACCACAGTCTAATGCTGTAAACAGCCTTACTTCAGTTTCAGTATACATTATACATGACTGAAACAAAGAAAGCAGTGACCTAAGGAAGGTTGTCTGAGTTCAGAAAAGCATGATCAGAAAAACACTGTTAATAGACGTCAGTAAGTTTATACTAAATATTGATGGAGCCACCCTTTCCTAGAACATTCTCCATTTAAAGACAATTGCCTGGCTCGGATTCTGAGAAAGATCAAAAGCAAGGCAGAAGGCTGTATCCAGATTCAGGGTACACTGACCAGATTGGGTTCTATAGCTATGATCTGACATCCAACAAGAATAAGCATGGCTTATGTATTGAATGTAAACGCTTGTTGCACAAGGCACAAAATCACATCCAAGAATAATTCAGGGAACAAAACACACCTGAGGTAAAAGGCCACCTGCTTTTCTTCTTGGAGCCTTCTTGAGGCCTCACAGTTCCCCCAAAGCAGTGTTCACTCTGCATCATTTTCTCTCTCTCTCTCTCTCTCTCTCTCTCTCTCTCTCTCTCTCTCTCTCTCTCTCTGTCCCTCCCTCCCTCCCTTTCTCCTTCTTCTTCTCCTTCTCCTTCTCCTTCTCCTTCTCCTTCTCCTTCTCCTTCTCCTTCTTCTTCTTCTTCTTCTTCTTCTTTGGCTTTTCAAGACAGGGTTTCTCTGTGTAACAGCCCTAGCTGTCATGGAAGTAGCTCTTGTAGACCCGGCTGGCCTTGAACTCACAGAGACCTGCCTACCTCTGCCTCCCGAGTGCTGGGATTAAAGGCATCCACCACCACCGCCCAGCTTCACTGTGCATCATTCTTTTGACCTTGTTCTGATATCTAATTATTGTCTACTATTCTTGTACATAAGTACTTTGCTCAGTCATCATCAGAGAAATCTCCTCCTACAGCAGATGGAAACACACACAGAGACCTACAGTCAGATAATGGCCATAGAGTGAGAATCACTGGAATTCTCAGTACTTAGAGGGAAGTCTCCATCAAATGCCTCCCCTCAGAGCTTAGGAACACTTTTGGAGGAGGATGTGGAAAGAGTTTAAGGACCAGAGGTAATAGAGGACACCAAGGAGCAAGTCCCTTCTAACACAGCTCGACTGACACACATCTGAACTCATAGAGTCTGAGGCAGCATGCGCAGGTTCTGCATAGGTCTGCAGGTAAGAGGGCCCTGGAGCTGAGAGGAGAAGACATGGGCTTCCATCCCTATCCCAAATGCTACCTCTGATAGACAGCCACTTGCAAATGAAAACTTAGTTTTCTTCAAAGGAAGCACCCTACGTGACCAACACAAAATGAATTCAATGGCATCATCTTTGCCATTCTTTGTCTCATAATGCTGCATCAGGGAACATTTTTATAACCTTACAAGTCCTTTAAGTATATATTATGGCTTCCGGTTTTGTTTTTTTATGGGATTCCTGTGTGTCTCGCAACTATATATGGTTTTGTGCTTTTTCTTTGGGCTCTGTTTCTTCTGTTTGTTTTGTCCTGTTGTGATTTGTTTGTTTTTGTCTTATTTTATCATTATTCCTTAGATATCTGTTTGTTTTCTAAGGAGAAGCAGAAATGAGATAGGAGAGTAAGAAAGGAGAAACTGGGAGGAGTTAGGGAGGGAAAACTATAATCAAATATGTTGTGTGAAAAAAATTATTTTCAATAAAAGAAAATAGTAAAAATAAATTAAAATTATTTCTTCTATTTTTTGAGATTACAATATAATTATAACATCATTTTCCCTACCCTTTCCCCCTCTAAACTTACCCATACACTGCTCTATGCTCTTTCAAATGTGTGGCCTCTTTTTTTGCTTTTGTTACATACAAACATGCATATACATATATGTTCTTAAATGCATAAATACAGTCTATTCAGTCTGTGTCTCAGTTGCTTTTCTCTTGCTAGGACAAAACACTATGACCAAAGCAATTCATAAAAGTATTTAATTAGGTATACAGTTTCAGAGGGCTAGAGTCCACCGTGGACGAGAAAGGACATGGCAGCAGGAAGAACAGAGAGATCAAATCTCAAACCACTAACAGGAGGCAGAGAGGGCTAAGTAGGAATGGGGCTGGCTTTTGAAATCGCAAAGAAGAATAAAAAAGCTCTAAAAAGAAGGAAATAAACACTAATCTCTAACTCTGAAAAATAAAAATACACACATTGCTAATAGCTGTCCCTGAAGGTCAGAGAGAGGAATAAGGTTACTTCTAAAGTGGTTTCTTGACCTGGGTGGTAAATTTACATATATTTTATAATGAATTGTCAAGCTGTACAGTTTTATATTTTCTGTATATGCTTCATTTTACACAAAAAAGTCACAAATATGCAAAAAAGAACAAGCCAAACTCCCAAATTTTTTTCAACCCTCTGCCTACATCATAGTCTCTCAACATCCCATTGGCCAAAGCAAGTCATGTGATTTAGCTGAAGGTAATGGTTAGCAATTACACCTTACCTTGGCTAAGCCAGGGGGCAACAACTGTTTTTTGTAGAAAACCAAACAAAAACTGCATATAGCTCTTCTGCACGTTCTTCTATTTACGTTTTTGAGGCTTTGTAAAAACACAGTCATTATTAGTTGAATGCTCTACTCCACAGCCTCACGCTGAAGCTGCGCGCAGTAGGAGTTAGCCCATAGGCTGTAGTTTATCAGCCATTTGATTAGGCAATGAAGGGAAGGTTTTTAAAATGGGAAAGCCAATTTAATCTCCATAAATCATCCTCTTTGTAAGAATACAGACCCCTACCACTGTGTTCTGGATGTGCCTTCAAAGCTCAGGTATTGTAAACTGGATCACCTAAGCAATGGCGTTGCCAAGTGAAGTTTTCCGGGAGTGTATCCGAGGGTTCTGTCCACTTGAACACATTAGCGCTGTTGTATAAAGGCCTGGGGAAGTCGGTTTGCTCTTTTACACTCTCATCCAGGTGAGGACACTTTTGGTCCTGCCTGCCCTTCTGCTTCTCTCCCATGTGACGGAGCCTGAGACTCAAGAGAGCTCTCACCAGGGACCAGATGGAAACACCATTGTCTTGGTCTCCCAGGTCCCACAACTGTGCACAACAAAATCCGGCTCTTTACAAACTCCTCGTGCACGACACGTACTGTTAGCAAGCCCCTCTGATCCTCACCCAAAGGCACTCAAAAGTTGACACAGTCAGACCCGAGTTCTGTCCTACCACACTTCCACTCTTGATCTGCAGACCTAGAAAGCAATCAGCCTGCTCCTGGGGCTGTTATGAGACACAGGAGGATCGCAATAAACACTCCAGTCCAGAAACAGAGGACATAGCAGACACACCAGTGGTCCCTAGACAGTTTGAAACGATACGGGGCAAAGGTGAGCGCTCTCGTCCGAGGTCCAGTGCCTCCTGGGTAATTTACCTTTTTTCATTGCTTTTCCTGTTGCTTGTTTTCTCCTCCTATCCCGTAAGCCAAATTAAGCCATGCGGCCAAGTCCTGAGTCAAAAACCAGAGACGTACCTCTCTGTGAACCCAACGTGAGACCACAAGAAGCAGTGGTCACATCGCAGAACAAAAGCGTCAGAGCCAGCCTTTTCATCTGCCAGGAGGACCGCACTTTATGGGACAATACACGAAAAGTCAGGTTTGACCTCCACTAAATACCCGTTAGGGCTGTTCATGAAGGAATCGACTGGGCCCCAGATTTGGGTCTCTTGAATATAAACACAAAAAATTTCATTTAAAGCAATAACTATTAAATTCTGACAGATATTTAAAATCACTAAATAAGAAACTTCAAGTGGCTGTTAGTGGTTAAATTTTTTTTTTGAGGAAGAAAAAGGGAGAAGTGCTTAATGATAAGAAATTATATACATACACAGAAACTAATTTATGCAAAAATGGATTTCAGTTGATGCAAGGCTCATTATGAGGTGACATTGTAATGAGCCTTCCAAAAACCCTAATGGAGTCAGGGTGCATTTTAAAAAACAGAATATCTCCCTCTGAAAATATTGTCACCATTATTCTAACTATTCAAGTCACATGTTGTAAAGAATATTCTATTCTGAGAACAACATTCTAAAAGGACATTGATAAAATTAAAATGCATTTATAGAAAGACAATCCAGAGAATGAAAGGTCTTGGGTTAATACTCCATAATACACATTTAAAGAGATATGAAAGCTCATCTTAGAATAGGGAAGAATGGACTAGGGAGACTAGGGAGAATTTTAGTAAGTCTTCACCATGTAAGTAAGAGATGCTGGGATTACATGCCCAGAACCCTTTCTAAAAAGCCAGGTGTGGGAGTGAGCACATCTATAATGCCAATGATGGAGAGATGGAAGAAGGATTCCTCGAACGTGAGGGATTGGGCAAGTCAAGTTGGGGGGAAGGACAGAGAGGGGAGAGCCAGGAAAAAGATATTTTGATTGAGGGAGTCATTGTGGGGTTAGTAAGAAACATGGTACTAGGGAAATTCCCAGGAATCCACAAGGATGACCCCAGCTAAGAATCTAAGCCATAGTGGAGAGGGTGCATTATCTGCCCTTCACCTGTTAAGCAGATTGATGATTACATTGATTGTCATCATAGAACCTTCATCCAGTAACTGAAGGAAGCAGATGCAGAGATCCACAGCCAAGCACTGGGCTAAGCTCCTGAAGTCTAGTTGTGGAGAAGGAGGAGTAATAATATGAACAAAGGGGTCAAGACCATGATGGGGAAACCCACAGAAACAGCTGACTTTCGCTAGTGAGAGCTTACTGACTCTGGATTGTGAGTTGGGAAACCTGCACAGAACCAAATTAGGCCCCTGAATGTGGGTGACAGTTGTGTGGCTTGGGCAGTCTGTGGGGTCACTGGCAGTGGAACCAGTATTTATCCCTAGTGCATGAACTGGCTTTTTAGAACCCATTCCCTATGGAGGGATACCTTGCTGGGCCTAGAAACAGGGAAGAGGGCTTTAATTCTGCCTCAAGAAACAGACTTTGTTGACTCCTCATAGGATGCCTCACCCTCTCTGAGAAAAGGATCGGGGCAGGGGGAAGTAGGGGAGCAGGAGGAAGGAAGGGAGAGGGAACTGGGACTGGTATGTAAAATTAAAAAAAGATAGTTTTTATAACAGAGTACTAAAAAGGGGGGGATCCCTGAGACTTACTGACCAACTCCTCTTGCAGAACTGGTGACTTCCAGGTTCAAGGAGAGAGCTTGTCTCAAAAAAGAAGATGGAAAACAGTGGAGGAAGACCGAACGTCCACCTCTGGCTTTCACTTACATGAAAATGTGTACACGGGCCTCTGTGCACATACACATGTGCGCATGCATGTGCACACATACACACACACACACACACACACACACACACACACACACACACACATTCATGTATTCACCAGGAACATGCAAACCCAAACATACACAGTTACACACACTCTCGCTCAGGGAGCAGAGAGTCCTGAAAGGGAAAGGAAAGAACAAGTGTCCTGCAGTGATTTCACACTGCATGCAAAAGGAAAGATTTCCTAGTTGTTGCTACCAACCAGGGCCTAGACAGCTTCTTAGGACACAGGCCAAGAAGAAAGCAGCTATTGTAGGCTTTGCAGGGCGTGCAGGATCTTTACACATTCCAACTTGACTGTCATGACAGGAAATGGGCATGTGCAGTGAATTAATGTCCGTGAATATTTCCAATAAAAAGTCCCTATAAATTCTGAAATTTAAATCTTATATAATTTCCACATGTCAGGGCTATTGGAGCTCTTTTTCCTTTAACAGTCTAAATTGTTTAAAGATGTTTAACAGGATGGCCAGATTCAGCTCACACGCTAAGAACACAAACCTTTACCACAGATGACAACCCTAAGGGATTAGATCCCAGATACAAGAAAGCAAATACCAATTCAAATAATAATAATAAAATTTTAATAGCTAGACACAAGAAGAGAGGCCTTTGTGTTTCCAGTACTATTGGAAACCTGATCATGTCCCCTGAGTGACAATGATGCCAGTGAACAGCTCCTCTGCAAAATGCAATCGGTTTAAAATATTGCTCCACTGCCCCTCACTGGGAAGCCTTCCCCTGAGCCGTAGGTGCCAGCACCGCATGCTTGCACTGTCTGCTACAAGAGCGAGGGGCTAATTAACCAAGCAACCAGTGAGGACTGAGCACCTCAGTGTCTCCTTGTAGGACAACTGTGGAGTAGGGCCACTGCTGTTCCCCAGTGTCTCCTTGTAGGACAACTGTGGAGTAGGGCCACTGCTGTTCCCCAGTGTCTCCTCATAGGACAACTGAGGAGTAGGGCCACTGCTGTTCCCCAGTGTCTCCTTGTAGGACAACTGTGGAGTAGGGCCACTGCTGTTCCCCAGTGTCTCCTTGTAGGACAACTGTGGAGTAGGGCCACTGCTGTTCCCCAGTGTCTCCTCATAGGACAACTGAGGAGTAGGGCCACTGCTGTTCCCCAGGAAGTCCATTGCTCCAATTGCCTAAATGGTGTGTACTCTAGTGCAGAACTCTCACGAAGGTAGAATATGCTGGCCTCCTTCTCTCCCTTCATGTCTCCACTTGCCCACTTGACTTCCAAGAATCCCTTTCCAAATACATACCATCCCTGAAGGCTCCATGGTATATTTTGGTTTCTGTAAACTCAAATCTTAAGTGTGTTCATTGTAGTTAATGAACACATCCTCAAAGACCAGGATGTCACCTGCTGTCAAATTATAGCTGGAATTTTCAAACTTTCACCATTAGTTCTCAAGTGGAAACATCTTTGGTTGTCCTGTCTCTCCCTACCACATCCAAATAACTACTGACAGGAAGGAAGGGTGCTACTGCTTCTAAATGCACAACAGTTCAGAACAGTCTCTCACAAGGAAACTGACCCAACTGTCCACAGCACTGAGTCTGAATCCGAGGCTAAGCCACGGGCCTCTACTGCCATGTTCTTCCAGAAGACTATCATTGTAACATCTACAGTTTTTTTTTTAGCCAAAATGAGCTTCTAGGTGGTGTGGGAGGTCCTTCTGTATATGTGTTGCTTTTATTGGTTAATGAATAAAGAAACTGCTTTGGCCTGATAGGGCAGAATAAAACTAGGCAGGAAAACTAAACTGAATGCTGGGAGAAAGTAGTCAGAGTCAGTGAGAAGCCTTGTAACTACCCACAGGAGACAGATGCACTGAACCCTTGCCGGTAAGCCACAGCAATGTGGCAATACACAGATTAATAGAAATGGGTTAACTTAAGATATAAGAGTTATCCAGAAATATGCTTAAGCTATTGGCCAAACAGTATTGCAATTATTACAGATTTGCGTGTGATTATTTCCAGTCAGGGTGGTAGGAAACAAACGAGCAACAACAAGGAGATCTCCACCAATATCCAGAGACTCATAACATTTCAGAAATCAGAAATTTGTTTGCCAGATCCTGTTTTTGCATTATGATATGTCCCCAGCTTTCATAAATTTGTAAATGCAATACATAAAATTGGATGGTGATTTTTAGTAATTTTAACTCAGATTCAAACCTTTAGTCACCTTTTCTCCTCCGCCCTGGTAATAAGCAATGCAAAGACTGGCTTCTTAAGTCTAGAAGCGGTTCTTCTTAGCGTGTGCCATCCTGGTAGGTATAAGAAGCAGGCAAAGAAGAGACTTAATTTAGTTAATTATGCTACATTTAGAAGACGCAAACTTCCTGGCAATCAATCTGGCACTTCTCTCAAGTATTAATAAAACTGTTTCTTAATTCTTGATTAATATAGCTCAGCAAATACCACCATATATTGAGGATGGAACTGAGCAAGTGAGAACTGTGGAGAGAGCAGTTCTTTAGTTCTTTGGTTCTTTTCTTTTCTTTTTTTTTTTTTTTTTTGAGCATATATCTTTTTGAACACAAAGCCACTGCCAAAAAACTGCCTAAGATAAAGAATTGGTGTAGACCTTTCCTTCTGTACTTTTCTGAAACCAGGGCCTTATAAATCAAACAAGATTGCTTTATCTGCAGCTAAGAATTCCATAGAGACGTGGTGAACCTGTAAGAGATGGCAGAACCTGGCCAACTTCTGTCTTTTAGGCAATAAATTGTGCCTCCATTCTGACTCTTCCTTCAGAGTTTTGTTTATTTTCATTTTAGGGCAAAATATGTGGATTTGTCTGCAATATTAGAGGCATTTTAGTTTATGAAGGATCACAAGTTTTCCTCCTTAGATAAAGGAGGACTGTTCTTGAGTTTGGGCATTTTGCAAACAGTAAAAAATGAGAAAGTAATAGTAAGTAAACATGAATATTATAAAACTCAAGATAAAATCAGGCAGGAAACCATTTAGATAAGATGACATTCAACATAATTACCACTTATGAGAACTTAATTTCAGGGATGAGAAATTCAGAGGGATAAACTTCAGATAAATAAATTGAGACAGATTGTTGGTAGAAACATAGATAGATGATAGATAGATAGATAGATAGATAGATAGATAGATAGATAGATAGATGATAGTCAGAAGATTATCTAAGCTAGAAACATTCTCCCTGGCTCCAAAACTACTTCTTATCATCATTTAAAAAAAATCTTACAGTGGAAACACTCATGCCATCAAAGAAAATTAAGAAAAGGAGACAGAAAAGATAACTTGATCCGAAAGTTTTGACCTTGGAAATGTTATGGCTATCTCAGTTCTCCATGCTTTTTTTGCAAACAGGCTGAGAGTTTGGTGCTCATCTCTGCAAAGGGCCTCTGCAGAAGCCCCAAGAAACACTGTGATCCTAAGGACAGGAGTCTGTTTCTGTCAAAGGAAATAAGACAGCCCTGAGGACCACTCCAGCAGAAAGATGGTGCCACAGTCATCTGGTTTTGAAATGAGCTATAAAATCATTGTACAATAGGAGAATAATTCAGAGAAATGGGTCAAGGGTGGGAATGAGACTTTGAAGACTTGGAGCCATGCAGAGTGAGGACCATAATGGAACGTCAGCCCATATCCTGCAGGGATGTTTCCTGTGGAGACAGGAGAGCCCGGTAGAGAAGAAAATGTTTCTGTACCTATGTGAATAAGAACATCTTCAGTTTTCAACTAAAGCGACTGATCTGCTTAATTTAGAATGAAATGTATTAACTGTGTAACAGGAATAGCCCTTGTTTCGGTGTTAGCTAGATGTAGAACAGAGGTTGCAGTGTGTTTTCTCCAGATCTCAGTCCTGCTTTCCTGGAATGCCCTTGTATCAGAAAGGAAGCTGCCCAAAGCTGCCAGCTCTCAAGGTCACAAAAGAATATTGTTCCCCAAGAGAAAGCTCAGCTCCTCATTGTTCCCATACAAGTTGGGGTCTGGCCTGGCTTGCATTCCATAACCATCCCTAAACTGATCTCTGTCATCTGATGGAGTAGGCTGGCTCTGACTCCATTGCATGGCCTCCCTGGTCCTATCACAGAAAGAATTAGTTTTGGAATTGAGCCACATGGACAAAGCATTGGTGGGAAGAGTGGGAAATGCCTGAAGTAGCCCAACATTTGTTGGATATCAACTATGATATCTCACTATTCCTAAGAATCATTTCACACGTTAACAGCTCAGTTATCAGAATGCTTCCTACCATGAATGACATTCCACAGTTGCTGCCAGTCAGGGGTGCAGCTTTGATACTGTCTTCAAAGCCTGCACAGAACTCAGTCAGAGTTCTTCCAATTGTCATCTCTTCAACTGAGTTATGTGTGTGGTTAACACTCTACCTGTAGAGTTTCATGATTGCTTTAAATATAGATGATACTCATGGCTGGAGGAATAATTGCAAATCTTATATTTTTGGATGAGTAACATTGATTGCTTTTTGATGGCTAAGAATGAATGGTATCTGCATGTAAACGACGTCATATTAGATTTTTACTAATGCATGAGAGATGTATTTCCTCTTACCTGCTAAGCAATGCCCCTAAAAATAACAACAAATGGTGAATACCTGTCTACACAGTTCAAAACACCTCTGTCAATACATATCAAAGGTAGAGCTCAGTGCTAGAAAAATATAAATATGTTCAGAATTCATGAGGTTGGAGGCTTAATCCCCATCACTGAATGATAGGCACAAAAATTAAATAAAAATGCATGTGTTAAAATAATACTGTATCTATGAAAATGCCAATCTTACCTTTATGTTTACATATTACATTAAGAGGATATATTTAAGTAAGTGGTAGCATGCATAAGTACTAAACAATATAATAATAATTCATCTTAAAATGAATAATTTGATTAATTAAGCTGCTTAGCAGCCGCTGTGGCAAAAACACAGAGAAGAAAGCATAGTCCTTGTATTTGAGATGAAACCTTCAGCCAGCCAGAGTCCGCCTCATCTGCCACATCCCTTTTCATTCTGACCCTATCTCCAGTCCAGAAATACTGATGGGGAAACATTCATGAAAGTATTTCCAGGTTATCACGTTAGTAAAGCATTAAACACCTGTGTTAATTCCACCGCCTCAAATACAGAAGCCTTGCCTTCTTCCTGTCTCCCACATCCTACATGGAATTCATCAAAACACACATTTCATCTTTAGGTTCAAAACGCATCCTCCACTGCTGGGAAGATCAGAGGGCAGAGGCATCAAAACCTGATGATCTGAATTCAGTTGCCAAGATCCAGGGGGCAAAAAAAAAAAAAAATGTATAAACTCTCAAATTGTCCTCTGACCTCCATGAACATACCATGACATACCCACAAGTTAATTACAGTAATAATAATAAATGAAAAAAAAAAACAAAAGTTGAAAAGCTCCACCAACTCTGACTGGATTGTACCGCCTCAGTCCAGCCTACACCTCTCAACAGAGGACTAGAGGCACCCTGTTGGTGGGTCTTCCTGCATCTGTCGCTATTCACCCCCAACCCACAGTCTATCTGCAACATGAAGACAAAATAATCCCTTCTGAGCATAACTAGGTGACAGCAAACTCTGAAATGGCCCCCACTTCTCACAGAGAGCAGACACAGCCCCCACAAGGGTCCTCAGGGTCCGTAGATGCACCTCTGTCCTGAGGCTCAGCAGTGCCTCTCAGCTGCTCACCCCAGCCTCCTGGCTCCCCTGCTGCTCTTGACCACCCAAGGCCAGCTCTCCCTCCAGCCTTTGCTTCCCTTCTTCCTCCTTCGGCTAAGTTCTCTGTGAGGCACTGACCAGCTCCTTGCCTCTTTCCAGTCTTGGCTCTAACCTCGCCTTGACCACGGACCTCTCCTTATCTCACCCATCACTGTTGTAGCTGCTCCTTTCTCTTCCCTTTCCTTTCCCTCTACTCTGGCCTAGAAGGTCTTTCTACTCCAGTGTCTGCCTTGATATAGCATTAGGCATAACTCGCCTCCTACTTATTGTTGCCTGGCTCCACACTTTCCTCCCTCCTAGGAATCTAGGCTTTTTTAATCTGCTTCTATGTAGCAGCATCTGTAATAGAGATGGGCATACAGGGGTGACATAAACATTTGCTAAATGGAGAAGCTTCTACTTTTCACTAGCATGTATGCCAATATTAATCCATGTTTGTAGCATCCGTGAGGATAGATTGAGAAAACAACAAAATAAATTGAAGTAAAGAAAAAGAACAATTATATACTGCAAGAATGCTCAGAGGAACTTCTCCTGTGGAAACTATAGGACAAAGATCTCGGAAAAATTGAAGGAAATAAAAGTAATGAAAAAAATAGGATTCCCAACTCAGGTGTTAAGTGGGTCCACAGGGATGGGCAATCCAAACTCCAGCATGAATGCCCAAAGGCTACCCTAATTAACTGGATTAAACAGTACCAATACGCCCTTTGAAAAGTGAGCATTCCATGGATGTCTCTTAGTCTCCATCCTCTACCTACCTCCACCACAGATTATAATGAAGGTCCCTGCAGAATTCTTATGTTTACTCCAGAAATGTGCCCAAAGCTCGAGTCTCTTTGTTATATCGAAACCTGTAATTCTCATGGGAACACACAGCCAGTTCAAGCAGGCCACCAGTAGTCAAATTACATACATGTACAATATTTTTCCTTTTTACTCTTGTGTGCTGTGTATTCTGTCGGGGGGGGTGTGGAGGAAGAGAGAGACTTGGAGAATCATTACATTTCCTTTTCCTTTCAATTGGTCTTTACCTATCTTAATGGTAAAACTTTTGTAAAGAAATATGAGTTTTGAAGTAATATTCAAAACCCCAATATGAAAGCTCATGCTATGGAAAAAGAGATACCTGCAATATCAACCAGTTTCACCTTCCAGAATCTCACATTCTTTCTCTGGCCCGGTCACCTTACTTCCCACCTTTCTCTATTCTGGCTTAAATTGGGCAAGCTTACAAAAAGATAAAAGATCACACCCGCTCCTCCACAGACATGCCTACCTGCAGAAACTACACCCAACCTTCACTGCCTACCTCCAATTCCAAATCCCTGAGGATGCTTCAACACTTGGCTCTTCCCCTTCTTCGAGTATTCCCTTGCCCTGGTTCCTATTCAACAGCATTATGTACACACTCGATCGAAGCTTCACAGCCTCGAGTCTTTTCTCATCAAGTATCCCTGAAGTAGACTATAAGAGAGCACATGTGGAAATGCACAAGAAAGATAGTTCCAGGAGGGTAAGCGTTTCATCAGTAGTTCATCATGCCTTCAATTATATTACTCTCATCCTTCGACATCAAGAAGCTAGTAAGTTTCCTTTTTAATTAAAATATATATTTATATGATCACAATCATTTTTCTCTTATCACAGTGGCTCTTGGAGGGGAAGAGTCACCTCTTTTTAAACCACAAATTCATTCAACTGATTTTTTTCCCTTCAAAAGATTTCAATAAATGGGTAGACAGTTTCCCTGTACGTTTGCTGTCTTAGAAGGAAGGCGGGATGAGGAACGTGGGGGCGCTGTCGACAGTGAGCTGCAGCACCTCGAGGGATGAGTGTTCCTCAATAGACAGGAAGAGAACACTTAGGAGTGAAAGAATCAGATTAGCAGACAGCGCTGCACTTTATTGCCAATCAAGGTGAATTAAGAAAGTCAAAGAGACACCATTGACATTTATACCACGCAGTAGGTATTAACCAGAACTGTCACGGGGAAACTGGAACCTATCCCAATTCTATATATGTATCTTCTCTTTTATAAGTCAGCAAATTGAAGCCTTAGGGCATAGTAGGAGAAAAGCCATTGCACAGTAGTCCGAAAGCAATGCCAGGTAGCTTAGAATAAATTCCCTGACAAAGCTGCCTATTGAAAGAGCCATTCAGCATCCTACTCTCTGAAGGGCTCAGCAGAAAAGGGAGAAAGTGCTGAAAATGTTCTAGTAAAACTACAGTCACCATGAAACCAAAGAACTAGAAGCTGTGAGATGCCTCTTTCGTCAACATCCACCTGCCTATCTGTCATCAAGCATCAGGATCCACAAATAACTGTGACACCCAAGAGACCTGTTGCCCAGTGGCCTTTGTATGCATCCTGCAGACGTAGCAAACAAAGAAGAAAGGAGTGGGTTGTCATTCCTATGTCAATCAAATGAAGTAAAGAGTCTAGGAGCTATAAAATGTTGACCGGAAAGGACCCGGAAACAATCCGATCCAGGTTCCAAATCATATAATGCAAAACAGTGAAACAAGTTAAATATTATGTTGTATATTAATACAGGAGGAAAGTTGTTCCCGTTTACTTTCTTCACTCAAGAACTATGTGTTGAGTACTCCTACTGCCTCCGACATTAGAGTAAGACCTGAAGAGTAAAGTATAGGCAGGCAGGGAGATTTCTGACCAGCAAGTGGCACTGATCATGTAACAGAAGATACAATGGAGGGGTAAGTGTGTTCCTGACCCGCCACACAAGCCCTGTAAGGGAACACACAATTTTGCCGCCATCCTTATCTCCCTGGCTATTCCGAAGGGGCAGCTTCCCCCAGCTAAACCCTCTCTCCTCCTGCCCCATCCCGGCTTTCAGCCAGGAACCCCTACCCTTCCTCTCTCCCTTTTTCGGGGCTTGAAATCCTCCAACTCAGCCTGTGTGGGTGCCTCCGGGAGGGGGCGGTGAGTGCAAACTGGAGGGAGTTTCTTTGTTTTAATAGCCTGCCTGCAGCAAGGTAGGACTGCAGGAAAAGTGATTCCTGGATAGCAAGGGGCACTAATCCAGTAGCAGAAGACCCAGCGGAGGGAAAAGCCATTGGAGAGCATCTGAAGGAAGAGATAGGCAGGCCCCAAGGAAAGAATTCCTCCAACAATCTGAAAACCAACATGATCCCAGCGATCTTACGACAGAAGGACTTGAACACAATATTCCGGAAGAAGTGGAAAACAGTGTCATTATGAAAGCAATAGAGTCCCTTAAACAGGATATGAATAACTCACTTAAAGAAATATAAGAGAAATATAACAAAAAGTTTGAAGAAATGAGTAAATTCGTAAACGATACCCTGGAAAACCAAGAAAAAACAATCAAACAGGTAATGGAATCAGTTCAAGAATTGAAAACTGAAATGGAGGCAATGAAGAAAACACAAACCGAAGGCCGGCTGGATATGGAAAATCTAGGTAAACAAACAGAGACTTCAGGAACAAGCATAACTAATAGAATACAAGAGATAGAAGAACAAATCTCAGATTATGAAGAAACCATAGAGAAAATAAATGCTCTGACCAAAGAAAACAGCAAATCCAACAAATTCTCATCACAAAACATTCAGGAAATATGGGACATAATAAAAAAAACAAATCTAAAATAATAGAAAAGAATTGCAGATCAAAAAGCCAGAAAATATATTCAACAAAATTATAGAAGAAAACTTTCCAAACCTAAAGAACGATATTCCTATGAAGATTCAAGAAGCATACAGAACACCGAATAGACTGGATCAGAAAAAAACATCCCCTCGCCATATAGTAATCAAAACACAAAGCATTCAGATTAAAGAAAGGATATTAAGAGCTGCAAAGAAAAAAGGTCAAGTAACTTATAAAGGTAAACCTATCAGACTTACACCAGACTTCTCTATGGAAACCATGAAAGCCAGAAGGTCATGGATAGAGGTACTGCAGAAACTAAGAGACCATGGATGCAAGCCCAGGCTACTATACCCAGCCAAGCTATTGTTCACTATCAACGGAGAAAACAAAATATTCCAGGATAAAAACAAATTTAAACAATACGTAGCTACAAATCCCACCTTACAGAGAATATTAGAAGGAAAATCACAACCCAAGGAATCCAACATTCTCAACACTGCCTACAATAACTCAGACAGCTAGCGACCCTTCACAAGCACAACTCAAAGAAGGAAAACACAAACACTCTACTACCCAAAAAAATGACTGGAGTCAAAAACCACTGGTCATTAATATCACTTAATATCAATGGACTCAATTCACCTATAAAAAGGCAGAGACTTAGAGATTGGATACGAAAACAGGATCCAACATTCTGCTGTTTACAAGAAACACACCTCAACCAAAAAGACAGACACCTACTCAGAGTAAAGGGTTGGGAAAAGGTTTTCCAAGCAAATGGACCTAAGAAACAAGTGGGTGTGGCCATTCTAATATCTAACAAAATCGACTTCAAACTAAAATCAATCAGAAGAGATGGAGATGGACATTTCATACTCATAACAGGAACAATTCATCAGGAAGAAGTCTCAATCCTGAATATCTATGCCCCTAATATAAAGGCACCCACATATGTAAAAGAAACTCTTCTAGAACTCAAGGCAGTCATCAAACCACACACACTAACAGTAGGAGACTTCAACACACCTCTCTCACCAATGGACAGGTCAATCAGACAGAAACCTAACAGAGAAATAGGAGAATTATTGGAGGTATTGAATCAAATGGACTTAACAGACATCTATAGAACATTCCACCCAAATAGGAAAGAATATACCTTCTTCTCTGCAGCTCATGGAACCTTCTCGAAAATTGACCACATACTCGGTAACAAAGCAAACTTCCACATACAAAAAATATTAGTAACCACCTGTGTCTTGTCAGATCACCATGGATTAAAGTTAGAATTCAACAACAATGCTACCCCCAGGAAGCCAACAAACTCATGGAAGTTGAACAGTCAACTACTAAATCACCCCTGGGTCAAGGAAGAAATAAAGAAAAAAATTAAAGTCTTCCTTGAATTTAATGAAAATAAAGACACAACATTCTCAAACCTATGGGACACTATGAAAGCAGTGCTAAGAGGAAAGTTCATAGCACTAAGTGCCCAATTAAAGAAAACGGAGAAAGCACACATTGGAGACTTAACAGCACACTTGAAAGCTCTAGAAGAAAAAAGAAGCTGATTCACCCAGGAGGAGTAGAAGACTGGAAATAATCAAACTGAGGGCTGAAATCAACAAAATAGAAACACAGAAAACAATCCAAAGAATCAATGAAACAAAAAGCTGGTTCTTAGAGAAAATCAACAAGATCGACAAACCCCTCTCCAAACTAATCAAACAGCAGAGAGAGAACATGCAAATTAATAAGATCAAAAATGAAAAGGGGGACATAACCACAGACACAGAGGAAATTCAGAGAATCATTAGATCTTACTACGAAAGTTTATATGCCACAAAGTTGGAAAATGTAAAAGAAATGGACATTTTTTTAGATAAGTACCATATAACAAAGTTGAACCAAGACCAGGTGAACAATCTAAATAGACCTGTCAGTCGTGAAGAATTAGAAGCTGTTATCAAAAATCTCCCTACCAAAAAAAGCCCAGGACCAGATGATTTCAATACAGAATTCTACCAGAACTTCCAGGAAGAGCTAATACCTATACTCCTTAATGTATTCCACAATATAGAAACAGAAGAGTCATTGCCAAACTCCTTTTATGAAGCTACAGTTACCCTAATACCAAAACCACACAAAGACACAACCAAGAAAGAGAATTACAGGCCAATCTCACTCATGAACATCGATGCAAAAATTCTCAATAAAATACTGGCAAACCGAATCCAAGAACACATTAAAAAAATCATCCATTATGATCAAGTAGGCTTCATCCCAGAGATGCAGGGCTGGTTCAACATACGCAAATCTACCAATGTAATACATCATATAAATAAACGGAAAGAAAAAACCATATAATCATTTCATTGGATGCTGAAAAAGCATTTGACAAAATTCAACACCCATTTATGATAAAGGTGTTGGAGAGACTGGGGATACAAGGATCATACCTAAATATAATAAAAGCAATATACAGCAAGCCGACAGCTAACATCAAACTGAATGGAGAGAAACTCAAAGCCTTTCCACTAAAATCAGGAACGCGACAAGGCTGTCCACTCTCTCCATACCTCTTCAATATAGTGCTTGAAGTCCTAGCAATAGCAATAAGACAACATAAGGAGATCAAGGGGATTCGTATTGGAAAGGATGAAGTCAAACTTTCGTTATTTGCTGACGATATGATAGTTTACATAAGTGACCCCAAAAACTCTACCAAAGAACTCCTACAACTGATAAACACCTTTAGTAACGTGGCAGGATACAAGATCAACTCCAAAAAATCAGTGGCCTTCCTATACACAAAGGATAAAGAAGCAGAGAGGGAAATCAGAGAAACATCACCTTTCATGATAGCCACAAATAGCATAAAATACCTTGGGGTTACTCTAACCAAGGAAGTGAAAGACCTATTTGACAAAAACTTTAAGTCTTTGAAGAAAGAAATTGAGGAGGATACCAGAAAATGGAAAGACCTCCCCTGCTCTTGGATTGGGAGAATCAACATAGTAAAAATGGCAATTCTACCAAAAGCAATCTATAGATTCAATACAATCCCCATCAAAATCCCATCAAACTTCTTCACAGACCTTGAGAGAACAATAATCAAGTTTATATGGCAAAACAAAAAACCCAGGATAGCCAAAACAATCTTATACAATAAAGGAACTTCAGGAGGCATTACCATCCCTGACTTCAAACTCTATTATAGAGCTACAGTATTGAAAACAGCTTGGTATTGGCATAAGAACAGAGAAATCGACCTTTGGAATCGAATAGAAGACCCGGATATTAACCCACAAACCTATGAGCACCTAATTTTTGACAAGGGAGCTAAAGGTATACAATGGAAGAAGGAAAGCATCTTTAACAAATGGTGCTGGCATAACTGGATGTCATCCTGTAAAAAAATGAAAGTAGATCCATATCTATCACCATGCACAAAAATCAAGTCCAAATGGATTAAAGACATCAACATTAATCCGTCCACTTTGAACCTGATAGAAGAGAAAGTGGGAAGTAGTCTACAAGATATAGGCACAGGAGCCCTCTTCCTAAGTAGGACCCCAGCAGCACAGACAATAAGAGAAACAATGAATAAATGGGATCTACTGAAACTGAGAAGCTTCTGTAAAGCAAAGGACACTGTCAGTAAGACAAAAAGGCTGCCTTCTGACTGGGAGAAGATCTTCACCAGCCCCTCATCAGACAAAGGTCTGATCTCCAGAATATACAAAGAACTCAAGAAACTAGACACTAAAACTCTAATTAACCCAGTTAAAAATGGGGTACTGATCTGAACAGAGAATTCACAACAGATGAACTTCGAATGGCCAGAAGACACTTAAGGTCATGCTCAATCTCCTTAGCGATCAGGGAAATGCAAATCAAAACCACTTTGAGATACCATCTTACACCTGTCAGAATAGCTAAAGTTAAAAACACCAATGATAGCCTATGCTGGAGGGGATGTGGAATGAGGGGAACACTCATCCATTGTTGGTGGGAATGCAAACTTGTGCAGCCACTTTGGAAATCAGTGTGGCGGTTTCTCAGGAAACTGGGAGTCAACCTCCCTCAGGACCCAGCAATTCCTCTCTTGGGAATATACCCTAGAGATGCCCAAACATACTACAAAAGCGTTTGTTCAACTATGTTCATAGCAGCACTATTTGTAATAGCCAGAACCTGGAAACAGCCTAGGTGCCCCTCAATAGAAGAATGGTTAAAAAAGGTGTGGAACATATACACATTAGAGTTTTACTCAGCGGTAAAAAATAATGACATCTTGAATTTTGCATGCAAATGGATGGACATAGAAAACGCTTTACTGAGTGAGGTAAGCCAGACCCAAAAAGAGGAACACGGTATGTATTCACTCATAAGTGGATTCTAACCATAATTAAAGGTCTTTGAGCCTATTATTCGTGATCCTAGAGAAGCTAAATAAGAAGACGAACCTGATGAAGATTATTTACCTATCCGCCAGGAGGTAGGAAATAGTCAAGAGTCCCAGGTAATCTTGGGTGCACGGGGGAGGGGGGTGGGAGGGTTGTTGGAAGGGGAGAGGGTTAGAGAGAAGGGAGTAGGGGAGGAATGGAGAAAGCTCGGTTGACCGGGATGGGGGGAAGGGAGGAAGGATGAATGTGGGATCAGGGAAGAATATATTTCAACTAAGGGAGTCAAATTAGAGTTTACAGGAAACTTGATTATATATGGGATCCCAGGTCCAAGGAGAGATCCCCAGATTGTTCTCTGGACAGAGGAGGGGGTGCCTGAACCGGCCTTGGCCCGTGACCATACTGATGAATATTTTGCTTATCACCATAGATCCCTCATCTGGCGTTGGATGACGAAACAGATGGAGGCCCGCGTTGGAGCACCGAACTGAGCCTCACAAGATCCAAACGAGGAGCAAAAGGAGGAAGAAAATGACGAAGGACTGCGAGGGATACTATCACCCACTGATACAAGGGGTCGGATCTAATGAGAGTTTACCAAGGCCAGATGGACCGTGACTGAACGAGCATGTGATCCAACCAGATTCTCTGAATGTGGCTGGTTTTTCTGAATGTGGCTGGCCTGCAGTCTTTCCAAGAAGCCATTGACAATGACACTGGGACTTGTTTCCTCTGCATATACTGAATTTTTGGGATCCAGTCTGTTTGGATGCTCACCTTCCTGGACCTGGAGTGAGGGGGGATGAACTTGGACTTCCCACAGGGCAGGAGACCCTGACTTCCCTTGGGGACAAAGAGGGAGGAGGAGAGGGAGGGGGGGAGTGGGAGGGTGTTGGGAGGAGGGGCGTAAATGGAAACTTTTTATAATTTAATAAAATTACAAAAAAAAAAATAAATAGACCTGTCAGTCGTGAAGAATTAGAAGCTGTTATCAAAAATCTCCCTACCAAAAAAAGCCCAGGACCAGATGATTTCAATACAGAATTCTACCAGAACTTCCAGGAAGAGCTAATACCTATACTCCTTAATGTATTCCACAATATAGAAACAGAAGAGTCATTGCCAAACTCCTTTTATGAAGCTACAGTTACCCTAATACCAAAACCACACAAAGACACAACCAAGAAAGAGAATTACAGGCCAATCTCACTCATGAACATCGATGCAAAAATTCTCAATAAAATACTGGCAAACCGAATCCAAGAACACATTAAAAAAATCATCCATTATGATCAAGTAGGCTTCATCCCAGAGATGCAGGGCTGGTTCAACATACGCAAATCTACCAATGTAATACATCATATAAATAAACGGAAAGAAAAAACCATATAATCATTTCATTGGATGCTGAAAAAGCATTTGACAAAATTCAACACCCATTTATGATAAAGGTGTTGGAGAGACTGGGGATACAAGGATCATACCTAAATATAATAAAAGCAATATACAGCAAGCCGACAGCTAACATCAAATTGAATGGAGAGAAACTCAAAGCCTTTCCACTAAAATCAGGAACACGACAAGGCTGTTCACTCTCTCTATACCTCTTCAATATAGTGCTTGAAGTTCTAGCAATAGCAATAAGACAACATAAGGGGATCAAGGGGATTCGAATTGGAAAGGATGAAGTTAAACTTTTGTTATTTGCAGACGATATGATAGTGTACATAAGCGACCCCAAAAACTCTACCAAAGAACTCCTACAACTGATAAACACCTTTAGTAATGTGGCAGGATACAAGATCAACTCCAAAAAATCAGTTGCCCTCCTATACACAAAGGATAAAGAAGCAGAGAGGGAAATCAGAGAAACATCACCTTTCACAATAGCCACAAATAGCATAAAATACCTTGGGGTAACTCTAACCAAGGAAGTGAAAGACCTATTTGACAAGAACTTTAAGTCTTTGAAAAAAGAAATTGAGGAGGATACCAGAAAATGGAAAGACCCCCCCCCCTGCTCTTGGATTGGGAGAATCAACATAGTAAAACTGGCAATTCTACCAAAAGCAATCTATAGATTCAATGCAATCCCCATCAAAATCCCATCAAACTTCTTCATAGACCTGGAGAGAACAATAATCAAGTTTATATGGCAAAACAAAAAACACAGGATAGCCAAAACAATCTTATACAATAAAGGAACTTCTGGAGGCATTACCATCCCTGACTTCAAACTCTATTATAGAGCTACAGTATTGAAAACAGCTTGGTATTGGCATAAAAACAGAGAAGTCGACATATGAAATAGAATAGAAGACCCGGATATTAACCCACAAACCTATGAACACCTAATTTTCGATAAGGGAGCTAAAGGTATACAATGGAAGAAGAAAAGCATCTTTAACAAATGGTGCTGGCATAACTGGATGTCAACCTGTAGAAGAATGAAAGTATATCCATATCTATCACCATGCAAAAAACTCAAGTCCAAATGGATTAAAGACATCAACATTAATCCAACCACTTTGAACCTGATAGAAGAGAAAGTGGGAAGTAGTTTACAAGATATAGGCACAGGAGGCCACTTCCTAAGTAGAACCCCAGTAGCACAGACAATAAGAGAAACAATGAATAAATGGGACCTACTGAAACTGAGAAGCTTCTGTAAAGCAAAGGACATTGTCAGTAAGACAAAAAGGCTACCTTCTGACTGGGAGAAGATCTTCACCAACCCCTCATCAGACAAAGGTCTGATCTCCAAAATATACAAAGAACTCAAGAAACTAGACACTAAAACTCTAATTAACCCAATTAAAAAATGGGGTACTGAACTGAACAGAGAATTCACAACAGATGAACTTCAAATGGCCAGAAGACACTTAAGGACATGCTCAACCTCCATAGCGATCAGGGAAATGCAAATCAAAACCACTTTGAGATACCATCTTACACCTGTCAGAATAGCTAAACTCAAAAACACCAAAGATAGCCTATGCTGGAGAGGATGTGGAGTGAGGGGAACACTCATCCACTGTTGGTGGGAATGCAAACTTGTGCAGCCACTGTGGAAATCAGTGTGGCGGTTTCTCAGGAAACTGGGAGTCAACCTCCCTCAGGACCCAGCAATTCCACTCTTGGGAATATACCCAAGAGATGCCCTATCATACTACAAAAGTATTTGTTCAACTATGTTCAGAGCTGCACTATTTGTAATAGCCAGAACCTGGAAACAACCTAGGTGTCCCTCAATAGAAAATGGTTAAAAAAGCTGTGGAACATATGCACATTAGAGTTTTACTCAGCGGTAAAATCAATGACATCCTGAATTTTGCATGCAAATGAATGGAAATAGAAAACGCTTTACTGAGTGAGGTAACCTAGACCCAAAAAGAAGAATATGGTATGTACTCACTCATAAGTGGATTCTAGCCATAGTTAAAGGTCTGTGAGTCTATAATTCGTGATCCTAGAGAAGCTAAATAAGAAGGTGAACATGAAAAAAATCATGCAGTTATCCTCCTGGATATTGGAAGTAGACAAGATTGCCAGGCAAACTTGGGTGCACGAGGGGTGAGGGGTGGAAATATGGGGAGATAGTTAGGGAGAGGGGGAGGATTGGGGATGGCTTGGGGGAATGGGGGGGAGGGAGGAAGGATGGTTATGGGAGCAGGGAATTATATATCTCAACTAAGGGAGTCATTTCAGGGTTTGCAAGAGACTTGATTCTGTAGGGGTTCCCAGGCCTACATTGAGAGTAACCATTTACATCGTGTGAATGCCTAATTAAAGGAAGAAGAGGTGATTGAAAACATTTTCAGAAACCCTTACGTGATTCCTTTGCTGTTTGGAGGGAAAGGCATTCCAATATATTCAAATGCTGAAAATATCTGCCCTTCTGCTGTTTTATAGAAACAGCTTTTTTAAAACGCAAGGGAAGATAGTCAAACAAAAATTAAGCCACCAGATCTGTCTAGTATGAGTCAAACGCCATGGCCTTGCAGAGCATACATGCAAGTTGGGCTTTGCAGATTGCGAATGGAGAGAAAAGAACCGAGTGAAAGGGGAGTTGTTTTGTTTTTACCTCAGCATCATGCACTTCACAGGTGACCGGAGAGATTGAGGAGACGGCTCCGTCAGTACAGCGCTCCTCACACAAGCACAAGGACTGAGTCCAATCCCTGGAACCTATGTTAAAAAGCTGAGTGTGGTGTCACGTGTTTGTAATCTCAGGGCTGCGGGGAGGCAGGTGAATATTTAGGCTTGCTGCCTAGCCAGCTAGTCTATCCTAATGCATAACCATCAGGCCACAAGGGACCCTGTCTCAGAACCAAGATGAATGGCCCCTGGGGAACAACAGCAAAGATGACCACTGTCCTCCACGTGTGTAAAGAAATGCATGGACATCCATACACGTGTATGCTGTCTCACACACAAACGCACATGAAAGGGTAATTCGTCTAGGTTAAGACACAAACTTCTCAAATAGGTCTTTCACTTCCTTGGTTAGAGTAACCCCAAGATATTTTATGCTATTTGTAGCTATCGTGAAAGGTGATGTTTCTCTGAGGAAGTGATCTAACCAGATTCTCGGAATTTGACCGGATTCTCTGAATGTGGCTGGCCTGAAGTCTTTCTGAAAAGCCATTGACTATGATACTGGGACCTGTTTCTTCTGCATATACTGGATTTTGGGGATCCAGTCTGTTTGGACACTCACCTTCCTGGACCTGGAGGGAGGGGGGAGGAACTTGAACTTCCCACAGGGCAGGAAACCCTGACTGCCCTAAGGGACGAAGAGGGAGGAGGAGAGGAAGTGGGGGGAGTGGGAGGGTGTTGGGAAGAGGGGCGGAAATGGAAACTTTTATAATTTAATAAAATTTACTTAAAAAAAAAAAAAAGACACGAACTTCACCTGACTGATCATTGCTTTCCATGGTACTCTTGGAATCCAATCACGATGGCCACATATTCTTCTTGTTTCCTCTTAATGGGAAGTACAACAGAGTGTTTATGAGTAAGGTTTTTGTTGGCATCTGATGCGGGCAAGATCCCAACTTTACGCATATTAACCCCAATTTCAAAACTCCAGGTTCTGACTTCTCAGGATTTTAAAGGGTAAAATAGAGCATTGTGTTAAATGTTTGCAATTATTAGTTACTGACAGAATTTGTTTCAGAATCATTGGGGTAGGCAGAATAATGGGCCCTCGTCTCCAGAGAAGTCCACTTCCGAATGTTTAGAACCTATACACAAGTCACTTCAAATGGCAAAAAGAAGTAAAGTTTAAAGATAGAATTACAATTGCTAATTCGTTGACCTTAAAATGTGGAGAGTGTCTTAGATTTTTCTGATTGGGCTTGATGTAATCAGAAGGGTACTTAAAAGTAGAAGGCCAGACAACCAAAATCAGAAGAAGTTGTGATTATGAACAAGTCGCATAGAAATTCAAGGTCCCTGGCTTCAAAAATCAAGTAGGGAGAACCAAGGAATGCAGGCAGCAACTAGAAGCTGGCAGTGGCCGGGCAAAATCACCCTTAGGGCATCTGAACAGCACTAAAGCCTGCTGAGCCCATGACTTCAGCTCTGAGTCCCTTCAGAATTCCAACCTCCCGACCCAGGGCCACATTTTGCAGGCTGTTATCAGTCAATAAGCTTCTGTCGAGTGTTGCAGAAGTAACAAAAAACAATACTGTGACCCATCTGGCCAGAGTTCTGCCAGGGTCAGGAGGCAATGAAATTTACATGGGACACACTCCTGTGGGTACTATTTCCTAACATTGAAATATTTTATTATCTGTAACACAGACTGAAATCAAAATTCTGAACCCTGAAACCTCCTGGGCACTGACACAATGCCATGAGTAGAGTGGTTCCTACCTGACCTCATGTCATGGCTTTCCTTCAAAATACAAGTTCATTAAAAATAGGTGCAAAGTTACCACAGTCTCAATGGAAAGACTAGGTGCAAAACAATGAATTTCACATTTAGACTTGGTATCTCGGTGTGTGTCTGTAGATATTCCAGATCATATTGAATGTGTCAAATACTTCTGGTCCCACCTTTTTCAGGTAAGCGACAGCCATCCTGTATTTAAAAGTGTGACTATTACATTTAAAACTCCATTCTTGTAGTCTAGATAATGAAGCTTATAAGAAACAATAGGTGGCATTTCACAACATCTTGTTCACTTTACACACAGAGTACGAAGTTTGAGCTTGAAGCAGAAACACCATTATGTAAGAGATCTTTATAGAAACAGTAAGGTGCATGTCAAAATTCTACCTCTGACCTTTGCTACTCCTACATATTGGGGCAGCAATATTTCTTCCTTAAAAATATCTGAATTCATAAGCTGCCTGTGTGGATTCTGTGTTTGATCCCGTAGAGAAAGAAAACCAATGCAATATATAATCTATCCATGTATCATATTACAGATTTTATCTGAAGGGATTTTTTAGCTTCACTAGGTCACATGATTAGAGACTGGATAGTCCTATAATGTGTCTTTTCTCTGGAAAGCTGAGAAAGCTAGTTCCTGCTCTGTCCAAGAAAAGGAAGGCCCAGAAAAAGGGTAGCCTAATTTTCTAAGAAATCATCATATTGACTTCCAAAGTGGCTGTACAAGTTTGCACTCCCACCATCAATGGAGGACTGTCCCCTTTACTCTCTCCAGCATAAGCTGTCATCTGTGTTCTTGATCTTAGCCATCCTGGCAGGCAGAAGATGGAATCTCAGAGATATAGGAAGAAACCATGGGGTTAGCGAACCTGATGAAACTGCACATGGCGTGATCACAACTGCATGACAGTCTGGAGAAGGCAGACCTTTGAAGGCAGTGTGGAGTTCTTTCATGTGAGGTTATGGGGAGGAAGGGAGGCATGGGCAGAGCACAGAGTGTTTTCAGGGCAAGAAAACTGTTCTGTGTGTTACCAAGGTGGTGAAAACACATCATTATACACTTCTACAAATTCATGGGATGTATGTCACCAAGAGGAAGTCTACTAGGAGCTCCAGCATCTGAGTGACAGATGTGTCTGGGAAGGTTGTGTGACTACATCAGACCAACCACTCTGTGGAGCATATCGATCATGGAGAAGTCCATGCATGTACGAAAACAAAAATACTTAGGACAGCTTTGCACCTACTTCTTGACTTTTCTGAGTCTACCCAGGCTCTAAAAGAGTGTACTGGAAAAAATTCCAGGAACATAAACAGGACAGCCTCACTGTCCAGCTGCCATTAGATGGGCATCAGCAGGCAGGAGGACCACAATTCCAGCCCTCCGTTATGTACTGCGGACATTTCTATGCAAACTGTTCTGGACAGTGCAGGTGACCCCATCTCTGGAATCCATCACTAGTCAGGTGGTATCATCAAAGGCCTACAGTCACAGCACCACCTGGATGGATACATACGTGACTCGGGTGTTGACGGTCGCGAACATGAGCGGCAGTTTGCACACTTGATGAAATCTAACTTACACAGAGAGGCGGGGAGGGAAAGGACGTTGGCAAACAAAATTTTGTTTTATTTTTATTTTTAGATTTGTCTTGTGTTTTCTTCGTTGGATTTGTCACTTCTGGACTCGGGATTTAAAAAGTGACAGCAATCAGATGGAGTAAGCATCTCCAAAGTTTTGCGGTGCAGCTGAGGACTTCACACATTGTTTTTCTTTATTTGTTTTGTTTTAGATAGTCCTCCAAATACCCATGAAAGACATGGCTATAGGAAGTCCCTTTTCCTCCCAAAGGCCACTACCACCACCTCTCTTGAAAGGATAGTCTAGTCTATACCCTGAGTCCATCCAGCATTGTTTTGTGTAAAATTTTGTTTAATATTATTCCCTAATACATTTTTAGTTTTGTTTCTATTTTGCCTGGTCAGCCATTGTGGACTCCATTTTCTGACCCACCAGCTGCAGATTTATGTAAGTTTTAGTCCCCCTGGCAGTGAACTGAGGTTCAGAAGCAGTCAGAGCTTTCCTGTTCACTGACTTGAGACCAGTTCAATAAAAGTTCACACATTACAAAACAAAAACCAACAACAACAACAAAAAAACTGTGTTTCCTAAATAGATTTGAAAACACTCCTGCCTTTCCTAAGAGTCTAAGCCTAAGTGTGTCTACTTTGGTAACACAGCATCTGCTTTAAGGAAAAACAAAAAGCAAAAACAACGTATGTGGTCACCATGCAGGGTCACTGTGCAGGACTGCCAATAAATCCCAGTACTTGGGACCATGAGTTTGAGGCTAGTCTAGAATACTAGTAAGAATCTATCTCAACAACAGAAAAAAGAAAAAAATAGCTGTTGTCGGTTCAAAGTAAGATATTAAAAAACAGCTAGTAACAGAAAATATTTATGGACCTAAAAATATATTTAAGGAACCCTAAAATGTTGTTCTATGTAAACTCTCTCCCCAGATCTTTGTCTTTATAGTACAAACGATCTTTGATGAGCAGAAACCAGTCAAATTTTTCTTTTCACGAGGATAGACTACAAGACAATGTCACCTATGATCCTATTTCTAGGGGTTTGGGCAACTATAGCCTAAGTCTACTGTTTGTTTCTTACAGAGGTCTTTCATTTATATATTAACAAACAAAGCTTGCCTGAAGATCAGAATGCAAAACAGCCACACTAGTCGGCTATACAGATCAGGCAGGGGTAGCACACACCTTTAATCCCTGCAGCCACAATAGTTGACCATACAGGTCAGGCAGTGGTGGTGCACCCCTTTAATCCCTGCAGTCACACTAGGTGGCCATACAGGTCAGGCAGTGGTGGTGCACCCCTTTAATCCCAGCACTAGAGAGAAATATAAGGTGGGGTGAGACAGGAACTTGTTCTCTTCAGTCTGAAGCTTTCACAGAGGTCAGAGCTCTCTGGTGGCTTGGCTGCTTTGCCTTTCTGACCTTCAGGTTGAACTCCTCTGTCTGTCTCTGGGTTTTTACTATTCGTGCTGCAGTGTCCACTTCCTAACCTACCCTGCAAAGACTGATTCTGTCGACCACCGTGGTAGCTGTGAGCGGTAAATGATTGCCCCCTCTTTTTTCCCTGGAGTTGGATACGTAGGTTGCAATTTTGAGCTTTCATATTGGTTAATAGCTAACTATAAATAACATAGCAAACACATATTTCTCATTACATTGATTTTCCACAGGAGTTCTTGAACATGTTTATGCGACATAAGCATTTTAGTACCTAAGCGTGTTTTCCGCTTCTGGTAGATGGCTTTGAAAAGATGAAAATCAATACACACAACCGGAACAAGGATGGAAATTTGCTCTAATATTGTACTAAACATTTCCCTTTTCACAAGTCCTATTATATGAACCTGAGTAGCATACTTCAAAATGACTGATAGTAGATTATAGATTCTCTTGTTTTTCCTGATTCTACCTAACAAGCATTTATTTTGTAAGTTAGTGGCAAATCTGATAAAGATATAAAAGAGGAATGTGTTTATGCTTATAGAAAAACTGTGATATAGGAAGTTGCAGGGAGATCTAGAAGTAATCCGTAAGTCAGAAGTGCTGACTTGAGCATTTTCTCCAAGTCATTGATATGTTAGTTATTGGGGTGCATTGACTTATGCAACAAATATTTCAGTACCAACTATGGATTGGATAATTTAGAAGTCACTGAACAATAATCAGTGATCCAAAATGAATGTGGTGCTGTGGAGCCTGCAAGCCTCTCTAAGACTATAACAGACAATCTAGTCTTGAGTCAAGACAGACTTCAGAATATAGCATCTGTGGTGGAGTTTAAATGAAATGAATACTGGATTACGTAGAGAAAGGCGAGAGATAGGGCATATGATGAGGGCCATCCTGGGTAGGACAGATGACATGCCTCGACCTTTGCAATCGCCAACTAGACAAACATAAAGAAATTCAGAACAGAGAAAAACGCAAATTACAAGGTTTCTTTTCTTATTTTCTTTTTTGACTTAATAAATGGGCGACTTTATTATGAGAAGACAAGAAAGGTATTTACCTCAAACCATCCACTAAAGCAAAGCACACAGACTTACTCATACAATATTTTGGCTTAAAAAATATTTATTGGACCAATGCTTAACCTGATGTTCAGGTGTAAAATACAAACCACAAAAACACAAGCTGGCATAGATGAATTGTTGTAGTTGTGCAAGTGGCATTGAAGGAAGACTTGGACACTGGACAGTGCCTTAATGATGTCAGGCAATGGTGTCAGACTCCCCAGCCACATGAAAGTCACCGGCATCATATTCTCATCTTCCTCAACAGGTTACGGACATGAGCAACTCGGGCTGTACGAAGATGGTTTGGAATAGACTGCTGCCCCCAGCTGAATTCAGATGGGTGCATACATGCCCACCGGCACCTCCACTAGTCACCGTAAGGCATCCACACAGTGTCCAGCACAGTTTTACTCAGTCTCTAGAAAGGAGTGTGGTTTGAGGTAATCACATGGTTTCTAATAGATGAATCAATCACATGACTATGTGATACAAATAGGTTTAATACGCTTAATGTTAAATATACATAAAATTTTGTGTGCAATATAGTTCCTAAAATTTTACTATCACAAAATTTTTTGCAATTAATTACCATAATTGTACATCTATTAACACAATTTTAATTTTTACCAAGTTCTATATGGATTGCTAAAATATTTTCTTTCGTTTTTGTTTTTTATTTGTTTGTGTTTTTTTTGTTTTTCATGACAGTGTTTCTCTGTGTAGCCCAGGCTATCTTGGAACTTACCTTGTAGCCCAGGCTATCCTGGAACTTACCTTGTAGACCAAACTGGTCTTGCACTCAGAGATCTCCCTGCCTCTGCTGGGATTAACAGTGTTTGTGCCATCACCACCTAGTTAGAATATTTTCTTTAACACAAATCTTATAAGAAAATCATAGTAATGTATCCCTTTGTGTGTGAGGTTTGAGTTACACCATTCTAAAGTCCTTCAGCTGTGTGCTTATTACAGGCTATGAGACATCTCACTGATGAAACCACTCTCTGCTTTGAACCTCTTCAACTGTTCTTCACCCCTCTCCTTAAACACTAAACACTCTTGTAAACTTTGTTTCCGCGTGGTCCACAAAATAGTATTTTCCAAAATAGTATTTTTCCACAGTACTTTGAACATGTTGATGACATTAGCTAAATGGATTGTGTGTGCATGTTTGAGCCTGCAATGCGTCCATGAATGGTGGGTGTATGGTCGGGTGCAGAGGCAGGCATGTGGAGCCCAGGGGTTCACTCGGACATTTTCCTCAATCACTTTGCGCTTTATATTTGAAAACATCTCACTGAACCTTGAATGCCGCAGTAGAACTAGGCTGACTGTTCAGCAAGCCCGGGGACCTTCTTGTCCCTTCCTCTCCAGTGCTGAGATAACAGGTATCCACTGCCAGGCCTGGATTTTTACATGTGTGTTGGGGAATTCAGGTTCTCATACTTTCACAGTGTAATTGATCATCTCACTTGTGAGCTTGGTGAGACTCAGGCTCATCTGGTAGATGAGCCTCTAGGCCTGCATGTGGGGACATATCTGAACTGGATTAGCTGTTGTGGGAAGACCACTGCACTTTCCGTTTCTCTCGGACCTGGAATCATGAACAGCAGGAAACTCTGAAAGTAAACCAGTGCCAGCATCTGTTGCTCTCTCCTCTTTGACATCATAGAAAGGGCCACTTCAGAAGCTGGTTTAGCTATCCAAATCCATAGCACAGATGAAATAATGGAGAAATACAATTCTTTCTTGTCGTCACAAACAAAAATCCGTAAGATGCACTGGCCTGGAAACATCTATGCTAGAAGAGCTAGTAACACTTGCAAGGGAGGATTTCCTACTGCATACATGTGATTGGCCCTCTTTGAATTTGTCTGTTATGAAGGGCAACACCAAATGAGGTCTAGGGAATGTCCATTCGGCTGTGGAAACTAGACAAGACTATGCCTCGTTAAGACGGAATGCTTCATGTGACTGCTAAGTCCACATATTCTAAATGCCTGCCCTTCCCTAAAACAGGCAGGCACGGTTTAGCAGAAGAGGCATCTTTAAAATTCTTTAAGCAGCTAACTTACTACAGCATTCTGGGGCTTGAATCACATCCAAGGTAGATCCGTTAACATCTGTAATGCCGCGAGAAGAGAAAAGGCAGCAGGTCTTATACACAATACAAGCAATGTCCTACTAAGAACTAACAGTCGTGTATGTGGCAGATGAAATAATTCTGGCTAGTTCCCAGTCCTCTCTTCTGTGTCCTGTGACAGAGAAGTGATTGTGTGAAGTAGGGGAACTTGAATCAGTGAGAAAGAACTATCCAACTTCTACGGCATCTACACAGGGAAGGACTCGTGCGGGACATAAACCCAGGAACATGGGCAACTCAAGTCTCTGCATCTGAAATCAAAAAGGATGGAAGATATAGCAACATTGCTTCACACCACAAAGGACTTCACAGCCATTAAAAATTAATACAGAAGAAAACTTAGTATCTGTCCATTGTGTAAACTGAGGAAAGAAGGAAGATAGTCAAGTCTTCCACAGCAGTGACTTTTGTCCTAAAGGCCTTTAGTCAGCAAACATTCAATTTGTCCTCCTGAGAAATATTTTTACTGATGGTCTCTACTGCCATCACTTTAAAGTTGCTGTGTTCTTTTTGTAATGAGAGGTATTTAAATGTAAAGATCTAACACAGGCAACAAGAGGAGAAACTCACCCCCACCCCCCAAAGAATCCTAGTGAGTAAATTTTGCAAACTCATAGTCACCCCTTGTGAGAACAGAGTAATTTAACTGAAGAGGATGCTGGTTGAAGGGAGATCAATATGTAATTTTAGTTAGATTGCGTCCCTGTTGTCCTTTGGACCCATGCCAAGGAAACACTCTACCTAGCTTGGGACAGTGGGTCAAACCGGGAATATTACTTTGAGCCTGGGAGGAAACGTGAATCCAGGTACCATCGGTAAACTGAGCCATCCTGGGATTTCATCCGAGCATCAATCACGAAGAGGATGAGACGCAGCTGCAGTGGCTGTGACGTCATTTCACCCTCTCCAAGTTTCCCTGGGCAGCGTCCTTGATACGCTAAGGGCGCAACCCTTCGTTTTCCGTGATGGCTTTTTATCGTAGACCTTAAAGTAAACTTGACTTAAATCAATTCTACATTATACAAGGTATCACGATTTTGGAAAAGAAAATTTAATATGGGCTGATAGTGCTACCACAGAAAATACAACTTCAGGGAGCTGATTAGCCTGCCAAGGCGACTTGTCTACTAAGAAAGAATCATCTTAAAGCAAAGCAACTCCCGGAAATTAGGAGCCATTGTCTAAATACAAATACTGTCCTTGAAGACTGACATCGGGGGGAGTAAAAGATTGTCCAAATCAGTTTATTGTCACCAACTTAACCCTAAATTTTATTTTATTTTGAAACACTTATCTTTTATTTTGTGTTCCATTTCAAGGCAACAGCCTTACACTTTGGAAAAGTCCTCAGATTTCTATGAAAGAAAAATATTATTCAAAAATTAGTGTCTTCAATGCATGTCTTTCTGTCTGTGTGTATATGGCTGTCTGTGTGTAGTGTTTGTGTTGGTGAGCGTTCAAGAAAATTAGCCACACAAATGATTCACTGATGGCTGAGTCTGATCTAAGGTGATGCAGTTTTCTTGATATGCAGAGTTGAAGAAATTAAGCTTACTGCAATCCGCCCATAATGCTTGGTTTTTTGTTTTGTTTTGTTTTTTTAATTGCAGGCTATTGATGACATGATTACTCCAGGGACATGAGAGACTGACGACTGAACAAAGTGGGAAGAAGAGGCCAGCCATGTGTGCGAGATCCGAGACGGGATTGACACAAAATCAGCTCTGAAAAAGATGCCGAGAACAACAGAGCCAGTCAAACCAAGTTCTAATTAAATCGGTCTTACTACCGTCCGCTTTGTGGTTATTTTCAGTTTTATTTTCTATTTCACTTTTAATTTAAAATATTGCAGCACATATAAAAACAAATAGAGTCATCCTTCATAATCAGGAAAACAGTATGTGTAACCATATTACATTCCTTGTTTTTACTACCAGGAATTTAGGGTTGAATTTTTCTTTTTATTTTATATGTATAACTCTTTTTGCCTGCATACATGTCCATGTACAATATTCCTGCAATTTATGAGGAAGCCAGAAAAAGGCTTGGATCCTCTGGATCTGGGGTTACAGATTGTTGTGAGCTGCCATGTAGGTGCTGGGAATTGAACCCCGGAATCAAACAACCAGTTCTCTTAATCATTGAGCCATCTCTTCAGCCCTAGGATCAAATTCAACCACACCAAAAAAAAATATGTGTTTTAATGGTCCACACTTCTATGCTCATTTTAACAATATGCAAGTTTCCATTTTGTCTGGGTGTGGCTGCTTAGTACACATTCATGACAATTTTTTCTAATTTCAATTGTAAAACATAGATTACTTACAAAACAAGATGAGGGATGATTTACCATGTAAAACCAATTGTACATATACAAAATAAATATAACCTTTTCACACAGAACAAACACAAACCGGGAAAACTGAGAGGATTAAGATTATTTTACGAAGCAGAAATTTTTGTTTCGGAAAGTGATGTTATGTTCATTTTCCAAATAAGTGCAACTCATTGTCACATTTTTATACAATCAACCAGAGGAAGCAGGAGTTGTTTTTATATGATTTTTAATGATCTATATAGAATTCAAATTACAAAATAACAGAATTGATAACCTAAGAAATACTGCAAAGGGCCTCATATATGCAGTTCATTTTGTTTTTTCTGACTCGGGCCATTTAATTTGACTAATCTAATTAATTTGTACCAAAATATGTCAACTCTGTTGCATTAAATCTTGTATTAAAATAATTTGACTGCTTGCCAGAGGATATCTTTCTCTAGAATTGTGTTTGTGGAATAAATACATAATGCCTGCTACACATGCTCACCACTCTGATAGACATTTACTAAATCTATCCAGTCTGAAGATCATAACGCATTCCATATTTAAAAAATACTTGTTCTACATTTGATGAGTACTACAAGGTCAAGTTAAACTCTGTGTGTGTGTGTGGGGGGGGAGAGAGAGAGAGAGAGAGAGAGAGAGAGAGAGAGAGAGAGAGAGAGAAGCTTTGCACGGTCAACAAGGCAAGTGAGAAAGTGAGCCAGAGTTAGACTTGGTGAATAAGAACTAGTAGTTGTAATCTCTTTCCAGAAACTTTATTGAAAACATCAAATGCTTGGTTTCAGTTTAACAGTGATGAGAAAGAACACTGACGATGTAAAGAGCATCCTTGTGTCTACGAGAGTTCGAATCCCACCACTGGAGCTCCTGTCCTCTCCATATTAACGCTCAAGATTATCAGGATGGTCCATTAGATTTTCAGTTCTCTCGGTAGCAAGAACATAAGCTTGGGTAAGGATGTAAAGAGATCAGAAGGTCTGGAGAGCAAAAGAGATTCCTTGAACTTTGTCTTTTGCTTTAGGGAGTCTCTGTCTGCTCAAAACTGCGTACGTGTGATACGGAGCATGTTCTTTCAATCGGCTTGCATCATCTACTAAGACTTAGCCAGATCACACCACACAGCATCTGTGTGGGCACACTTCTGTTTTGCTACATCCACGGCTGTCTCGCCAGTGTAGCAGAAATGCTGACTGGATGGGCAAATATTGCCGGAAGGATCAGGATCCGCGCTTCTTGGAGTTGAGTCCCTTGACAATCAGTTGTGGTGTAATGCTACCTGAGTTGCCATTTACTGACTCGACCTGACTGTACTTGGTGCTATATGTCTGTCTTTTCCCTTGTCTGTGTGTTCTTTGTGATCCTTGCATATTGCTAACAGATCAGACTATTCCAGGCAGTTGCGGATACAAACAAGACTGCTGAGGACATTTTTGAGTTTTGTGCCCCTATTCATTAAAGCCTTTAAAGAAATAACCAGTTCTGGAAATAGGGAAGTCATCGTTAAAATAATTCCTTAATGATGTGGAGCAAAAGGAATTGCTCTTATCAGGAGAAACCTTAGAAGCCTTCTGTAGGAAAACAGATGCAGCAACACTAGATGTTTGCCTGAGAATTACATGCAGGAGGCCTATGCAGCCTTCATTATGGCCAGAATAAACCTAGGCTAATTACAACATCTGACCCTGAGAGTCGGGGAGGGAAGAAAGTTGAGATTTATGGTATGAAAGCAGATTCAGACAAGTTTGAGATCATGTCTAAAATTTCCTAGCAGAAAGTTTTCCCAGAAAGATAGTGGCCTTCTCCTCTCACACCCCAAGATATTCTGAGCACAAGGTCACTTAGCCCTGCCAGCCGCCTGGTACAGACTGGGCGAAAGTCCTTGTGCCCAAGTCAAAGCATTTTCAAAGATTCTTTTTGTAAACTATTCTATGTTTTTTTTTATGATCTGATGATGTATGCCTTTGCCAAGTTCTTTGTTTGTAATAATATAAAAACCTCACACTGAATAAGTAAAACACAGCAGCATTTTCAAAATACATTGAGAGTGGCTGTCTGTCAAATTCCTCCGCCGTATCCTGAAATCTTCCGTCCTTCGCCCTGATTCCCTCACGGTCTGAGTGGCTCCCCTGAGCCGGTCCGTAGCACTGTTCGTAGGCTCATTGTAAATTATGCATTTATTTTATAGTAGTAGAAAATCATGTGTAAGCCAAAGTCCACAGGTACGATCTCCTATCATAGTTTTGGAATTATATGCCAATGACAAATACAACATCAATTTTAACTACTTTTAAAGTATGTAACTCTTTTCCAAACACATTCAGGATTTATTTAATGGTAACTAAGCCCTTAGAGATACACTTCAATGGCAGTGTCCCCTGACGTAAACTGGCCTGGAAGGTAAAAATTACAAGAGGATCTCAGAGATCTGCTACAGCTTATCAATCAATCAGTCATCTTCTGAGAATGTCTAGATCTGCTACAGCTCATCAATCAATCGGTCGTCTTCTGAGAATGTCTAGATCTGCTACAGCTCATCAATCAATCAGTCATCTTCTAAGAATGTCTTCTGACGACATTCTCACCATCATTGCCCATCATCAGAATGCTCTCTGGTAACTTTATATGGGAAGTTGGAAAGCGCTGGTGAACAAGGCTATTGAAGTACTAAAAGTCTCGGAGAGAGCTCACACTCAGAAGGAAAACAACCTTTAAACACTGTTTTTTAATGTAAGAATATAATAATACTGGAGAAAAACAAAGCTCAGTGTTCAATCTTCCACACCTAAGGTCAAAGGCCTTGAATAAACTTAAAGGAGAAAAAAGAACCCATTCTGCATATTCTGTTATCCCCACATGGAATTCCCTCACTCTCATTTCATAAGGGACCCATGAAGAAGGACCTCCCTAACCTTGGAAGCAGCAACTTAATAGATTTCAGTTAATAGATTGTGTCGCTTTTAAATTATTACAGTATTTGCATACAGCAGTCATTCAACCACTTGGATCCTTTTTTCTGAGTTGGATTATCATAATAACTACACATTAGTTAATAAAATAAATAAGCTATTAGGTGAAGGCTAAGTCTAAGACTCCAGAAGAGCAGAGATTTTGCTTTAGCAACTGACTATAAATCAGACACATAAGTCTCATAAGAACTATTCATCCCATCACTTCGTGCTGAGAGATACAGGATGACAAAAGGAGGCATGTGGGGACCATAAAACTTAAGACTCTTGTCTTTCACTTCCTTCCAGTCTGGCCCGAAAACTCTGGCAATGACTTTGAAAGGCTTCCAGGAAACTACAAGAATCCGGCATCTTTGTGAAACGCTGGCGTGCCTGGGTCCTTATTCCCCAGCCCTGTGCTGCTGTGATCACAGAATGCCTTTGGAGACAGGACTGGCTTCTGAGCAGGACGGCCTGAGTTAGCACTCCAGCACAAGACCCGAGCTGTGCTACACAACCCCCGGAGGTCCCAGCTACCTCACCTACGCAGGGCAGGCAACAGAAACCCACTCTGGTTATTGGAACTTCGGCGATATAATGAACCACAACAGCACTGTCTGTAACAGCGAGTCGGGAAATGCTGCTTCTGCTCTCAATACCCATCAGCAATGCCTGAACTACTACTAATCAGGGTAACGCTACACCTTACAAGATAAAACTTCACATGCTGATAGATGGGATCTTCAGACTGTGCCTCCTCTTAGTATCAACGGTGCCATTTCAATCCCGAGCCTTTGCAGTCCACTGTCTGTAGCTGTCATGACTCCGTGGCCACCAATGCTCGTTCTGCTTTTGTCCTCACTGGAAATGCTTTCTCGGGGGAGACTGAAGCATTGTTTACTTCCTGGGACTGAACTTTAGCGGAGCTCTTGTTAATTACCTCTCAGTTGTGGCAGGAATTTTGTACTCCCTTCACATCCTTAAATGATGGCCACTGTCCTGTTCCAAATAAACTAATTACTTGAACTTTGACTCCGAGTAATGTTGCTGTCAAGAATCTCTTACGGTGATCGCCAATTGGGCTCTGCGGTTGCCATGGTAGATAATGGCTTTCCAGAACAATATATAATTTTAGCGACAATTAGAGAAGTATACTGTTGAAGTCTCAGAATTTTTTATTATGAAAGTATGCTATTGAAATTTATAAGAAATCAATGTACGCGCACCTGAAAATTGTTTCAGAATTCCATATATAAGCCAATATTTGAAACTCAAGGTGCGTTTTCCCATGTTGGTTCTACATTGGATTTAATACTGTTGTTTAACACACATACATACATATATGTGTAAGACACATGTTTGACAGTGCACTATAGTTATGCAAGCTGTTAACATTATATAGGATAAATGAAGGAAGCATGGAACTTCCCATGCATTTTTTTGCAAATTCATGTGAATATAAAATAATTTCATAATAACAAGAAAAAGGATACAAATGAGTGAAAACACCTCCAGAAAATAGTCAAAAATCATTGGAAATTGAATGCAATTATTCATGAAAAAGAAAGCAGGAAGAGAACCCATTAAAGGCTTCATTGTTGTTCAGATACATATTATTATATAAATTGTGTAACATATACAGAATGTATTGTTATTTTCACTATATAATATATATTTTTATATATGTTATATATAAATATATAATGAAATATATAATATATATCTTTCAACATAGAAGTGAGATTAACCTTATACTGGAAAGCACTGAATCTGGAGGAGATTAAAAACCAAGTATAGAAGTTGGGAAGAGGCAGCTCAGTGTGCAGGGGGCTTTGGAAGAGTTCTCTGATGAAAATGGAGCCTTCACATAATAAGCTTGCATTGGGTATGTTCAATCAAACTCGAATGCCTAATTTTCAGAAACACCGCTGGAGTGATTTCAGAAGAAGGAACAGTAAATGGAGTTTTAAAGTATTTTGCAAAGAAAAATCCTTCAGCTATCTTCTTCTCCGACTGTAAGAGTTTATTTACACAGAGTCTGCCCACCTCATACCCATTCAGCCCAGATTTGGAGGAATTTTCCATAATGGGAACAATAGCAAGGGACAAAGAGCTGTTTTCCTGAATTATCTATGAAATTATCACAGAGTGACACACTTAGGTTGAAGTGATGGAAGACACATAGCAAAGTATGTTCCAAAATGGAGCTGTTCACTCAGCACAAGAAGTATGATAGCGTTTAGAAGAAAACATTATATTGCATAATCTTTTTAGACTCACATAAAGAATTTTAAAATGATTTCCAGGCGTGCAAACTTTGGCTTCTTATCAATTTCAATAGCAAGGTTCTCAAAGTCTAAACAGTGTTGGAAAACCATTTTCTCTTGTAAAGTGTCAAACGTCTAGTTGATCACAGGCTGTTTAGGACAGAATGAATCATGATGTCTCTCTAATGCCAATTGGAATTTACAGACCAGGGCTTTTCTCCAAAGTCTTGTTTAATCCAAACAAAATATACCTTATAGCAGTTATACTGCGAAGAACATCACCTGTGTCATTCAGTGTCCAGAGTAGCTAGAGCCAGGCGATGGTGGCACATGCCTTTAATCCCAACACTTGGGAGGCAGAGGCAAGCAGATATATGTGAGTTGGAGGTCAACCTGGTCTATATAGTGAGTTCAAGGCCAACCTGGTCTAAAAGTGCCAGGACAGTCATGGCTGTTACACAAAGAAGCCCCACATCTGAAAACAAAAACAAACAAACAAAAACAGAGTTGCCAGAAATACAAACTCAGACAAGGAACATGCATTAATGGCATGAGGTAACATCTTGAGGAACCCTTCTGAAGGTATGACTGAAACATAGTCATCATTTTAGCTCATTGAGGTTTTCTTTTAGCTTTTCAAAGACACATGGAGTCCAAAATGACCAAGTGTTTTCAGCATAAGCCCTTGGTGCGAGGATCAGCCTTGCAGGAAAACAGCGTCTTGTAACTATCTGCGAGCAAGATCCAGGAGGGAAGGGTGTAGCCAGGGAAAGAGCAGAGAGGGCAAAGTCTCCAGCCACTAAGTGCTGAGAAGGAGTCAAGGTAGTGGACCTCCAGGTTCCAGGAGAGTTCTTAGGGCAGCCTCCCAAGCACCAGGTACTGTGGTCACAAGCTAAGTTCTGTAATGTTGCTAAGAACTGTACTGCGAGTGACAGAAAATTTAATAATTTTTCAAACATCTTTCATTTTTATACTGATATAATTATTCAAATTTTTTTATTTGAGATACTGTAAGCCATTTCAAAACACAAATAATTCATATTTCTGATGTCAGGAAACAAAATAAATTTAAAAAATTCCCCAAGGCTGTCCAAAAGTCACTGTCCATAACCGATGGGAAAATACACAAACACCTGTAAAATGCCTACAGCTATAAGATGTATAAGGACACACGTGCACAAACATACATAGCTTATTTTGAATCAACAACCAACAGTGATGTGTCAGCCATGCCCCCTGTTTCCTGCACTGTCCCAGTGGCATGGCCCTATGCTGAGTAGGTCCATTGAGGGCTGGAACTCAGCTGTCCACAGCAGCATCTTCCCAGAGAATCAGTAGAGACACAGACACCTAACCCTAAGCTCTGCATTGCCTCTTGTCAACGACAACCCCTGAGATCCTGTCTCGTCAAGCTGACATTCACCAAAACTCTAGAAACCAAGTTTACCAGAAAATAGATTTAAGCATGTAGTCTATATCTCGTGCCCCTCTCCAGTCACTAATTCAGTTTCCCAGAGTCTCAACTGGCTAGATGTCAGATTCCAAAGGAAGTTCTCTCAGCTTCTTTGGTAAGAGAGAGAGAGAGAGAGAGAGAGAGAGAGAGAGAGAGAGAGAGAGAGAGAGAGAGATCATTTTCATTTGTTTTGGGATGAACATAGAATTCATAAAACGAGTCATGACTAAGGTCTCCGAAGATATTACTGAGCAATGAAGTTTTAGGAGTCTATCAGCATCGTTTGACATAATGTGAAATCCCTCATTCTGTAAAAGCCTCCAGTGTTGGGCCCATTTGGAGTCCTGGCCTCCAGCTGCTCTTCCCTGCTAGAGATCTTTACTTTCCTTCTGCTCTGAGTTACTGAAAGCTGTGTCAACGTTGTTTACCAGCTCTGCTTCACGAGCACATGTTGCCTTGGCCTTGAGGATCAGAGGATAAGGTTTGCACCTGTTGGCCCACCTGACCGTTGGGTCTATAAGCCTCCATGGTGCTATTGAATAAAGGGCTTCTTACCAGAGACTCGAGGTCCGTGTCTCTGTCTCTCTGTCTGTGTGTCTTTGTGTGCTTCAACCTCCAGCCCCTTGCCCGAAGCTTGGGAACTGTATGGTAGCGCATAGAGCGCAGACAGGCCAGGCGTTGTGCACTGCACTCCAATCCATCCTAATCTTGCCTTTTGTCAAGACCACCTCCAAAGGCAAGAAAAGCTGTGATATCCTCAGGCATCTCCTAGTGTCCCCTAGATCTCCTCCAGTTGAAATACTCTGAGTTCTTCCAGAAGAACCCAACAGCATCACATTTTAAACACAAAAAGCTCAGAATTTGATAAGTCTCTTGAGACACACACACAGACACACACACACACGCGAGAGAGAGAGAGAGAGAGAGAGAGAGAGAGAGAGAGAGAGAGAGAATAAATGTGTCTGGATAGTAGATGACTTTAAAATACTTGTGATTGTGATTGGTGACTTTAAGTTTGCCCAGCAATAAACTAAAACTTCTGCATTTCTTGACATCCCCTTCCTAACCTGCACAGAGCCGATAAAACCGTCTCATTGGCAATGCTACCTTAGACGTGGAGGTTAATCCATCATACCATTATGCCTCCAGTCAATAAGATGACCCAGCTAACTCTGCTCTTTATTACTCTTTGTGTACTAATAAATCACCTTGACTTGTACAAAGAGAAGGGAGAAAGTGAGACAGGTCCTACACACACACATATTCAATAGTGAAACAAAAGAAGAAGCCAGTTCATCCGGGAAAGTTGACGAGAAGTGGATCGATAAGAGGACCAAAGGAGAGGAAAGCCTGAGAAAGAACACTGATAGTGAAGCAAATGGAAACAAGAAAGGATTTTAGACACAGACGCACTGACTTGCTCCAGACGGGAGCCATTCAGAGACTGGAGGAGGCAATGCAAGTTTAAGGTAGTTACCTGTTCAAGTCAGTTTTTCGTGATTGGAACAATGAGAACTCTGATTCCCCCCTCCCTGGCTAAATCCCTGTCATTTTTACATCCCTGTTTTACTTTGAATGTGTCTACTCCCTAAGGTTTAGGTCCCTATATTCCCTTTAATAGGAGAGAAAATACTCTCTTACAACCAGACCCCTATCTCAAATATTTTTAATATGTATTTTTATTAAAAACTTTTCAAATACAATCTTTTTCATTTTACATAGCTAACCCCATTCCCACTTCTCCTGCTCCACCCTCACACCACCACCCCCCTCCACCCCTCAGAGAAGGTAAGACTTCCCAAGGGAAGTCAACAAAATCTGACACTTCAATTCCAGTCAAGGCCAAGCCGCCTCACCCCTCCCCACCATATCTAGGCTGGGCAAGGTATCCCTCCAGAGAGAATGTGCTCCTAGCTGCCAATTTTAGCACTTGGAATAAATCCTGGTCCCACTGCTAGTGGTTTCACAGACTGCCCAAGCCTCAGAACTGTCCCCCACATTCAGTGGGCCTAGTGTGGTCCTAGATAGGTTTCCCCGCTAACAGTCCAGAGTCAGTGAGTTCCCACTACCTCAGGTCAGCTATTTCTGTGAATATCACCATCATGGTCTTGACCCCTTTGCTCTACTGGGCTGGTATCCAGTAGCTCAGCCCAAGACTTTGCTCTAGATCTCTGCATCTGCTTCCATCAGTTGCTGGTTGAAGGTTCTATGATGACAGTTAAGGTAGTCACCAATTTGATTACAGGTGATGGCCAGTTAAGGTGTCCTCTCCATTACTGCTTGGATTCTTAGCTGGGATCATCCTTGTGGATTCCTGGGAATTTCCCTAGTGCCATATTTCTCATGAGCCCTTTAATGGCTCCCTCAATCAAGATGTCTCTTTCCTTTCTCCCCCTCACTGTCTTTCCCCCTTCTTGAGCATCCCATTCCCTCATGTTCTCCCCCCTTCTCTTCCACCCACTCTTCTCCCCACTCTCCTAAATTTCATATCCCCAGCATTCTGGGTCAGGGTCACATGAACCACAATGTCCCAGAGGCTCCTGGGCTACAGCTCTACTGATTTAACAGCAACACTACTACTTTGGCAGCATTTGAAAGCTAAGTAGTAAAGTGAGTTTCAAGTGACTGTTGAATAGTGCAGTCAGGTAGGATGAACATAAGCACATAGTAATTAATACTTAAAAGTAACAGGCACACACCCTTGAAACAGCAGCAGACTCCAGGACTGTGAGTAGCGTCTTGGAGGAAGCTAAACTCTGGTTTAAAACATATATATTATTTAAATATTTAAAATATAATATTTAAAATATTATATATTATTTGTCAGAGTTTAAAGTGAGTTCTATTCCATAGGTTTACATGCTGTAGGCATTTATTAATTAGACTTCTTGGTTGCGAATGACAGAAATCATGCTGCCTTAAGTTCGAAAAGAATTTATTGACAGAGATGAAAAGTGCATGGCTAGAATAGTTCAAAAGCTTGGTAATCCAATTACTCAGAGATTGTCAATGTGATCTGTCTTCATCTCTTGACACACACACAGAAAGACACACATACACACACCACCTCTCTGTCTTGTGTTGCCTTCTTTAACAGACAAACTTTTTCCCAAAAGATAGTCAGACATAAATAATACTTTAATAAAAAAAAACTAAGAGTTAACTCTTGACTGGTAGTTGCAGAATAAGCCCCATGACTGCTGAGCCTGTTCAGAGGCTCAGTCTACATCATATCCTTAATGTTGATACCGCCACTGTGAGGTTGATTTGGCTCTTCACTGTGCACCCACCCCTCCTGCTCATGGACTGAGAAGACAGTAGAGTCATCACCTTTGAAGAATTAGCCAGTGTACAGACAGCAGAGAAAGGATGCAGTTAAACAAGATATAGATAAATGACCAGTACAAATACTTTGATAAGAATGTTGTTCAATAAAATCTCTGGACCTGGACATGAAACACCTGCAAAAGCTCAGATTTCAACATTTTTCTCTGGATTTGAGAAATCCGATTTGTAGCATTTGAAATTGTTGAAAGTATAATTACCACATGAGCACATGTGCTCAGCCATGCAGCGATTCCCCCTCCCCTCCAACTCCTCACCACCATTTAAGCTGTCGCTTTTGATGGCTCTAACTTGATAGAGACACATATTTATCATAAATTCCAGCTCACGACAAAAATGGAGGGAGAAATGTATTCTGTGTGTTCTATATAATTTATCCATGATTATAGATGCAAGGCATTCAAAATTGGAAATTACCTGATGTGTTGCTACCTTCTCTATTGTAGAGACTTTTTAAGGATGCCATAGACTAGATCATTGCTTTGGAAGCATTCGCAGTTCTAAATTTTTTCTAATTCCCCAACTTGGCCGTATAAGTGATAAAGAAAGGAGTGCTTGCTTCCATTATTTCATACCGATTATTAACTTATTGATTTGTTGTGGGTATCACTGGCATTTCGGAGCTTCACTTTGAGCCTGTATGAAACTGAAGGACAACACACTGCAAATCATATTTCTACCTTACTATAAAGAATAATGAACCATATAACAGGCTTTGACAAGAAATATGAAGCCTTATTCTTTCCCAACCCCTCTATTTCATGACCAACATTACCCAGCAACCATCACACTCCATCCCCTTACCAAAATGGAGAGGCACTAGAACACCCTAGAAACAGTGGAGACTACTTACTAAATTTGTCTCTAATAATATTTGTTACTGGGCTGGAGGGATGGCTCAGTGGCTAAGAGCACTGTCTGCTCTTCCAGATGACTCAGTTTCAATTCCCAGCACTCCCATGGCAGCTCATAACTGTCTGTAACTCCAGCTCCAGGGGATATGACATCCAGGGGACTTGACATCCTCACACAAACATGCATACAGGCAAAATATCAATGCACAGAGGATAAAAATATATAAATCATTTTTAAAAAACAAAAAATCCAAGCAAAAACAGAATATTTGTTTACCTAGGAGCTAGGGAGATGGCTCAGTGATAAAGCAAGAATGGGGTTCAAAGTTTGAATCCCCAGCCCCTACATAAATTCCAGTGGGTATCGTGGCCATCCTATAATTCTAAAACCCCAAAAGTGAAGACAGGGGATTCCCCAGAGCAAGTTGGTTAGCTAAGAGCCAAATCAGCAAGGTTCAGTTCAGTCAGAAGCACACGCAATCAAGAACAACATCTCACCTCAACCTCTGGCTCTCCACACCCAGGTCACACACATGCATATGTACCCACATACATGCATGATCCCACACACATTGGAACATGCAAGCAAACACACCACACACACACACACACTAGGAAAAAGTAAATTAGTAAATGAATAAGCAAAGTTTATCTAGCCAAAGAAGAACTGAAATTACTTTTTAGCAACATTCATATACAGGTTTCCATACACAGATATTTTGGTGCATTGGCTTCTGTTTTAACGCTCCCTTTGGTTGCCTTAGTAAAAGAGTATGGCAATGAATAAATTAATGAAGAATTGGAACAATGTGATTGCTCTGATACCAACATTCTTACCCAAGGGGTGACCGTGTGGCTTTAGCATTGGAACAGTGCATCTGGGCAGAAGTCTACTTGGGGAATTTGCTTGTATTACATCCTCCCACATTCTGTGAAAATCAATTCACAGGAAAGAGGTACTTGGGCTCCAGGGGAAAGGAAACATTTCAACACTGACATAAGCATTCGTTTTAGCAGTGTTTCCAGGAGAGCCAAAGTATCCATCTATGAAACGAACTGTAAGTTTATGAAACTTAGTAAGAAACACATCTCATCAAGTAAGACAGCATCCCTCACTTTATAAAACAGTTGTGCCGGGCTAAACCATTTATAAAGGCGACAAGAATCATATGTTATGTAATAAATGACTGTTATAGAAAAATCGTATGTATGTTACCGCTGAAAGGGGACGACCAAATGATGAAATTGATCAAATTTACCAAGGAGGTGGCTTCAGCAGCACTCGTGTCCCTTGGCATGGGCTGTCCCTACTCACAGGAATACATCTAAATGGCAGTTCATTTCTTTCCTGCAGCCCTTTTCCTGCTCCAGATGGTCTGCTTGCTTGCAGATGTGACACCACCGCATTCTCGGGTCGTAGGAATCACAGGAACGCTGAGCGTTCCCTTCCTCGCCTTTCCAAGTGATCTCTTACGTGGTTTTTGTTCTTAAATCATGTGTGTTATATAAAAGTTTGAAGCTGTCAGATTAAGTGACACTTGAAAGTTAGCCAGGGCGAACCTGAGAAGTCCCTTTGAAACACCAGCCTATCAGAGGTGCTCACAGCCTGGACACACATGAACTCTGCACAGATGCAGCTGGATTTCATCAGGGAATTCCCGATCAGAAGAAAGTATTTAATCTGCTCCTCTGATGTGACACTAACTTTCTTTTAATTATTTGTATGTGGGAGCAGGGGGTGAGTCCACAGGGGTTCAGGTACCTGTGGAGGCCAGAAGAGGTGCTGAACCCCTGGAGCTAAAGCTACAAGCTATGAGCGATGAGCTGCCCAAGCAGACACTGGAAATAAAAGAGGCCTTCTGTAGGGGCCGTATGTGCGCTTTACCACTGAACCATTATCTCTAGTACTTAAATTGTAAGTTTTAACTTAGTTGATTTTTACTTTGCCTCAAAATCCACAAGGACGAACAAGGTGGCTCATGGGTAAGAGCGCTTGTTCTGCAGGCTAGGTGACCTGAGTTTAATCCCAGAACCCACAGTGGAAGGAGAGAACAGATTCCTTAAATTGCTCTCCAACATCCATGTGTTCACCATGGCATATGTGTGAGCACATGTGCGCATGCACACAAACATACACACAATAATAATAACAATAATCGTAAAAATGTTAATAAACAACTGTAATTCACAAAACCTCAATGACTACTCACAATTGAATCACAAAACTCTGCCTTATTGAAAAACAGTTTCTAAAAAGTAAATTCAATGTTATTTATGAAACATCATGTAAACCAAATTTCCAAGTAAATATATAACCGGTCAGTTTTAGATGGAGTCACAGGTGCTACTATGCAGCATCCACAACAGTGCCAGTCCTAGCCAGGCACGCCTTCACCTACCCAGCCTGTTGTTTACACGCTCTAACGCTGGCACACATGAGTAATGACTCAGTCTGTAAGGCGTTCTCAAGTAGAGCAGAAACAAGCCCCAAACTACTGCATAAGCCACCGCTGGCAGGAAGCCACAGAGAGGAAAAGATGAGTTCCCATTTACTTACAAGACAAGGGCTATTCCTATTTGTTAGGATCGTGAGAGAGAAGCAGAGTAGTCAGCCTCGCAGGAAGAGCAAACTTTTAGCAACAGAAAACTTTACGAAAGGATTACTCTGTGGGAGAAGACAGAGTAGCATGGAACTAAAAAAAAAGGGGGGGTGTTCTGAGAAGAGGCCTAATTTGTCTGCAAAAGGGAGTGTAAGTGGATAGTTAAGTGAGCACACCTGGCTGAGTCAGATCAGGAAACAAAAAACTAAGGACCGTGCAAATTTGCTCATGACAGGAATATGTTGTGTTACAGAAAAAGTGAATATTGAATATGGAGCTGAAGAGATGGGTCGGCGGTAGAAGGACTGGCTGCTCTGGCTGTTACTCCTGTTCCTGGACATCCTGCGCCCTCTTCTGGCTCCCACAGGGACTGCAGACAGGTGGTGCACAGAAAATCATGCAGGCTCGCACACATACACATAAAATAAATACGTGCGATTTTAAGCAAATATGTAAAGCAAGAGCTATTTTCTTAGGATCAACTGATTAAGATGTGGGTTGAAAAAATGTATCTAGCCTTGTTGCAACTAAGTTCCAGCAGATCATATGTAGGTATCATGATGGACATATTATCACTTAAAATAGTAAAATTTGATTTAATAGAAAAAAAAAAAGATGTGGGTGGAAAGAAGCTTTGTGCCGAGAGATGAGTTGGACAGAAACCATTACAATATTTCAACTGAGGAGAGATAGTGGGCTGATTGGTGCCAAGTTTCCTACAAAAAGCCACATCCATGATGGCATGAACTATACTGTTCCTTTTAGTGACAAGTAACATAAATGGGGGTAAAAAAAAAAAAAAAGCCTAGTTGGGTAGTGATTCGGCATTGAGAGGTACTGTCTAACCATATATGTGGAAGACTCGTGGAACTGTTTGTTGATGCTGTCGAAGTTTTTAAGACTTGAGAGCACATCTGTAAAGGAAATCTGGAAAACAAGACATGGTGATGCGCATCTACCATCTTACTGTTTGTGAAGCAGGAGCACAAGGATCACAAGTTCAAGACCAGTCTCTCCTGGCAGGTTTGAGGCCAGTCTGTACTACATAAAGAGACCTTGGCTCCAAAAGGAAAAAGAAAAAGCAGGTGGGGAGAGGAGGAGGAAATATAAAATGTTTAAGAAAAAACAACTTCAGTAGGTTTGGGAACAACATTTTCTTTATTTATTCAATAAATTTTCCTAAGGACCTAGTGTGGGGAAGTTTGTAACATTTACAAGACATTGAGTTTGAGCTGCTCAGGCATTTCAATGGAGATATGAGGTGTTGCTTCCAACACGCTTCTACATTTAAAGGAGGAATTTCGACAGACTAGACATTTCAGTGACTTCCCAGTTTCACAGAACTTCAGTGCAGAGGGGTGTACTCAAACACCACATAAAAATCCTGCCAACCTCCAACTTCATATGTTTGCTTTTGTAAAGTTAACTTACAACTTCCGTCTTAAAGAGAATTTTTTTCAACTTTCTTTCTTTTTCCAAGATGGATATAAGTGCTTGTAATCCCAGCACTTGGGAGAGTGGAGGACGGAAGAGCACAAGTTCAAGGTCATCCTCAGGCCTATAGAGAGTTAGAGGTCAGGCTGGGTTTCAAGAGACCTTGTCTCAAACACATATGAGCAAAAGGAACTGAGAAATAATATTGCCCATAAGTAACTCTGGCATTAATGGTTTAACCAAATATGATAACTCTACATGAATAAATTCTAGCATAACACAGGAAAGGTCATTTTACTAATCATGGCCAAAATTTCTGATATAAGTTAATACAGCTAGTGACATTACGATTTCCAAAACTTTTAACTGTCCCAAGTGCAAGGGATCTTCAAATCATATTAAATTGTAGAACTGTCTTTCCCCCTGAGAGCTTCAGAAAAGTATTGAACTTAACATATTTTTCTCAGAAAATAATTGCCATTAATGTCTCTTAGAGCTAAAGAAAAAGAAAGACCACCACACAGTTTACCCATCCCAGGAGCTAGAAGACATTTTGAGTCATTTTTCTGAAACTTCAATTTATGAATTCACATCTTATGTGGGCATGACTCCCTTCAATTTTAGGGCATAGAATAAGACTAAGGGGAAATAAATAAACATTAATAATCTGTGATTTCTACATAGGCTTCTGTAACTTGTCTCTTTAAGCCATCATCTTAGCATTCACATGCATTGAGGTACAAACAGTATATGGTGTGCCTCTGTATGTGTGGTTTGTGTGTGTGTGTATGTGTGTGTGTTGCCAGCTTTCTTTATAAACTGTTAACATCTTATGCCAAGACTACATACTTTCTATCCAGTCTAATTCCCATCACAGCTGACAGACATCTGTAATTATTGCTTACTAAATTAACTATTGTGATTGACTTCTAATAACCCCACTTACATTTTTGATAATGTGAATGAGAAGAGCACTCCTTGATTTTAATCTAAAGCATAAAAAGTCCATTTAACCTCAACAGCCGTAAAAGAATTCCTAATTGTGGGTTCTTTGGGTAATAACAGCATTTTGCCTTAGCAGGCATTTGTTTCCCCGCTGGTTCATTCTTCAAGATAAATAGCTGTTTCCATATTTTATTGGAAATAGAAAATAGATAATTGGACCCAATAAACAGCATCTCTCCTTAAAATGTAGGCAGTCTGTATGGCATGTGCAGGGTGTTGAAGAATGTCGAATCCTCTTCTTGTATTGTGGCACCGGGAAACTGAAATGGATGTGTTTTGCGTCTCAGAGGAGAACTTTGCAGAAAACTATTTTATTCTCTAGTGATTTAAAGATGTCATAATAGGTTTAACATATACCAATCAAGATGATAATAATCCCTTAGTTGTGCCTTATATGAATAGCACAAAGAAGCATATAATTTGAGAGACCAACTAAGAAAGGAAATTTAAAAAATGCTACCTAAACAGCCTCATGGGTGCTGCTTGTTTAGAAGGCCGTTCTGTTGGGTCCTTGAAAACTTCCTAACTCAGTGATGAGATAAAACATCTCCTTAGGAAATGAGTGTGGCGTGATGGGAATGTGTATGAGCTGTGCCTTGACGCGTGAGCCGCCATGCCCAGAAGGACCTTCAGTGTTGAGGAAACCCCCCACTATAAGCCTAACACTAGCACAATGCCTCTACACGCAAGGTTTCATCCCTGTCATAATGATGAACAATATGCCGAGACACACGGTAAGTTTTTTGTGGGTTTTTAAGCTGACTATGGGGAATAGGATACTTAATAATTTGGAGTTAGTGGCCATTTTAAGGACATCTGCAGACTACAATAGAACTTCACATTTGTGCAGCAATAATTGACACAAGAGTAGCTTTATGGGGTGACTCGGTTCTTTCACAAGCTCTCTTGGGAAAATGATCTAACAAAACATTTGCACTTCATTTATTCTCTGTTTCTGGCTAATGAGACACTGCATTAAATATTTCCTAAGGCCTGGAGTCCGCTGGTGGTAGGCTTTAATTTTCTAGTTGTATATTTGAAAGAAAAAATAGAAACAAAAATAAGTAATACATGTTAAGGTTAATAAACATACCCTAGATCGTCTTCCTCTATAATTTATCACTCTTTCCGTGATTATTTATTGAGTCTCAACTCTGCACCAAGGGCTCTTTTATTTCCTGGGAATATAGGAATAGACAAAACAGAACAAACTACCTGCTCTAGGTCATCACGATTAAAGACAAGGATGAAGCAAATGGCAAATACATTAAAAATAACTACACTTTGCTTCATGCTATGGAGAGGCTAATGGTGAGAAATGTGAGTAAGAGCTGAGTGTGTGGTCCTTCCAAGCATGCCAAGAAGCTCCAGGATGTCATAAGCATGAAAGAAACAGATCCATTCACATTTCAACAAGTTCTGTTGGACCAGTGTGGGTATTAGATCACTATGAGGCAAAGGATGGCCAGTAACTTATTATAAGAAAAAGCTGGCAGCATCTGTTAGTGTTTGACTAGGACAAAGATCACCAGATACAAACAGATTTGAGAATTTACATTTTGGCGATAGTACTCACAGGCAATGAACTCTGTGTGTGGAAGGAAAGTCGGAAGAGGAACCCAGGACACTTCACAGCCTGTTTCCCCGATGTGGTGCTACCCACTGATGTGGGAAGACAGCAGCGATGCTCTTCTTGTCCTGCTCCTAGTATCAGCTACATCAGGCTATTGCAATAACAACCAGAAGTCCAGGGATGTACATAAGTAGTAGAGTCTGCCTGGCAAGTTCAAGACCCTAGGTGTAATCCGCAGTAAGAAGAGAATAATTATGATTTAAAAATTGAACGGCAAAGGTTTATTTCCCAGTCCTCCTATGCCTTCAGCTCAGATCAGCAGGAACCATGCTCCACTCAGACCCTGAGAGACCTCGGATAACAGAGGTTCGCTGTGCTGCTCTTAGATCAGGACTATCACAAAGTATCACCAATGACCAGAATGGTGATTGAGGAAACTGCGAAATGGGTGGTGCTGCTGCTGATGGTGGTGGTTGTGCTGATGCTGATGGTGGTGGTGATGCTGATGGTGGTGGTGGTGGCGGTGCTGTTGGTGGTGGTGCTGCTGACAGTGGTGGTGGTGCTGATGGTGGTGGTTGTGCTGATGCTGATGGTGGTGGTGGTGCTGACAGTGGTGGTGGTGCTGATGGTGATGGCGGTATACCATATTTAAGATGTCATTCAAGCTAAACCGCTGTTGACCAGCGGTTGTCACATGGCCACACCTAACTTGAAGAGGGCTAAGAAATATAAAGCATCAATAAACTATTTACTAAAATATCTGGTGTTTTACTGAATTTACAAATACCTATAGGTTCTAAAATTCCTATCAACCATTCTTATTTACTGTTTTCCTTGGGCATCATGTAAGTCATAGACATTTCAGTCAATTATCAATAATGGGTTCTTATCAAACTATTCACCAAGAACAAGGTGGAAAAGGCTGAAGAAATGGCTCTGTCATTTCCAAAAAAATACGATTTTAATTTGAACAAGTGTTTGAAAGAAATTGTATTACTGATTAGATAAGTAATATCCTCACTGTATTGCAAAACATTGTAACCAACTATCTAATATCTCTTTTCCATTATTCTATTTTATTGTTTATATTGAGCTATGTACTTTTTTTCCGCTCCCCTCCCTTCCTTTCTTCTCCTCTTTACCCTCTCCCATGATCCCCACACTCCCAATTTACTCAGGAGATCTTGCTTTTTTCTACTTCCCATGAATGTCTCTCTTAGGGTCCTCGTTGTCTAGGTTCTCTGGGGTTGTGAATTATCGGTTGGTTCTTCTTTGCTTTATGTCTAAAAGCTACTTATGAGTGAGTACATATGATATTTCTCTTTCTGAATCTGGTTACTTCACACAATATGATGTTTTCTAGATCGATCCATTGGCCCACAAATTTCAAGATGTCATTGGATTTTCTGCTGTGTAGTATTTCACTGTGTAAATGTAAATTTTTTATTGATTTTTTTGGTCAAGGGGCATTTACATTATTTCCAGGTTCTGGCTATGGCAAACAATGCTGCTATGAACATAGTTGAGCACATGTCCTTGTGGTACAATTGAGAATCCTTTGGGTATATATGCAAAAGTGGTGTTGCTGGGTCTTGAGGTAGGTTGTTTCCTAATTTTCTGAGAAATCGCCATACTGATATCCATAGCAGCTGTACCAGTTTGCACTCCCACCAGTAATGGATGAATGTTCCTTTACCCCACAACCTCTCCAGCATAAGTTGTCATCAGTGTTTTTGATCTTGGCCATTCTTACAGGTATAAGATGGAATCTCAGAGTTGTTTTGATTTGCATTTCTCTGATGACTAAGGATGTTGAGCATTTCCTAAGTGCCCTTCAGCCATTTTAGATTCCTCTGTTGAGAGTTCTCTGTTTAGGTATGTACTCTATTTTTTATTGGATTATTTGTTCTTCGGCTGACCAATTTTTTGAGTTCTTTGTATATTTTGGAGATCAGTCCTCTGTCCAATGTGGGGTTGGTGAAGACCTTTTCCTGTTCTGTAGGCTGCCATTTTGTCTTGTTGACCATGTCCTTTGCTTTACAGAAGTTTCTCAGTTTCAGGAGGTCCCATTTATTAATTGTTTCTCTCAGTGTCTGTGCTACTGGAGTTATATGTAGGAAGTGGTCTCCTGTGACAATGCATTCAAGTGTACTTCCCACTTTCTCTTCTATGAGGTTCAGTGTGATTGGTTTTATATAATAATCTATATCAAAACTAAATTTATGAAAGTGTTCTAAGTAACATGAATTCAACTGTAGTCATAGTTTTGCTTAAAATTATGTTTTCAACCATGTATGCATTTTAGGGTATCCAGAATAAAATACTTTTTAAATTTGAAATTAATAGATCAAACTATAATACTGGAAAAACATATATATTTCAAATATCCCATATATATAGCTGGAATAATTATTAACAAAGTATTTGATAGCTACAAATAAAATGAAGAAAATATACATTAGTATTCTACTGTTATCCAATATCTTATAATCAGCTCTCAAGGCACTCTCATTGGAACAAAGATCAAAGGTCATAACTAAAGACAGGAAGGCCAAAGAAAAACTTATCAGAATAATGCAAGAGAAAGCAATACTAAGCCAAAGGAAGTAGGGATTATAAGCACTAAGGTAGAAAATAGTAAGGAAACATTTAGTTCATACTATGAACCAAGTATGGTCGTGTATGGTAGTATATGGTAGTACATACATGCTCTTAATCCCAGCACTGGGGAAAGTGAGGCAAGATTGGGAATTCAATCCTAGGCTTTACTATATAAACAGACTGTTTCTAAAAGAATGAATCGTGTAAAGTAGACTCTTTATTAGACATGATATTGGCTAATGAGGGATATATCAGAGACCATGATCAGATCACATGACACATCATTAGTATGAAGTGTCTAGGGAACACCTCGCTGGAAGTGCTGAGGAGGCATATTCAAGCTCACAGGTCGGAAGCTAATGGATTAGACACAAATACTAATATGAGATTAACATCTCAGCCAGTCACTCTAGCAATTTTTACAAATGCTGTATTTATTTATTTATGTATTTACTTCTATTACTCAAAAATAAGGTCATCCAAAGCATAAATACTACATCTATCGACAGAAATGGACTCGAGCTTATTGTGAATTCAGACATTATTCATCCTTTCTGTCTTTTGCTGGCTTCAAACCAGTAATAAAAGGACCAGCATTTAGAGATTAGATGTTAACTGCCTGTGTGGACTGTAGGCCACAGCTCCATGCTGGAGAACATTCATAATCACAGATCGTCAGAAATAAAACTGTCACTAAAATAGTCATGGCCATTTGTTCACTACAAGCAGATGGTACAATCACTTTTTGGATCACCAACCAGGATGTGAGTGCTAAAGGGATCTAGACATGGGGCAGTGAGGAGATATCAGGAGGGCAGAGCCATTGTGGCAGGAACTGACATCCAAACAGGTGATGGGTTAGGGCTATAAGTAACATAAGCCAGTTTCCTTGCCTCCTTTTTCTGCAGCAATATTTTCTAGTATCACCCTGAAGTAGTAACTTGAATTGGTTCTCTGATTATGAAATGGGTTTGCTCTGCAGAGCGGCAGATGCCAATGAAGTTCTACAGATACGCCTGCACACACTAGCGTTTTTAAACAAGATTTGAAAGCTATAGCAATCGTCCTCGGTGCTTCTCAGCAGTGGTTCTCAACCCTCCTAATGCTGCAAGACTTTAATCCAGTTAACCCAACGAGAAGCTGACTATATCCACATAAAACCTGAGAAAGCTTGGAAAGGAATCCTAGACACAAAAGAACAGAGTTAAACATGGCTTTTTGGTGGCAGCATTTCCTCGGGTGGACTCTGTTCGCTAGAAACAAGCAGAGGCGTGATTCCCTTAAGAGAGGTCTTCCTGATTCAGCAATGGCCAAAAAAAAAAAAAAAAAAAAAAAAAAAAAAAGGTTTCAAAATGGCAGCTTCAGTGTGAACTCTGGCTCTTTCAGAAGGCCGAGCATTTAAATAGGGTTTGTGAACTGCATGTTACAAACTGTTTAATGGTGCCACATAGACCTCTTGTGTATCTGGAAATGGGACAGTGTGCACAACTTGCAGAGGTAGTAAACAGACCTCTGCCATGTTGGATTGAGCAGAGCCCAAAGGCAAAGCAGCCTTAGTCCTAGTAATGCCACTTCGCATTTTAAGAAGCACTCCTGGACAGAAAAGGATTTCAGATACACAATAGCACAGATTCAGACAAAAGACCTCTAAATGAGACACAGTGTATTTAAAAAAATGTACTCAGGCTTGGGAGAGAGAATAAAAGAGTAAAGAGATAAAGGAGTACAGACAGTCACAGATTAAATTACTTTGCCCAAAAAACAGCAAGAAGCAGTTTGGAGAGAACTACTCCTAAATTCCCTAAATGATTGTTTATAAATGTTAATTTACATTTAAAGGGGGATATGCTATAGAGAATTGCATTGATATGGATACAAATTTTAGGTCAATTTTGTTATATGTATATTTATGCTCTTGATTAAGGTATTATATTTGTACAGCTTATTTTAAAATGTACTGTATAATTAAGAAATATGGGTTAATAGATAGCCATCTATAATAGTTAAGCTTGTAGTCATGTTAGTTAGGTTTTCTAGATCTATAGAGATATATTTCAGTTAGACAGATAATCTTCAACACTTTCAAAGACCTACAGAATATGACATTTAAAACATTTTAAGAAGCTAGGACTTTTCATGACAGTGAGACACATCTGCTCCTGGCAGCACCAATCTACTTCAGGAGAATGGTGGGCATCTAAGGGGCTCCTCATGGAGTTTGGTGACCAATTGGTACGAGGCTGTTCTTGCCTGGAATCCTTGACTGGACTTGCGGGACCCACAGAGAAATGACTGCTGACAAATGAGCAGCCTCCACCAACACTCATATTGTGATGACTCCAACCATCAAATTATTTTTGTTACTACTTCCCCTAAAAAAGGAGAGACAGTCCTTCAGGGTTCCTGCTTCATGAAAGAATCTGCCAGACATTCTGCAGGACCCAGAAGAGAGCAACTGATAAACCTTGTCAATACAAGGCATAAGAGATCTTCAAATTTCCTGCATGGAAAAGTCTACTGAACACTATGGGCCTGTAGACTGAAGATGGATGCTCCAACAATACAGAAGAACTTCGGTGACTGTCCAGGCAGCAAGATGTCTCTGTCAATTCTAGAGTTTTGGAAGTTGCTTGTAATGTACTTCTTGTTAACTCAAGTAATATTATGTCCTTCTGGAGTCCTTGATGGAGCTGAAGGATAGTTATAGTTTTCCTTAGTTATGATAAAAGATGAAGTAGATATAAATGTTGTAACTGTAATTCTTGCTTGATACTTGTTTTGTTATATGTAATTTTACTATGTTAAAATTAAAACTTTCCTTTTATTTAGACAGAAAAGGGGAGGTAATGTGGGATTCCCCTCTGTATGCTGTGAATGCCATTGGTTAATAAAGAAGTTTTCGGCCTGCACAGGGCAAAATAGAGCTAGTCAGGGGGGGATGGGGAACTAAACTGAATGCTGGGAGAAAGAAGGCAGAGTGAGTGAGAAGCCATATAGCTACCACCAGTGACAGATAAGACAGAACCTTGGTGGTAAGCCACAGCTGCATGGCAATACACAGATTACTAGAATGGGTTAACCAAAGTTATAAGAGATAGCTAGCAATACATTTAAGCTACAGGCCAAACAGTATTGCAAATAATATAGTTTCTGGTGATTATTTTGGGTCTAAGCAGCCAGGAACAAATGAACAGCCTCCGTCAAGACTCATATTTTGATGACCCCTAACCATCAAATTGTTTTTGTTACTACTTCATAACTGTAATTTTGCTACTGTAATGAATTGTAACATATACATCTGATATTTCTGGTGGTCTTTGATGACCCCTATATAAAGGTCATTCAACCCGCAAAGGGGTCGTGCACAGGTTGAGAACCATTGGGTTAGAATACAGCTGAATAGCTGGAAATGCACCTTTTACAACCCTGTAATTAGTACCAGCCGAAATCACCAGTGAATGGTGTCACCCAGGATGCACACACAGAGCAAATGTCTGAGATGGACTGACAAGGAACTTTGCATTTAGCATGGATTATAACTGAAATCATGTTTCACACTGAGCCAGATGGTGCTCATCCCCCACAGCAATATCTTTCAAGAATATTTGACACCTAAAAATATTAATAATTTTCTCCAAAAGCACTTATCAATATTTGATGTGATTGGAACAAATCTTTTTTCCCTTCTCATGACTGCCACCTTGCAGGAAGTAGTTGGGGACAAGAGAGAAGACAGGGCTGCTTCATGTGTTGCTGTTTGGCTGCTCCCGCAGTCTAGGGGTGCTGAGTCCCATTCCACTGTCCCAGACACTGCTCTTTCCAGTGGGTCACATATCCCCGCCCCAAGTGGAGAAGGTGGTGGAATAGGGTGAGATGGTTTGTTTGCTGTGCCGTGTTTTCACCTACTATAGAATTGCTTTGTTGAGTGTCCTGTTCCGTTCCCTAAACTGATTCCTCCCAATGAATCCTCCAATAACATGCTCCTTCTATGAAATATTTATATGTTATAGCTCCAGGTACTAGGAAAAGGAAATTCCATTTTCGAGCATGTTTTTTAAAGTCTTTCTCCACTTTAGGGTCAAAGGTAAAATCAGATTTTTTTCCAAAAAGAATTTACGTATTTTTCTGTTATCATTCCCTACTAGTGTCAAGGCTGTGGAGGGAAACCCTTGAGCACAGAAAAAGCAAAGGTATGCTCCATTCCTCACCAGCATGAGACCTTGATTACTTTCTAAATATTTTCGCCTCAGCCACCTAGCTCGGTACACAAACAAGGCACAATGGAGTTGTGATTTATGGTCTAAAAATTATTAATGGCATAATTACCAGTTTCCACAAAATCCCTTAGATATAAAAGGATGCTCGTTCCATCATCCTGAGCATCACTGACGTTAGTCTGCTCTGACTTTCCCTGGGCCACTAATCTCAACTGACTCTTTTTCCTAAAGACAGAGGATGGGGAAGGATTTGAAGCCGCACCTCTGTTCATCCATCTATTGTCAACTGGAGGTTTGGCAGTCACTGAAAGGGAGATGAAGCAGTGGGATCTTTCTCTGACCCTTATCTCTTCTATCAATTTTAGTTTAGAAAGGTTTTGGCAGTCAGAGCCATTTCATGTGCATCATAAATCCTGGGAGGATTATTCAAAATCCCAAAGACAGCCTTCTGTCACAGGGGCGATCATGGAGTATCCCATTCCTGTTCTCGCTTCTTGCTCTCACTGCTCAAAGTGCTTACAAATATTAATCTGAACATCAGACATCTAGAAAAACAAATTACATTTCTAGTAATAGGGAGTAAATGATAGCATATAGGTCACATTGGGTAAGACATGCAAATCAGAAACATATTAAATACAAGTTCTGTATATACTCTCTCATCTTTGCTGGTGATTTATAAGTGTTTCACCAAGATTTCTGATTCACACCCAGTTTTGATCCTCTTTATGGAGACTATCATAGACTGCTTGCATCATGCTACAATCCCTGTGTTGAAGCTCTGATTTCTGCAGAGACAGAGGTAGGTGAAATGAAGAGGCATTGTCCTCCATGAAGGGGACTCAGAGCTTTACAGGAGAGGGAGATTACCGAGTGAGAAGTCATGAGAGGCAGTCATTACAAACTCAACCGCAGAATCTCAGACTTAGTGCTGAAAATCCCACAACTAGAGCCATTTCAGTAAAACAAATCATTAAGAGCTATTAAGACGTACTGATTTTTTGTTATTTAAAATACTTTACACAATATAATTATTCATTGTATCTTTAGTATTATTGGTTCATTAACAGTAAATATTCAACAGAATGGGATAGGGGATGGAGGGTTTGCCAGTGACTATACAAAAAGAGGAAGATGTGTGGTGGAAAAGCCCTGGGAGGCACAAGTGTCCTACCGAAGGATGAGAGCAGGGATGGATCTATCAGCAACAATCCAGGGGTCTGTTCTATGGAACAGTGTATGCATTAAGGACTGATGGTACCCAGGAACTCACAATCTCCCACCAATCTTTCCTATCAACTATAAGCCCTCCTCTAGTTATACCTAATCATCTCACACCTCTGTGCACCCATCCTGTTAGTATACACCTTCCAGTCCACAAAAACACATTTTGCTGCATGGTTAATATATCTCTTTTTCAGCCCATTCCTCTACTACGCCTATTTTAGGTAACTGATCCATGAGTGCTGGAAAGGGTGAGGAATGGTGTTTGATGAGAAGCCAATCATACTGGCAAAATTGTTTTAGAAGCATCAATGATTCCTCAACCATCAGGCTCCCCCCATGCCATCTCCAAGAGTTATTACTCATACTCACATATGTTATTTAATTGGACTTTAATTTTTAATTCATTGAACAGTCAGATATTTATGTAGTACCTGAGAAGTCACAAACCTTGCTCCTAAGGTGGGTAAAATCAAAGAGAGAAATGAAGCCACTTGGTTTGCCTTTCCATGGAGAAGTCGAAATGTTTGAAACATTCATAACGGAAAATATTATTTCCCACTCATGTTTATCCTGTGCCTCCTTTGATGTCTCCTTTCTCTGTTCTGTTACTAAATAAGACTAATTGAATCCAAGTGAACAGACAAGAGTGCTTGAGAGTGGGGTGTGTTGTGGTGTAGTCTTGTCTCTATCCATATTGGTGAGAAGTTGAATCACAGAGGAATGACAATACACAACCAGCAGCTTAAATCACCTGCAGAGTGCCACAGATTGAACTGAAATTACTAGGATCATCGAGGGTGCTTTTCAAAAGTTAAAAGAACTCTAATGCAGATCTGTGAAGCTGCAATTTCATGTGGCAGTCTGTAGCAAGGAGGAGTGTAGAGAGCTGCGTAATGCTGCACCTTAAAGATGGTGCTGGTTTCCACCTTCCACCTTCCCGATGGTGAGTGCTCTCGGTTGTAAACAACTCCATATATGGCTAACGCTAAGGATCTGGCTTGCTTCCGCGTTTCTGGACCTATCTGCATTTCCCACGTGGCTTGCTGGGGTTGGCTACCCAGAGGTTATTTAAGCTGTGGGCTGGCTTTCCCCAGGGTCAGAAGATTGTTCAAGGTTCCTGAATAAACTGCAGTAAGAAGAGTCTGTGTTGCGTCATCCTTGCTGGTCGAGGCGGGCATGACAAGAGGTGACCCGTATGGGGAAACCTCTCGTCAGGACTCAGAACTTTCTGCGGGCAGGGTAGTGCACTGGTGAGTTCCCAGGTAAAGTGGGAATCCGCGACAAAAGCGGGGTTAATGACCGCAACAAAAGCGGGGTTAGTGACCGCGTCAAGAGCGGGGTTAGAGGCCGTGACAAAAACGGGTAGTCTGCTCTCCTCTGTAGATAGAGAGTGAGCAGGGAGAGTTCGCAAAGCTAGCAAACCAAAAGTAAGAGCAGGTGCTGCAAGCTGTCAAACCAAAATTAAGAGCGGTGCCACAAGCTGTCAAAATGGAAGACCTGCAGTGTGCCTGGAACTGTGAGGGGCTCTGAGGCTGGAGTGGCTCTGGCTCCACTTGGTCACACTAAACTGTGCTGATCTCAGGCAGGACTGATCATAATTATCATAATAAAAGTGCAATAAGGTTTAGACTGGCAGTAAATAGGCAGTACCGTATTACTTCTACATGGTGCAACTTAAGTTTTTAAGAACTGCTTAGCATATTAAGAAGTGCTCCTGGATACTAAAAAAATTACAGATTCACAATAGGACAAATTCAGACATACAAGACCTATAACTGGGTCACAATGTTGGATGACTGTATGTAGGCTTGGGACAGAAAAGTAAAAAGTTAATGCCTTTAAGAAAAAAAGGATGAAGTCTCTAAAGTGACAGAATAAAGTAAAGTGATAGAGTAAAAAATAAGCCACGTAAAAATGGAAAATTCACAGAGAGTCTGGATTCTTTGTATTATTGTGTTTTCTTTAAAATTTTTGATTGTGAAGGAGCTAAGTACAGAGAGACATTTCATTATATGGGCTGCCAAGCTAAACCAGAATGGATATCATAAGGATAAAATGACTTCCAAATTTGGGTCTAAGGATATGATGCTTTGGAGAGGGTCTTCTTTTGTTTTCACAGAGGATGAGACCCTGTGGATTGTTTTTATCCCAATATGGTATGATAGACCACGTCCTCCTGAAAGGTTGCTGTGAACAACCAGATCAGATGTTATTTGAAGTTACCAAATCATGAGTTAAAACCCTTATATAGGTACAAAGAGCCCCTGGATATTAAGGTGATTAAGTCCTTGGCTAAATCTGTGAGAATTTACAGCCTCTTTTACTGTGGCACAGGTGAAAGCCTTGAATAGACACTGCTTGACACCTGGCGACTGGAGTGGGCTTACTCGGGCATGCCTGAGCCCTGGACAGTACTCAGATTGGAGAGCCTTTTTGATTGAGTTTGCCAGCGAGCAGGCCGTGGCTAATCAGGCAGCTGGAAATCTAGCGTGAGACAGAGATATGCTGCTCGGACAGGGCTGTTTTGCCAATCAGCAGACAGGATACCCAGTACAAGTTTTTGAACAGATTAATTAGATTGGTATAAAAGCTTGGAAGGCCTTGCCCAATCAGGGGGAAGTGAGCGGCAGTCTTACTAAGATCCTGCAGGGCCCCACTGAGCCATTCTCAGATTTTGTCACTCGTATGGTTGAAGTCACAGGCAGAACCTTTGGGAACCCAGATGCGGCTATGCCTTTGATTAAACAACTTGTTTATGAGCAGTGCACAAAAGAGTGTAGGGCTGCCATAACACCTTACAAGAGTAAAGGATTGGAGGCGTGGATAGAGGTCTGCAGAGAACTGGGGGGGGGGCATTAACTACAGCAGCAGCTGTAGGACAGATGACTCAGAATAAAAGAGGAAGTTCAGGCGCTCTTGTATTAACTCCCCAAATGGGGATCCTACTGGTAGTGTCAGACTTTAAGGGACCCCTTGATCCAGGTACAGTTGAGTTGCTTGTAGGAACTTGTCTAAACAGTTGTCTAGTTATCTCCTAGGTAATGGAACTGGAGAATTTGACACCATGATGGAACAGCTGAGGGTGGCCATTGTCACCAGGAATTCTACCCAAGTGGATGCTGGAAGGCTGAAGGACTGTTGTCCTGGATCTCCACAGCCATGAATCATCTAAAGGAGTGGGTGAACATGGAAGCGTTAGCAGGCCTCTTGGTGTTGGTCTCCCTGGCTTGCCTGTGGTGTATATGCAAGATCAGGCTTTCTCAACAATACAATGCAGCCATGATTATTCAAGCCTTTACGGCCATGGAAGCAGGACAATCCCCCTACGCATGGTTGGCGACCATGAAATTGTTATGCTCAGGATGCAAGGCTAAGCACTGCACTCAGGGTCAGTCACTTTGGGCCCAGAGAAGAGCATGCCTGATTGCATGTGGGTTGATACCCTAGATCCCACCTCTGTAAAAGGTCATCAGACTGGTCTGATACTCTGCAGGTGGATGACACTTGAATGAGGATCAGTACAAGGTCCCAATGTCTTTCTATATTCAGAGATCAGGCCTCTACTCTTGCCTGTTGCATCTAAAACAAAAAGGGGGAACTGTAGAGAGCTGCGTAATGCCGCGCCTTAAAGATGGTGCTGGTTTCCACCTTCCACCTTCCTGATGGTGAGTGCTCTCGGTTGTAAACAACTCCATATATGGCTAACACTAAGGATCTGGCTTGCTTCTGTGTTTCTGGACCTATCTGCATTTCCTATGTGGCTTGCTGGGGTTGGCTACCCAGAGGTTATTTAAGCTGTGGGCTGGCTTTACCTGGGGTGAGAGGTCAGAAGATTGTTCAAGGTTCCTGAATAAACCGCAGTAAGAAGAGTCTGTGTTGCGTCATCCTTGCTGGTCGAGGCGGGTGTGACAGAGGAGATTTTTAAGTCACACTCAAGTTGAAAAGTCACACCTTGAAACCTCACACAATCGCCGGAAGCAATGCACTCCTCCTGCTCTGCAGGTGCTAATTTAATCGCATTTAGGAATCATTCATTTTGTAACACCTCAGTTAGCTGGCACTCAATTTCTAGTACCCGATAGAGGAATGACTTTTTAAAACATAGAACCACTTTGGATAAGGTCTTGAGTTTGTATGTTTATCTGAATACTATAGAGCATGTGATGTGGGATTCCCCTCTGTATGTTGTGAGTACCATTAGTGAATAAAGAAATTGTCTTGGGCCTGTGCAGGGAATAGAGACAGATGGGGAAAACTAAACTGAATTCTGGGAGAAAGAAGGAGGAATTAGAGAGAAGCCATGTAGGCCCACCAGAGACAGATGCTGGGAACTTTATTTGGTAAGCCACAGTCATATGGTGATACAAAGATTATTAGAAATGGGTTAAATTAAGATATAAGTGTTAGTCAATAAGAAGCTAGAGCTAATGGGTCAAGCAGTGTTTTAAATAATATAATTTCTGTGTGATTATTTCAGATCTGAGCTGCTGGGTGGCCACGAAACAAACAAGTGGCCCTCCTTACAACAGGCATCTACAGAGCCATTCACTTCTACAGAAGTTCTGGAAGGGAGAAACAGAATTTCTAGGGGGTTATTTTATTTGAATCATTAATTCAAATACAAGCAGCTCTGCTCTAAATAGCCCTTAACAATTATTTTCTGTTAGACTTTAATGCTGGGGATTTGGCTGACGTGTGCACAGTATTGCTGTCCTTTATAATGCCATGCCTCCACTTATTAAAGGTTTAAACGTGAAATTGTGGCCATGCTTTATGGAGAGTGGTAGTTGTTCTTCTATGCGTGGGTAACGTCATGATGTTCTGAGTCTGTGTAAGCTTTTTTGCACTGATTTTGTAGATGATGCATCACCTTTCTGAGTAATTTATAATCTCATCAAGTCATTCATCTAATAAAATACTTTAAATTACTTCCCCAGATAATGTCAGATCATAATGACATCAAAATAGTACTCTGTGGTGTCCCATTGGCTATGTTTCTTCTGAATATGTTAAAAATATTTTTAAAGAAAAAAGAATGGCCCTTCTATGAACTGAAATGTAATTTTCATTAAAATCTTTTATGATAAGCCCATCTTGTCCTTTTTTAAAAATGAAAGGATTTTGTGTGATGCTAATATTCATTATGGTTATTGGTTTGAGTTAAGACAGTATTTTTAAACTATCCAAATTTCTTTTCCCTACTCTAAAGAAGAAACCACCACTCCTATGTTGTTGGAGGCTGTTTGTTCATTCCTGGCCACCCAAAATAATCACTCAGAAACTATATTAATTGCAACACTGCTTGGCCAATAATTCTAGTGTATTCCTAACTAGCTCTTACATCTTAAATTAACCTATTTCTATTATTTTATATACCATGAGGTTCATGGCCTACAGACAAGGTTCCAACTAGCAGCTTGCTTCTTTCTTTTCTGGTGGTTACATGGCATCTCCCTGGCTCTGCCTTCTTTCTCCCAGCATTGTTTAGTTTTACCCACCTACCTCTATTCTGCCCTATCACAGGCCAAAGCACCTTCTTTATTCATTAACCAATAAAAGCAACACATATATAGAAGAACTTCATACACCATTCACAGACACTGGGACACTTTTCTGAACATTCAAATCTGGGGATTTTTTTATGCTACTAACAAACATAGGTTCAAGTTAACTAATATCCTTCCATGGGTTAATTTATTTCTCTGCTGTTTCACCTTATCAGTTCTCATATGATGACGAGTAATATTGAACCATTCTCCCTCCAAAAGAGTCATTTAAGTACACAGTTCACAGGATTCAGAGCTACCTCCTAAATAACCAACACCTAAAGCCCAAGAAGAAACACTGTTGTGGGCTCCAGATCTTCCGCACCTACTGTTCCAGACTGTATCATTCTTCCTACCTTACCTCTTGTCTGCTTCCTCAAAAGGAGTGATGTAGGTTCCCCTCTGTATGCTATGAATACCATTGGTAATAAAGAAACTGGCTTGGCCTGTTCATAGGGCAGAACTTAGATAGGTTGGGGAAAGTAAATTGAATGCTGGGAGAAAGAAGGGCTGAGTCAGAGAGAAACCATGTAGCCCCACCAGGAGACAGATGCCAGAACTTTATCTGGTAAGCCACAGCCTCGTGGTGATGCATAGATTAATGGAGATGGGTTAAATTAAGATGTAAAAGTTAGCAAATAATAAGCTAGAGCTAATGGGCCAAGCAGTGACTTAAATAATATAGTTTCTGTGTAATTATTTCAGGGCTGAGCAGCCAGGAACCAACAAATGCCCTCCACACAACAGACGGGTTTTGAAGGGTTAGAAAATTGACTCAAACAGTGAACTGCTTGATGTACAAGGATGAAGACGCAAGTTCAGATATCCAACACTCACCAGAAAAGCAGTATAGTCTGGGGTGCAGGTCTGCAATCCCAACTCAGAGAGGTGGAGACAGGAGGCTTTGGGGAGCTCAGATAATTTAGCAGAATCAATGAGCATCATGTGCAGAGAGAGACAATGTCTCAAAAAATGAAGTTGGGAGTAACCAAGGGAAGCACCCAACATCACCCACATTCACATATCCAGACACACACACACACAGAGAGAGAGAGAGAGAGAGAGAGAGAGAGAGAGAGAGAGAGAGAGAGATACAACAGAGAGAGAACACAGAGAGAGAGACAGAGAGATAGCAAGACCCACAGAGACAGAGAGAAAGACACACAGAAAGACAGAAAGACAAACAGAGAGAGAGGGAGAGAGAGAGATGGGGCAGGGGACTTGATCCTGCCAACAACAGCAAGAAGGAGTAATCTGACGGCTATGCGAGAAACCTAAAACACATAGAGTGATAAAAGAGCTGATCCTTACTACTATCCATGGGTTTAAACAGACAATAGAAGGAAGGCATCCATGTCCCTGTCCTAGCACACACTGACCAACAGATGGCCTCTGTGTGCTTGCTGCTGTGAAGGAATGTCAAAATGAAAGATGAGGCAGTGAAAGAGCTGAGGGCACAGCTCTGAGGTTAAAGCACTTGCGGTACAAGTGTGAAGACTGGAGTGTGTGCCCACCTCTAGCTCAGAAGGCAGATGCAGAGAACTCAGGAGCAAACTGGCTAGGGAAACTGTCCATATCTGTGAGATCTGAGTTTGATTGCGAGTCCCTGGATCAATGAAGAAAACTGAGAACAATTGAAAGACTCCAGATATCAACCTACGGCCTCCACATGCTGAGGCATGCACATGCCACTTACACACATACACATGTGCCTAAACAAATGCATATACATACACTGCATACGTAAAATGGAAAAAGAAAAATTAAAGAGCTAAATTTTAGAAAATAAAGCAACAAACAAATAAACCAAGAGAGCACGATTTTTGTTGTGTTGTTGTTGTTGTTGTTGTTGGCTGTGGAGAGAATTGGTTACCCCAGAAGATTGAAAATACTTTAGAACTTAAAGAGGACTGGGCATCTAGTTAATGCAAGAAGTCCTGGGCTCTGTGTCCAGCACCACATTCATCAGGAGTTATCACTAGGAGTAGCACATGCCTACAATCCCAGCATGGGAAGGTGAAGGCAGGAGGATCAGTGGCTCAAAGTCATCCTCTGCTAGATTGCAAGTTCAAGGTCAATTTAAGACACACAAGACCCTGTCTGTCTGTCTGTCTCTCTCTCTCTCATATATATATATATATATATATATATATATATATATATATATATATCTGTCACAGAGACAGAGAGAAAGACACACAGACAGAGACAGAGAGAGAGAACAAAAAAGTAAAAAGAAGAAAAGTAGAAATTAAAAGGAAAATCTTAACCTACTTTCTAGTCTATGTGGCACCATCAACTTAGGACATATGCTATAATAAGTCTGTGCAAAGGAAAAAATTGAGTTGCACAAATTAAGCTTACCAAAGACGAGGGTTCAAGAGAGAGCCCCATCATAGCAAGTGTTATACAGGCTTACATCTTTGGTAGTTTGGGGACTTTTGTTACTACTGTTTGTTAAACCATCCCATCCTGTCAGTCTCCAGAGAAATCTGCCAGGGAGAAGATACTGTTCTGATTTTTATCTTTTAACCATACATCTTCACTAGGAATTTGGTAAGCAAGTGCTATCCATTTGACTTATCTCCAAATTATCTTCCACATGTGACTAACAAGTTCTCTGTTTGTTTGCTTGCTTGCTTCTTTGAATGCTCTCTCTTCAGATGGTCAAATTCTCTCAACACTCAAAATTTAAATATGCATGTGTGCGAGCAAATGATATGATTTTCTGTTTTTCTGTAATTTCCTCCAAGAAAATATTTTAAGACTTTGGCAAAGAAATTATAAATACCTTCATTATCAAAAATTATTATGCTGTCAGTCATCATTTAATTATGGAAAGCAAAATCAGATTTCTATTTGCTTTTCTTTAATGTCACCTTAGAAATGCTCAAGAGTTCAAAATCTAAGTAACATTAATGTATGATGTCAGATTGCTTTAAGGAAGGTTGTCATATGAGACCATATGCAGACTGGTCAGAAACAAGTTAATAAGCAGTACTGCAAGAACTGATTAGACTATGGGGGTAGGGGAAATAGTAATGAACTCACATCCTAAAATCCCACATAAACAAGCAGATTTTCAGGTGTTAACTGGTGAAAATGAAGTAGAACACCTTCATGAATTTGGGAGAAAGATTTCTTAAATAAAGCATCAAAAGCCACAGGAAACAATACGATCATCTAAAATGGAAAGCAATTAGACTGGAGGGAAATGCTCACAAATTGCAAATCTAATGGTGGTATGCAGCTATTTCCTCTGAGATTAAAGCCTTACATCTTGGAAGGAAACATCTTAAGACATGGAATATAAAGGCGAAATGAAACACAACAGAATGTTTTAGGGAAGGATATTTTCAAGGAGGTAAAACAACAGGGTGTACTAGGGGGAGGAAAAATACTTCACTCTGCAGGGAAGCTTATTGACAGAACGAAAACAACTCAGAAGAGCTTCAGGAAGTCCCTGAAACTAACCACAATCACTAGGCCTTTCCTCCCCAAGAGTATGTAAGCAGTAAAGAGTGCCCAGAGTCACTACCAGATAAGCAAACTGCAAAGAAGTCTCCCAGATGAGCTGAGCTACTTAGAAGTTCAGATCTTGCAAGCTGGATAAAACAGAGACCAGCCAGAGACACACTGAACTGCCTAGAAGCAACAAAGGCCAGCCAAGCTGCCTCTAAGAGGCTCACACAACTGAGCCACCAGGAAAGGACAAGCTCTGAGCTGTTGAGCTGCCTTTAGGCTGTGTAGTAAATACTCTAGGTTTTCAGCTTTTGTCAGCTGTGATGGGGTGGGCTTTGGTGACACAGCTGTCTCCAGGTCATTTCTGTTCCTGTAAGTAACCCCAATTAAAACTCACTGGCTCACCAAATTAGAGTTTAGTACTGTCTGCACTTTGACCATTATCAGTTCCCAATCTAGGGTGAACAGACGTTTACTTGTTCACGGCTTCCCAGGAATGGTGTCATAAAACAGATGGCGGGTTAGAAGGCACTCTTACAATCCAGAAGTAGAAAAAGAATTAAAAATCTACACGGGACGGAAACGGACATTTCTCCAACAAAGGCCTAAAGAAGGCAGCCCACAGACATGCAAGATGGTCCTCAACACTACAAGTCACAGGGGAAAGGGCACCATGCAAGAGAATACTATGTCCTCCTCATCAATAAAAGCATCTAGACAACTATAATATATGATGTTTATGTAGAGAAAGTCAACCTTGACACTACCAACATTGAGTGTAGGTTGGTCCACTCACTGTGAAGCCTTATTCCTAAGGCAAATAAGCAGAATTTCCACATATCACAACAATACCGCTTTGAGGTGCATAGCCATAGGAAACTCAATCACTGCCTGATCTAATGGGAGCTCACCAAATCCAGCTGGACTGGGACTGAGCGAGCATGGGATCAAACCGGACCCTCTGAATGTGGCTCACAAGTGAGGCAGACTGAGAAGCCAATGATAATGGCACTGGGATTTGTCTCTACTGCATGTACTGGCTTTTTGGGACCCTAGTCTATTTGGATGCACACCTTCTGAAGCCTGGACAGAGAGGGGAGGGCCTTGGACTTCCCACAAGGCAGGGTACCCTGCCCTCTCTTAGGACTGGAGGGGAAGGGGGAAAAGGTGAGTGAGAAAGCGGGAAGGAAGTAGGAGAAGTGGAGGAAGTAGAAATTTTGAATGGTATTATTTATAAAGTAATAAAAATATTATTAGAAAAAATAACATAAAAAATGATGGCTGTCAAATATTCAGGCTACGTTTCAGTGAAATCTTTGTATTTTTGTTCTGTGTAAGCACAATAAAATTACAAAAAGTAAAAAAAAAAAATACAATGTGGGAAACTATAGAAGAAGACCTCTGACATCAATCTCTGGCTTTCCTTGTATACCACCACACATGGACAGAAATGGAGGGGAAGAGAAGGAGGAGAGAGAAGAGAGAGAGAGAGAGAGAGAGAGAGAGAGAGAGAGAGAGAGCCTCTAAACCGAGCTCCACAGCCACTGCAAATGCAGATCTCTTCTATCAGAGTCCCTGTTTCTCTAGGATGAGAAAGGGGCAGAGCCAGCTCCAGCTCCTGGCTTCTAGTGGATTAAACTTCACCCCGGGAGTTCCTCAAGTTCCAGGAACTCAGAAAGCTGTTCTGGGGTAAAGGAGAAGGGCACATCCTCCCGTCTGTCCATCCGTGACCTTGCCCGAGGGCGAGATTAGGAAAGGAGGATCATCCAACATGCTGACAGCTTTCACAGGGACCCCTCTTCCCAGCTTCCTCAACCTCACCTTCGCATAGATGAGATCTTAGTGATGGATGATTGGGAAGAAAATCGATTTTGGATGTCCCCTGTGCAAGCACCATCTGGGTTATGAAGCATCTCCTTTCAGAAGCGAAGGTCAAAACTAATTTCTCAGCCTTTCAACCTCTAAAACTCCAAGGCATGAAGAAGACAAGGTATTGATAACTTTTTTCCACCATGATTCCAGCCTCATTTACCCAAATTCTGTCCCCCATCTTCTTCCTGACAGCTCACAGCTACCTCAATGACATCACGTCTCCAAGAAAGCCTCGCAGCAAGTGGAGACAAGCCTTTTCTTGTCCTTCACCCTCGTTCTATCTAAATGGGGCAGCGGAGGAGCCTTCTTGCTGCCGATTAGAAGAATGCTCTCCTTTGAGGCTAGAACCACATGAGAGGTCTGTGAACAGTGTCTAGTTAATGACTCGTCCCTTTATATGTATGCTGAACGCCTTCTATTGCTGTGATGAAACACTATGACCAAAGCAACTTGGGGAGGGAGGGTTTATTTCACTCACAGTTCCACATAACAGTTCATCATGCAAAGCAGTAATTATGTCAGGAACTCCATCAGGGCAGTTACCTGGAGCTGGTGGGAGACCACTGAGGAATGCTGTGTACTGACTTGCTCAACCTCCTTTCTTATAAAATCCAGGACCACCAGCCTAAGGATGGCACCACCCACAATGGGCTGAGCCCGCCCCCGTCAATCACTAATTAAGAAAATACCCTACAGATTTGCCTACAGCCAGACTTTATGGAGGTATTTTCTTAATTGAGGCCCCCTCCTCTCTAGTGACTAGTTTTTTTGTTTGTTTGTTTTTTATGCCAAATTGACATAAAAGTAGCCAACACCAGAAACTGTGGCCAGAAAAGTAAGACAACATATTCAAGTTCACACAGCAATAGGAAGTATGTGTGCAAAACCTTCCCAGGGTCAAGAAAACTGTCTGATCCAAAAACAAATTCTGTTATGTCTTGAAAAGGATTTATCAGAAAGCATAAAAAACTTAGGAACTTTTATGCACACATTGTTACTTATGGGTCATTTTTCTTAATGACAGTTCTATAGTTTCTTAAATAAATATGGTTTCTCTTTGATGCTGATGAGACAAAGCCAGTTGCAGAATTATCCAGTGTCTTGGACATGTCAATCACCTTTGAGGAGAAGTGGCAGAAAGCAATGAAGCCCCATCTTTCAAAATGCATCAGTTTCCTGTACTGGGCTGAATGCATTTCTGCCGTGGTAGCAATCAGAGTTCTCAGGCAGAGCAAGTGGACTCACATAAAGGTTTATTTCCTCTTTGGAAAAAGAATCAGTTACTGCCTACTATGTGACTAACCCTGTTTTAGATAAGGTGAGAGAATAAAGATTAATAAAAAGACACCCTGCCTTCCAAAACTGACAGTTTTATTTGTTAGGGAAAAAATCAATATATTACAAGTATAAAAACGAAATTGCCAAGATAAAATGATATGGGCTCTGAAGAAGAATCTCAATAAATACATTTGATGAGTGAATGACCACTCTCTGGAGGAGGTGGCATTTGAAATGACATTTGAAAATGGGTAGAATGTGAACACGCGGTGAGTAGGAAAAGGCTTTAAATCAGAGAGTCTATCACCAGCCCAGCAGAGTGGCACGCGGAGACCGGTGATGGAGACAATTGGACCCACACTTCAGTCAGTGCCTTGCGGATACGAGCTCATCCACTCTCACTGATGGCTTCACCCCCCCACCCCCCGCCTACACCTAAGGGGAAGGAGAGACAGCACATGCTGAATGCTTCCTGTATGCCAGGCACTGTTCCCAGAGCATTTGGGTCTGTAGGCTCCCATTCATCTGTCTTCGCAGACGTACAATCTGATTGATATGGATGATCCCATTTTATAGAAAGAAAATAAGGATCACAGAAGTGAAAATGTTACCCATAGCACATGGCAAGGAACAGTGAGGCCTGGTTTAAAGCCCAGGTCACGTCAATTCCTCAGCTCTGAAATTCTGTTCTACTCCTGTACAAAACAACAATTTGGGGACTCAATCAGTGTCCACTTCTCTAAGCTACTTAAGAGGGAAACTTGAACAATAATAATAAAATAGCAAAAGCTTAAAAGCAAAGACTGAAGAAAATTAATATGTCACGTTGTGCCAAGCACAAAACTTAGGGAAACTCTAGAGTCAGAAAGGCAGAACAGGAAATTAACGTAACAGGGACCATGAATGTAGATTCGGAAGTTCCTCGGATCAAGGCTACAAATCCTTATCTGCTAAGGGACGCGCAGAACATCCAAGTTTACTGACAGGGACCACACACCTGAGCAGTGCAGTGAGCGGTAAGCGTATGCGCTGAGTTCTGCAGAGAGTTTACCTTCACGGCTGGAAAAGGTCAAGAATCGCTGCACAGTTTACTGTGGTTCCTCCTGAACTCAACTCTTAAAAAGATGAACAAGAAAATAGTGAATGCTAGTTGTGAGATTCTAAAATGAAAAACAAATACACCTGGAATTTAAAGGAAAGTGGACAGAACAAATTATCCCTTAAAAAGATTAAATTAGCTAGGTTAGCTGGGTGTCATGGAGCATGCCTTCAATTCCAGCCCTCGGGAGGCAGAGGCAGGTGGATCTCCATGAGTTCCAGACCAGCGTGGTTTACAGAGTTAGTTCCAGGACAGCGAAGGCTATGCAAAGAAACACTGTCTTGAAAAGCAGAAGCAGAAGCAGAAGCAGAAGCAGAAGAGGAGGAGGAGGAGGAGGAGGAGGAGGAGGAGGAAGAGGAGGAAGAGGAGGAAGAGGAAGAAGAGGAAGAAGAAGAAGAAGAAGAAGAAGAAGAAGAAGAAGAAGAAGAAGAAGAAGAAGAAGAAGAAGAAGAAGAAGAAGAAGAAGAAGAAGAAGAAATTATACAAAAGTAATGGCTGAAATTATTCAACAGGAAATGGCACTGCCAAATCCAAATCTTGGGACTTTTAAATATTCCCTTTCCACCAGGAACTGGAAACACCTCAAAAGTTCAGTATTAGAAAAACAAAGGTCCTGCTAATCCTGTGTGATTATATCAGCAGGAGAAAAGCTAAATCCTTCATGTACTTGCTCGCCATACTGTTGGTGATGTTCCGTGTGGAAGGAAAGCTGTTTTGTGCATGTTCGGTTGCCTTGCACATGGAATATGACAACTGTAGATAGACTCTGTAGATAGACTTATTGAACTGACAAAGCCGCTAGCATTGATAAACAAGTAATTAGCAGCAAATTTTTATCAGAAACAGCATGTTCTTGCTGTCTAAGAAGTTAATTGTGAATACTTGGAGTTAAATAGAGGAGACAATAGTTGCAGTTCTAGAATTTTCTTACTTACTCTGATATGTTATCCATGCAACAGATACTGTCTATGCCGGCCACGTGCCAACCTGCACCGCCAAGAAGCTCCCAACTAATTGACTGATAGATAAGTCGATGTGACTTCTACCTTTACCTGTACGTAGACTAAAGGTTACCTTGTGGAACTATTAAATATTTATAGATTGAGATTTGAAGAGTATGTCTGCCCACCTTGGGGTTTCCACCTGGGTGGAGACAGCAGTGGAACTAACTGAAGCCTGAAAATATAAGGAAATACATGGTTTACCTTCTAAATTCAAAAGCAAGCAGATAAAAATGCCCTCCCTCCCTAATGTTTTCCGTGTAATAAATTCCTGAAGCATGCGGCAGCAAACGCCCTCTCTTCTCCCAGTGCTACCTGTTTAAAATACTTATGTGTGATCGGTGAACTCCTGGACGCCTCTCATCACTATTTCCCTGGGAGTTTGTCTCATGCCCACTCCTACGCCCACAGATGGATGCCATTGTGCCCGAATATGGAGAAACGTACACAAGTGAAGTCGGGAGGCACGTGCCCAGGGTAGATTGTGATGCCACTGTGTAGGCTGTATGCATGCCCAAGTACTCCCTGAAACTAAAATATACCCCTGAAGGCATGTGGGAAGTGAGTCATGTGTCAACAGTCCTGTAAGGTCTATGCACAGACGCAAGGAGACCCTCCTTACAGGGCTTCCCATTCCAGCTGGAAGGCTTCCCGGCTGGAGAATAGCTAAAAGGAGGATTCCCCCAGAAGAACCAATAAATATGATGCGTGAGAAAGCCGGCATTTGTATGGCAGAGACACAAAGGAAGCTAATGGGCAGCTGGTGTTGGGAAGAGACGCAATAATGACCAACAGAGGAGATCACAATGGTACCACCACCAGACCGGGCCCATTAGCAGAAGCAGGCATTACCACGCACACCTGCAGCTTCTACAGCTGTGTGGTCCCAGGGAGGAGCGTCGGGGTGGGGGGGAGTCCAGACACCAGCCTCCCTTTTGTCAGAGGGTTCCTCAGCTGTGCTGGAGCTCTGCCCAAACCCTTGGAAGGGGATTGCAGAGCGGCAATTCACGCATAATATCTAAGTTGACAGAAAAGCGATTTCTGCAACCGAAAATGACTGAAAAGCGTAGCTGAATGTCTGCTGCTCCGTCTCTCGGACCTATTACAATAAACGCAACCTTAAAACCTTAAATTTATGTATTATGTTTGAGTTTACATAGAAATTTTGATTTTATAATTTCTGTTTCTTTTACAGTACTGAATATAGAAGCCAACACTTTGTGTATGCTTGGCAAGTGATCTACCACGAAGCTATGCCACCAGTCCTTGCTCTTTGAAATAAGTCTCCATATTTACCCCAAACTGATCTTGAACTCATGATCCTTCTACCACCATCTCTAGACTGCTCAGCTTATTCAGCTTGTACCATCATGGCTCACTTTTATGAACTTAGTAAGTCTGTGGTGTGGGATGAGAAACTAATCTCATTTCTACTGAACGGCATGAAGTTCACCACGGTCACCCAGGTGACATACGCAAGCAAAACTAGAACCCAGGTTCAACTTAGAGGTGTCATACCTGAAACGGGTAAACTGGCTTTCTACGGGTAATAATAAACTTTGACCTGGGACTTTTACAAACTGATGTTAGGAGAAGAATGTTTGTCACTGTTTGGGTCAGCTGTGGTTTGGTTGGTTGAGATGGGGCCTCCCAGTGTAGTCCAGACTGGCTTTGAAATCACAAAGCTGTAGAATCAGCCTTGCAGTTGGAGTTATTAGGGCAGGCATCAACATACTTGGGACCAAAAGTACAATTTGTAGCGCTTATCTCCTCTGTTTTTAAGTGATGGTCTTAAAAAAAAAAAAAAAAGTGATGGCGGTCAGGCTCGCCACCCACTGGGTCCTTATATGCTCACTAGCATTTTTTATGCCCTGCACACTAAAGCGAACACATGTTTGCATGTGAGTGGATGGTACAAAGTGTACTCAATTAACTGCAACAGAAGTTGTAACCACGGGCAACTTTTCTCCCTTGAGTAGAATCATTAAATCTATACCAGCTTCCCCACAAATTACCATAATCTTTAAATTTCACTCATCAGCCCACCCTAAAAAAAAAAATACGATAATTTCCCAAGTTTGAATTACAGCCTTAGAGAAGGGACACGGTGGAAATTACTGTTGGAAACATCCTTCGGAAACCCAAAGCTTAGCAAGCAGATTTCCTTCTCCGGGGTCACAACTGCTCCTTCCACTAATTAGTATCTCTTAACCTCACATTTTAAAAGATTATTTCAGTTTGACCTGACTTAACTTGTTAGCCTTCTCCCATGGATGAGTCAATGAAAAGCACATCATTCTAAGTGCTCATTAATTTTTCAAAGAATGAATGAAAAGCTGGACATTCTGAGGTTTTTTTTATATACAGAAAAGGCTTTACGATCAGTTTATAATCTGGGAAAACTCTATTTGTGGCCTTGTTGTCTATAATTACCAACAAAATAGTTTTATCTTGAAGTCATTTTGGCTATCGATGCTGCAATAATAGCTGGTCTTCTCAAACAGGTCACAGAGGGCAGGAACACTATATGTTAGACTTGGAAGCCTGAAATAGAAACTTCATCTCAGGAAATAGGATGATCGGCCAGAAAGGCACAGCTTGGCTGCTCATGGACAAAATGAGTCACATTATGAGCTCTGTTGGACCATTGGTCACACCAGCATGTGAAATTTGGGCAAAATCAATCTGCTTCACTATAATGTTAAACAGGAAAAGTATTAGAATCTATGTAGTCCATTGCAAAGCTTTTCTCCTAATAGACCTTTTAATATTTTAAAAATATTAAAAATATGAAGACTGTCATTCTTTAGCACAGGGCAAAGTGATAATTTCCAGGCCTAAGTAAGCTCTGGTAGAAGTCTTTATGAGCAGAAGTTGCTTGTGTTGTTTATACTCTGGTGAGCTAGAATTTGGCTCACAATAATCACAACGAATTGGACCAATCCACCTTTCAGAACCTCAGAAATACCATGAAAGAACTGACTGACAATGACTTCGTCTTTATTTTGAAGTGAAATTTATAGTCAAATTTCATCCCGTCCTATGTTCCATCCAGAGTCCATTTCAATTCCATACACTTAACATATTTATACTTCCCCATAGAAGTTGTTATTTGAAGTATTTGACTAAACAAATTTGCTCACCCTGATTTATAATAGATCTACCTTTAGACACTTAGCAGTTTAGATATGAGTGTGGAATGATGTCTCAGCAATGAGAGGTAAGAAGTCTTTGGAGGGTTTCTGGAAATACCTCTATCAGCCTTACTGATCCTACAGATTTTGGTGAAATATGTCTCTTGAGGCACTGATGTAGTTTATCATTTGACTTCCTTTGGCAAATGTGATTTCAGCAGAAGTGACAGGAAAGGGGAAAGTGAAGACACCTGTAGAGTTTGGTTGGCCACTTGGACTTTAACCTTTACAAGAGGACACACTCAGGGAGCCACCATGCACTATGGTATAGCACATGGAACACCCTTAAATCTGACCAGAACGTGGGTGCTGAGCTCAAACACCTGCACACTGACAAAGAGCTGGCCGACACCCAGCACAGGTTGGAACAGTTACACAGTACTGTTGTTGTGATCCATTGCTGTGGCAATAGCTAATAATAGCTAATGCTATTAGTGGTTATTAGTGGTTATCCCTAAGGATACAGATCTGGGCTTCTTACACGCCATGATACTTACGTCAAATTGGAATGAGAAGAGATTCCACGCTACAGAGCAATCTGGGAGACCAACACTGAAGGGAAGTGGCATTTGTCTACTGCAAAGGTCATAAGGAAAGACCAGGATTGCCGTATTGCAAATGTTTTTTGAAGACTAGGGAACTAAAAACTAATGGCTAAGATAAGGTGCATGCTATCATCTGTGAAATAGGCAGTGTCTGGACTATATAAACAAGGGTAAATTAGGTAACAGTTTAGTCTATAGCAATGAAGTGGTCCTGGGAAATGTGAGAGGAAGAAGGGTAGGAGTTCTTTCAAATATCACTGTGAATGTCATGAGCGTTCATAGCCAAGAGTTCAGGATGGAAGGATGGAAATTAATTACAAAGGTATTCTGATAGTGTAGCAAGAGTTGGTAATGATCTGTGGTATGGTAGACAGTAGCATGGCTAGAAAGAATGAGATTAAGATCAGATATGCTCTGAAGGTAAGACAGGCAGGCCTTCTTTGCAAGATAGATGTGGAGGATAGAGTTTGGAGAATTTGTGATGGCACTTAGAATTTTTGTTTAAGTAAGTAGGTGCCATTTACTGATACAATGAAGTCTACAAGAAAATGGAGAGATGGATGAAAGGGGGGAAGGATCAAGAGATGTGGAATTACCCTGTTCAGTTACGTCTTCCTAAATATCCAGACAGCATGTAAGGCAGATGATTAAATATATGAGGAAGGATGCATTGGGAATCTAAGTTTGTAGGTCTGACAGTTGTTCCAGCTGACCTGGTTCCGTGTGCAGTATGTACACGAGGCTTCAAGCCTGCTCTGCTGAAATCACAGGAAGATTTTGTTCTGAATGACTATGCTAACATTTGTTTTCTTTTCACTTTTTTATTTATTTTTGCCCAAGAAACTTGCATAAAGCAAGGCATGAACACTGAGTTCTGCTAAAAACAATGATAACAATAATAATTTAGCAAATGATAACATAACAGTGGTTCTGTTTTGCAAAACAATGAGAAATGCAAAGACCATGATCTTTACCAAATGACATCATACACAATAATTCTTTTACTAAATACAAAGTACAAAATTATATCACATAACAACAACGAATTACATGTTTGTGCAATATTTTCTGTGCCCCAAAATTAGAAGGTTCAACTTTTAGAAAAGAATTTTTCATTATCATTTCTTTGCATGTTCCAAGGGACTGCTTACCAGATTTAAGTGGTATTTTGCTTGAGTGCATTCAGGAGGCAGAGGAAGAAATGTTAAATACAGACAACTTGTAAAAGATAATTGAAAATGAGAAAACCAAAGACAAATAGAGAGTATAGGGTGGTTACTTGGGGAAAGAATAAACAACAAGATCAACACCACACATAGGACAATCAGTTACTGTGGCCCATATGATGTTCTATTTCTCCTGGTATCGTATAAACCTTTTCTGTTGGGATGGGGCTACTTCAAAACTTTCCCCGAGGCCCTGACGTATGGAGAAGAAACAATGCACCTTCTCAAAACCAGAACCATGCTTGACAGAGCCATTAATGGTCTGGGACCAGGGCTTTAAGGAAGCTGAAGTTTCATATCTAGAGAACCCAACCCTTACCTTGTACAGGGCTGTGGTTATTAGTCCCAAGGCTGCTGTGTGCTGATACTCTGACACCCTTGAGATCTCCACTGTCCCCTTGTGTACCATTGTTTGATTGCCTTCCTGCTGACTTCATCCCCTTGTATGATATCTTCCTACTAACTCTGTCCCATTTTTCTCCTGCAAATAGTATATAAGATAATATATAATAAACATAAAAAATAAACTTCAAAGTTAAAATGTTGGTTAAATTTTTTCAAAACCTAAAATTAAGTGTTATAATAATATTAAATGCATGGAATTGATATGTGCAGTTGAAGATTTTATATAATGATCCAACCATGTTGGAAAACCGTTTGGTTGCATTGACTACAACTGAATATGGCCCAGTAATTCAACCACTGGCATACATAAGAGAAAACAGAAAAATCACTATATAAGACTCTCTGTTTGTATGTGAAAGTACTAAATTTCGTGTTCCTCTGGGCTAAACACACTGGCACTGTGGTTTCTGATCGTGGTGTGGATCTGACAATAGATACTGCGAAGTTTTAAATATTACAAATTAATGTATAATCATATCATATAACAATGTACACTTATTGAAAAATGATGCTTTCAAAAAAGGAAAAGATTCTCTGTGTAGCTCTAGCTGTCCTGTAACTCACTCTGTATATCAAGCTGGCCTTGAACTCCTAGAGATCCATCTGTCTCTGTCCCTCAAGTGCTGGGACTAAAGTCGTGCACCTCCACCGCACAACTTAAGATGATTTTTTTTAAACATTTCATTTTAAGTAACATAATGCAAGCCTTTAGAGATTGAAGCTGGTTTTGCTTCAGCAATCCTGAGACAGAATACAGTTGCTTCTCTGAGTGCCCCTGTTTCTACCCTGCTCTCATCAACAGGGCTTACACTCATTTCTGCGGGGGAAAAAATGGCATGATTCAGCACACATCCATTATCGCCGTGGGTTCACAATGCAGAGGGACATCTAAAGAATTTTGGAGAGGAGATGCTGTACTTCTTAATAAGCTTGCTTGATGTAACACATAGCTTGCACAAGACCTCCCAACCCCAGCTTTTCTATCTTGTTTATCTTCTCATCTCCTAGCCCTTAGGACCTGGGCACTGAAGAATGACCTTCTGGTCCAGGTCATTTTCCCTATTACCTAGCCTATCTAGAGGGCGTGGAGAGAGCCTGGTGCATGTGTCAGGATTTAGTGCTAACTACACAGCAGAAAAAAATAATGACATCTTGAAATTTACAGGCAAGTGGATGACCTAGAAAACATCCTATTGAGTGAGGTAACCCAGACCCAGAAAGACAAATATCATATCTACTCACTCATAAGTGGCTTTTAGACATAAAGCAAAGAAAACCAGCCTACAAATCACAATCCCAGAGAACCTAGACAACAATAAAGATCCTAAGAGAAACATACATGGATCTAAGCTACATGGGAAGTAGAAAAAGATAAGATCTCCTGAGTAAATTGGGAGCACGGGGACCATGGGAGAGGGTTGAAGGGGAGAGGAGAGGAAGGGAAGGGAGTGGAAAAAATGTATAACTCAATAAAATCAATAATAAAAGATTTAAATTTCCTCACAGCTGTTCTCTAGCTATTATCCATCTGTCCATCTTAACTCTCTCCCTCCCTTTCTCTTCACCTCCCTCCCTCTCTCTTCCTTGCACTCTGTGTGTGTGAGAGAGAGGGAGAGAGAAAGCGGGGAGGGAGAGGAAAGAGAGACACTGTCTTAGCTTTCTCATGACTATGGCAAAATATTTGACTTAAAGGAAGATTTGTTGGCTCATGGTTTCAGTGGACTCAATCTATGGATGCTTGCCCTGTGTACTACAAATGCTTGACCTGTGCACACAAATGCTTGCCCTGTGCACACAAATGCTTGACCTGTGAACACAAATGCTTGTCCTGTGCACTACAAATGCTTGTCCTGTGTACTACAAATGCTTGTCCTGTGCACTACAAATGTTTGTCCTGTGTACTACAAATGCTTGTCCTGTGCACTACAAATGCTTGTCCTATGCACACAAATGCTTGACCTGTGCACACAAATGCTTGACCTGTGAACACAAATGCTTGTCCTGTGCACTACAAATGCTTGTCCTGTGTACTACAAATGCTTGCCCTGTGTACTACAAATGCTTGTCCTGTGCACTACAAATGCTTGTCCTGTGCTCTAAGCAGATCATGAGTATGGAAGTACATAGAAGAGGAGGCTGTTCATTTCATGGTAGATAAGAAGCAGAAGGAAGGAATACAGAAAGAAACTTTGGCAAAATACAGTACCTAAGAATATGCCCCAGATAAAATACATCTTCCATCTGGTCCCCAGGCCTTACTTTCCTCTACCTCCCAACACTGTAGTCATGTCCGAAATCTACTCAGGACCCTCATGGTCTAACCATCTTTTGGAACACAAAGGTATATTTTGGTAAGCTAATCAAGATGCGATTTTAAACTAACCATTATACCTATCTTACACCATGTCCATATTTTTAAGTTAATGTTAACAGTTAAATTCTAAGATTAAAATTATTGACTGCTGTTAATGGCTTCATTTCAGATATCTTTTGTTTTTGAAACCTGAAACTCAATTGTAACATTGAAGTTCAGGTAACAAACTGGGCAGTAGTGGCGCACACCTTTAATTCCAGCACTCAGGAGGTGGCAGAGGCAGGTGGATCTCTGTGAGTTCAAGGTCAGTCTAGTCTACAAGAGCTAGTTCCAGGACAGGCTCCAAAGCTACAGAGAAACCTGTTTCAAAAAAAAAAAGAAAGTTTAGGTAACAAACCCATGTTTAAAAAACGATGAAGGTTGAATCAATGTATATAGAAACTTCTCATTTATTAGAGATCTGACATAATCCAGCTTGAAAATGCATCCAATGAATGTCTCTAACTCCTCAATTTTATACTAAATAATAAAAAGGAAACGAATAAAAAGATACAATTGTTGATCTATTTATACCTGATTTTTTTTCTCTCTTTTTCATGTTCCATTTTGTTGATAAAGTCTAACAAGGATGCTATGTAGTTTGGATATGTCAGAATATGTGTATCCTTCCTGTAGCTATTTGATGATAATCATTTTTGTTATGATCTGCTACATACTCCAGAGCAATTAATTGCTTCTTCAATTACAAAATTGAGTAGTTAATTGTTTCACTGACCTTTATTAACTGTTTAATCTTCTTCCTATTTATATTACTCTCCATGTATTGCCTTAAAAGGGTAGCAAGTGAATATTTTATATGGTAGGAGAAAGATTTATACTGTTCAGAGAAAATAAGGATGGATTTCTGTGATTATAGATGCTCATAAAACATATGATTACATGATGTTAAACACAAAACGAAGCTGGGAAGGAGTATTGTCTCAACTTTCCTTCCCTTTTTCCTCTTTCAGTTTTCCACTATCTCCTGAGCTGAGGAAAAGTGCCCCAGAAAAGTAGCAAGAGGCTCGGTCCCTAATTCGAGCATCATTTTTCTTTTGGAAATAAAGGTAAATACAGAGCTGACACACCTAGCAAAACCGCGTCATTCATCGCTGACTTCCTGCCCAGGAGGGAAGAGTCCTATTTCTACTCACATTTTGGTTAGACTATAGCTGTTAAATCGTCTGCAACTTCTCCGTGTTGACTATTTTATACCCCTAATTCTTTAAACCGTATCATTTTCCTTTAAAGTCTAGACATTGATTTGCTTTGTTTGACCAAGAAATCTCTGCTAACAGAATAATGGAAAGAGCTAATCAAAACTGGAATGACTAATTGTTCTTTGCTTTGATCTTACTAATACTCTTTGTTATAAGTGAGAATTATATAATATCTTTACAGTATTCAAAAATAAAATCTCCCCTAAATCATAGCTTGATGGTAGCACAAAACTAGAAAGGCAATGCTAAAATTTAAATCGAAAATGAAATTTTAATATTTTTCTTTAAGAGGCAGCTTTCCTTAGATTTGCGTATGTCCCTGGCACTACGTAATGGAGTCAAATTCAGACAGATACAAACAATTAGGAAGTCAAAAGGGCTTACTTGGATCCTTATTGTCTTCAGTCCTATGATTTCTTCCCCTCTTCTCTCCGGGAAAGTGGTTGAAATGTACCCATACGTATGGCCCAAAAATGTTCAATATGTTTCCTCCTAGTTCCTGTATGTTCTTATTTTAAAGGTGGCGTGGACAAGGGAGAGATGCCCATCCCCAACCTTGCACTTTGGCAGTCTCTTTGTTGCCTGTGGCTTGTGGGAGAGCTGATCTTGAGGGCATAAGAGTGAGCAAGCTGTCCCTGCCCTTCACCAGCTACAGCACTCAGGAGAGCGCCCTGGCACCTAGTCCGGGCAGCACAGTAGAGCTGGTCCAGATGATGTCGATGTATGACATGAGAGCATGTCATACATGACATACATGACATACAGACATGTCATACATGACATGTCATACATGACATACAGAGATGTATGTCATGAGAGCATGAAAGCAGGAGAACTGGCCCCACCTCTCAGCTGCAAGGGGTGAATTAGCCAGGGCAATGCTGGAGACTCACCCTGTTGGTGAACTGGTGGACTGATCAATCCTGCAACTACTCAGGCCCAGAACCAGAGGGCCAACATCCACTCCATCTATGATCTACTAGAGCATGTGAAAGGGCCGGTCCTGTAGACACTCAGTTGCAGAGATCTCCACAACACAAGGCAACAGAATCTCCAAGAGGTGCAGGGGCTTCAAACCAGATCAATGACTCTCTGCAATGAACACTTATAAGTGAGGATATATGGATAAAAGAATTTACTGCAGAACTGTCACGTCACAACTTCCACGATGAGATTAATTTTTCCTTTTTTTTTTCTTGTTTCTCTTAAATTTTATTTGATGGGGGAAGGTTGCAAGGGCAGAAGGCAGATACGAAGGCACAGGGAAATGAATGGGACTGAGATGCATGATGTGAAAGACACAAAGAATAAATAAAAGAAAAATTCGAAAGGGATAAGACCATTCTAGTTAGGGCGGAGTCGACTAGGGTAAACCCTAAATGGGCGCACTTGTGGGAAACACGGGAAGTGGCAGCGTGTGAAGACTGGTGAGAGGGAATTAGAAGGCAAAGCATTCCAAGACTGGCGGGAAGGAACTACGGAAAACTAGGACACAAGCATGAAGCAGTTTGTCTGTAGACGCCCTATGTAGGAACCAACCCCGATGAGACCTTGTTTTCTGGTGTCTGATCTTCTGAATTATCATAAATTCCTATGGCATTAGGCAAACTAATTTGTGGTATTTTTTACCTAACATCTATGACACGAACTTGTCATATGTCCAGAGTCCACTAAAACAAAGTTCATACGTCTGCTCCTCAAAGCACACGCCAGGTTAGTCAGGCATTACCCACCTGTCTCTTCCCTTGAGTCTTTTAAATCATCACAAGAAATGACATAGGAATATGCAGTGTCTCGCCAATGGTTCTTTTCCTTTTGAATCCCCTGCGTGCCCCTGTGAATAGCTGACTCCTTGCCTCATCTAAACACACAGGAATGAATGGTCTGCACACAGTATGTAGTAGTAAATATTGCCCTTATTGACTGATTGAGATGCATACCAGGAGAGAGGTGGTTCGAGCAAATCAGAATAAATTAATGAAATAAATCTGCTTTTCTCCAACTGAAAGAACAAGCAGAAATTATAGTGATTTACTTGCTTGGCTAATAGTAATCCATAATTCATTAAAAAAGAAAAACACTTCAACCTACGTGGGTGTGCATTGAAGTTGGAGTTTTGTATTAGCGTCACCTGGAGGTTAATACATTCACTTGTTATACATTCAAACTACACAGACCGAACACAAAACAATGTAGGAAATTCTTAAACTTTTAACATAGTCGTGGAAATCAAGACAAAGTAATAAAGAACAAAAGTATTAAATGTTCATTGCCCCCCTTTTATTGTTCCAAATGAATGATTTAATCTTAAAAAGCAATTCAGTGAAGTGGGCCTTATTATCGCACTTAAATGAAGAAACTGAGATTAAAAAAATTTACCTATCCTATTTAAGACTACATGGATAGCCCAAGATGAAATAACAAAATTACTTAGAAAGTATACATGTATACTCAAAATTAGACAGTTGTGGGAGCTTTATTTCCTGATAGAAGTGAGTAAGGCAGGTGTATAAATGGGATTTCATGGCAAAGGGACTCAGTAGAAAGAAGAGAATTTGCTTATTAACTCACTTACCAAGACAGCAATAATAAATCAAGTGGAAGCAAATATAGCAAACAAAATCAGACACATCAATGATAGGAATGACTGCTTATGTTAATCTGTGTATACAACAACTGAAATAGCAGCCTGTTAGTATTTTTTGGTTTAACCCAGAAAACTACTTTCTCTTGGAGTTGGTATCTTAATTCAAAGATACATTTGAAGATCTCAGTTAAAGAAATAATTAGGTTATTCAAAATAATAACAAAAGTGCTCTAAATATGGTCCATGCAAATAGAGGGTATTTTATCTGCACATAAAATTGTTTTAAAGTTTGGTATGCCTTATATCAAAACAAATTCTTGGTATGTCAGAGTGTTTCAGTGTAAAATCTGAAAGCCGTAGGTACTAGAAGGAAAAACTTAATGACTACTTACCTCACCTCAAACTGGAGAAGGCCTTCCCAGCATGATGTAGGCAAAAGAATCTAGGAATGGGATCATCCTGAGACTATGAACATACGACTTGCACACAGCTGCAGTGACCACTGCTTAAGCAAAGTAACAGTTTGGTAAAATGGCAATCACAAGCAGTCAGTAATGATAAAGCATTATAATATATACAACACTTAACAGATTAGTATCTTTAAGTTATAAAGCATTTTTACCAATCTGTAAGAATTGACTGCTTTTTAGGTTTATGTACTCATGCAATTATATTCATTTAAAAGGTAAAATAGAACCTAAATTAAATTTTTTTCTACTACAATAAAGTTTTCAAAACACCCTTTTAACCATCATAGTTCTAGAATTTTATGCTTTAAGTTCTTAATTGCTATTTTAAAATGTAGCAATCCCATCTAAGCGAATTTTTAGTACAAACTTTTCGTGATTTCTTCTTGGAAAAAATACAACTGTAAAGAACACTTTTGAAAGCTATTTGTTCCTTAAAGAGGCGGATGTAGAGAATTAGTTCTCTGACATCAGTTCCTCCCACAGATATTTACACTCCATTGTGCATCTCCAAGCACACAGCTGCCCTGTTGAGTGTGTCTGTCTTGCACACTTTCTCAGAGAGCTCCACGTGCTTGTCCTTTGGATCTGAGTTTTTCATCTGTATTATTATTTTTTCTTTTACTATAACTAACAAGCCTTTGGTCTCTTTTATTCTATTTCAAACTACCATGAAAGACTCAAGGCTCTTGCTCTCATTAGCTGTCGTTTATTAAGCCCCAGTGGAGCTTTCCCGTGGCTTAAAGACGTCTGCGAAACAGGCTCATCAAAGATGTCGTTACTCTGAACCATTTGCTCTGGATTTCCCTTTGTCATTCGGTTTCCAGTTTCTCTCAGAATGAGCACAATGAGCTTCTGTCATTGTCTCTGTAATCGTGAGGAGGAAACCATGTGCAGAGTTAAGAAGTTATGTCTCATTCTCTATTTCAAATCCAAGAAGTAAGCATCCTGCTGTTAAAGACTCACTGGTGACGACCCAGGCGTGACCGACTGACTCGCCCACTTCACACACCACGTTGGCTGTCAGAAGGGAGTGCTCTCTTTCCTTTTTGTGTTGCCTTTGTGTGATGTAACCAAATAAATTGTGGTTTATTGCTGTGGGACAATGGTCTTTTATCCTGTCACTTGTATTATTTTTAATTAAACACTGATTGGCCAGTGACCAGGCAGGGATTAGAGGCGGGGTGATGAGAACAGAAGAATTCTGGGAAGAGGAAAGGCTCAGTCTGCAGTTATCATCCAGACACAGAGGAAGTAAGATGTGACTGCCACGCCCAAAAGGTACCAAGCCACGTGACTAACACAGACAAGAATTATGGGCTAATATAAGTCATGAGAGTTAATAAGAAGCCTAAGCTAATTGGCCAACCAGTTTATATTTAATGTAGACCTCTGTGTATTTCTTTGGGACTGAATGACTGCAGAACCTGGTGGGACAGAAACCTCTGTCAACAGGTTTTATTTCAAGGCTTTTCCATATTTAAATCTGTGAGAAATGAAAAAGATAAAACTGTCTTCAGTGGCCCTCTGTACTTTTCCCACATGAGCCTTGCATTTGATTTCAGCAGAACTTCAGTATGAAAAGTTCATCAACAGAAAGCCGATGGTGTTGTCCAGGAATATTATACACAGATGTGACTGTGTGGAACTGTGTGGAACCTGATAATGCTCTACAAACAGCACCTTCTTCAACCACTAGAACATAGTCACCAGGTGAGCACCAGGGTACGTTCTCTTATTTCAAGCTTTGGATCACCAAAACTGCCCTGAACTATACTTAAGCCAATAGCATTAACACTCAAAGTAGAAAGTCTTTAAGGAGAAAGGGTAGGCACTGGAGAAATGGTTCAGTCATTGAGAGTTCTTGCTGCTCTTCCACAGGACCTGGGTTGGATTCCAACCCACACACGGGGACTCACAACCATCTGCAGATCTATATCCTAGGGACCCCACATCCTCTTCTGTCCTCCACAGGCACCAGGTGGTACACAGACATACATGCAGGTAAAACAGCTACACACATAAAGTAAAAAGTAAAGGGATTTTAGAGTACAAGCAAAGGCTAGAAAAAAAAACACATAATATGCTTCTAATTAAGGGAAAACACTATATATATTAACTTTAGGTTGCAGTAAGAAGTGCACCGTCCCTTCTGACAAACATGTGTCTTATTCCCTTAACTAAGTGACGTCTGAAATTCTAAATCAAAGTTAGGTCTTCAGCAGGATTTGATAAAATACTCCAGAGAACATTGCCAAGTTAGTCAATCATTTCCTGTTTAGTTTGAATGGGTCTCAGGACCATTTCTTAAAGTAAATTTCAGTATAAAAGTGAGAAGAAATAGAAGTAAGAGGATGATTGGTATAGAACAACCCTAAAGCATTAATAAATTACACTGCAAATGAGTACAGAGCCAGTCCTCTGTGCGTGTCGGGAGCATCCAGTGAAACTGTGATTCCGCCCATTAGCTTCCATGTGGCACACAGCGCCATTAGGTGGTAAGTAATAAACGTGCTGACTTGGATACATATTATTAATGTTCAGCAGAGAACTACAACAATTGCTCAGCTACAAGATAACAAGATGTTTCCTCCAGGGAGGAATTTTATCACCAACATTAGAATTACCAGTACACTGTCAGAATTAAAAGCACACCAACTTTTACCTCATTTTAGTGTTGGATTCTCCAGAGAGCAAAATCCCTGCTGCTGCCCACATCCAGGACGCTCCACCCCTACAGCCTTCTTCCTGGAGTTGAAGTTGCTGTTTTCTCAGCATCTGGTACAGAAAGAACCAACTACAATGGAAGCCAAGGTGGTCCAGCTAATCCCTGGTGCTCTTAGTAAGTTTTCCTCAGGCCAAGATGCACTGCAGGTCTACAAGCATCCTTAAAGCAAGAAATGACTTCCAAGGTATACATGTGATAAGGGATACATAAGAGACTCAATTCAATACAACCAAGAAAAACAACACAGTTTTTTTTAAGACCAAAAAACCTGACCAGATATTTCTAGAAGTTATACCAAAGACCAATAGCACATATAAAAAGTACTCAGTGTCACAAATTATTATTAAAACACCAATAACCACAATGAGATTTTCCATACTTCTTTTTAAAAAAATACTAGAATAAGAACCTTTAAAATCTGTCCCAGACTGGAGAGACAAAAGACAGCTTTGTGGCTAAGAATGCATGCTGTTCTTGCAGAGGACTGGAGTTCAGTTCCCAGCACCTATAACTCCAGCTCCTGGGGATCTGAGACTCAAGCAAAGGTGCTCTTGTACACTGTAAAGACTTGTCACTCATATTAGGCCAATAATGCTGATTGGCCAGTAGCCAGGCAGAAAGCATGGCAGGGTGACCAGACTAAGAGAATTCATGGAAGAGGAAAAGCAGAGAGTCAGACCAACCAGACACAGAGGAAGTAAGATGAGGGATAGGGAGGAGGAGAGGATCAGGAAGGAGTTGGAGGAGAGGACAGATATGACCAAAATATATTTAAATTTTAAATAGTTTTAAATGATAAAAATGAAAGAAAAAGTCTATGTGGTGCAGTGGCAAGCAGCAAGGACTGCAGGCAGACTTTACACAGATCTGAAGGTGAAGAGAGGTTTTAAATAGGCGACATGCATTCTACAAAAGAAAAGACAATCTAACATTGGTTTCCAAATTTTCGCTGCAGAAAATTCTAGGGTCAGGGATCTTCTCAAACTGAGACAAAGAAAACATGGGCGCCAATCAACCAGATGAGAAATGGTTGCATAAATACAGGGGCAAAGAGCGAGAGAGAAGAAACACAACGCTAGAAAGAGTTAAGAAAGAACAGCCAAGACTGAAAGCGGGCCAGTCTTACTTCTGACAGGGGAACGGAGAAGATAACCATTCAAAGTACAAAATAAGGAATAAATAGGTAGCATTTAGATTTACTTAATACTGGCTTTACTAATGCAACACCATATTTCATTTTCCCCTCATTTTCCACCGAATGTTGAATGATGGTGTTAACACTAACGTCGCCAAACAATGTGTCAAGCAGATCTCTCTACTGAGAGCACGGCACACAGCACGGAACACGAAACATTCACAGCAAGAGTGTGTGGGATTGCAGAGCTGCATTTCTGTCAACGGTGACGTCCTCATTCAAAATAAAATATACAGCACTGACTTTACTGTTTTCCTACAGGATATTTATATAATTAGACCCTTACTTAAAGGATTATAGGCAAAAAAAAGATCCTTCCTCAAAGTCTCATATTTCTCCAGCCCTGCGATAGATTGTAATTTTGTCAAAATGCCAAAGCTTCCAAGCAAGAATGTCAAAAGGTTACTAAATATGAAGATGCCAGCTCTTTTTCTTCTTTTGTTGACTTTTTTGTAAAAACCATAAACAAACACCTCATTATCCGAAATGTTATCAGTCGACTCTGTTCAAGCCATACTTCGGAACACATATTTTTCTCTATAAGTTTACTCGATCATTCTAAAGGGCAACATCAACTCTGTGCCTTCTGTTCAAAATCTGTGTGCTCTATAAATGTGTAAGAGAATCCACAGGCAATGAAAAGCTAACAACCAAAAATGCTCTGCAAATAGACAGGATTGTAGTAAATGAGTCTATCTAAAAGTGTGCATTGAATGGAAAGGAAGCACAAAAGACTGAAAAAAAGAAAAGAGTTGGGCAAAATACCAATAATGTGTAAGAGTGAATACCAACTATCCCTCACAGCTTCCTCACAGGAAAGGCAATCAAAACTTATCAAAAACAAGTTTAAATCTTAAAAACATTGAATAAAATAATAAAACACAAAATATTATACAGATATTATATGTGGTATGGAATTGTTTATATATTTTTAAATATATTGTTGAGAAAAGCACACATAGATGGTTAAACAGCATTGGTTTAGAAAGCTAGTACAAGGGCATCCTCTATCAAAGACAAAGAAATACCTCCGAGGACAATCCATCTGACAGATGTGCACACTCTAATGTTCGACCTGATCTGCATTATACAGATGTTCATTGATAACAATTCATTATACCAATACTTAGCTATGTTTTCCACTTGCCGTTATTTATTTGATGTTTTATATTACATATTTTCTGAACTAAGCAAATAAAAAACAGAGCACAAAGGAAAGCAATAACATTTCTTGATACAGATCATCACAAACCCATGAAAAGTCCTTAACTGGCAACTTTGTTGAAAAGATTTCAAGAGTCATTCAGAAAAAAAAATCAGATAAAGCCACAGGGGGCTATTCATAACAAAAGATAATGAGCCAAAGAGATTTCAATTTTCCCAAAAAATATATTTTTTTTAAGGAGGCAAGAGCCTGAAACTTAACAAGTTGTCTAAGTCTTGGTGATGAATATGTCAACTTTGGTCTAACACCATTTCTCCAAACTTGCTGAATTTCAATTTCTCAGACTGGTCTGAAGCCAGTCGTTTATTAGAGGTTGTGTAACACTTTATGTATTTCTGTGAAACACTGCTCTACAGCTTCTAGGCCAGACTGTGGCCTCTTTGTCACCCTCATGACATCTCCTAGTCACAACAGTACTACCAGAAAATCTAGAGACATTTGTGCTAATGGTACTATAAAATATCACATACTATCTTGAGATATAGCATTAAAATGAGCACTTATATACATACACACAGTCGTACACACATACAGAGAGAGACACACACTCACACACATGTACACACAGATATACAAGCACATACACACAGTCACACACTCACACACATACATACTCACGCACATACAAGCATGTACAAGTACACACACACACACACACTCCCTATTGTTTCCCTCAGTGCCAGTCTGTCTTAAAAAAGAGTTAAGGAACAAAGGAATAAAGGAGTGACTGAGTGAGAAAAGATTTAATAGCAGCTACACAGCTAGAGCCAGACACTCAGCACTCTTTTCTATGCTATGCGTGTCCCCTATGCTAAAAATATCGATGAAACAGACACCAATCAATCTTCACCAAAAAACGTTGCATGAAAATGTATGTATATGTCTCTGTATATTTTGTCATAATTCCTAGTTTCATTTAAATCTGTTTGTGTTACTCTAAAATCATGCTAGGACTAGATGATTGTGCGGGATCTCTAGATGAATGATAGAACATGTGGCTAGCATGTTTGAGGACTTGGGTTCGATTCCTGGTACTCAGTTTATAAATCAATAAATATGTGAGTAAATAAATGACAATATAATCTGATATTTTTAAAATTTTTAAAAATTATAACTAATAAGAAAAGTTCTCTCTAATTAATCAAAAGCTGCTTTGGGTTTTAAGCACACACATTGACGCTTATTGTGTTTGGTTACAATGGGTTTCCACCCTACAACAAACTAAATATTGACTGAATGAAAGACACTTGGGGCAGCAGTGTCCTCCTAGGCCCAGTCCCTTTCCATGAACTAGAATAGTCTCTGACCTGGGCTGACTAGACCCACGGACACTGGATAATTTCAGATGAAATGATTTTAAAAAATAAAGGAACACAGGTTCTTGGGTTAAAAGGCACTTTAATTCCTTAAGTTAAATGATCTGCCCAACATTGCTGTATTCCAGTTAGTACCACAAGAGAAAAGAGAGAGGACAGTCACACGCAGAGGCTCATAATTCAGCAGACAAATGCTAAATGTTCCTTTTCATCTTCACAAGGTACTCATTAATGTATCACATGCATATAATAAACATGTGTGTGGCATATATGCATGTTGTCGGTGGGTAGTGAAACACAAAACTCTCAAGTAAACCTTTTATACTATAAAGTTTATGAGAAATCATTTTGGTTGATGTAAAACAATCCTTAATACAAAAGGACCAAGTCAGAGTGTAGTGACTTGAATATGAATGGCCCCTTGCGCTAATATTTGAATACTTAGTCATCAAGGAGTGGCTCTACTTGAGAAGGATTAGGTAGAGTGGTCTTGTTGGAGAAAGTGTATACATGGGGGTGGGCTTGGAGGTTTCCAAAGCCCATGCCAAGCCCAGTTTCACTGTCTCTTCCTGCTGCCTGCAGGTCCTGATGTATCTCAGCTACTCCTCCAGCACCATGTCTGCCTGTGTGCTACCATGTTCCCCACCATGATGATAATGGGCTTAACCTCTGAACTGTAAACCAGCCCCAACTAAATGCTTTCCTTTCTCAGAATGTGGTCATCAGGGTGTCTCCCCACAGCCATAGAACAGTGACTGGGACACAGGCAGAGACAGCAAAGGACAGAAAACTGGTTTGACTCTACAAAGAGGTTTACAACATGATAGATCTTTTTGGAAGACTCGTTTTAAAAAACACTTATAAACATGCAAATGGCTACAAATGCCCCTACAGTGTTGGGAGGCTGACTCCGTACATTTTTTATGAAAACTCTGAAGATGTGTTACAGGAGACTTGACCAAGAAATGAGACCAAGATGCTGTACGGCAGGAAGTTGTTTAAAGGAATGCTATCCAAAGCCTAGAGGGCCCCCAATATCACAAGACTGGAGTTTTTATACATGTTTGGATACTTTGTCCTCTGTATACGGTTACATACAATGGGACTGGGTATTTTAAACTACTAGGCAGTGTTGATTAGAATGTAGGGGGGAGGAAGGAGCTGCAGGGAGATATGACCAGTCTTCAACACATCAAGAATACTCCCCAGCTACCATGTACATCCAGACGGGACACGAAGCAGCCCACGTGGCTGTTTTCTGGTTATCATTCTCTTGGTCCTTTAGGGCCTCTTTCACCCCTTAACACAGATGCATTTTCTCACTTTGGCCTGACCAAGTAAAATTAGCAATTTGCATGGTATATACATTTTGAAGCACCATTTAAAGCATTAACTAACTATTTCTCTATACAGATGGCCATGGAGGACAAAGCTGCATGGTAAACTATAGGCAGAAATGTTCTCTATGTGTTCCATACCAGGTTTTAAAGCTCCCATTGGAGGGCCTATGTTACCGCCAGTCCCAAGAGCCTTGCTCCAGTGCAAACAGACAAGAGCAAGATGAGAGCTATCCTTGCGTCAGCTCCTCGGTCTGGTCAAGTGTTTCACCCCTTCATTCAGTCCCTGTCGTCTCAAAAATTACCTATAATTTGGCTGTGTTTATTGAAGGGAACTCTTATGTGACCTGTATACTTTTCCTTTATACTTTTTCTCCAGCAATTCTTTAGTTCATATGATTCCTGAAAGACTGGTTCCATCCCAGAGGAAGCTCTTGTCCTCAACTAGGGCTTTGTCAAAACTCTCTATAAAGTTGTTGGTTGCTACAGGGTTACTAACATAAGGGTCACGTAACCTGGAACTGCCAGAACTGTTTCCACCAGACAGCACAGGGGTGTGTGGCCAAAAATGAAGTCATCACAGAGAAACAGGTCTGAGAAGGTACAGATTATATACAACTTCCAGTCATTAGGAGCTAGTGTCAACCAGGCAGGGTTTTTTTTTTTTTGACACAAAGTTCCATACAGCGTTGACTGACCTTAAACTAGATATTCTTAGCTAAGAATGATCTTGAGTTTATAAATCTCCTGCCTCCTTCTTCAAATGTTAAGATTGGAGATGTGTGTTGCCCCACCCACTTTATGCCAGACTTGGGGACGGGAGTGGAAATCCAGGGCTCCGTGCATGCTGCCAAAGCAGTCTACCAACAGAGTTACAACTCAAACCCTAATAAATCTATTTTATGAAACATTATGAAGAAATCACTTTGATGTTTAATCTATGAAAAGAAATGGTGGCTATAGAAGGTGACATAATTCAGAAGTGGGAGGTATTATTATGTAGGCACTTCGGCCACTTGTCCCAGGTCTGAAACCTAGCACATATTATATATAACACACATATAATATATATAATATATATATATTTATATTATAATGACTATGTAAGCATGTAATGCAACAAAAGAAACACTGTCTTCCCAAGAGAGAGAGATGGCTTCATCCAAAATAGAATCTCCTCTTGATTTAAGCGGTCTCTTATTCTCACAATCTAAATCATAGTCTACAGTCATGGCTCTTTCCTTCTCCAACAGCCACCTTGCTATTGTACTTTTTAAAATGGTCTAAATTGGGATGATGCTCAAGTGCATCTGATAACAGACTATCAGATGCCAGAGGTGGGCAGCTGAGCTGACAGCACAGCAGCGGGGGGTGGGGGGGACGACAAGGAAAGTTTATGAAAATGCCTTCTTCGTGGAAACAATTAGCATTGAGTGCATTACCCAAATGGAGTCAACAAGCCAATATTCCTTCTCTACTAAGCTCCAGTCAATTCCTGGAGAATCGGTCACCTAGGATCCTACACTCACTTCTCCTTTGTTGTAATATTTCACTGCCATTGCTGATAGAACTTCATGAGCATGAAGTCTTTTCTGTGTTGATCAGCTTTGGCATGAATTCCAAAATGTCACTGTGGCTCAGCAAGCCTGAGAAAAGGTCAGGCAGTTAAGAGTCCAGCGTCCGCAGTCCAGCGTCACCCAGGGAGAGCTGGCTCTGGCCTCAGTGGGACAATGGACTATGTCACATGCTGAACTGCAGCTGACTTCACCTGACTGAGAGGTCTAGAAGACAGCTGGGGAGGACAGGCAAAGCTGTCAGGCAAATACAGATGCCAAGTAGTCTATCGAGGAGATGGATCGGAACACCTAAATCTACATCAGGAGCTCGGGTAGGAAGCGTTTATGAGCTCAGCTATCAACTTCTCTGTACCTCTTCTACTTACTGATGGGTTTGTGAAACTCTAAAAAGCAAAAAGCAGCAGTAAACAAAGAAGCTGGCAGTTAGTAGTGGGGAACCAAAAGGGAGACCATAAATTCAGAATCATATTCTGGTCAAACTTAATAAAAATCTAGAATCCAAAAATTTTTAAACTGGTCTTGGCCTGACAGTGTGTAAGTATTTCTGGTATTTGACCTTAGAACCTCGTTCCTTTTCCAGGTTGAACCACAGTCATGGAGCAGCCGGCCACAGACACACATGGTTTAATCTGTCCTTAAGAGCCGTTAGCATGGCAAAAATGATTATAACTATTTGTTAATCTCCTTAGCAACCTCTAGATGCATTCTAGGCAGAAGTCACCCAGGGTACACCAATAGTTATTTGATTGGTGGATATTCTGACAAAGCGCAGCAGAGACCCATCCCCGAAACACGGACCTGAAGGAGGACTGGCATCTTCCTTCTGAGCCAAGAAGTAGCACACTTCAACTTATCAGGTCTCACGATGCAGAAATTGTTACCATAGACTTTAAAAGTCCTTTAAACTCATCAAATGCGAGACACTCTCATTTGGGTACAGTCAGTGAGAACAGACATACAGCAGGCGCCTGTGCCCCTGTCAGAGAGTAAACTAATGGACAGAGACGTTTAAACAGCATCGCAGGTTTCATTATGGAACACCAAAATAATTAGCAGTTTTCGCTGAAAAGCTTGTTATTTCTTTCACAAATCATTAAACACAGGCACTTTTTTTTTTCATGAAATCGCTGTGAGATCCTATTTTTCTTGCATAATGTTCTTTTTTCTCATTTCAAAATAATGGCTTAGCTGGTCATTAACACTTTAAATCTTGGGTATCTTTCTCATGATTTAAATTCAGTACGGGCCTACTCCTATGAACAGAGGAAAGTTTCAGAGTCAGATGGAGCAAAGGAAGAATTTTACAGAAAAGTATGAAAAGATTAAAGGATTCACCTTCCAAAGGAGCTTATTTGGGTGGATTTCTAACACAACAAGGCTTATGCTGTCTTAAAATGAATAGATTTTTGAGGAAAAAACTCCTGAGGTCACTTTAGACTGTGTGTTATACACTCCTGTAATGTCGGTTTGCATGTCACCTTAGCTGGATCACAGGATTCCCCACCTCAGGTTAAGCCCTTGCTTCTTGACAGTATGGAGACATTTCTATGAGAGATTAGCATTTGAATCAGTAGACTAAAGTGACTTCCCAGAACTGGTGAATGTCTTGAAAGCAGCAGAGGACTGAGGTGGGAGCAGAGGTGTTGTTGTTGAGGCTATGTCCCAAAACATATATGGTCTCCTAAGCAACAGATATTGAAAATGACAACCAGCGTGCGCGCGTGCGCGCGTGCGTGCATACTGCCATTTAGGAAACAAAAACATCCTGATACCCTGGGATCGCAGACTACTTTCATTAATGGAAGGGGGAAGGGGAACATGAGGAAACAGGATGACCAAGATGGGGGAAGAATTGAGAGGAAGAACAAGGAAAGCGATATCTTGATTGAGGAAGTTATTATAGGGCTAGCAAGAAGCCTGGCACTAGAGAAATTCCCAGGTATCCACAAGATGAATTCAGCTAAGATCCTAAGCAATAGTAGAGAAGGTGCCTGAACTGACCTTCCCCTGTTATCAGATTGATGACTACCTTAACTATCATCATAGAACCTTCACCCAGCAACTGATGGAAGCAGAGGCAGAGACCCGCAGCTAAGCACTGGGTCGAGTTCCCAGAGTCCAGTTAAAGAGAGGGAGGAGCAATAATAGGAGCAAAGGAGTCAAGACCATGATGGGGACACCCACAGAAACAGCTGAGCTGAGCTAGTGGGAGCCCACTGACTCTGGACTGACAGGCGGAGCCTGCATAGGCCCAAATCAGGCCCTCTGACTGTGGGTGACAGTTGTGTGGTTGGAACGGTCTGTGGGGCACTGGCAGTGGGGCCAGGATTTATCCCTAGTGCTTGAACTGGCTTTTTGGAACCCATTCACTTTGGAGAGATAGTATGCTCATCCTTGATATAGGAGGGAGGGCCTTGGTCCTGCCTCAAATTGATGTCTCAGACTTTGCTGACTTCCCATGAGAAGACTTACCCTCTTTGATAAGTGGATGGGGGAGGGTATGGATGGAAGGTGGGGGAAATGGGAGGAGGAAAAGGAGAGGGAACTGGGACCGGTATATAAAATGAGAAAAGATTGTTTTAAAAAATAAATTTAAAAAAATAGAAAAAGGATCCCTTTACCATCACCCACAACTGACACCATTAAAATGACTGTAATTTTAATCAACAATGGAAAAAATATTTGATAAATGTACCTCAGCTTTAGATGCTCTCTTTTCCAACAGACTTACTTTTATTCAGTCTTGATATTAATTCCATAAAGTTTAAGAAGTCATTTATGTGTGGAGAGAAGGCAACAACAGCTCTGATGGCTTACATTGATGTCGTCTGAAATGATTCATGTATAAAATATTATAAAATATTATCCTATCACTTGACAATGATCAGAAGACTTGTAAGAAGCAAGAGGAAGCATGAAAGAAAACTGAGTCCGAATAGCAGACCTTGAAAGGGAAACTGAAAGATTTTGTTAAACTTTGAGTGTCAAAAGCTCTCAGCAAACAAACTTACGAACCTTCTTGTGAGACCTCCACACATCTGCTGAGTGGGTCACACCTCTCTACTCTCACCAACTTAAAAAAAAAATGTTTATCTTGCAGACTTTTCTAAAACAGGCTTGGGAATGAAGACTTGGCACTTCATAGCATTTTAGTTCAAATCACTAGATCAGACTCCTCTGTAAATAAATGTTGTTTGTTACTTTTCAAACGCTATTTGTCAGCTTCAGGGTAGTGTCGCACACCTTTAATCCCAGCACCTGGAAGGCAGAAGCAGGCAGATCGCTGAGTTCAAGGCCACCCTGATCTACAGAGCACAGCCAAGGCGACACAGAGGAACTCTAAGCTATCTTTTCCCCCACCAACACAAATCTTTTAGTTATGTCTCCTGAAGAAATTAAAAGACATTCACTCAATTTCTCTATATTCTTGTTGGGAATTCAGCTTAACAGACTAAGAGTGAAAATTTAACACACTATATAATGAACATAAAACAAATCAAAAGGAAATTGACAGAATAGCAATAAGAGGCGATTTAAAATGTGTGTGTGTGTGTGTGTGTGTGTGTGTGTGTGTGTGTGTGTGTGTTGACAGAGGTTTCTGTCCTGCCAGGTCCAGCAGTCATTCAATCCCAAAGAAACACACAGAGGTCTACATTAATCATAAACTGGTTGGCTATTAGCTCAGCCTTCTTTTTGTTTGTTTGGTTTTTTGGTTTTTTTTTTTTTTTTGGTGGAGGGGTTTGTTGTTGTTGTTTTGGTTTTTTTGATGGTTTTGTGTGGTTTTTGTTTGTTTGTTTTTCAAGACAGGGCTTCTCTGTAGCTTTGGAACCTGTCGTGGAACTAGCTCTTGTAGATCAGACTGGCCTCAAACTCACAGAGATCCACCTGCCTCTGCCTCCGAGTGCTGGGTTTAAAAGCATGTGTCTCCACCACCTCGCTTGCTCAAGCTTCTTATTAACTCTTACATCCTAAATTAATTCATCATTCTTGTCTGTGTCAGCCACATGGCTTGGTACCTTTTATCAGTGAGGCATTCTGATCTTCCTTCCTCTGTGTCTGGGTGACACCTGCAAACTGAGTCTTTCCTCTTCCCAGAATTCTCTTGTTCTGGTTGGCCCGCCTATACTTCCTGCCTGGCTGCTGGACAATCAGTGTTTTATTAAACCAATACAAGTGACAAATCTTTACAGGGTACAAGACCATTGTCCCACAGCACTTCCCCCACCTTTTTTTCAAAACAGGAACTCTGAATCTAATCTCCTTTATTTAGCTTTCTTTCTGCCCATTATCTATAATAACTTGTAAGCAACACTCTAAACAAAGACAAATATTTATAATAAATTTTTTGGGAATGTGGGTGTAGTTTTCTAGAATACTTCCTGCTGATTGGGAGCACTGATAATCTTAAAGGGGACTAAAAAAAATTTAAGATTCTAGTCAAGTTCTGACTGGAATATTCTGTGAGTCTTGATCATCTCGGCCAGCAGTCCTGAGGCTGCTCTGGATATAGAATTCAGAGGAAACTCCAACAGAAGTCCTCTGAAATGTTGGATCACCTGGACCATCTGCTACTATTGGAGATTTCTCAGGGGGGTTTCTCTGTATATCTTTGGCTATCCTGGAACTCACTCTGTAGACCAGGCTGTCCTTGAACACACAGAGATCTGCCTGCTTCCCAAGTTCTGGGATTAAAGGTGTGTGCCACCACACCCAACTTCCTCCCCTCCCCCACCCCGCTCTCTTTAAGGATTTTATTTTTTTATTTTCTCTCCCAAGCCTATATATGTAACATGGAGGGCTGGCTTGTTGGGGTTTTTGTCCCTCCCAGTACCCCAACAGCCAGCAAACAACAAAGAAAATAACACAGAGTCTACATTAGGTTATAAACTGATTGGCCTATTAGGTCAGGCTACTTATTAGTTCTTATAACTTATCTTAACCCATTATTCTGATCTATGTTAGCCATATGGGCTCAGTACTTACTGTATATAATTTCGTAGTAGGCTTAGAACTCTCTTACTTAAACAAAACGGGGAGGTGTTGTGGGAGTAACTTCCGCTGCCTCAACCAATAATCACTGAAGCAGGAGCCCACAGTGCAGCAGGGAGCGACTTCCGCTCCGTCAGCCAATAGCTGCTGAAATACCAGCCCACTGGGGCGTGGTATATTTCTCTTTTAAAAAGAGAAGCAGTTCCGGATAAGGCCCTCTTGGTTCCGGCTCTTGGTTCCGGTGCTCAATCTCGGCTGCTGCTCCCGGCTCCTGCTCCAGCGACTAGGCTCCCTTCCTGACGGTTTATGGTGTATGTAAGTTTTACCCCCCGCCAAATAAATAACCCCTTAAAACATAACTGGTGTGGGATTGATTCGTTAATATATATATATATTTTTTTAAACACATTCTAAACTGTTTAGAGGTTTTTCTTTGTATGAATCTATCTTTACTGTATTTCTCTCTTTTTCTGACCACATGAGTCTTTAATTTGCTAGGCGATATGGCTAGGATTAAAGCTGTGACTTGAGGGCTGGATCCACCTATTCCTTAGATTTCTGAGAGTCTAGCTTCGTGGAGGGAGGTACTGGCAGAAGCCATGTTTACTGCCACAACTCTATGGAGTTTCAAGGTCCCTGCCACCACTAAGAAGCATGTTGTCAGCCATTCATAAACACCATTTAAGTGTTTTCTGGCAGAGCCTCTTAAAAAAGGCTGTTAGGTTTTTGCATCTAAAACTGAGTCAGGAAGCCTCTCTGTAGATCTATGTATACAGCTATGCAAGCTATATTTATTTGGCTGCATCCTGGGTGTCTAGTAGACGTTAAGTCATGTTTGGTTGGGGCTTTTCATAGTTCCTGTTGTTTGAGTTTGTTTGTAAGTATGGAGGACTAAGCCGTGACCCAGTTCTGGGACTGTCCGGGTACATTCCTACATGACTGCAGAGGCGGAAGCAGCAAAGAGCCCGTGGGACTGTGCTGCAGAAGGCACTACAATTCTCCTCAGTATACTTTTCAATTTAAAAAAAATAAACATACATTTTTACATTCATGTTTAATCAGTCACCTCCTACTTTTTGAAACATGAGTCTTTCCTCCTCTTCCAAGCTTCCTGCCTGGTACCGACAGGAACCTTAGGGGCCTCTGCTTCCTGGACCAAACCCTTTCATCAGCTTTCTCTTCTAGATCATTGCAAACCTATGTCACTTGCTAGTGATCCCCTTAAGGAACACATGAGGCTTTTGTGGCCACTTCCCCCATGGTTTCCACTTCTAGATGCTCACCTTAAATACAGCACATAATCATTAACACCCCCAAAACCAGCTTTTGCTCTGACTTTTCCTTTTGGTTCATGGTTCACCCTTTCCCTTTGTGTAAGGAGTCGTCCGGATATCGCCATTACAAGATGGCGCTGACGGTCCTGCAGCTTGGAGGTAAACAAAGTCCTTCTTTGGTATTGCCGCATGGGGCTGAGAGCCCTTTGTTTGTACATGCGCAATTGAGCCTTGCCCCTAGACAATCCCGAGGCTTCGGGCATCAGCAGACTGATATTCACCAATCAGGACAGTACCCGAGTCCCTTCACCCTATATAAGCAGATGCCGCTTGGCCTTCGCTCTCTCTCGCTTCCGCTCTCCCTTCAACCAAGAGGCTCCAATAAAGTGTGATTTGAGAAGGATCCTCGACTTCGTGGTTGTTCTTCCTTGCTGGTCAAGGGGCGCGCCACAACTGGTGCCGAAACCCGGGACGCCGGACAACGTATCGGTCACCGAGCGAGAGGGCAGAGGATTCAGAACTCGACACACAGAAGCGGCGACGTCGGAAAATCCTCCAGGTATAAAGAGGAGGATAAGGATAGTGCACTGAAAAAATTCCCAGGTAAAGGGGAAGTCCGCCTCAAGAGCGGGGTTAATGACCACGACAAAAGTGGGGTTTAATGGCTACAAGAGTGGTGTTAATATGACTGCTACAAAAGCAGGGTTAATGTAAATATGTACAGATGTATGTTATGTTGTTTGTGTTGTCTTTTATGTACTGGACAGGAGAAAGATATTTGAATTTAGGAACTGCTAAAAAGGATATTTTGAATTTAAAATATGGGCCTAAGGATATGATGTTTTGGAAAAGAGGTTCTGTTTTCGTCTCCACAGAAAATGAGAGCCTAAGGATGTATTCGAGATTTATATGGTTTAAATCACCGAGACCTCCTGAAATGTTGTAGTGTATACCCCTAAGAATGCAACGTCTCTACTCAGCAGGAAGTAGCCAGACAGACTGACAACGCCCAAATTCCCTAAAAGATTAAGTGAGGTCCTTCCAGTGGTTACAGAGCAGCAAGCCTGCTTCTCTGAGTTCTGCTTCGCTCCGTGCACCAGTTTGGACTCAAAACGAAGGCAGCTGCGGCTAGAAGGCAGCTGGAGCAGAGCTTTGCTGGATGGCTATGGTGAAGGGCACATTGTGCCAGCCCAGTCGGTGCCTAGCCTGGCGGGTGCCACAGCAGTGCCAAGAATAAGAGCGATGCCACAAGCTGTCAAACCAGAAGACCTGCAGTGTGCCTGGAACTGTGAGGGGCTCTGAGGCTGAAGTGGCTCTGGTTCCACTTGGCTAAGCTGAACTGTGCTGACTTCAGGCAGGACTTGTCGTAATTATCGTAATAAAAGCACAATTAAGGTTTAGACACAGTAAACAGGCACTACCGTATTACATCTACATAGTGCGACTTAAGTTTTTAAGAACTGCTTAGCATTTTAAGAACTCACGTCCTCCTGAAAGATTGCTGTATATACACTTGGTTTATCTAATGTTTCAGGATCCGCAGGGAGGTGGATGCGAAAAGCCCTTGGATTTTTAAGGTGATTGGGTCATTGGCTAAATCTGTGAGAATTTACAGCCTCTTTAACTGTGGCACAGGTGTTGAGAGTTTGCTAATAAGGAAGCGGCCCTGTTCACCACCTTTCCCATCAGCCCCGTGAGCTGCAGTTCCGACGCGGACCTTGAGGTGTTGCCTACCTGTGCCTCGGTCACCGGTCCGGCACCTCCGGTGTCGGCTCCCGCTACACTCCCCACCAACACAGCCGCGGAGAGCAAGGCTAGCCCCGCGGGGAAGGCAGGGGAGCCTGGGGCTAGAGCCGCCACTACGGGCATGGGCTCCATAGCTGTACAAGCCGGGAACCGGCGGAGCAGTGCGGACCGGCCTCGGGGGCAACGGGCAGCGCGGCTTCCCTGAAGGGGCAATGTCCAACGGGGTTTACGCCCTGCCGAGTGCGGCCAAGGGAAAAGTAAAGCCCGTAGTTTCCAGCACGTCTCTGGTAGAATTCTTGATGCAGCTGGAGGATTGCACCCCTACGATCCCAGATGCAGTGACTGATTATTACCTGAACCGTGCTATAAATTTGTCTAAGCAATTGTCTAGTTATCTTCTAGGTAATTGGACTGGAGAACTTGATGCCATGCGGAAGCAGCAAGGATGACCCTCTGGACAGTGACAAGGGCATGGCCCATACCGATACCAGTTCATGTTAACTCATCCCATTTGCCCACATTATTTTCCACCTCCTGTGACATGAGTGCGCCATGTATGCCTTAAGCAGCACCCGTGTGCAGCCTCTCACCTTTGAGCAATTTTCTGACTGGCTTTCTTCTGCCTTTTCCTTCTTTAATGAATGGGTGGGGGTAGGGATATTTTTGGCATACTGCCTAGGTGGATGTGTGGTATGTCTATGGTTGATGTGCTGTTTGCAAGACCAAAACGAGGAGGGACAAGGTCATTGTGGCACAAGCCTTGGCTGCCTTGGAATGTGGATCCTCACCCCAAGTCTGGCTTTCAGCCTGAAAAAACTCATGGGCGATATGCTATGCATAGCCTTTGCACCCTCAAGGGACCTGACAGTTCCATTACACAGAAAAAGGTATGCATAGAGGAAAATGTGTAGATATAGCCCTTACACTCCCAGGAAAGTATTTGTCCCATTGCACGGGGAGGGTGTATCTTGCCTATTCCTTTCCCTCGAACGATCCACACATCATAAAATGGGGACCAGATTGGGAAATAGTTTTGCCTTATTACTCTTAAAAACAAAAAGGGGGAACTGTAAGGAGCCGTTCAGATATCGCCATTACAAGATGGCGCTGACGGTACTGCAGCTTGGAGGTAAACAAAGTCCTTCTTTGGTATTGCTGCATGGGGCTGAGAGCCCTTTGCTTGTACATGCGCAATTGAGCCTTGCCCAATCAGGACAGTACCCGAGTCCCTTCACCCTATATAAGCAGATGCCGCTTGGCCTTCGCTCTCTCTCGCTTCCGCTCTCCCTTCAACCAAGAGGCTCCAATAAAGTATAATTTGAAAAGGATCCTCGACTTTGTGGTCATTCTTCCCTGCTGGTCAAGGGGCGCGCCACACCTTTGTTTTCCCCTCTAAGGCTCACACTTGAGTCTTTTTTGTTCACCACATTCACTTCCTAAACTCAAGCTGTCTTGAGCTCCCTGTCAGCCCTTGCTTCACGATCTCCCCAACTCCTTTCTTCCCATCTTAACACTGCCACATCCACTGAGTCCTCATCCTATGTGTGTTAGCTTCTTCACCGACCCCATACTTGACCTCTCTAATCTTAGCTTCTCGTGTACCACAAGCAACCTGCTCTCCACTACAAAGGGAATGTCTCCAAACTGTCATAACGATCATACCCCGCAGACTTCCCAGGTTTATTTCCCCATAGCTTCTGACAAGAGAAAGCAACTCCCTAATTCCTGCCTTCTAATCTGCCGCACACAGTGCCCCTGGAACATCTCACCTGAACCCTACCCATAGCAAGGGCAGCTCAAATCTGTACATTTCCTGTGGCCTTCTCTGAGAACGCACTTGTTTCTTCCTGTAGCATACTGTGTTAACTGATTGTCTGTCCAGCTGCTAGGGCAGCCACCTAGAGTAAAACGAAGGAGCATTCAACCAAGTAGCCAAGCACCAGGTCTAAGTACAGCTGTACTATTAAATTGATCTAGGAACCCCATTACAATTGATTCCCCTTTTCAAAGTCTCATCTCCTCACTTAAGAAAAGTGTTAGGAAGGTCTTAAGAAGATGTTTGGTTCTAAGGCATGATGCCCCAACTGTCAAAGAATACTTGATGATCACCGTAAGATAGACCAGTTCAATAAGCCTATAAGCAGTCTCTAAGCACTGTAGAGAAAAACAACTTTTCCTATTTATGGATATGTGATGCTCAACATCATACTTTATATCATGTAGGTCGCTGGGGAATATTCTGATGTCCTAGATGAAGAAAGCTGTTGAAAGTGGCATATTCTTTGAACTAAATGAGCCCAAATTAGAACTCAAGGCTGTTGTTGCTCAACCTGTGTGGTTCTGGCTGGCCTGGAGCTCACCGTGTAGACCAGGCTGGTCTCGAACTCAGAGATCGACCTGCTTCTGCCTCCTGAGTGCCGGTATTAAAGGTGTGGGCCATCATGCCTGGCTGATACTTTCATACATCAAGCTATTGAGAAGTAATTTTGCTCAGCGCCATTAGATAGCAATTCTAAATACTAAAATTCAATCTGGGATTTGAAAAGAGAACCAATGAGAAATGAAGTACCATGAGCACAAAAAACTCGTGAGGGAGGAAGACAGTTTTAAGTGCATATTAGATACAGTTGTCTAGAGGAATAAAGTCAAATGAATTAATATATATACATATATATGAATGTTTACTAAATTGGCTTACATGATACAACTGGAATAGCTTAACAATCTATGCCTCATACTGGAGAGGCAGAAAGTCCATTAGTTGCTCAGTCCACAAAGATGGGTGCTTTGGCAATCCTAATTTGGTTCCAAAGGTTTGAAAGATTCCTGTGGGGTTACTGACTCTAACATCAGAAAAGGAATCAGCAATGGCAGCAGCAGGGTAGGTAAACTCATCAGTGAGATCAAAGATCAAAAAAGCAAAACAGGGAAAAAGTCTTCTAGGGGTGCCACCTACATTTAGGACAGGTTTTTGCATATTAAGTAAGGCAGTCAAGACAACCCCACACACAAACATTCCTACAAGTCAGCACAATGTAAACCGTTGCTAACTAAGGCTCTAGGCTGTATCACGTTGACAATTAAATCTCTCCATCACAAATGGGAAGGTGATGATGATGTTCAGATGATGACTGTGATTGGCTTCAGGTGAGCAGCTGAGATGGATGCACAAGATTTTGGAAGTCACAGACTAAAAGGAATCTCACATTCCTAAAAGAGATCATGAGCTAAGCATACAAGGACTTCATTGTAAGCAAACTGAGTTTTAATCTAATTTTCTGACATGTAACAGCCTCATAAATTAACTTCTGATGTGATTCTTTTGTCCCAGAATCATTGCTCAAAATACCCTTCATGCTTATTAGACAAAGCAAGCTGGAAATGGTAAACTATTCCACAATATAAGGTTATTAGTATTGTTTCATAACTCCAAATGGCATATGGTCCTATCTCAGATCCTCAAACACTAACTGTCCCAGTCAGATCATCTGCTGCAAGAAGGTGTTTGATGAATTTGTTCATCATCAACAAAATATTTTAAAGAGATCCAAACACAAGAATCATGCCCTGTGAGAGAAACAGGTGCAATCTTCCAGATAAAGAACATTCTCTATCAGAAGAGGTTGAAAGGTATTTTGCAGTAAGCAAGGAAATTTTGTTTTCATGCCCTTATGAGTTGTTGCTGTTATTGAGCTTTTTGCCAAGGCATCCAAATCATTGGATTTAGAAAAAACAACTAAGTAATATAGTTTAAAGCATCAATTTGTTCTAAGGAACTATTTATTTTTCCCCTCAAAGGAATTACACGTGTGGGTTATTTCAAAACATTTTTCATTTTCAATATGTATATGGCACCACTTGTGACTGGTGCTTGTGTCTTGAAGACTATAACTTATTCATAAAAATAAATCAGCTGTGTCTGCAGAGCAGTGTAATATCAGGACCATCTGTTTGCTTGTTCCTGCTACCTAATGAAGCATGAGACAGGCTCTGAGCACAATCAACATGTTTACTTTCCTCTGGTCAATAAAGAACAGTCAAAAAAAGCAAAAAAAAAAAATATAGAGTTTGTATTCATCTATCTCAGAAAGAAAATGGACATGGGAGTTGACTTGTCATTAACATTAAAAAGACAGAAGTCCTTAAGGGAGTAGATGAGTTTTAACAGAAGTCACACACAAAGATAGATTCAAACCGTAGCTTGGCAATGTTCTCTTGAAAATACAACAGCCAAGATTGCTCTTGCAAGGAAAATATAACTCTAGTAGCCACGTGACATTTTCATTGTGTAGTCATTTTAAATGGTTTACATGCCATTTAAGGTAGTATCTAAGAGAATATAGGGTCACTTATGTTCATAATTTTTACATTGTCCTGCCTGTGTGGTCCTGCTTCTTCCTCCAGGTGGTCGGCTGCAATGGTCCTTGTGGTGGAGGGAGCAGAAGCAAGGGAACAGGGTTAGTACGAATGTTGGTATAACTGAGGCAGCGCTCTGGGAGACAGACTTTAGCGCATCAGCTCAACCTTATTCCAGAGTACAAGGAATACACAGGATTGAGGAGCCTGGGTACAAACCCTATTTTGCATTAAGTGGCACACCCCTATTACAAGGTTCAGTGTGTGGCAATAGAATCCTACAGTAGAGCTCCAAGCACAAATCTTCTAGCGAGAATCTGTGCCCAAAGTCAAACTAAAGATGAGTCAGGCATCTGGCTTAAAGACAGCTTTCAGGTAAGGTTAGGCCTCCAGTGTGGAAGAAACCGCCCGCCAGCCTAACCAAGGCACGGTAGCCCTGCCCAAATGCAGGAGCATGTGCGGTAGGCACTTCATTCCTGAGTCAACGTAAGGTCTGCTGCTATGTCCAGAGGCTGCTAATGCAGAGACACCTGACCGGAGATGCCAATGAGGAAAGGGCAAGGCCGCAAAGTCGGCCTCCTAAGCCAGCGGGACCTTACCTAAGCCAGCGGGACCAGGTATTCTCACCCCCTCCACCAAGAGGTGTCCGAGTAGAGTCACCAACAACACTCTAGGCCCAGGGACATTCTCCAGATAAGGACAGGTAGAGGCAGAAAGTCTGGGCGGGGAGGCTGGGAGTTTCTATGTTGCAGAGGTTTTAGAAAACACTGCCAGACCATGAGAGACTGCAACCTCGACCAACCAGCAATGTCTTCCAACACGCCTGCTCCCTGGTGCTCACGAGCAGGTAGAACAGAGAACAAGGGTGGTCTTGCCTCATTGGCTGACAGTCCGTACTGACTCACAAAAGCACCTGCTGACCTTCTCCCAAGGACAGATTCCTGCCATGGAGCAAAGGAGAAAATTTGGGCAAGCAAGGCCACATTGCAGCAAGCAGGCTTTCTTAGAAAATCAGTCCCCAAATCATGACATGTAGACTCAGTATTAATTATGAATGTTAGGTTTTAGCTCACACTTGTTCCTAGCTAATTTTATTTTAGCTTGTACAAAACCATTTCTGTTTATCTATGCACTGTCCCAAAGTTCGTTTAGCTCATCTACGCATCCCACTTACCTGCTTCCTCCGTGTCTGACTGGCTGGCCCCAGGCTGGCTGCACCCTTTTCCTCTCTCCTCCTCTCTCCTTTTGCCCATCCCTCCTCTGCCTAGCTCGGCCATTCAGCTTTTTATTAGACCAATCAGGGGCCTTAGGCAAACAAGATAAAACAGCAACACATCTCTACATAGTTAAACAAATGAAGCTAAGCAAATGAAGCATATCTTTACGTGGTTAATCAAATATTCTAGTCCACAACATTTACTCCTTTTGTCCAGGGAAAGGTTTTAACGCTAACATAGTAAAACTATATACAATAAAAACAATTATCAAGTAATAATTAACATTTGCAATATCCAGTTCCTTTGTATTTGGCAAATTCAGAGGAAAATAATTCATTATTTATCCTATCTTGGTGAGTCCAAAATTTTATATCTAATTTACTTTCTCATATAAGTAAGTAAAATTGTAACTTTAACTATCTGGTCTTCAACTCCACCAAAGATCCCAGAAGGGGTTATGAATAACCAGGAAGTTCAGTACAAGACACAAAACAATAGAAATGACAGAAACATTTGGTTGCCTATACAGTCACCCAAGGTTACTCTGCAATTTTGGGGCATCCATCTTTGACCTACAGTCCTATGAAGTAGGACTTTCAAAGGACTGTTCTGCCTTGTCTTGGCAAAGTTTGACAGTCACTTTTTTTTATATGCTGCTTGTCCAGTTTGTTCAGTATAATGTCAGTCAAGGCAAGGGCAGTTTCTTGTCCAAATGTCTTGCATTGCCACAATGAAAGCAAACTTTAAATGGGGGTTCTTCAATGTCCTTCATCTCTTTATGAAGGAGATTAGTGCTTCCAGGAATAGATTGTCTCAATGTCTTGTAATTTTTCTCTTTGTTAATTTTTTTATGTTTATAGTCAAGATTTTCAGAAGGTCTCCCCAATCAAGCTTGATCTCTATTAACCTTGAAGAAAACCACAATCTTTGGTTTCCTTTGGAAACAAAAACATAACCTCTCCCCCAATACAATACATTTTCTGAATTCTATTTTAAAGTTAAGACATTCCAAAAGTATCTAGGCTGGTTTAATTCAGCAGTCCCTAATACAACCCAGTGTCTCACCGTAGCTTTAATTCACTCATCAGAAATCAAGGAATTCCAAGTCAGTGTAACACCACATAGGATCCAGACTCCCTGTGTATTTCCCATCTTTACATGGCTTTTTTCTTTTATATTTCTTTACTTTCTCTTTAAAGACTTTACTTTATTATTTTTAAACAATTAAATTTTTTCTTATGATTCTCTATACCTATTTCCTTTTCTTTGTTAAGTGCCTAGATGCATTTTAAAACATACTGTACCCTGTTTAGGGGTTTATTTGATCTGGACCCACTTTACTGTGCACCTGTAGCGTTCTCTGACCACATGAGCCAAACCTTAAACTTGTGGGATGACTTTAAACTGGTGACTGGCTCCACCTTTGCTCAGTTCTGAGTGAGCCAAGCTCTATGGCTAGCAGGTCTGGCTGAGAGCTGTGTTTAAATGCAGTTGTCTCTAACCAGGAGCTTCATTTAATCAGCCCAGCCCTAGGATGTTGGTGCTATACTGTGGCAGATGTTTTTACTTAGCTTGTTGTTTCTAGTTTATATGCCAGATGCTCAAATGTTCTCTGTAGGCAGAGCTGTGCCTCTGTATACTTTGAGCATGGGCTACTAGAAAGTTGTGTCATTTTTTTATTGTTTTTTGTTTTTCCAGATTTCTTAGGCCATATGTAGAACTATGTGCTCCACAATGGGTGACAAATGTAACGGGCTTTGTTGGACCACCAGCTCCCAAATCATTACACAAAGACTTATTATTAGTTATGAGTGCTTGGCCTTGGTTTAGGCTTGTTTCTAGCTGGATTTTTCACCCCGTTTAAATTAACCCATTTCTATTAACCTATATGTTATCCCAAAGCTCATTTACCTCATCTACATACTGTCCATCCTGCTTTCCTGCTTCCTGCATGGCTGGTTGGCTGGTCCCTCATAGGCTGGCCACTGGTTGGCTGGTTGGCCTCCCTGTTCTCTCTCCTGCCAGCCCCACCTCTCCCTCCTCTGCCTAGCTATTGGCCATTCACCTTTTTATTAGGCCAATCAGATGCATTGAGCAGAGGAAGTAAAAGAGAAGCCCATCTTTACATAATTAAACAAGTATTCTACTCCACGCCACCATCACATAGTCTCATAAACATTTGATGTATTCATAATACTTGAAGCCCTGTTAGAGGAGACAAACTTACACAGTGCTGGAGTTCCTCTCAACCATACAGAACACCCTTGTGTTGCCCTTTCCCGTTCTTTTCTTCCCTCCCAACTGTTACCAGTCATTTCCCTAAGAACCAGGCTCACATTGGCGGATGCTTCTAAACAGTTCTCCAAACTGCACCAATCTAACATTCAGGAGCAGGATGTGAGAGATGCAAGCTCTCTGCGTTTTGGATGAAGCACTGACAGTCTCTGTCAGTGTAGCCAGTTAATCTCTGCTCATGTGTTATTCTCCCTCTAGTGGCTGATAACATCAACCACCTTTCCATGTGCCTACTGACCTTTGGGATACGCACTTTGTGAAATGCCTATTCAAGTGTTTTTCCCACTCTTTATAGAATTATTTGCCTTTTACTTATAGACATGCAGCAATTATTTACATATTCAAGATATAAATCACATGCTTAATGTGTATTCCAAATGCGTCCCAAATCTTTTCTCACTGTTTAAGGCATCTGTTTTCACTCTCTTAAGGTTATCCTTTGTGGCCAGGAAAGGGTAATACATTTTTCTCACCTATCATAAAGTTCATGACTGAGAGCCTCATGATAGAAGGAATGTTAGCGAGAGAGAAATGTTCATATGCATTTATCGCAAGTTTTATGTGTTGTAGCAGCCTACACAAGGAAATCCCTACAAGACAGAAAACTGCATTCTCATAAGGCAGGTCTCATTTTCCTTCAGTCTCCCCACTTCTGACCCATGTCTCTGGCAATTTTGCCCCCCTCTGATGCATTCAAGGACTTGTATGACTATATTGGGCTCACTCAGATAACCATAATTTCCTCATTGTAAGACTTATACCTTTAATTCCATATGCAAGGTCCTTTATGACATATAACATAAACATGTAACATGAAAGATTTCCGGGATCAGGGTTGGAGTGTCAACATCTTCAGGGAATTATTATTTGAATGCTACAGTTATTCTCAATAACTTCTTAGTACAATGATATGAAAAGTAAGCTATCTTCACCAAAGAAACTAGGAAGAAAACTTAGCCAAAAAAGCTATCACATTGGTCTTATTCCAATTATATCTTTAATTTCTGCATGGTTATACTATTAGTTAATTAGAATATTTCTGTCTACTCCTTATTTCATCTTTATCACATATTAGTCATGTGTTTGTGAGTACAATGAATTATTACATTCTGATATTAATAGGGCATAAAAATATTTCTAAGATATGAACTATATTTTATACCTATCATTCCCTCCAACCAAGCATTTGATGTATTTATTGACTTAAGCATATGCCCTATAGTCAATGTAGACTCTAGTTCCTCTTTAAATATTAGCAGCACTATTTCACTACTTCATAGGATACTATGCCTATGAATATAATATAGACTGTGTGGTTGTGGTCTCATGATGCAAACATGCTTAAGAAGATATTTGAAAAAGTGGTCTCTCCATTCCAACTCAGAATTCATGTGTACAACCTTTATTTTCACTGGATAAAGATGCACAGAGAAAGAAAGCCGCTCAAACTACTTGAAAATTCATGCACTTGTGCTGTCAAAATCTGATGTTCTTTCAACTTCCAAAGCACGTATGTTCTTAGGCTGTTTGCCACAAAACTCAGCATCAAATGCAGGAATCACTACTTTTGACTTGATTGCACTATAATTATTCAAATACCCTTAATTTTATGCTCTGTCCTAATTTCCATATCCGCTGTTATCATTTAAGAATGATTATTATAGATAATGTACCTAAAGCACTTTCATTAATTAGAAGATGCAATTATTGAACAATGGCAGTCATAACACAAAAAGTCTCCTACAAAGGCCACTATATCCATGTAGCTGTACATGTTACCAACATGGATCATATCTAGTATTAGCATTTCAGCACCTAGTAGTCCCTTTCCTACCCGGCTTGACTGGTTCACAGTAGATCTGACCTCAGCTGGCCTTTCTTCCTGCCGCCTTCCAAGGAAGCCAAGCTCTGGGGGTGAGACCACTGCCTGGAGAATGCACACCTCAGCTTGAGGCCAGGATTCGCTCTCTGCAGGTGCTCGGCAGGGGTCTGCCCCTCTTATCAATCAAGGGGAAGCTGGAATATTTCCTCCCCTCTGCAGGAAACCATGTCTCTGACTGAGACTTGCCAGCAGGGATTCTAACAGTTCTGCCAGATAGGAAGCTAATTTAGGGTCAAGGAAAAAGAAAAAGGTAAAAGGCAGACAGGGAAGAGATGGGGCACAAATAAGGAATTAGAAAGTTTTCATATACCTCGCTCCACACCTCACAGGAGGACTCACCAGGAAGCTTCTACAGAAATTGGAGAATCATTGATTATTGAGCATAAAAAAAAAACTTTAGAAAAATATTTTCCTTCATAAAAAGAAGCTATAAATAGGAAGCACTGAAGAGTTATTAATGCTAAACAATATATTCAGCCTGACCTTCACCAAAAGGCCATCTCTGTTTATCTGATCACAAGAGCAGGGAGACCTGAGCCAAGAATCCATTGTTATGAAATTGAACTAGATCCAGTTAGAGCTTTCAATTCACTTTTATTCAATTCCCACTTATATTTTAGGGTAATTAAACAATTGGATTAAGTCATTAGCAAGATTTTGAAAGCCTAGAGAATATTTTGACAGTGCCCAAATCCTAAGGAAGTACAAATGTAATATTACCTGTCTTTCAAAATGAAGGAAGTACCTAGAGAGGGGATTATGTATCCCTGATAGAGGCTTTATTAGTTCAAAGTATTAAAGTTAATTTTTATCATCTCAGTTTTTTCTGTGATAATGGCAGAATTTTTTTCCTAAAAGAAAATAAACACTTCATAGTATTTTTAAAAGGAAAAAAGTAGAGTAGATAAAAATCTACCTAGAAACCCAAGGGACATATGGAAAATAGATTTAAAATTCAGAAAATGGCTTTTAAGCTCTGATTTTTAGCTCTGTCAATCATTCTAGTGTAGATAATGTCACTACTAACTCAAAATAAATTACAATAATATGACATTAGCGTTTGGCTTGGTAGAAGAAAGAAATTTAAGTCCAACAAGAAAGAATAAGAATACTATTTGTGAAAAGGATTATGATTGTGAAAAGGAGTGTTCGTCTTACACTGAAAGGATTTTTTTCTAATTTTAATTTCTAACCATGATTAAATCTACATATATTGGCCAAACATAATATTCAGTTCTACCTGTGAGTGAAGCATTGAAGGAACTGTTGCTGTTTGGAGCTTGTCACAGGTGATCTTCCCAAACTACAGTAACCCTCAGAAATGGAGTACAGTCAACATGACTTCAAACCCAAATATAAGGGGTGGGCAGCAGGGAACGAAGATGACAGAAACACCCGCGCAGAGCCAAAGGTCCCATCAGGGATAGGGGCTCAGTGTTCGGAACACCTGAGCGCCTCCTCCCACTAGGAAGTAACGGCAAATAAAAGAGAACGAGCATCCGAGAGAAGACGGGGAGCCTCCAAATTTGCCATTACCTGGTTAATAATAAAAATGAAGAATACTTTGCCGAGCAGCCAGTGTTCGTTTTATTGTTTAATTTCACACAAAGCAGATCTTAACTTTGCATAAATTCCGTCGTTTCTACCCGAGAGCTGGAAGAAGCAGGACTCTCTGTTAAACATCGGCCTAGAAAAGTTACAGCTGCCTTGGTGTCAGTGCAAACAGTTCAACTGAAGGTTAATATCTAATCGGGCTTCTTCCCTGATCCCTAAAATCACGTGGATAAGGTAAAGTTACTCTGAAACCGCTGAAAGCAGAATTTCAATTACTATGAAGCAGAAGTAGTGTTAGAAGGAGAAGAAATGAGCAAGCCATGCAGAATTCAGGAAAGCTGAGTAACGTTTCTGTATCAGTAACGTATCAAACAGGCTAACGTTAGAGAATTAAAGCATCCGCTTTAATCCTGGCTATTCATAGGAATGAACTCGTCGGGAATCCCTCTTCGCAGTATGTATGTTGAGCTACAGAGTAACAGCCAAATGAGCAAGAAGGTCAGATAAAATAAAAGAGCAAGGGAAGGCAGGGACAAGGGAGACATGCTGGGGCTAATTATAATCTGAATTCTGAAGCTGTCTTATCTTCCACCTATGTCTTTGCGTAGAGTAGTTCATTTCTCCCTGGCACCTATGTCCAAATCAAGCCAGCTAACTGTCACCCATCAACAGGACACCCACACTGTGATGCCCCTTTTCTGGCAGATTTCCATAGTTGATTGTCTAATCTTACATTTGGTCACAATAACGTAAATATTTTAATCTCTCTGCAACAAGTCCGTGTATCATCAACGCCCCCATTTCATTTATCCCCATTTCTGCCCAAGACAAACCACAAAATCACTATACCTCTTCTATTCACACTTCCAACTCAGCTTAGGCAGCCTTCCTTCAAAAAACTATTGGAAAATGATCACACTACAAAGTCTTGGGCTAGGTAAAGGGCTGAGCCATTTTCTCCCAGTTTCTTTCAAAGCTTTTAACTCTAAGGACCTAGCTGAGAAAAAAATTGACAGGCCGTCATTGGACTGGAAAGATGGCTCAGTTGGTAGAGGGTCTGCCATATAGGCAAGAAGACTGGAGTTTGGATCTCCAACACCCACAAAAAATTCTGAATACAATGGCACTTGCCTGTAACCCCAACACTGAGGTGAGGAAGGGCAGAGACAGATGAATTCCTGAAGTTTAGGGGTCATCCAGCCTAGCTGAATAAATGAGCATCAGGTTCAATTATAGATTCCGACAAAAAAAAAAAAAGAGCGAGAGAGAGAAAGAAAAGAAAAGAAAGATGAAGATATAAAGAGAATCCTGGAAAGACATGCTATGTTAACCTCTGGTTTCCACATGTACATACACCCAGGTGTATACGCACTACACATGCAAACACACACGCACACACACACACACACATATACACATATGTTTTAATACGGATTCTTCATCATCCCCTTTTAAAACCCAATAATATTCTAAGTATTGAAGCAGGCTTACAACTGTCACCTTGGATTTACATTTTCCAGGGTATTTTCTGCCTCTCCTTTTGAGTTGTTATGAAACCCTTGCCATTAGCCTGTTAATTTTAAGGTTAATTAGGGTTCACATCTTTCTGAAAGACTGGCAAAATGCACTGTGTAACCAGGGCAACTAAAGCTACAGTTTGCTCTGTGCACACACAACTTCTTGATGCTCTGAGAAAAATAGAGAATCCAACCAATGTTCAGCTCTCCCTGCTCTAAACTCAGCCGAGTCCAATTTGATCTGCAGACAACTGGATGAGAGAAGCAGAAAGGGTTCTTCTCCTAGAGTTACAACTTAGTTTAACTACCCCAGATCAGGACTCTTGAGCTCGGCTCACTCTCTCCTGCTTATACAGTCTAGGCTCCTAGACCAGGGAATGGTGCCACGCATGCCCCCACCACCACCTTGTTAAATTATCTGAATGAAATAACTCCCCAGAGAAATGTATAGAGACCTATGTTCTGGGTGATTCTAAATCTCATCAAGTTGACAGTTCAGGTTAGCCATCACAGACAATCAAGGAGAAACATTGGTAGACATTGTTCATGTTTGGGGGTCATGAGTATCAACAGAAAATGTTTTGGTAGGATTGAGGACTGTCTTAGCTAGTTTTATATCAAGCTAGAGTCATTTGGAAAGAGGGATTCTCAAGTGAGAAACATAACTCCATTAAGATTAGACTGTAGGCAAGCCTATAGGGGATTTTCTTTATTAGTGATTGATGATGGCGGTCCAATTCACTGTAGGTGTTGTCTCACCTGGGCTGGTGGTCCTCGGTTCTATAAGACCCAGGATGAGCAGCCATGAAGAGCAAGATGCTAAATACCATTCCGCCACGGCCTCTGCCTATCAATTCCTGTTTCCACGCTTCTACCTCCAGGTTCCTGCCTTGAGCCGCTGCCTGACTTCCCTCAGTAATGAACTGTGATAACAAAAGTGTAAGCGAAATAAGGTCTTCCTCTCGGGGCTGCTTTTGGTTGTGGTGTTTCATCGCAGCCCTAGGGACTCCAACTGGAGTATGCGGGTTCCTGTGACGACCTGCCAGACATTTTACATCCTCAGCCCTACCAGCGACACCTAGCGGAGAATCCGAGAATCCGTCATCTCCTGTGCCCAGGCCAGATGCTCACTTTCCCGGGTCCTCCACAGTTGGGAGCATGCTTACAATCTCACTATCGCACTCAGAATCTCCATTTCAAACCTGTTCAAACACGGACACCTCAAAAGATGTACTCCGGTGAGAGCGGAGCATCCAGTTGTCGGAGAAGAGCTGGAACTTTCAGGAAGTTTCACAACACCTGTGCCTAGTAGCAGTCGGCTGTCTCTAGGGGAACAACCCTCCAGAAGGATAAGCATGTATATCATCTCACCAGTGTAGAGAATGCATTCCAATTTGCACCTCTGCAAGATGCACTTTGAGCTACCTAATTCTATGAATCAATTTTCTTTATGTTTAAATTTGGTATCTGTCTTTACGTGGGGTCCTAGGAATACAGAACACAGAGCCAAAGCTTGTAATCTAGAGATTTGTTTTCTGTGCTGCTTTGACGTCAATATGAGTATGAATTTTGACTAAGAAGGAGAAACTAGAAATGCTAGCAGCCCTCAGAGTTCCCTCATGCATAGAAAGTGGCCCCAGTAACTTTTTCCAGTCTCTTCTCAGTGTTCTGGAAATCATGCTTTGCTTCTTTGTTATGAGACATGTGTTCGTTTGGGAGTTTTAGATGTTCCAGTGCGAGGAAAACTGGCACCGACGGCTTTCTGGGATGTGCAGAAAGGGGAAGCTGCACAGCAGCCCGGGGGACACCTCACGCTAGGGAGCAAGAATCCGAAGGCTTAATGCAATTTCACAGCGTTTGGATGACTGGCTGAGTAGGAAAATGGGTAAATTAATGGATGAATGGATGACACGGGTGAGTGGATCCCAGCGTATGACGGGTGAGTACTCCGATAGCAGGCCGCTCTCCACAGCTCCATTCCTCTCCCGGGACTCCGCTGACTCCACCCAACCTGCACCTTCTGGCCACCCAGAATAGAATTCCTTTCAACAGTGGCCAAGATCCCAGGAACTTACAAAACCTAAACCTGATAGTCCGTCTTTGCCTTCTTCTCCTCCTCTGTTATGAACCAGAGACTGGGATGAGAATGGCCCCACTCTTCTTTCTGTCCACAACGCTAGATGGTTTTCAAGAAGTATTGACGAAGGCCCCGAGGAGATGGCTGAGTCAGTAAAGTGCTAGCCACACAAACATGAGGACCTGAGTGTGCATTCCCGGTACCCACGTAAGAAGCTGGCCTTGCAATCCTGGCATGGTGGGAGACGGAGACTGAAGGGTTGCTGGAGCTCACTGGTCAGCTGCTCCTGCCCACTGGGTAAACCATAGGCTCCGCGAGAGATCCCATCTTAAAAAAAAAAAACCAAAAAAAAAAGAGAGAGACGGAAATAAAAAAGAAAGCCTACCCCAAATCGACCTTTGGCTCCCATAGGCACATTCAAATGAGCGTGCATGTACACAGTGCACACACGGAAGAAATAATTGATCAAGATGCTATTATAGTCACATTTAAAACATCATGCGTATTTTTATATTTAAAACCTTTTATTTCACAATTTTACAGGCAATAAATATTAATGCTCATATTTTCTATTATACTGGACATAATAAAATTCCAGAAGATTGACTGATTTTTCAGTGATGAAATGCTGTTCCCTCTACCCCAAGGGAGAGTTCCTACACTGTTTCATGGGGTGAGAAAGGCTCCAAAGAATTTAAAGAGAGATTTACATGTGGAAATGCTCTGACCTTCTGTGGATTAACACTGGTGTAATATCAGACAAGAGAGTTTACTGGGCTATAATTTTAAAGCCTTTCAGTGCTTTTGGCAGATATCAAATAATAGCCTACTTAAAGGCAATTCTACTTACTTGAATCAAAAGATGAACTCAGAAATAACATAACTGCTACCTTTGGGAGAAAGACTTTCAAAATGCTCTTTTTCTAGGACATAGAACTTTAAAAAAGAAACACAAAGACAATTCTCTAAAACATGACCTAAACCAACATAAAACTCTTCTAAGCAGGGAAGTAAGAAAGAAAAGCGCATAGAGGGACAAAGGGAAAGAAGGGGGGAGGGAGAGATAGTGGGAGGGAGGCAGACTGAAGTGACAGGTAGTCTAAGCAGGTCCTGGAATAGGGAAAATTGATACCCAACAGACATTTGTTAGAAGAAGAAGGAGAAGGAGGAGGAGGAAGAGGAGAAGGAGGAGGAGGAGGAGGAGAAGGAGGAGGAGGCAAAAGCCTCCAGAATATATACCGGGCATGCTGGTCACACCTCAGTTTTAGCACTGAGGAGGCAGAGACAGGAAAAGCGTGAATTCCAGGCCAGCTGTGACACAAAGGGAAAACTGACTTAAAGATCACCAATGCACCCACAGATGTCCACTCAGTGGACAAAGGCTTTTGCTCCAAGTCTGACAACCTGAGTTCGATCTTTGAGACCCAAATGGTAGGAGAGAACCATTTCCTAAATTTGCCCTCTGACCTCCAACCGTGTACTGTGACACACATGTGCTCACACATATATACACAAATAAGTAAATAAAATTTAAGACAAGAAAAAAGATACTTTAAAATATGCAAAGTTGGAGAGTTGATTTGTTTGTTCCATGAAGAGACTGAACAAAATAAACATTGCCAGTGTAGGTTTGGGGATCCTTGTGGTGGGTATTTATATCTTCAACAGGCTCCTGATAAGCACTGGATTCCCAGTTAGTGGCACTACGTAGGAAGGCTATAAAGCTTAGTTATGGACATGAGACCTAACTGACCAACACGGGCCACTAGAGGGAAGACTTTGGAGGTTTTAACTGTCACCAAAGAAGCCTGGCCGTTATACCAATTCACCATGACAGATCAAACCCATTGAAACCATGAGCTACAACAAGCCTCTGCTCCCTGACATTGAGTATTTTGCCAGTGGTGAGAGAAGTAGCTGATACCACGTTCAGAGGTTTAGAAAGACAATGGCATCTATGTGCTTGTGAAACACCGATTCTTACCACATACATGTGCAATTGTATCAAACTTGGACTTGAATGTTGCCAGCTAACCTTCAAATGTATCATAGTTTGTGTGAATAGAACAGGATTTATTAAATAAAATCTTGAAATGGTTTTAGCACATGGCTTTACCTCATATTGAAGTCATGCACAAAGTTTTCAAAAATACAAATTAAAGTACATTTTTGGTCAGGAATAAAAACAAAGTTGAGAAATAAACACAGGTAGATAGCTATGATGTAGATGTTTTCATTTAATGGCTGTTATTGCCATATCACTTTAACAAAAGTTTTTGTATTTGTTTTTTATTTTATTAGTATTTATTAATACTTTATGTATGTGAGTACTCACATACACCAGGTTGTGAGCCACCATGTGGTTGCTGGGAGTTGAACTCAGGACCTTTGGAAGAACAGCCAGTGCCCTTCCTGTGAGCCATCTCTCCAGCCCTGTATTTGTTTTTTTAAGAGAGATTCTAGAGTTAAGATGCCTACATTTAATTCCCTGTTCCTCACTTCCTACATGTTCTTCTGACCAACCAACCACATGACTTTCCTGTCTCAAATTACCGTACAACGTGAAAATAATGAGGATGATAGTGCCCAGTGTACTGAAGAGATAATTACACTTCCATGCTCACTGTAGCATCAAGCTATAAACTCAAGTGTTCATCAAATCTAAATACAGTACATATGCACCCATACCCAACCCAAGGAATGGACTGCATTTCGGCCTTCCTGAGACTGACCTGAGCGAAAGTGCCTCAGATGGTAAAGTAAACATGTAAAGCAGAGGACCAGAATCCTTGTCCTAAGAAGTCCCTCAGACATCATATGGGCATGGTGGTCCCTTGTAATTCCACTGCTAGGAACATAGAGGTAGGACATCCCAGGTGCAAACCCAGTAGCCAGAACAGCCATGTTGGTGAATTCTGGGTTAACTGAGAGCAATAGGGAAGGAATCCAAAGGCAAGCTCGGGGCTCCACCTCCACACGCATACACACATGTGTGCACACTTGCGGAGACATAAGGTCTCCTCATCCATACGCATAGACATGTGTGCTCACTTGCACACAATGCCAATCCATACATTTGCAAACACCCTTATACTTACACACATACAGGTCAAACAGAATATAGGAAGAAAATTCCGTTACATATGACAACATGGATGAACCTAGAGGACATTCTACAGCACATGCTCAAACAGAAAGACAAACGCTGCATGATTTCATTTACATGTGTGCTTTTAAAAGTCAGAGAGCAGAATGGGGGTTACCTGTTATGAGGTTACCTGTTATGAGGAGGCCACTTGTTGGTTCCCTGCTGCCCAGCCCTGAAATAATCACATAGAAACCATATTATTTAAATCACTGGTTGGCCCATTAGCTCTAGCTTCTTATTGGCTAACTCTTATATATTAATTTAACCCATCTCCATTCATCTGTGTATCACCACGTGGCAGGGGCTTACCAGATAAAGTTCCATCTGTCTGTCTCTGGCAGGGCTACATGGCTTCTTCTCCCTGACTCTGCCTTCTTTCTCCCAGCATTCAGTTTAGTTTTCCCCACCCTACCTAAGTTTTGCCCTATCAACAAGTCAAGCCAGTTTCTTTATGCACCAATGGCATTCAGAGCATACAGAGGGGATTCCCACATCAGTTACCAGGAATTAAAAAAGAGAGTAAGGACAGGAATTATCAGGGAGCTGAAGGTCAAAGAACCTAAGTCTGCATTTTAGACAGAAGTTAGGAACAGAGATCTGGCAGACATCTCAGTGGCTACAGTTAGGAAAATTGACCTAGGTACTTAAAAATTACTAAGACTGCATTTTAAATATTATGACCACAAAAATTATAAGTTTGAGGTAATACATGGTTCAATTAGATATCCATGTCACATATTTTATTTCAAAATAATGAGCTACACATATTAACAATACAATCTCTGTCAATTTACATACATATTCTTATTTTACTGATTTCAAAAACATAGTAGTAAAACAGAGCAATGCCTGGCACACCTTTGTGACCTATTAAAATACCTTGTTTTGCTTTTGCTATTTTTCATTATTTTAATTAATTTTTTAATTTTAATTTTATATGGTAAGTAGAATGTAGCCAGATAAAATCAACCCCATATACTTTGAAATGTTTCTTCACTTATTATAAATTTTGATGTTTGAACATACTTCTTGAGGAAATTATGAATTTTCTATAATAAATCAGCAATGTTTTGAATATCTGTGTCATCTAGAATCCTATTTGGCTAAATACATAATCTCAGGGACATTTTTGTTATATAAGTCATAAAGAATTCTCAATTTCTAAAATATTTTGCTGTAACTAGAATCTCTAAGGGTTACAAAGAGCCAAGTTAAATATAGCTAAGGTCAGATTTAAAGGGTGAGAATGGCCCACTCAAGGGCCATTTATGAATCTATCACTCAGAGATTTTTTTTCTCGAAATAATTTTTAACCCACATTACATAACTCCTAAAAATATACACAAGTCAAAAAAGAAAAAACGAATTTCCCCGTTATAGGAGATGGCATTCCCAGAGAGCTATGTGCATATTTGTATCATTATAGGCTGATTTTGCATGTTCCCTATGCAGAGGCACATGGGATCACTTGGCTGAGTCTATTCCTCACTCCTAATCCTTTTCCATGTTTGACTCAGTGGTTCCTTCACACAAGCTGTCGGTCACTACCATCAATGCCCTGCTTTTGATCACTTTAAGTCTCCCGTTCCCATGCTTACTGGAGTTTCAAAGTGGCTGATTATACCCCTGGGCTTATTTCCTTCTTTTAAAAAAAAAATGATCTGTTTGTTTTTATTTCGGGTACATTGGTTTGCCTGTATGAGGGTGTTAGATTTCCTGGAACTGGAGTTATAGACAATTGTGAGCTGCCATATAGGGGCTGGCAACAGAGCCCAGGTCTTCTGAAAGAGCAGCCAGTGCTCTTAACCACTGAGCCAACTTTCCCAGCCCCTATTTCCTTGTATTTTAGTTTTTGTTTCTGAAAAACCTTTTTCCTGTCATCAATTTTGCCACTATATCACATGTCATTTCTGAGTTTTTTTTCTAAGCTTGACCCTTCTATTCTTTTATTTTTTTTTCTTGAGGCTCTGTTCTGAAGTAGTTACTGTCTGTGTTATTCCACCTGAAACGGGTTACCACTCGTTAAAGACAGGGTCTTTCATGGAGGATCAAGGGCACGCTGCTGCTGCTGCTGCTGCGGCTGCTGCTGCTGCTGCTGCTGATGTGGGCTTAGCCCTTGGTTGCCTCACCTTGTGACAAAGGCACACACATGCCAAGAGCTTACACGTCAAACAAGAGTGAGAAGACTAGTGTGACCCTAGCTTCTGACGTCACAACCCCATGGACCTACGGACCTTCCACTCAGCCTCCCAAACATTCCACCTCCCAGGAAAGCCTTGAGGAACACTAATTTACTAATTTATAGGACTGTTGGGCTGTCTGCTAACACACCCTTATAAGACAATTTAGGTTTTTTTTCTCAGAAATGTGACTCTGAACCTTCATTGCTTTTCTTGTAGTAACTTCATGAAATTTGTCCGGATATTTTTCATAACTGCATTTTATATAAAATTCCCTCCCCTGAAGCTGTAGAAAAGTGAATGTGGCAAGCGTGTGCTCACTCCCGTAGGTCCCTCTCCTGTGTCTCTGTGGTGGACAGAAACATGGCAGCTTGCTTCCTCACGCACCCTAGGTGTGTCCCCTTTCTCACCTGTCCCGGGTCTCTCTTCCCTTCTCTGTTCTTCTGCCCTGACTGACCCATTTTGCTTTTGTGCCAAGTAGTATGTCCTCAAAATGAGTCTCTCCCAGGCAGCGTCTTTCTGAGCCAGATTTAAAAGTGATGATGGAGGCTACGTTGTTCCAGGCCAGGCCCCTCGGCACGCGCCTTGAGCCCTGTTCACTCACCTGTACTACGTTAGTCAAAATTCCTGTGAATGCCAGGTACGGTTCTCAGACTGTCTGCTCATGTCAGATGAACTCCGTTGGACTTTTGCTCTATTTTATTTGACCGCCAGGAGCTCTCCTACTTTCTCCCATGTAGATACTGGCACTGGGCTTGGGGTCAGATGTTTTGTTCTTGTGTGCTATTTCTGGTATTCATAAAAATATCTTACCTCCAAATTTTCCATAAGCAGGGAATAATGGCACATACCTGCAACTCAGGACTCAAGAGACTGAGACAGGAGGATCATGAATTGAAGAAGTCCTTGGGCTATGTAGCCAGACCGTATCTCACAAAAGAAAAAAAAAATCCTTCCATTTAGAACCATCAATTCATTAAACTCAAAGAAAATAATTGAATTATCATTTTCATTGCTTACAGTTTACAGCATCCCAGATGTTTAAATGATGTCTGAAGGAGTGAGGGGCAGGTGACTCAGCTGAGAAAGCGCTTGTCCTTCGAGCATGAGGAGGTGCGTTCCGAGTCCCAGCACGTACACGTTCCGAGTCCCAGCACGCACACGTTCCGAGTCCCAGCACGCACACGTTCCGAGTCCCAGCACGCACACGTTCCGAGTCCCAGCACGTACACGTTCCGAGTCCCAGCGCGCACACATTTATGGGGCACACCTGCACTTGCAGTGCCCGGGAGGCACAGACAGAAGGATCCCTGGCGCTCGCTAGCCAGCAGTCTAGCTGAGTAAGTGGACTCCAGCTCCATGGAAAGACCCTGTCTGAAATATAAAGCGTGCAGTTGAGGAGGATGCCTGTCTCAGTGAGTGGTTCTATAAAACACCATGGCCTAAGCAACTTGAGGGGGAAAGGGTTTAGTTCATCTTGTATTTCCACATCAAAGTCCGTCACTGAGGAAAGTCAGGGCAGGAACTGAGTGGCAGGAACTAAAGCAGAGGCCGTAGAAGAGAGCCACATTGTACCTTGCTTCTCCCGGTTTGCTCTACCCTCTTTCTTACAGAACTCAGGACCACCTGCCTAGTGGTGGTAAAACCCACAATGGGCTAGGTCCTCCTATGTCAATCATTAATTGAGAAAAATGTCAAACAGACTTACCTTAGGCCAATCTTATAGAGGCCTTTTCTCAATTAAGACGCCCTCTTCTGAAATTAATCTAGCTTAGCTTGTGTCAAATTAACATCAATCTATCAGCACACACCCAGAGGCAAATTCAGCCTTCCACGTGTGCACATACAAGAACATATGCCAACACACATATCCACGTATCAGAAGAAAAAGTGATTGGGTAAAAATGACAAATGACTTTGAAATGATTCTTTTCACAATCTTTGGTTCTTTTGTAGGTGATTCTATTTCAAAAGAAAAGAAAAAGCAATGCCCACCAGCAATTAAGTCCATACCAGGTTTTGCTAGGCAATAAATCTGAGATCCAAACTGTACTAAAATGTTCCCTTTCTTATGATAGCTCTCTCCCCACTCCGTTCAGACAGTAAGAAATAAGCTGGAACCTTGCTCACGTGCCATCCCGCATGAGAACCACAGGTGGAGCAATATGGTCAAAAATGCATCTCCAGATGTGGTTCACGATCAGCTGACTTTAGAGTCGCACAAATAATGAACGTACCCAAAACCAACTGACAATATCAAGGAGATTGCAACCTGGTGGTTCTGTTTTGCTGAACGATCATTTGACTTCGAGGAAATTTGGTTCTTATAAAGTTGAACGCGCTGCCTGACCAGTCTGTTCTCTACAATCCACACTCAGCAGCACCGTTGTTTATAAAGGAGAGTGGCTCACACAGCCGACGGGTGTAAGCGTCCATCATCTTAAGACTCAGAAACCTCTGGTTTTCATGCTCACAGTGACTCAGTTGCAATGATCATGAGATCGTTCATTCAACAACGGATGTAAAATGGGGGACTTCCAACATCTTAGTGAAAAGCATGGGACTGTAGGAAGCACACGGCTTGGTGTCTGTCACCACAGAATCTGCCCAAGACCTCTCAGGCTGTGCACATCCCGTCATGTTGGGTGCTGATCCTTCATATCTGTGTCTGCCACAGTGAGAAACCACACAGCTTCATGTTAACTTTGCCCTTCCCCCACCCCCAGGGCTAAGCCTCACCTTTTTCACAATCTCTGTAGCAACTATAATGTAATAAATCGCTTCCCGCTGGGCTCCTGAATCCAGAAGCCGTGTGAAAAGCCATGTTCCCACTCTCCATCCTCATCGTATACTCAATGCACCATCTACAAGCCAATTTGCATTTTGGGGCCCACTTGTCAAATTAAAAGTGAAGGAGTTGGAGTGTGGATGAAGGAATGAAAGGGTAAGGAACGCACCTGACTGTCTCTTTCAAACATTTGGGTGTATGAAATGAAAAATATGAATTCCAACTGAAAATTACAGAAGAAAATGGGTGTTAATAGCAAGAAAATCGTGTGTTTTAACACTCGGCTTGCTTTTCCCATCGTAATACATTGCATTTGTCAAAGGCCTGGAAGGAAATGTTTTAAAGGGGTTTTTTTGTATTATTAAATGAAAACTAATTTCTTCCCATGAATTTAGAACTGTGACTAACACACAAAAGGCTTCGATAAATACCAGGTTTCTGACATATTATTATCATCGGCAAGCTTAGCTGCATTTCTTTCCTCCCATCCCTTTGATCAACCACCTGATCAATACTGTATTCCGCTTATTCTCACCCACTCAGACCCCGGCCCTCTCCCGTCTTCTCAGTGGCTGACTTCTCTCAGTGTGAGCCTAATTAGTTCTCTCCCACAGCATGCTCTTTATTTTCTTCATCGGACACGGTACTCCACAGTTCCTGTTCAAGGACAAGCTAGCTATAGTCTCTCACTGCCTATTCACTCCACAGCCCACCAAAATTAGTGGCTGGGCAAAGAAAGGGAAGCCAGCAGTGCCTGGGATGTGATTCCGAAGTTGGATCACTCCCTGGCCAGATGGCAGCAAGACCGTCATCTCTGGTGTTCGATTTGCACCGAGGGCCTCTGGCAAGGCTGCCACATGGCAATTACCAAGAATTTCACCTGCAGGGACTTGGAACAGACGGCAGGTTGAGGGGAGACAGGGGCTTCTATGAGATCCCTGGCATTTGTAAATATGGAAGAAACAGTAATTATAAGGACTGGGGGATTTGTTTGGTTGTCACTAAGGGTTATTGATGCACAGAACAGAGAAAATGACAGGCTCAGTTTAGCCAATTAGCCACTTAGGGCAAAGTGTGAGCAGGAAGGTTCCTGCGGCAATGTTTGCAGATATTTCTCTCTCTCAGCCACAGGACAGACAAGCTCCAAGAGCAGAGAGCTTCAGAAAGGCTGAGTTCACAGCCCCACCACGTCTCCTGCATTGACAGGCAATGATTAGGGCCCTGAGGTAGAGCTATCCAGGTAAGGTCTTCAAGAACATTAAACTCCTCAGAGGACTCCTCAGAACCTTCTGGGTCTTGATGCTGGACAGTCCACATCTGAGGGGATGCTGGACAGCCCACATCTAAGGGGATACTAGACAGCCCACATCTGAGGGGATGCTGGACCCACTGCATTGCCTAAGGAGAGAGCAGAGGCTTCATCTGTGACAAGTGTGCCTCAAGACAATGTCCTCCTTCACATCTTCCCTGCTTATTCCTTCTGACGAACGACTCAGCATGGCCTTGGTAAAGAAAGAAGGGCATTACCCACGGAAAGGTCTGGCAGGACTTGGCTCATACATTCCAGAGAACTCCAGCCTGGACAAGCTTATGGATGACCCGAATCCAAGTGTAGGCATAATAAGTAGCTACATTGGGAAAATAATGGAATTTGGAAATCAAATGGCTCCAATCTACTCTTGATTCCCACTATATGTACATATTTTGGCTCGGTGAAGAAAAACAATCTGTCTATTGTAAGTGTTTACTGAAAGAATTAAAAACCAAAAAAGGTAATGTGCATAATGAATTTTATAATCACACACCATTTCTAAATAAATACTACCATAATGGTGACACTTGAATCTATAATGAATATTGTTACATTTAATTATATTACAGATAATACATACTAATTAATACAAACTTAGAAGAACAGGTGTGTCAGGCTTTTCTGGCTGCAAGCCTGGCAGAAAATCACTCAGGCTACCCTCCAGGAAGATGGATTTCCTGTAAGGAAGTAAGGGAAAGCAGAAGAAACAGGATGCACACAGAAACTGTGTTCAACTAAACCTCCTGGAGGAAGTAACGCAGCTCGGATATGGAAGCCCCAACAGGGGCACAGGCTTAGATTGTCCTGTTGCCTCCTGAGCAGCAAGAGGCAGAACAGAAGGTCCGATGACTCAGTCCTCTTGCCTTTTCTCCTGTAACTCTCACTCATGAACGGTTTCTTCTACATTTATAGTATCTGCTTATTCATAATTCTGTCTCCTACTTCTGCTCTCTCTGTCTCTCTGTCTCTCTCTCTGTGTTTCTCTCTCTCTCTCTGTTTCTGTCTCTGTCTCTCTCTCTCTCTCTCTGTCTCTCTCTCTCTGATTTTATGTCTACTCACACAGCCAAATGTCCATGTTCCCTGTATATCTCCCTGTATATCTTACAAACCAACACTGTGGTAGAATTGTCTCAGTCAGAAAACTCTCTTTGAACAGACACTTTTGTGCTAGGCACTTTAAAAATACTTGGCGGGTTCTTACGACAGGTGACCCGTTCCTCGTGATGAGCTGTGGGGAGGAGGGCAGTTCCCTGACTGGTGATTAATGAGCACAGCCACATGGGATGCACAAGTGTATAAGAAATATCAGCCCTGGCTCAGAAGCCCGTACCCAACAACAGCCTCACACTGTGGAAGAAGAAAATGATGTTTTAGTGAAAATTTAATTAGTCGTCTCTGCACAGTTGCTTTTCTTGTTTTATTGAAAATAGAATTTTTCCATACAATATATTCTGATCATGATTCCCCTTATCCCTACCTTTCTGGTTCCCCATCAGATCCGCACCCCTTCTGTCTCTCGTTAGAAAACAAACAGGCATCTAAGGTATAAAAATAAAATAAAATAAATCAAAAACAAGCACATTAGAATATGACAAAACAACCAAACAAGAAGAAGAGCCAAAGGAAAAATCAGAAGAAACACATACACATTCCACACGCAGGAATTCCTTAAAATCCCAAAACCAAAAGCCATATGTATATGAAAGGGACCCATGAGGTTAAAAGGAAGATTCCTGGATGCAACATTACGAGACACAGAGCCGCCAAAGATGCCACAGAGTTTGCTTTGTGTTGACCTGGCCAGGTAGTCTACCCTTGAGAGTAGTTTTTCCCCAGTGAGAATCCATTGGAGAACACAAATTCATTTGCAAGTAGCTCTTCAATGGGGATAGCATTTGGGTTAGGGATATGGGAGTAGCCATTTTTCTTTTTTTTTTTTTAGTTTTTCAATTTATTTATTGAACCCTTATACATACATTGTTCAGCTGTAGAATTCTAAAATCATATTTTCCAAAATTGACCCCAAATCACAGAATGATTATAGCAAAGGAAGACATTAATCATTCAGTTTTCTCCTCGATGTATTATACAGTGAATTATTTGCTCATTTGATAAACATTACCTCATCAGCTTCTTCACCACAATCATCATCATCATCATCATCATAATCCCCAATGGCTTCCCCAGTAAAGGACAGCACTGATCCTGGGATTATCTGCTCCTGTAAAAAGTGACCAGTTTCCAAGTCTGCAGCCAGTATAGCGTCAACACCATCATCCAGATCCCCGTGCTCAGGAACTTCAGGAGGGGCAAAAAAATTAAAGGAGGAATCGTCATTTCAGCTCCAGAACCCCATCTGGTGCAGACTTGTTCAGGACGTGTTCTTGCTGCCACGGTCTTTGGGAGTCCATATCTGTGCCAGCTCCGTGGTGTCCAGGAGGCCTCCATTCCCTGGTGTCCTCCAGCTCCTCTGACTCTTACACTCTTTCTGCCTCCTTTTCCGCAGAGTTTACTGAGCCCTGGAGAAAAAGATTTGATGGAGACATCACTTTTAGGGCTGAGTGTTCCAAAGTCTTTGCATATTGCCTGACTGTGTGGTGTGTCTCTGTTTGTTCCCGTTTGCTGCATGAGGCGGAAGCTTCTCTGATGACAGCTGAGAAAGGCACACATTTGAGTATAGCAGACTGTCATCGGGTGGTGTCTTTTCATTTGCTCGTTTTTAAAAAAAAAAAATAATTACATTTATTTATTCGTGTGTGTGTGTGTGTGTAACTAAGGCTGGTCTTGAAATCATTGTAAAGTTGGGGCTTTCTGCTTCTACCTCCCAAGTGCTGGGATCACAGGATATACTAGATCATAGGGGAAAATAAACTTTATGATATTATGTAAATACTTTGAGAATATACAATGCTGTACATTTCCAACAGTTTTTATATACACGTGTAGGTATTTAAATAAAGTCCAGAAGAACCTCTGAAAGCAGAGGGGGGAAAAAATAAAGCTTGGGTGGCCTAAAGAACTTTTACTCTCTGATAAGTTCCACACTTTTAAAAGGAGCATGAATGTATCCTTCCCTTAGTATTTTAGAGAAATGGGTGACAGAGAGTTATTTGGGCATTCCTGAGGACTGGCATACATAACCTGGCAGGATATATGTCACACTCACAGTCTGTGATAAAAGTACTCACTTTTTGAGGCCAGCCTGGTCTATGGAGAGAGAGCTTCAGGATAGTCACACTATATAAGAGACCATGTCACAAAACAAACACACAAAAGGAAAGCATTCGCTCAATATTCTGAAGATGTTTAGTGAGCACTTGCTATGCACCAGGCTTGTTCAATCTAAGCAGGAGAGGAGACGCTGCAGAGAATAATTATTGTGCTGTCTGGAGAGCTGTCCCTTCCACTCTCTCACGGTGTCTGCATCTGTCTTCACAGTGGTGTTAGAAAGGAAACCTATAGTTTACTAAGACAAAAACTGATGTTATGAAGTCCACATTTAAGCTTCACAGACATCTAACTTATGTCTTACATGATTGTCTCGTGTAGTTCTAGACACAGAACTAGACAATATCCAACACAGAGGTCAATCTTACGCCAGGGTTTTTCAAACCATTCACCTTTCACATTAACTCATTGAAATCTCTCCTTCCCATGACTGAACTCTGCCACTAATGGTTCCAAAATCAAAAACCAGAGGCTACAGGAGTTTCTACCCTAAGTGCACAGCCCTCTTGCTCTACCTCCAACCCTCCCAGACACTCACACAATACTTGAGCCAGTGGCTTGACAGACAAACTAATACTTGTAACTTCGGAACTGAAAAAGACATCGCTAGTAGGAGCCCACCAAGGCAGGCTGTTGTGCACGAGTCTACTCACCAATAAAGGACAGACTTTCCCTCTCCACTCAGCTTTCAACTCCACAATGGCAGCCTTGGGCACCTGGGGGCTGGCTTTGTCCTCTGTGGGTCACATTAAGCACAACCTTGGCTGTAGGTTTCACCTTTCACAACTTCCGAATCAATCTCTCACAGTCAGAATGAGGGTTCGTGGTGCCAATGATATTTTCTGGACATGTAAAAAACCCAGGACACAGAGCCAAGATTAGCTAGTGTTCTTTCCCCCTTTTTACGGTTTCCCCAGTCATCCCCCAATTTAAAACTATCCTACCCATCTCCTTTACTCCCTGGCCCATGTCCAGCCCCAAGTTACCATACCAGTAATAACCAAAAGCTCCACACATACCAAACTGTACAGAAGCTGCCGTTGCTTCTGCTGTAAAGAGGCTGTGCAGAGACTCCGTGGTGAGCATCAGCTCGCTGCTCTTTCACACACCTGTTTTCAGACTTTGCATTTTCAGAGAAGTGCAGAACAGGTATCTCCAAACACACTCTCCCCCTCTCAGCTGAGAGGAGGGTGAGAGACACAGCAAGGAGCAGCTTCAGCACGTTCAGGCTGCTGCAGAGTGCAGAAACGCACTCAGGCTGCTATGGGATGCGAAAACGGTTGTGGGTCTTCAAAGGGCGCTTTCTCAAGCCACGCGCAGTTCTCATGTGGACAAGAACTCCTCCCTTCCCGACTTCTAGAAACCTACGATCAAAGATCACAGGTGCAGCCAGGCGGTGGTGGCACACACCTTTAATCCCAGCACTCGGGATGCAGAGACAGACAGATTTCTGTGTGTCCAAGGCAAACCTGGTCTACAGTGCCAGCTCCAGGACGGGCTTCAAAGCTACAGGGAGACCCTGTCTTGAAAAACAAAACAAAATAAACAAACAAACAAAAACAAAAAGATCACAGGCACTAATACTTAAGAGAGTTCATGGGGCAGGTAGGGATGCCACGTCGGCCTTTCCTTCTGGAAGAATTTGACAGATTGTAGGCACTTGGTGCTGACTTCATCCAAGGGTCCAGGGTAGCCTCAGAGAGTTCTACTTCTTAAGGAGCACAAGCGCTCCACTCGGGTCCGTGGCTCTAATGGTGATCCTGGTCTTTAAACCACGGCAAAGCCTTGCAGCTTTTCTGCCTCTTCTTTGGTTTGTTCTCCTGCGCCTCAACTGCCAAATCGAAATCAGCTTCAGTTTGTGCTGGCCTCCTCCTCACGGGCTGTTTTCTGACTGTCACACTCAGCAATGAGGTCCAGGTGATCTGGGTTCTCTGCTAGCTCCCATCCTCTTCTGAGAAATCATTTCAAAGACACCCTTACTTTTACCTTGACAGCCCATCGCCTGAGAACTTTTCCCACCACGTATTGCTCTTTCTCTCCCTCTAGCATACCCTGTGATTCCTGCTGGTTTGGTTTCCCATCACACCGGCCCCCAGTTCTGCAGTAAAGGGTGATGCTGCTAGAAGCTAGGCCACAGGAAGCTCAGAAAGTTGAGAGGGAGGATTAGGAGAATCCTGGAGCTCAGAAGATCCAGATCAGCCTGGTATCAAAACCACCTCCTGAGAGAGGAAGGAAGAAAGGAAGGAAGGAAGGAGAATAGAAGGGAAGGGAAGGGAAGGGAAGGGAAGGGGAGGGGAGGGGAGGGGAGGGGAGGGGAGGGGAAGGGGAAGGGAGGGGAGGGGAGGGGAAGGGGAAGGGAAGGGAGGGAAGGGAAGGGAAGGGAAGGGAAGGGAAGGGAAGGGAAGGGAAGGGAAGGGAAGGGAAGGGAAGGGAAAGGGAAAGGGGAAGGGGAAGGGGAAGGGGAAGGGGAAGGGAGAGGAAGGGGAAGGGGAAGGGGAAGGGAAAGGGGAAGGGGAAGGGAGAGGAAGGGGAGGGGAGGGGAGGGGAGGGGAGGGGAGGGGGGAGGGGAGGGGGAGGGGAGGGGAGGGGAGGGGAGGGGGAGGAGAGGAGAGGAGAGGAGAGGAGAGGAGAGGAGAGGAGAGGAGAGGAGAGAAGAGAAGAGAAGAGAAGAGAAGGAGAAGAGAAGAGAAGAGAAGAGAAGAGAAGAGAAGAGAAGAGAAGAGAAAAGGGAAAGAGAAAGGTCAGGTCTAGTGCCTCAGACCAGTAATCCCAACTACTTGGGAGGCTAAGGCACTAAGATCCAAAGTTTAAGAGTTCAAGGCCAGTGAAGCAACTTATAAAGACTCCAAAATAAAAGGTAAAAAAAATGAGGCTGAGAATGTAGCTCAGTGGTGGAGCCCTTGCCTAGCAATGCACAAGGTCTCAACCATAGAAACTGACAAACTGAACTCCGCCATCCATACACTGTTCTTATAGCCTCGGCCCCCAACTTAAGCCCCAATCTCTAACTTCCAAGTGGCTGTAGTTTTTCTTTTCTTTTTTATCATATTTTCAAATAATATTTTATTAAAACTATTTTACTAAGAAACAAGCAGTACTTATGAGAGAAAATATAAAAAGAGAATAAAGAATCAGTAGAAAGATGATAAAAACCAAACTATTTTTCTTTCTTTTTGTTTTGTTTGTTTGTTTGTTTTTTATTAAAAATTTTCACCTCCTCCTCTCTTCCCATTTCCCTCCCCTTCCCCCCATTCCCCCTCTCCCTCCTTTGTGGTTTTTCACAGACCCAATTGCCCACCCTCCTTGTCCTAAAGTCAAGAAGCACTGATGTTCGGAGGGGCAACATGCCACTGGAGGAGGGAGAATCTAGACCCCCATGGTTGGGGTCCTGTGCCAGCCACACTATATTGTCAAATCAAATATATAATTTTTATTCTTCAGTCGTACCTTTGTCTGGAAACTGGAGGTGATACTGATTCACATATATCTGTGACAAGTAGTGGTTTCTGACAGAAATAAAAGCTTAAGACAAGAGCTGACACCTATAAACTCTTGACAGGCATTGAGGGTTCTGAGTGCTTTAAGAGCCAGGCACAAAGGTGTCTCAAGTTGACGTGGGATGTTCTTCTGTGTATGTGGTGCTTTATTGACTAATGAACAAAGCTGCTTCAGCCTATGGCAGAGCAGAATATAGCCTGGCTAGATGGAAAAGATATATAGAGAGAAAGATTTTGTTACACTGTGTTGTATATGTATATGTGTGTATATATAGTATATATATTACACATACACACAATATTTAAGGTATTATGTTTGTGCAGCTCATTTAAAAATGTAGTGTATAATTAAAAAATATGGATTAATAGTCATCTATAATAGTCAAACTTGTAATCTTGTTAATTAGGTTTTCTAGATGTACAGAGATAGATTTCAGATGAATAGGTATTCTTCAAATCATTCAAATACCTACAGAAAATTGCATTTAAAATATTTTAAGAACTTAGACTTTTCTAGACATGCCTGCTTCTTACAGCATCAATTACTTCAGAAAGGTTGATGGGCACTGAAGAAACTCACTATGGAATTTGCCTTCAATGTGACAAGGCTAACCATTTGGACAAGAAACTGCTCTTGCCTGGACTGCTTGATAATATGCTGTATGAAATGGACATGCAGGTGCAGACCACCGAAGAAGAAACATGTGAGCTGACAGCTGAAAAGGGTATTTTTCTGAATGTGTGTCTATACAACACATGCATGTATAGTGCCCATGGAGGACAGAGAGGGTACTGAATCCTCTGAATTGCGAGTTGCCATATGTGGTACACTAAGAACATGCTTTTAAAAATATAAATGGGGAGCAGACATCCTTCAGAGGGGTGAGCTTGCTCCTGACCCACAGCAGAGGCCCGGCAAGAAGAAGTTCAGACATTCCCCGACCCCCTTGACTCCCTGGTCACTCTGCAGGTGCGGCTCCACCCTGCTAAGCTCTCCCACCTCCTATCCCAGCTTTCACCCAGGTACCCCTTCCTTTATTCTTCCCTTCCCCCTGGGACCATAAAATTCCCCAGCTCAGCTGCTTTGTGCGCTGGGACTGGGCTGTAAGTGCAACCCAGCAGGAGGGAGTTCCTGTGTTTCAATAGCCTGCCTGAGGAAAGGTAGGCCTTTTGTCAATGAGGTCCCTGCCCAACAAGGGAACCTGACCTGGTATCAGAAGATTGAATAGAGAGCATTTGAAGGAAGAGATGGGTAGACGCCAAGGCAAGAATTTCTTCAACAATCTGAAAAACAACATAAAAACACCAGATCCCAGCGACCCTACAATAGAAGGACATGAACACCTTAATCCAGAAGAAGTGGGAAAAAGTGCCACTATGAAAGCAATAGAGTCCCTTAAACAAGATATGAATAACTCTTTTAAAGAATTGGATGAGAAGTATAACAAAAAGTTTGAAGAAATGAGTAAATCCGTAAACGGTACCCTGGGAAACTAAGAAAAAACAATCAAACAGGTAATGGAAACAGTTCAAGAATTGAAAACTGAAATGGAGGCAATGAAGAAAACATAAACCAAGGGCCGGCTGGATATGGAAAATCTAGGTAAATGAACAGAGACTTCAGAATCAAGCATAACCAATAGAATACAAGAGATAGAAGAACGAATATTCAGATTCTAAAGACACCATAGAGAAAATAAACGCTCTGATCAAAGAAAATGGCAAATCCAACACATTCTCATCACAAAACATTCAAGAAATCTGGGACATAATAAAAAAATCAAATTTAAGAATAATAGGGATTGAAGAAGGAGAAGAATTGCAGATCAAAGGGCCAGAAAATATATTCAACAAAATTATAGAAGAAAACTTTCCCAACCTAAAGAACAATATTCCTATGAAGGTTCAAGAAGCATACAGAACACCGAATAGACTTGATCAAAAAAAAAAAAAACAAAATCCCCTCGCCATATAATAATCAAAACACAAAACATAGAGATTAAAGAAAGAATATTAAGAGCTGCAAAGGAAAAAGGTCAAGTAACTTATAAAGGTAAACCTATCAGACTTCTCTATGGAAACCATGAAAGCCAGAAGGTCCTGGATAGAGGTACTGTAAAAACTAAGAGATCATGGATGCAAGCCCAGACTACTATACCCAGCCAAGCTATCGTTCACTATCAATGGAGAAAACAAAATATTCCAGGATAAAAACAAATTTAAACAATTCGTAGGCACAAATCCAGCCCTACAGAAAGTAATAAAAGGAAAATTGCAACACAAGGCATCTAACATTGCCAACACTGCCTACAATAACTCAGACATCTAGCGACCCTTCACAAGCCTTTTTAACTATGTTGATCCTCCCAATCCAAGAGCAGGGGAGATCCTTCCATTTTCTGGTATCCTCTTCAATTTCTTTCAGTTTGAAGTCAATTTTGTTGAAAATTAGAATGGCCACACCCACTTGTTTCTTGGGTCTGTTTGCTTGAAAAACTTTTTCCCACCCTGACTTCAAACTCTATTACAGAGCTACAGTATTGAAAACAGCTTGGTATTGGCATAAGAAAGGAGAAGTTGACCTATGGAATCGAATAGAAGACCCAGATATTAACCCACAAACCTATGAATACCTGATTTTCGACAAGGGAGCTAAAGGTATACAATGGAAGAAGGATAGCATCTTTAACAAATGGTGCTGGCATAACTGGATGTCAACCTGTTGAAGAATGAAAGTAGATCCATATCTATCACCATGCACAAAACTTAAGTCCAAATGGATTAAAGACCTCAACATTAATCTGACCACTTTGAACCTGATAGAAGAGAAAGTGGGAAACAGTCTACAAGACATAGGCACAGGAGACTACTTCCTAGGTAGAACCCCAGTAGCACAGACAATAAGAGAATCATTGAATAAATGAGACCTCCTGAAACTGAGAAGCTTCTGTAAAGCAAAGGACACTGTCAGTAAGACAAAAAAGTTACCTTCTGACTGGGAGAAGATCTTCACCAACACCTCATCAGACAAAGGTCTAATCTCCAAAATATACAAAGAACTCAAGAAACTAGACACTAAAACTCTAATTAACCCAATTTAAAAATGGGGTACTGATCTGAACAGAGAATTCTCAACAGAAGAACTTCTAATGGCCAAAAGATACTTAAGGTCATGCTCAACCTCCTTAGCGATCAGGGAAATGCAAATCAAAACAACTTTGAGATACCATTTTACACCGGTCAGAATAGCTAAACTCAAGAACACCAATGATAGCCTATGCTGGAGAGGATGTGGAGTGAGGGGAACACTCATCCATTGTTGGTGGGAATGCAAACTTGTGCAGCCACTGTGGAAATCAGTGTGGCGGTTTCTCAGGAAACTGGGAGTCAACCTCCCTCAGGACCCAGCAATTCCACTCTTGGGAATATACCCAAGAGATGCCCTATCATACTACAAAAGTATTTGTTCAACTATGTTCATAGCAGCACTATTTGTAACAGCCAGAACCTGAAAACAACCTAGGTGCCCCTCAATAGAAGAATGGTTAAAGAAGGTGTGGAACATATATACATTAGAAAACGCTTTACTGAGTCAGGTAACCAAGACCCAAAAAGAGGAATATGGTATGTACTCACTCATAAGTGGATTCTAGCCATAATTAAAGGTCTTTGAGCCTATTATTCGTGATCCTAGAGAAGCGAAATAAAAAGGTGAACATGAAGAAAATCATATAGTTATCCTCCTGGAAACTGGAAGTAGACAAGATTGCCAGGCAACCTTGGGTGCAGGGGGGGGGGCGTGTTAGAGAGAAGGGAGTAGCGGAGGATTGGGGAAAGCTTGGGGGAATTTGATGGAAGGGGGAGGAAGGATGGATATGGGAGCAGGGAAGTATATATCTCAACTAAGGGAGCCATTTTAGGGTTTACAAGAGACTTGATTCTAGAGGGGTTCCCAGGTTCAAGGAGAGTTCCCCAGATTGTTCCCCGGACAGCAGAGGAGAGGGTGCCTGAACTGGCCTCGACCCATAACCATACTGACAAATATTTTGCATATCACCATAGAACCTTCATCTGGCGATGGATGGAGATAGAGACAGAGACCCACATTGGAACACTGGACTTAACTCCCTAGGTCCAAATGAGAAGCAGAAGGAGGGAGAACGTGAGCAAGGAAGTCAGGATCAGAGGGAACCATCATCCGACCATGGATGGAGGTTTAGACAGAGACCCACACTGGAGTACTGGACTGAGCCCCCAAGGTCCAAATGAGGAGCAGAAGAAGGGAGAACATGAACAAGGAAATCAGAACCGTGAGGGGTGCGTTCACCCACTGATACAAGGGGACTGATCTAATGAGAATTCACCAAGGCCAGCTGGACTGGGACTGAACGAGCATGTGATCAAACCGGATTCTCTGAATGTGGCTGACACGGGGACTGTCTGAGAAGCCATTGATAATAGTTCTGGGACTTGTTTCCTCTGCATGTACTGGCTTTTTGGGATCCTAGTCTGTTTGGATGCTCACCTTCCTAGACCTGGAGGGAGGGGGGAGGAAATTGAACTTCCCACAGGGCAGGAAAC